>NC_135879.1:83717688-84463337 GCF_964194155.1 Cetorhinus maximus
TGTAAGAGTGCCAGTCGTGGTGCAAGCTGAAATTGTTCACTATGATAGTAAGTTCTGAATTAGACAGACGAATATATGAATTAACAAAATAATAAATAACGATGATGGACAGAATCATCCCAGCTTCTTCCCACCTCTTTTCATACATCCCCATCGGCATTTCCTTTGATTCCTTTTGATCTTACCAGCCATCCAGCTTCCCCTTAAATGCATCTTGTGGTAGCAAATTCCACATTCTTAGAGCCGCTCGGTCGGTGAAGAAGTTTGTCCTGCATTCCCTATTGGATTAATTGGTGACTGTATTATAGTTATGGCTCCTGGTTTTGGTCTTCTCCAGAAGTAGAAAGATATTCTCTCCCTCTGTCATATCAAGCTGCTTCATAATTTTAAAGATCTCTCTTGGATGCCCCTCAGCTTTCCATTTTCATATAAGAGGACTCTGCACTGTTTGTAATATATGTGATGAACTAAAGTCCTGTCTGCTTATCCTACAAGATTTGAATGATTCCCTGACACAGACTGGAAGGACCAGGTAATGGTTGCACTGTCCTGGTCAGGAGAAGTCAATGCCGCTGCAAGTAAACCTTCCCACTAACCCACTCCCACTTTCAGGCGTTGAATGTAAATGAGGTATGAATCTCAGTAGGATTACTTTGGTTAAATATCTTTAAATAATATTAATCTCACTATGACATTCTTCGATACAGTTATTACCCATTACATTGACAATTATATTTTATAGCCTTAGTTACATAATTAGGTGCTTGAATCAATATAGTTGGGTTTTGGACCTGGTCATTTAAAAGCTCTGAAGTAGAATGCAGTCATTTTCATGTTTGTCATTCAAGGGGAAGGCTATATTTGTTAAGGTTGCTGTTCCTCATGAGTGTTTTTTCTGTTGTCATTATTGATTACTTTTAGCTTACATTACAAAGAATGAGTATCATGGCTAATAACACTAATGTCTGTACCCATGCGAGATCTCTCTAAACTAAATAACATGTTCAAATATTGAAATTGGAAGAAGTATCAGTACTTCTTTTAAAAGTAAATTACAAAATAATAGCATTAAAATGCTTTGGGTTCTTTTCCACGTATCTGCCACACCCCATCCTACCCCCAAAACCCACCCACTTGGCTGAATCAATGTGCCCATTTGTATGAGGTGGCTGCATTGTCAGTGGATACTCTCATTATTCTAGGGTATTTCAGTGAGCTGGTTGTTTCTGCTCCGTCCTTTAGCATGTAGGACGATGTAGGAAAACTAGGAAAAAGGTAGTTGACCTGATAATCCTGTTAGCAATCAATGTCTAAGCAAGCAGAGAACAAACAAAATAAATATCAGAAACAGATTTTTGAAGAGAATATTGTAGTGAAACTCCATTCTAACACTGATTCCATTGTGTATTTTCAAGAGTATTAAGCATTTCCTCGAGTTAGACATGAGTCCAAATCTATCACACTGTGATGGACCAAATCATTATGAGTAACCACAATACTTTATTCAATTTTTCTATAAGGTATCACAATCCATGGCCAATTATAGTAAAGAGCAAAGAAACTTCCCATTAATTTTATCTCAGATATAAAGATAGCAGAGCACTGTCTGGAGGTTAAAATAACAAGTACAGCTGTTTTCAGTTTTCATTTTGCATCAGCTTTTTTTTTGTAAATCTAGGAAATATAAACCTCATGGGGTAAAAGTAGCTATGCCCTGTTTTTGGGTGCTTAAAACCAACGGTGCAACCAACAGCAGGCACTTGAACTGGGAAGCCTGAGGCTGAAATTGGGCCTTGGGCCTCATTTATGTAATTTGAGAGAGTTACAGGTGTTGTTGTAGCTCCACCACCAGTTTACCCATCTAATTAGGAGAATATTAGTCTTTTTCACTAACAGTGACTTTAAGCTAAAAAGGTACAGAACGTCAATGGAGTAGGGGCCATCACAAATACTGTGGAGTGGGGGAAGCACTCATGTTCCTCCAATCTCCACAGCAACATTTTTTTTTGCAAATAAAATGGTTTCTCATTGGCATCTGATATGTGGCAGTTGCTGAAGAATCCTGAGCAGAGCGGGCCCAGCTCTTTTACATATTTAAGGGGTCTGATGCCTGTTTAATACGGTCGACAGAGACGCCTAAAAATTAGCCAGAAGTAAATATGCAGTTGGACATTTTTCAGTCATCCATGAGGCATAGGACATTTATCTCCAAAATCACATCTCGTTTTGGCTTCAAAATTGCTTCAACACCAGGGTTCAATTTCTACTCTCTGGTATCTGTACTGCTGCCTTTAAAATACGCATTAAAAAAAACAACACCTTTTCTGATAGACTATATAAGACTTCTATTCATTGATCACTGCCTTTTTAGTCAAAGAGCATTAGTCATGTGTGTTGGAAGTAATCAGGTTAATATGTAGATAACTCCATCTGTTGCAACGTTCTAATTGCAGTATCCTGAAATTCAGCTATTTGCCTCAGGCTTCTTGGTCTGAAAACTGTTCACTGCGCCCCTCATATGCTATGTCTGTTTGTTAGTGTAGTATTATCCAAGTTTCATACTCATGCTGGGATTGGTGCAGATATTTTCTCTCTGTTGACAACTGTACTCAACTTGTGACAGCTGGAAAGTCTTTCTTTTGTGAAAAGGTTTGACATTCTTTTCAAAGAACACAATTGACAATACAGGGTTAATTTTCAGCCAGAGCAGATGGAAAAAGAGGTATTTAAAAAGTTGGCGGTACTCAAAAGTAGAAAGATCACCCAGTCTAGACCAGGTGTATCCTATGTGAGGGAAGTAAAGGTGGAGCTAACAGAGGCTCTGTTCCAAAAAAGGGAAGGGATAAACCTGGCGTCTGCAGGCCAGTCAGTCAATGCCTGTGATGGACAGACTTTCAGAGACGAGCATGATGAGGTAAAATTTTGCTAAAATATAAGTTAATAAATTACTTAATTTTAAATTCATACCATCAAATGTTGGGTGCAGTAGCATCATGCTGTTACTGAACTAGTAATCCAGAGGCCTAGAGAATTTTAATATAACAGATCCGTCCACCGTGGGGAGGGGGCCAGCAGTCGGGCGGGCTACTCATTTCTCCAAAAAATGAGTTTTGCCTTGGCTCTTTAACTCATCCACAGCATTAGCATCCCACCTGTGGGTTTCTCAACCATTCACATAGCGTGGGAGTGACGACAAACCGCATCTGTAAAGAAAGCATATCAAGTTCAGGGGGCCCCAGCAGGACTCATACTGGCTGTACTCTTCATTGCTTCCTGAACCTTCAGCAACCACAGGAATGGAAAGGAGACTTGGGAAGGCTGCCCCCTGGGTCTTTGACTCTTACCTAAAGTACCTACTACGGGATCTGAGGGATTGAAGTGAAGTGCTGTCTCCCACAGATGAGAGGAGGATGCCAGCCTCTCAAACCAGGCAGGCATGGATCAAAATGGCCAATGGAGTGAACAGCAGGAGTATGGTCCCTCAAACCTGGAGAGAGTACACCAAGAGGGTCAATGACCACATGAGAGCAGGAAAGATGAGGGGTGTCTTACCTTCAGGTATCAACTCCCACACTCCGACTTTCCGAGTATTCTCCTGCACCGAAGTTCTCAGACCAATGCATCTCGCAACGCTCATCATTCCTTTCTCTCCAGGTCCCCCCTCACATTACCATCTGATCAGCTGGCACAATCACCCTCATCTTATTGACATCTCACACTAATCCATCATAGTCACCCTCCACAGCCAATGTCAATGCACCCTCTGCACACAATATATTTCTCACACTGATGGCACCACTCAAGTGTAGAGGTGATGAAAATGCATAACTCTTGGGAGAGACAGAAAATTAGGGGGGTTAGGGGTAGGGGATGTTGGAAGGGGGCTGACCCTCCAGTGGTTGGCACCATAGATACCATGATAGTAGCTGTCAATATGTGTTCACCTGATCCACTGGGAAGGAGGTCTTGTTCCAAGAGGCTGCAGGTGCCAGCAAGACCTGCTGTGAAAATCTGAGCCTCCTGAGGCACTGGGGCACAGAGATGTTATGAAAGCTGATCCTCTGACTGTACACCCTGTGTTGGGGGTATCACCACCTTGAAGCTGGGTTTCTGTGTCCATCCTGAAGAGAAGATAACTTGTGTTGCTGCTGCTGTTTGTACCATCTACAAGATACACTGCAGCAACTCACCCACACCTTGCAAACCCATGATCTATACCACTTAGAATGACAAGTGGGGCAGCAGGTGTAAGGGAGCATGACTACCTGCAAGCTCCCCTCCATGACACACACCATCCTGGCTTAGAAATAGTTCACCCATTGCTTCATCGGCACTGGTGCTGTTTCTCTTGTTTCTTAGAAGAAGTCTATGGTTGAATTATATCTACTGCTTCCATGTTACAGTGAAGGCTGACAAGAGGGAAGATTGGATCAAGGTGAATAAAGACCAAGGTGGGTGAAATGACTTCCAAAACATTCAAGATTACCTGTGAAGCATTGAAAGTACAATCCCAGAACAAGTGCTCTGAGGACAAGCTTTTCACATAGGTAGGCCAGCCTCTGTGCAGTTTCATTGTTTAAAAGAACTTCAAGCTTGATGGTTTAATTAACCAATTAGCCCACACTATGCCCTCACCTTGTTGAACCTGGTTAGTTCCACACAACTCGGGGAACCTGTGAGTCAACTGTTAAAGCCAGCATCTTGAGTTAAAGCCACAATTAATTGTTTGTTTACATATTTAAATGACTGACCTGACAGCTGCACAGGGATTTCCCACTCACCTGGGAATGTGTTTCACTCAAACTCAAAGTGGGTGGCATCATGTCAGGTTTCTGGCCCACTGGCAATTGAGGATCACCATTGACCAGAAACTTAATAGGACCAGCCATGTAAATACTGTGGCTACAAAAGCAGGTGGGAGTTCTGCAACAAGTAACTCACCTCTTGACTCCAGCTCTAAGGCACAAGTCAAGGTTGTCACTGAATACTCTCTATTTGTCTCAATGAGTGCCACTCCGACTACACTCAAGAAACTTAACATCATTCAGGACAAAGCAGCCTGCTTAACTGGAATCTTGAACATTTATTCCCTTCACTACTGGTACACCATGGCTGCAATGTATACCATTTACAAGATACGCTCCAGCAACTCACCAGCACCTCCCAAACCCATGACTTGTACCACCTAGAATGACAAGGGCAACAGCCCCATGGGAGCTAGCACCTGCAAGTTCCCCTCCAAGTCATACACCATCCTGAATTGGAAATTGTATTTACTTAACAGAGCAGACAGGTTTCAACAAGAAACAGCTAAACTTTATTACAGAGAGCTTTTGGGGTGCTACACACTCAATCAAGACTTCATCAGGAAGCCTTACACCCCAGATTGCCCATGCTTAGGGCTCACTTGTTGGAGCCTTAACAGAACATCCCATGACCCCTGATAAATAGCAGGAGAGGCTATACCCACAGTTACTACATTTCCTCCCCCTTTAGTTTTTTACAATTTCTATTTACAGGGAAACATTTGAATATTCAAAAACACATACATATACACAATTTCAGGTGATTAAAGATCAAGTCTCTGTGGGCCTCTCCTTATACGGCTAGAGTGGTGTAGCTCTACCACTTGAGATTCCTCAACAGGATTGACAGGATCTGGAACTGCAGCATGAGACACATTATTGGAACATGGCAGTTCAGTGTCTGGCAACTCTACAGAGACATTTGGCATGTCTTTTCTAGGTCGAGCAGTCACCTCAGGAATTGACAGTTTGACGTTAATCACAAGTAGAATAGTTGGTTGTTGGAATGTCTCTCTGGCACAAATATGTTCTACATGCTTACAGATGATTCTATCTCCCACTTGTACTTAGAAAGATAATGGACCAATCTCTGAGACAATGGTTCCAAGAGCAAAACAATGTCTACTGCCGAAATTTCACAGGAATACTATGTCACCTAAAGTGAATGTGTGAGCTTTGCTGTTTATATTGTGGTTCAATTTTTGATTACTCTGATTATGCGCTACCTTCCCCTCTAAGTTTGGAAACACCAGGTGTAACTGTGTGCATAGGCGTTGTTTCATCAATAATCCAAACAGTATTGAACCCATAGTCGAATGTGGTGTTGTACGATAACTGAAAACGGGAAAGTCAAGATTCCAGAGTGTCTTCCAATAGCTTTTTCATACCAGACTTAAAAGTTTGTGCTGCCCTCTCAGCTAAGGCCATTCGATGAGGGATGGTAAGAGGCAGTTTTAATATGTCTGATTCCATTCAGATCTATAAATTTCTGAAACTCTCTGCTGGTAAAAGCGGTGTTATTATCTGAAATGACAATTTCAGGTAGGCCATGTATGCTGAAACTGTGACGTAGCTTCTCTATAGTTGAGTTTGACATTGGCGGCTTGACTTCATGTGCATCCATCCATTTGGAATGTGCATTTACAACTAATGTCATGGTACCCAAGAATGGTCCTATGTAATCCATATGTAATCAAACCCAGGGTCAACCAGGCCACTCCCACAGATGCAGGGGAGCCGGAACAGGCAACTTCTGTTGTTGCTGACAATGGAGACAGTGCTTGACCAGGTTTTCAATATCTCCATCAATGCCTGGCCACCATTAATATCTTCACACAAGCATTTTCATTTTTGACATGCTCGGATGGGCACTATGGAGTTCTGCCAAGAGCGGCTCTCTGCCTTGTGGTGGGAGCACCACTCTTGAGCCCCACAATAAAATCCCGCCTTGGCAGCTCAATTTCGTCTGTCTGACACTGAATGGCCTCAGTTCTTCAGATACAGGGATGTTTAGCCATTCTTTTAAGACAAAGACTCTGACTTTCAATAATGTTGGATCTCTGTTTGTCCAATTCCTAATTTGTCTCGCACTCACAGGCGAGGACTCTAAGAAATGCACTAATTCCTGCAGAAAGGGAGTATGCACAGTACTGTCTAGCAATGGGCGACAACTGAGTGCATCTGCATTTGCAATGTGTAGGCCAGGACGGTGCATAAAAGTATACTCGCACGCAGATAATATCAGAGCCCATTGTTGTATCCTTGCTGATACTATTGGCGGGATGGCCTTGTCCTCGCTGAATAAACCCATTAATGGTTTTTGGTCCAACGCAATGTGGAAATGACGGTAGTGGTGGAATTTCTTCACCCCAAATACCACTGATAAGCCTTCCTTTTCTAGCTGGGAATAGCCCTTCTTGGCTGTGGAGAGGGCTCTCGAGACATAGCCTTTCTGATCCATTTTCCATTTTATGGGATAACATACCTCTCCATGTGGAGTGGGAGCTATCACATGTTAATACCAGCTCTTTTGACGGGTTGTAGTGTACCAATAGACATAACGAATGCAACAATTCCTTTGCTTTTCATGAAGGCTTCTTCCAGTTGTGTCCCCCAAAGCCAACGGTGGTTCTTTTTTAATAACGAGTGTAACGGTGGTAACATAGTTGATAGATTTGGTAAGATGCGGCTATGGTAGTTGAAGGACTTGAGTTCTATTACATTGGATGGTGATGGGTCATCTTTTATTGCCTGAACTTTGTCTTCTGCCGAGTGCAGTCCCATGGCATTCCCCCTGTGGCCTAGATAGGTCACTTCTGGTGCCTCAAATGTGCACTTTTCTTTTATTAACTGTACGCCGGCTTCCATGAACCACCTTAGCACCTCCTCCAGGTTGGTCATGTGTTCTGTATTAGTTAACCCCGTGATGAGGACATCATCTAGATATACAGTTACTCATTGGAGTCCTTGCAAAAGGCTTTCCATTGTTCTCTGGAAAATAGCGTACACTGACGAGACCCCGAAGGGTAGATGGGTGTACTGATAGAGACCCTTGTGTGTATTAATGGTTACGTACTCCCTCGAAGTGCTATTGAGCTCTAGTTGTTGGTAAGTGTGGCTCATATCCAATTTCATATAGGAATTGCCTCCAGCCAGTTTGGCATATAAGTCATCTATCTTTGGGATAGGGTACTTGACTAATTTGGCTGCCTTATTTATGGTCAACTTATAGCTTCCATAGATACGTATGGTGCGGTCAGGCTTAACCACTGAAACTATGGGTGCAGCCCATTCCAAGAATTGAACAGGTTGGATAACGCCCAGCTTTTCTAACCAGCACAGCTCCTTGTCAACATTTTCTTTCAATGTATAAGGCACAGGTTTTGCCTTAAAGAAGCGAGGTGTCGCCTGCGGCTCAACATGTACCTGGGCCTGCAGGCTTTTAACTTCCCTCGTTCATCCCGAAAAACCATGTTGTATTATCTTAGAGGTTCTGGAACTCCATCAGATTTGAGGTGAAATATCACAGACGGGTTGAGCTTGATCTTCTGTAGCCAATCTCAGCCTAAAAGACTGGGATCTTCTCCTTTCATAATTATCACAGGCAGCTGGCCTGTCTGTTGCTTGTAAGAGACTGGTACATTGATGATGCCCTTTACCTGAATGGATTCTCCCATGTGTGTCGATATGACATGGCAGATGATGTGTTCCAAGCCATCAAATCCATGAGTGATACTTGATCACACAGTCACAACTGTTTTGCAATTTGTATTTTATTTCAAGATGCATGCCTTGAATTCAGAAGTAATAAGACAACCGCAACTTCAACTTCAGAGGCTTGTAGAAAACTAAATTAAATGTTTATTAACAAAAGGAAAGATTTTAAACACATACATAAGTCTACAAATTACTACTATCCTAAAACCCCTAATTAATCTGGCTCCCAGTTACACATCCATTAAGGCAATAGTAAAAACAAATAGATTTAGACAGACCCATGCAAAGCAACACAATACCCTGGACAGTCAAATTCAAGAAGAGTTTTCTCAGCTTCAGTTCCTGTAAACAGCAAATTGATGCAGAGGCTGGAGGCTTTTCACACTTGTGTTAGATCTTAGAATTCCTTCTCCTCTTACACATGGCCTCATCTCCTTTTTACATGTTTCTCCCTTTTTAATGCAAATTCCATTGTTCAAATATGTCTTTGAAACTTTACTTTTCTCATGATAAAATTAGTACTATGAAAGATTTATATCAGTAACCTTTGGGAAAAAATAAACACACTACTTGGCTTAGCTTTTTCTGGCTGAGTTTAACATCCTACCATCTCTTTGAAATTCAAAGTATTCCAGTTTTCCTAAAAATGCAAATGTTCCTTAGGCCTCGCATTCTAAATCTTCAGCCATGTTTATGTATTTAGCATTTCAAACCTAGCTTCTTTTGGCGAGTCAAAACCTCCAAACCAGCTGTCTCCAATTCAATTAAATTCTCCCTCCCTACCCCACACACACATAAACACAGAGAAACTACTCCAAACCCCACTATTAACCCACTTTTACAATAAATCACAATAATATTATGAAAATGATTATATTTTCATGACAATGCCCTTAATTTAGTGGTTGTTCACTCCAGGTTTATTGACTGTGTATCTTCACTCAGGTACCTGAAGGTGTGCCCTCCCACCACCATAGCTGAGGCACCTGCATCCACCTCCATTATTACTGGTTTCTCATTGACTTGGGTTGACACTGCAATAGGTTCGGTTTTCATAACAGTGATGTTATACAGGTAATAAACATCAGTGTCGGCAGCTTCAGTCTCTGCTGTATTCTTTAATTCGATCATGTTGGTTTGCTGTTCTGCGGCTGCTTCAGCTTTGCCCGGCATTGCCTTACCACCTGACCTTTCTTATGGCAGTAATGATGTTCTGCGTCCTTGAATTTACAGGTGTTCGCTTCGTGGTCACCTCCACATCTGTAACAGCTTAACCTTGGAGCGGCTGCTGAAGCGTTTCTACTAGGCCTTTCCATGCCTCTCACAGTGGACATTGCATCTCACTTCGATGCTGTGGGTCTGGTTTTCGTGCCACACTCGTCGGTAGGTTCCCGCCCAACGTGAAGTATGGCGTCAAGTTCTATGTGCTGCGAGGCCTGCAAGTCTCTCACAGCACTTTCCATGGCGAGGGAGGTTTCTAGGATATGCTTAAAGTCGATGTCAACCTCGGCCAGTAAATGGTGCTGTATGGTGTTGTCCTTAACTCCTCAAACCAATCGATCCTGCATCATATCATTTAATGTGTCCCCAAAGTCGCATTGTTCTATTAACTGCTTGAGGGACACTACATAAGTTGTGATGGACTCTTCCGGGACCCAGCTCTGGAATTAAATTTAAAGTGCTGCAATATTACGGTGGCTTCAGCTGGACATGTGTTTTTACGAGGTCCACTAATTTGTTATAGGACTAAGCATTGGGCATGTTTGGGGTCGTCAGGTTGCAAATGAGGCTGTATGTTTTACTGTCACATACACTCAAGAGGATGGCTTTGTGCTTTTCCTCCGCAACAATTTTGTTTGCTACAAAATAAAATCCGAGGCGCTCTACATACTGGCTTCCATAGACGCATCATATGCATCGATTCTGTCAAAGAGTGGCATGACTGGTGAGTAGTCTATTTTTCTTCTTAAAATTCTATGTACTCACAGTAACAGGGCAAGGTGCAGGGTCAGAGCTAATTTTAACATGATCGCCAAATGTAATGGCTCAACAGAGCGGACAGGTTTCAACAAGAAACAGCTAAACTTTATTACAGAGATCTTTTCAGGTGTTGCACACGCGATCAGGACTCTCGTCAGGAATCCCCACTGCCTCCCCCCACCTCCCCACCCAGGATTTCCCGCGCTTAGGGCTCACTCGTCAGAGCCTTAACAGAATACCATGTGACCCCTGATAGACAGCAGGATGGGCTATACCCTCAGTTACCATAGAAATATATCATTTATTTCTACATTGTCATTGGGTCAGTGTCCTGGAACTCCCTACCTAACAGCACTGTGGATGTACCTTTACCACATAGACTGTAGAGGTTCAAGAAAGTGGTTTACCATCACCTTCTCAAGGACAATAAGTGCTAGTCTTGCCATTGATGCCCACAGCCCCAAAAAAATAAATCAGCGTGGATTTCTTCAAGACTATTCATGTTTGACTAACTTGATTGAGTTCTTTGATTAAGCAATGTAGAAGATTAATGACGGTTGATTTGACATAAGTTGAGAAGGCTGTTCAAATGCCTGTGGGGTCTTTGATTTTATAAATAGAGATAGCCAGTTTGCAATGAAAACTTATAATCACTGATTCGGCCCCAGCTAGTGTACTGTATCCAACTCTGGAAACCACACATTCAGAAGGGTATGAAGGCCTTAGAGAGGGTACAGAGGGGATTTACTAGAATGGAGCAGAGAGAAGGGACTTCAGTTTCATGGGGTGCCTAGGGAAACTGGGCTTGAGAAGAGAAGGTTAACAGGAGATTTAAGAGAGGTATTCACAATCATGAAAGGCGTTACTCAAGTATGTCAGCACCTATTCAAAATAGTTAGCCCACCCACTTCCCAAAATAAGAAATAGGTCATTTAATTTTTTAGCAATCAAGTATCCCTTTAAGAGAATTTTATTTCAATCAGAATGCCGAACGGCACTGTTTGAAAATATTCTCTCTCTTTGTAACTGTGCAGCAGTGAGTATTCAGACCAATACTGTTTTACACTTTTTTCAAAGTGTTTTATTTTCCAGGAACAATATTAGTTTTTGTAATCATTCTGCAGCTCTACAATGGAGCAGTCCCTCATTATAAATCTTGCCTTTGACAGCTAACAGCTGACAGTGCTCTGAGAATATCGCTCAGAGGCATTTTGTTGTTGTTGTTTTGCAGCTTGCTGTTGATATTTATAAAAAGAAATTAAACTGAAATGCACTGGCAATGTTATACTTCAAATTAAATGTAATTTGATTACATTCACAATTATAATTCAAAGAAAAGTACTGAGACGCCAATAGGCTTCAAAGCAGATTAGAATTCCTTCCATTATCATTTTTAGCTGTTGAATAAAGGGAGTGCAAAAATCAGGATGGAAGTAATAAGGTTTAACTTATGGTAGAACATGATATTAAATGTGATTTGATAGTGGATTTATATGGAAATAGTTGAAGAATTTAATGGAAAATAAATAAGGGCTGTGGTTTGGAGCAAACTGGATGCAAGTGACATGGTACTACAGCATAATCTGGTTAAAAGTTAAAAATCTGGCAGTTTGGCTCAAATCTGAGCGCTCTTGAGTTGGATTGAGGATTTGAGTTTATAATCTGTGCTGACACCCCAGGGGACTACTTAGGGATTAAGTGATTGCAACATTGTCAGATATGCCTTCTGTCTGTGGGTGACCCCATGAAAAGGCCTGCAGCAGTTAAGATGGCAGCTGTTGCCCACCTGCTCAAGTAATTGGAAATGGAGAAAAAAACCACTGGCCTTGCCAGCAATGTCCACATCCCCCATGTACAAACAAAAAAAAATGAAGCCCCAACTTATTTATTTGCTGATCATGTCGGACGTAGCCCTTTAAGATATCGTGACACTATTCAGAGAAATGCAGGAAATTCTCACACGTGGAAGGGAAATCTCCCGCTCTAATGTCTTCAGCCGTTGACATTGTTTCCCCAGAGGTTCAGCTATTTTATTGCAAAGGTTACAATGGAAGGCTAGAATTTGCAGAATTTCCAGGCCAACCTTATTCAACAAAAGTACCATTTGGGTATGCCACATTTGATAGCCAGGTGAAAAAAATAGCCTTCAACCTTCATGTCCAAATCCCTTCTATGAAAAAAATGCCCAAAGAAGTTCCATCTACCTTACACTCTCTCATGAGTTCCATTTATTAATGTGATCCCCAGGGTATACTGACAGGAAATGCATTTGCTACAGGATATCTGGCATAGCAGCAAATTTAAAGCACACCCTTTTCAGATGGCTGCAAAAAGACATTCATGGGATGAAGCCATGGAGTAGCTGAAAGCAGCAATCAATTTTTGAAGGCCATCACTCAAATACACAGGATTGTTCACTCCAAAAGTTGCCAATGTAAGAATGTGCAGTACTTATTTGCATCCAGTTAAACGCAGCAGCATGCGTTTCCATAAGCACTTTCATCTCAAACAGCTGCACTTTGACTTTACATGAATATATTTCTTTTTTTTGGAAACCTAGCTTTGCTTAGATTATCACAATACAACCCACACGTGTGTGACAAATTTTGCACATTTCAAGAATACTTTGGCCAGAATTTTTACCTCGTCGGGCGGGCTCAGTGGGGGCGGGTGGGAGCAGTCGGGCTCCCGCCCATGATCGGGTCCGGATCATGATTTCACACTGGTGGGCCAATTAAGGCCCGCCCAGCGTGAAACGTGCGCTGCAGCACTCAGCACTGCCTGTGCCTTGGGGTGGGGTGGGTGGCGTGGTGGGGGAAGGAGGGCGAGTGCGCAATTTCGCGCATGCGTGCAAATGCGCGCAGGAAATGCTCCTTGAGACACAGGGACAGGTTGGAAATTAGTATGAAATTATTATTCTTTTAAGTGATGGATCGAAACCTCATCCCACCCGTGGATGAGGTTTCGCAAAAAATGCAAAGGCCGCTTGGCCTTTTTGCCTGCCAGCCAACCATGAGGTTGGACGGGCAATGAAAAATTTAATTCAATTACATTGTTAATGGCCTTAATAGGCCTTTTTTTGCAGCGCGCCCGCCTACCGAAATATCACACGAGTGCGCTATGACGTCAGGACGCTCGCCCAACGCCATCACATGTCATTTAACACTCACTCAGTTCGGGCGCATGCCGGCCCGACAAGCTAAAAATGCTGGCCAATGTAATGCTGTTGCTCATTTAACAGGAAACCATGCCTCATGGTCCCAGACAAGCTTTGGAAAGATATTATACGAATGTTCTCCCACCTGGCAGCACCTCATCAAGTTGTTCATGATTGCAGGAAAAAGAGTGCATATCATATGAGAGATGTGACAAACAGGAGCCGGACTATCCAAACTGGAGCCTTGAACTAGCCTTGAAGAAATTATATATATATATACACATATTTGTATACAAACTTAAAGAATCTCTCGTTCCCGTGATCCATATGTTTAAACAAAAAATTCCATGAAATAATAATAATGGTTTTAAAATTCCCTAGGGACCAGGTAGTGCAGAGCATGACAAACTATCTCACCTTGTCCAGAACAGTGAAGCCTAAAATGATGACATTGCTTGTCTGGAGGAAGCCACACAATTTGAAGGACAGCAAAGCCCCAGCTTTATTGCTTTAGCTTTGGATCCTCCCATGAAATTGTGCAGCAATGTCATTGATGGCTTCCAGTGACAGCAGTACAGTCAGACAGCAAAAGTCTAAGCCTGCATGTTCCTGGCTCTTTGTACAGACAAATATACTCACAGGGCGGAATTGTCCCAGGTTTGTTCTAAGTGCAATAGTGGGCGTGAAAAACACCATTTTACCCGCTGGCCGCAATGGCGGATTTTCACGCCGTATCATCCCATTCCCGGTGCATCGCGCCTCATTAATAATGCATTCATGGGAAACACTCTGGATCACTGGCGGGTGGGCGGGCTCAGGTTTGCCCACCACACCATCATCTCAGCGTTCCTCACTCTGGGCACCATATTTAAAGCGCACCAGAGCGCAGCCTATTTCATATCTCCAGACCAGGACAGATGGCCCTAAAAGTGAAGAAGGCAGCAGCTTGGGCACCTGCTGGATGCAGTGGAAGACTGCCACAATGTCCTCTACCTCTGCTCTGGCTGCAGGAGGTCCAGCACAGTCACCAAACTGGCCTGGGAGGTGGTGGTAGAGGCAGTCAGCGCCACCTGAGCACAGAGGAGGTCAGTCATCCAGTGCAGGAAGAGGATAAATGCTCTCATCTATCCACCAGAGTAAGTCAACCACCTCATCCCTCTCAACTCACACACTCACAAATGCATCACACATCCACAGGGATCTTGCACCTCAAGGGGCAAAACCACTAGCTCTCACACACATCCTCACATCTCCATCAGGCTCATATCCTCTCAAGCTCGTGTCCTCATCCTGTCCATGGGTCCGCTCACCACACAAACATTCCATGCAGTGCTATGCGTCCTGCTCATGCTTTTTCCATCTGTTTTCATGCAGGAGAAGTTGGCTCACAGCAGCAGGGAGGGGTCCCAGACTGGGGGTGGAGTGGCCCACATTAGACTCCTCACTCACTTTGAGGAACGTGCCATCACGCTGACTGGTGACAACTTGAAACATGCCTGCGGTGATGGTGAGGTCGGCGGCAAACACCCTCGTGAGGATCCCACGCCACATCATCCCTCTCTCAACGCAAATGTGAGTGCTCTCTCTCCTGCTTTTGATTCTGCTGCCATGCACTAATTATCTCTACTTTGGTTCACAGGGAGCTTTGCCAAGCAACCGATACCCTCAGCCAGCCAGTCCCTCAGCTCCATCCAGATCCTCACCTCCAGCCAAGAGGACAATTCCTTTGTCGAAGAGTTGGAAATAAGCAGCCTGGAAGATCCATCACATGCTTACCCACATCCTGCACCAGTGCAGATACACACACCTCAGTGGAGCCTAGATCTAGAGCAGGCTTAGGTTCACAATCTGGTGGTCACCACATGGACACATGTCCAGAGCAGGAGGAGGCAGGTTCGGCTGAGCTCCCCAGCATTCGGAGGACCTGCTGGGGAGGAGGCATCTGTGAGGTCTGAGTCAGATGATGAGCCTCTGGATTCGGCCTTCCAACTCACCCAGCCAGCAGGGGAACATCACACAGGGCTATCGGAAGCCCTCAACAGAGTGGCACATGAGTTGGAGGAGTGCGTCCGCCTGCTCTCTGATGAAGTAGTGCCTACATGTGTGTATATGGAGGTCTCCATGGGGAGGATGGCAGATGCCATAGAGACCCTGATCCAGCAGATTGCAGAGATGTGTGCAGAGCTGCACTCCAATGCGGGAGCCATTGATGATTTCCTGCAGTGGCAACGTGAGAGGGAAACAGGGCACCTCGTTGTCTCTCCAGGTGCTCCTTCCCCTCAAGGAGTCAGGCCGGGGCCCTCGGGAACCCCAAGGGAGGAGGAGAGGCAGCTGGACACCTCTGGGTCATCCACTCAGGAATCTCAGAGGCTGCCCTCTCCCTCCAAGTCCCCTTTGCCTGTGACCCCCCTCAACCTCATCCTCTGTCATTGCAGAGGGAGCAGCCAGCCAAGGAGTGATTCTAGAGGGAGAAGTGTGTGTGTGTGGCAGGGCTTTTCAGAGCCTCTTGCAAGCACTCTCATCTGCGTGCAGATCCTTCCCATATCACACTCACCTCAATGTCCTGAGCATTTTCAGTGCTGCCTGCTGGGGTTAACTTTCAGTTGTCCATCTGAGCTGACCTGTATCTCCACACACCCATGTGTATCTCTCATGCGGCACCTTGATCTCACTCACCGCCATTGTCATTTCACTTTTGATTTGGACAGCATGTTCTGGATTCATTTTCTCGTAGGATCCCCCGTCTTTTCCCCTCCCCAGTCGCCTATTTCAATTCCTCCATCACTGTTGACCCCCCTGACATTCCCTTCCCTCTGTGACCTACCAGCCACAACTCTTTTCCTTCAGGGATATCCAGGTGAACGTGCACGTTCCCTTCCTTCCCTAAAATCCCACCCCTACCCAAATTCACCTCCTCGACCCCCTCCTGCCCACCCCCAGGGTCTGTGTCTGTCCCTGAGTCCCCACCAACCACCCTCGCCATCCCCACTACTGCTATTGTCAAGCCCTCACCCTCCCACCCTACTGCCTCACTCTGCCCTCAGTCATTCTCACCATTCCCTTGTACCACGCCCACCCTCAGCTTGTTCCCCAGGAGACAGTCATGGACTCATCAGAGCCCTCCCTCGCACGTTAACCTTGACATCACCCCCCTCCGGACCCCTTCCCCCCTCCTGACCCCTTCCTCCCTTGGAACGCCTTTCCCCCTTGGAACCTCACCCCCCCACCACTGAACTCCCCCCACCTTGGTACTCCCCCACCCCTGACTCCACCCCTGCTTAGTCCTTCCCCCTTCCAGCCTCCTTCAGGCATCCTTACTTCTTCCGCCACACTTAGTGCTTCTCCCCACCGACTCTTTCCTCCATTCTTATTCCTTTCCCCTTCCCAACTCCTTCCTCCACCCTTACTTCTTCCTCCAGCCATACTCTCTCCCCTCTCCGCACTCCTACCTCCCACTGGACTCCCTCCCCTCTCTGCACTCCTTCCCCCTTCTGAACTCCTTCCCTTACACCTTCCATCCCTCCTTAACACGTATTTCCCCAGTTCCCATCTTCTACCCTGTTTCCCACCTCCTCCCCCCCCATACTCCCTCCCAACCTCCCCCCTCGACACCTTAATTTCCCCCATTCCCAACCTTACCCCATCTTGACACCTCTTCCTCTCCCAGTCAACCCTAAACCTTCCTCTCCCACCCCCAGTACATTTTCCGCTCTCAAACACAGCTGGACCTTCCTCTCCACCTGTTCAACTATCATCCATTGTGACCAGACTCTCAACGGTGACTTTCCGTGAGCTGCTGAGTTCGGCGGACTGGTCTTACAATAATGTATTACAATGAGGCTCCCAATGCCCAGTAGCCATTGACAGACTGAGCGGATGATTGCAAACTGGTTTCACGGTGTCGTGAAACCAATTTCTGACCTTCTCGCCATATTGTCCGCTCACCCCGCCGAGCACGCCTGATGCCAGCGGGCATGGAAAATTCCATCCACATATTGAGAATTTATTACCTAAAATGGAATGATCAGGCAGCTTGAATCAAGTAGATTACATATGTAGCAATAAAAATATTGAAAACTGATTTCTGCAAATGCATCAACAAATCAAATGCAGAAGATGATTTGAATATAGAGGGGTAGAGTTACCACTTTGGAGGAAATTAGAAAATTGTACCAATATGCACTCTAAATTGCACAGATTAAGTTACAGTTCAAGTTTCCATTAAAATTAAGTGTCATAATCACAAGTACAAAATCTCTTATGAACCAGTAGCTCAATCAGTCTATGTAATGGGATGGAAATGCTTCTTTGGGCGGAATTTTCCATTTTTGAAACTGCTTGCGATGGCAGGTGGGTTCTGCAGCACGTTTCCCACTGTTCGGAATGGTGGGAAATTGCACTCAATTCAGAGCTTGGAAGCTTATTAATTATGCATAGCCGAGTATCTCTCCAAATCACCTGGCTGATTCATCCGCCCCACTGTTACCCGACGGGGCCAAAGGTCCGGGCGCCACATTTAAACACCAGCTGAGCAGACAAATCTTACTCTTTCCGGCCCGCCCATTTTCGGGAGACACTTTGAGATGTCTGGTGACCACAGAAAGAAGGCAGCACCCCACTTCTGCCCCAGTACCCTCAAGGCATTGACACGAAGATTGCCTGAGCATAGGGATGTGCTTTATCCCAGGGATGGCTCCAGAAACCACATGAGCCTCACCTCTCCAGCCTGGGAGGCTATGGCAAACAATGTCAGCTGGTTGGCAACCGCGCCTAAAATGCCACCCAGTGCAGGAAGGGGATGAATGATCTCATCCTCTCCGTGAGGCTAAGTCATCCTTCAACTCCCTCCGATATCAAACTCTCGTCATGGCATCATGTACTCAAAGGGCTACTCTCTTCAGATTTCTCACACAAGCATTAGCGGGGAACATATGTCACTTCTGATTGTTTCACGGAAACTTCCACCTCACCACCATCGCAGCAATCGTGCTGCTCACCCTCCATCCTCAGCCCCTTCTGGGAAGGGCTCACCACACACAGCAGGCTTTCATCTTTCCCAGCCTCTGCTCCATTTCTTCATATCACATTCCTTTCTTTTGTCTTCATACGGCGTCGTGAAACCAATTTCTGACATTCGCGCCATATTGTCCGCTCACCCCGCTGAGCACGCCTGATGCCAGCGGGCATGGAAAATTCCATCCACATATTGAGAATTTATTACCTAAAATGGAATGATCAGGCAGCTTGAATCAAGTAGATTACATCTTTCTCGGCTGCCCCAAGTAAATACTGCCTGTGGGGTTGCTTGATCCCACTCTCAGCTGCATTGAACTATCAGTGGCTCCTAAGGTTTCTTTTAACACTAGCCTTTTCCACAGCATGGAGCCACCAAACAGCTCCTGGGCCCTCTTCTGAGCCCCAGCTGCACAGCCAGCCACCGGCAGGATGGGAAAATTCCACCCCTTACATTTTCACCATTAAAAATCTTTAAAAATGTGCCTACTATTGCCTGTACATCTAAGAAAATGAATGTAATTTGAAGAGCCATCCCAAACTGGTGGAATCTTGCAATTTCAACCTGGCCGCATGGCTAATTTTGTGAGCAGGGTTTAATCCAGACAAATGAAATCTTAAACCAATGTAAAAAATCATGGAAAACGCAAATGGTTTGTGATGTAACTCATGTACATTTAAAAGTCCCCATTCCTTTGTGTTCTTTCTACTCAGGTTGTGCTGTTATTCCTAATGTGGACAAGCAAAAACTCTACACAAATTACTCAAATATTAAATGCTACGTTAGTTAACTGTTATTAGCTGGATAAAACATAAGAATTCCAATTATGGTCTGAATATTGACATCTCTTTTTACAATGGTGGAAAAATTACAGAAAAGAATTAAATTGACTTAAGTCATGTGTATATTCCATTTGATACATGGTATTGGATGGGACAAACTAAAAGCTATTGGCGAGAAATTGGCATTGTTTGCATTCTTTCTGGGGGTGTTATGCACACCCTTAAAGCTCCCAAATGGTATTGTGGTATGCACACACGCTTGTGAGGCAAATCAAATCAGATGTCAAATTGGTGAGACTGTTAGTGCACATGCAGTGATCATCCACCAAAAGAATGCAGAGTATGATGTCAGTCAGTCTGCAAGACTGATTTGATGCCAGCAGTGCCATTTTGGAGCTCAAGGCTGCAGTAGTGTCCTCTATTAACCTCACACAGCTGAATCTATGCCCTTCACTAGTGCTATTTCATGGGATCATCAACTACTTTCATGTTACTTGTTCATTGATTTCTCCTGGTTGTTGTTACAATTCTATAAGTGTTTGCTGCTTTAGTGGTTTCAAGTTGCAAAAGTCTAAAGGGAGTGGTGTGGTTGGTGCTGAAGGAGCTTTTGCTTATTTCAAGGCTTCTGCACAAACCAGTTTTTTGCATTCCACTTCGAATACAGCATGACTGCGAGGTTGAATAGAGGTCACACAGGGCAGGACAAGCTGCTGGAAGAGAGACGAGAAGGAGGTAGAGAAAAGCTCCCAGCAGGAAGTCATCCAGAGTGTCCATTGAACAATTCCCAGACCTAAAATTCAGCAAAGGTCAATGTTTGAGGCATCTGTGCTTCAGCAAGGAGGTCCTCACTGAAACCTGCCATGTGCTGCAACCTCAGAGCAGACCGAGTTAGTGGCTATGAAGGTGATAGTGACTATGAACTTTTATGATTTGGCTCCTTCTAGTTTGGAGCAAGAGATATTAATGCCTTTTCACACTCTGCTGCCTACTATTACATAAGGGAGGCCACTGAGATTCTCTACTCAATGAGAGCTAACTACATTTCATTCTCCTTGGCCAGAGACAAGCAGTCAGAGTAGGAATGTGGCTTTGCTAACTTGTAGGCTTCCCTGCGGTGCAGGGTGTTATTGGCTGCATTGGCAATACTTTACAGCTGCTGCATATCAACTCCATCCTATAACAGAACCAAAAGGGTTTCCACTTCCTCAACATCCAGTTAGTATGTGAGCATAAACGACGAATACTGCAGATCATTGCCCAGCTGGAGGTGAGCCATCATAGCAAACCAAAGGGTGACTAGTGGACAACAAGGGCTATCCATTGATGACATTGCTGATGACTTCAGTGCACAACCTACACATATGTGCACAGCATGCACAAAATGAAAGCAATACTGCCTTATGAAATGTGTTAGAACAGCTCACTGATGAACTGAAACAAGGCTTCCACTGCTGGACTGCTCTAAAGGAGCTCAACAGTACTTAATAGACATGCTGTCAAGATGTGTGGTAGATTGCTGCATGCTGCACAACCGTGCCATCATGACCTTCCTGCCAGCTGTACGCTGAGAAGCTGAGGAGCAGGAGCATGAGGAGGAGGAAGGCAGCAGGTGACTTAGACAGTCCCTTTCTGCCTGGTTTTTCCATGTAAAACTTATCCATGTGTGATACCAGTACTGTAACCCCAGTTCGTCATTCACCAACACGTCCATATCTTTCCCCTGGCACTGACCATCACAGGGTTCACTTGGCTACAATGCAGAAATAAAATCCACGAAAAAATAATTCCAAACCAAGTTAATAAAATAAATCACTCCATATTGCATACTAAAGTCAACACATCATTCTCGTACACTCTCTTAGTGCCTGCCTTCCATGTGCCTCTGCCTACTCTAGTACTCTGCAGTGCTATTCCAGTGGCTGCAGCATGGCTGATGCAATGCTTCTGACTTTCAGTGACTGCAGATGGCCTTGGATGACGACCTCGAGAAGCTCTTTGCCCAGAAGGCCTATTGGATACTATACTATATCAGCGTGAGTGACAGCAGTCTGGGGTGGCTGGCTGACAGGCAAAAGTAAAAGCACTGGTGGAATGGCAGAGGTGGGAGTATGAATGTTGTCAACTTGAAAGAAGACAGCAGGATCATGCACCTCAGAGCCACTACCACTCCCCCCAATGTGGTACCTAAATAATCCTAGTGATCTGTTGGAGGACAGAATGCTGGGCTGCTGTGATATCCTGCAAGTCCCTTTGCACACTGTAATCCACAATCAAGTTGGCAGCAGTCTGACTTTGCATGGCAGCAAGCTGAATTTGCGTGACCCCCACCTGAGTTTCCACTGCAGAACTCTGACATTGGTTGGTTGCTGCTTGTGCTGCAATAGAAGCTGAGACATCAGCCATCAAACACTGCAACCGTTG
The DNA here is from genome assembly GCF_964194155.1 of Cetorhinus maximus. NCBI lineage: Eukaryota > Metazoa > Chordata > Chondrichthyes > Lamniformes > Cetorhinidae > Cetorhinus > Cetorhinus maximus. Next base: position 83,739,565 of record NC_135879.1, read on the forward strand.
TGCAAGTGGGATTGGTCTCCACTTCCGTATAGGAAAGGATGGACTTCAAGTTCGGCGCAAACCCCTGTGTCAACTTGGCACTGGACTCCTCCAGGTTAATTGACATTGACCATAGCCTTCCTGGCAGGCTTGCCAAGGTACCAAGCATTTCATTGTGCATACTTGTCACGTTACCCTGAAGGCTGGTTCATTGGAGTCCTCATCTAAATTCTCTTCAGCAGCACATGCATTATCCTTGCCCATGCTGTGCCTGCAGGAAAGTAAGATGTGCATGGTTACACCATCTACAGCTTGTAAAACAGAGGCAAGTGTGGATGAGGGGGTCACGGGATGTGAGAAGAAGGATTAGGAATGAGGATACCTGAACCTTCATGAGCTTCAGCCCTCCCGCTGGCCATGGTCTCAGCAATGGCTGTCCCAATCATGGTTATGCAGGTGTGGCTGTCATCTCTGCCTAGCTCCTGTTGCCTTCAGTCATGTGCCGCCTTGTCCTAAAGGAGAGGGAGAAATGCATCAGTGCATGTTTTGAAATCTGTATGGCATTTCTTTTGATTATAACTGGATAACCTTAACTGGTTCTGTCTGACTTCTTGGATGGGCTGATAGGAGCCACTTAAGAGATTAACTCTTAAAGGACTCAAAAATACTAGAAAATTCTGAGGCACCCAAACTCAAGCAAAGTAAACCTGCATGTTCAGGCAGAAATTTGACTTGGAGGGCATCACTGATTTGGTAAAGTATAATTGACACTTGATAGACAATGCTTATGTACTGGCTGCCTGATGTCAAAGATTATGGGCAAACTGCAAATTGGTCCTGGACAAATTAATGCCCTGGGCCTCCATACGCTTTACTTTCAAATTGGCCCCAGCTGCTCCCTTTTATTTCATTGATTACTTGACAAATCACTTTAGATACAGGCTGTTGTGTGAGCCTGCAGCTCAAGCTATTTGCTGTGAGGATTTTCCTACATAAAACAACGTCCTCGTCCACCAGAATTTACATTTTCTGCTTTGTATAAAAAGGTAGTCAGATTCCAGATTTCAAAAACCTTGAAAATAGGTCATGAACTTAGCTTTCACCAAAATGGGGAGTACGCCTGATTCTTATTAGTGCAGATTTCAGGCAAATTTGTTACAGCTGATTACCCTTACAAACAGCTGAAATCAGTTTTGAAACAGGGATCAATACGCAGTACAAACAGTGTAACACATGACTTAACAACAATAGACACTATTTATGTCAGCCACTATTGATTACACCTAAATTGTGCCAGGTACCTTTCTTCCTTGTTACTTTATCTTGGGTATCAGAAATTATAGTTACATTTGGGAGCCAATTAAACCATTAAAAAATGCACATAATTTCCTTCTGCAGTGAGAAATAATGGGGAAAAAAACTTTTCTTAAAGGACGAAGCAGGGAAGAGGTTTTTTTTTAATGTGTGACTCCAAGTTTAGTAAAGAGGTTAAAAAAAGACCTGGAAGAAAGTAGGCAGAAAGGTTAATGGAACTGCTCACAGTCAGAAGATCTTCAAAAGACTATCAGAGAAGATTGATGACCTGCAGAGGAAAGCAAAGAAAGGCAGTATATATTAAAAAGTCTCAAGTGTGCAGGGCAAACGAGCTCCTGGAGGAAGAAGGAGCAATGCCCACATTCAATAAAAGAATGAAAAAAAGATTGGAGCTGCTTATCACAGTTCATTACTGGCTTAGATGAAACAGATCAATATTTCATATTATGGTGCTGCCACATATGTTGATAAATTCTTTATCTGATAAATCTAAGAAAATCCGAATGCATTCAGAATGAGATGGCATTTAACATTCATCAATGCTTGCATTTGTGTAAGCAAGTATGCCCAACAAAAGGGGTGAAGCAAGACATCAAAGGTCAAAGAGACATTACAAGTTTATGTATCCACGACTGTGTGTGATGACTTCTGAATGTGATTATTTAAAATCACCCTCCTTAGTGTTTGTTCAAGATGACCCACCTGCACCAGAATGAGCATTACCAGCAACAGAGAGCCTACATACAAACAGACGAACAAGGAGAAGGAGTAGGCCATTTGGCACCTTGAGCCTACTCGCCATTTAAAAAGATCATGGCTGATCTGATACTAACCTCAAATCTGCAACCCGCCTACGCTCGATAACCTATCACCCCCCTTGCTTACCAAGAATCTATCCACCTCTGCCTTAAAAATATTCAAAGGTTCTGCTTCCACCGCCTTTGCAGGAAGAGATTTCCAAAGACTCGCGACCCTCTGAAAGAGAGAATTTTGCCTCATCTCCATTTTAAATGGGAAAACGCTTATTTTTAAACAGTGATCCTAGTTTTAGATTCTCCCACAAGAGGAAACATCCTTTCCACTTCTACCTTGTCAAGACCCCTCAGGATGTTTCAATCAAATTGCCTCTTACTCTTCTACAAACCTAGCCCGTCAACTCTATCACTAGAGAAAAAGTACCAGGGAAACTAATGGGGCTAAAGGCCGATAAGTCACCTGGACCTGATGGGTTGCGTCCTAGGATATTAAAGGAAGTAGTTACAGAGATAGTGGATGCGCTGGTAGTAATCTTAAAAGAATGCTTAGATTCTGGAAAAGTCCCAGGGGATTGGAGAAAGGCCATTGTAACACCCTTATTCAAAAAGGGAGGAAGACAAAAAAAAGGTAACTATAGGCCAGTTAACTTAACATCTGTCATTGGGAAAATGTTGGAGTCTATTATAAAGGGTGTAATTGTAGAGCATTTGGAAATGCATAATATAATCAAGCAGAGTCAACATGGCTTTATGAAGGGGAAATCATGCTTCACAAATTTATTAAAATTCTTTGAGGAGGTAACAAGCAAGATAAATGGGAACCAGTAGATGTAATATATTTGGATTTCCAAAAGGTGTTCAATAAGGCACTTATCATAAGGCTACTTAATAAGGTAAGAGCCCATGGTATTGGGGGTAGTGTATTAGCATGGATAGAGGATTGGCTAATTAATAGAAGACAGAGAGTTGGGATAATGGGGACATTTTCGGGGTGGCAACCTGTAACTAGTGGAGTGCCACAAGGATCAGTGCTGGAGCCTCATTTATTTACAATATAGATTAATGCCTTAGATGAGGGAAGTGAATGTACTATTGCCAAGTTTGCAGGTGACACAAAAATAGGTGGGAAGGCAAGTTGTGAGGCTGACACAAAGAGTCGACAGAGGGATATATACAGGTTAAGTGAGTGGGCAAAAACATGGCAGATGGAATATAATGTGGGAAAATGTGAGGTTATGCACTTTGGCAGGAAGAATAGAGGAGCTGAATATTATTTAAATGATGAAAGACTGCTGAAGGCTGCAGCACAGAGGGATTTGGGAGCCCTTATGCATGAATCCCAAAAAGCTAACATACAAGTTCAACAGGTAATAGGGAAGGCAAATGGAATGTTGGCCTTTATTTCAAAGGGAATGAAATGTAAACATAGGGAGGTCTTGCTAAAACTACACAAGGCACTAGTTAGACCACACCTGGAATACTGTGAACAATTTTGGTCCCCTCATCTAAGGGAAGATATACTGGTATTGAAGGCAGCCCAGAGAAGGTTCACTAGGTTGATCCGGGGTATGGAGGGATTTTCTTAAGAGGAGAGGTTGAGTAGGTTGGGCCTGTACTCATTGGAGTTTAGAAGAATGAGAGGCGATCTTATTGAAACATGTAAGATTCTTAGGGGTCTTGACAGGGTAGATGCTGAGAGATTGTTTCCCCTTGTGGGAGAGTCTAGGACCAGCGAGCATAATCTCAGAGTAAGGGGTCGCCTATTTAAAACAGAGATGAGGAGGAATTTCTTCTCTCCGAGGATGGTCAATTTGTGGAATTCTTTACTGCAGAGTGCTGTAGAGGCTGGGCCATTAAATATATTCAAGGCTGAGATAGACAGATTTTTAATCAGTAAGGGAATCAAGGGTTATGGGGACAAGGCAGGAAAGTAGAGTTGAGGATTATCAGATCAGCCATGATCTCATTGAATGCCAGAGCAGACTCGATGGGCTGAATGGCCTACTTCTGCTCCTACGTCTTATGGTCTTATGGTCAACCTTTCTTCATAAGACAACCTGCCCGTTCCAGGTATCTGTCTGGTGGACATTGTCTGAACTTCTCCCAATGTAATTATATCCTTCCGTAAATAAGGTGACCAATAATGTACACAGTGCTCCAGATGTGGTCTCACTAGTGCTCTGTATAACTGAAGCATAACCTCCCTACTTTTGTATTCAATTCCCCTCGCAATAAATTATAACATTCTATTAGTTTTCTTAATTAGTTGCTGTACCTGCATACTAGCCTTTTGTGATTCATGTACTAAGACACCCAGATCCCTCTGCATCTCAGGGCTCTGTAATCTCTCACCATTTAAATAATGTGCCTCTCTCTTATTCTTCCTGCCAAAATGGACAATTTCACACTTTCCCACAGTATACTCCATTTGCCAGATCTTTGCACTCTCACTTAACCTACCTATATCTTTTTGTAGCCTCCTTATGTCCCCTTCAAAAATTACTTTCGCACCTATCTTTGTGTCATCAGAAAATTTGGCAATCATTCCACCCATCCCTTCATCCAAGTCATTTATATAAATTGTAAACAGTTGAGGTCCCAGCACTGATTCCTGTGGCGCACCACTTGTTACATCTTGCCAACCTTAAAAAAAGCCTATTTATGCCTACTATCTGCTTCCTATTAGCCAGCAAATCTTCTATCCATGCCTATATGTTACCCCCTATACCAGAGCTTTTATTTTCCGTAATAACCTTTGATGTGGCACTTTATCAATGCCTTCTGGAAATCTAAGTACAGTATATCCACCGGTTCCCCTTTATCCACAGTACATGTTGCTTCCTCAAAGAACTCCAATAAGCTGGTTAAACTTGATTTCCTTTTCAGAAAAACATGTTGACTCTGCCTGATTCAAGTGCCCTGCTATAACATCTTTAATAATAGTTTCTAACATTTTCCCTATGACAGGTGTTAAGCTAACTGGCCTGCTGAAAGCATGCCACCATCTTCAGCTTTAAGATGGGTAGGAGTACAGAATTTATTCCAATCCTTCTACTGTTGTTCTTTTTTTTGCCTTTCCCGGTCTGGATCTAGAATTGCAATTTCATTGCAATTGCCTAAACTATTCTGTCTGTCACCATCTGTAGTTCTGCCCTAATCTTCTGATCCTCAGTTCTGCTCTTCCCAATTTGCACAAGGAATGTGTACCTTATTCCTGTTCTTTAATTCTTTAGAAATTATTGGGCTGGCCAGTACTCCGTGATCTGACATATATTGCACTGCCTGATATGTGAGTCTCTGCAGGTCATATTCCAGCTCAACACGAAGAAACACTCTTCCGATGTAATGACCATCACCTCTCATTCCAGAAGCATTTGGATTAATTTGTGCTTATGTTAGGGATGAAATTACCCCAAGAATAAGGGGTGATGCATGTGTTATGTGTGGGCCAATGGATACTTCTTTGGTATGTTAGTAATGGCAGGCCATTAGTTACATCTTTGGTATGTTAGTAATGGCAGGCCATTCGTACACCTTTGGTATGTTAGTAATGGCAGACCACTCGTACACCTTTGGTATGTTAGTAATGGCAGGACCATTCGTACACCTTTGGTATGTTAGTAATGGCAGACCACTCGTACACCTTTGGTATGTTAGTAATGGCAGACCATTCGTACACCTTTGGTATGTTAGTAATGGCAGGACCATTCGTACACCTTTGGTATGTTAGTAATGGCAGACCACTCGTACACCTTTGGTATGTTAGTAATGGCAGACCATTCGTACACCTTTGGTATGTTAGTAATGGCAGACCATTAGTACACTTTGGTATGTTAGTAATGGCAGACCATTAGTACACCTTTGGTATGTTAGTAATGGCAGGACCATTAGTACACTTTGGTATGTTAGTAATGGCAGACCATTAGTACACCTTTGGTATGTTAGTAATATCAGAACATTAGTACACCTTTGGTATGTTTGTAATGGCAGGACCATTAGTACACCTTTGATATGTTAGTAATGGCAGACCATTTGTACACCTTTGGAATGTTAGTAATGGCAGACCATTAGTACACTTTGGTATGTTAGTAATGGCAGACCATTAGTACACCTTTGGTATGTTAGTAATATCAGAACATTAGTACACCTTTGGTATGTTTGTAATGGCAGGACCATTAGTACACCTTTGATATGTTAGTAATGGCAGACCATTTGTACACCTTTGGTATGTTAGTAATGGCAGGACCATTAGTGCACTTTGGTATGTTAGTAATGGCAGACCATTAGTACACCTTTGGTATGTTAGTAATGGCAGACCATTAGTACACCTTTGGTATGTTAGTAATGGCAGACCATTAGTACGCCTTTGGTATATTTGTAATGGCAGGACCATTAGTACACCTTTGGTATGTTAGTAATGGCAGACCATTAGTACACCTTTGGTATATTTGTAATGGCAGGACCATTAGTACACCTTTGGTATGTTAATAACGGCAGACCATTAGTACACCTTTGGTATGTTAGTAATGGCAGGACCATTAGTACACCTTTGCTCATAGCCCCAACATTTAAGGATTGAATTAGATTAAAGAACATTAATGCTCAAATCCTGCATATTTTCATTTGAAGACTTGAAGTTGAATGTGCAATTTTGCTCATGTTTGCCCTTAAATTGCTGCCATCATGGTGGTATCAAACAGATTGAGTTAGCCATGGTCCAGCATTTTACTGCAAACATTGTAAAGAGGAAGTCCATGCAGGGGGAAGGATATAGTAATAAGTTTTAATTAACTAAACAGTTGGATGAGAAGGACCAATTTACCCAGCTTTGGTGTTACATATGCTAAGTGCTGTGATGTTCCTATTCTGCTATTTTGGTGTGATCTATGGAAAGGAGCACGTGCAAAGATTTCCAAAGAGGTCTGCTTTAAAGCTTCTTGTGAGCACACTTCTATATATGACCCACTTTAGGTGGGAGTGCATATGTGTCCTGGTGCCTTTTTGCAAATTCAGACCATTTTATGAAGGTGAGCCACATATTCTTGATCTTCTGATCACATTTCCATGCTGAAGACCCAGTCCAGTGTTAACTACCACTCTATTTCAGCACAAGGCATTGCACAACCAGGCAATCTTTGAATTTCTCTCTCTTGGCTCTCTGGAGTCTGGCTCTAAGTGAATTGACATGTGTCATTATAGTGTCTTGGACCTTCACATCTCAACATCAGTGGAATGCTAATGAAATGTGTTCCAGCTGTACTTGCTGCCCACATGTTTGAGATTTCTCCTGTAGAAATGCCAGTTTGCAAAGTTAAGCAAAAAGCTTTGCTGCATGACATTGCCTAATTGGGTACAATCTACAGCTGCAGCAAATCCAGTTAGTGACATGCTCTGCAAGGAGGGTAACTCTTTCGAGTTATCAACAGTCACAGAATGTAACTCTTTTCGAGTACATTCACAGTTCTTGGTTTCCGGGAGTGGGACATGAACCCACAACCTTTTGATTCAAAGGCGAGGGTGCTATGGACTGAGCCAAGTGGAACGTATCAGTTTGTTCTCCTAATTTAGCTTTGAAATTTTAGCTGTTCCTGCAGAGGGATGATCACAAAACAATCTAACAGGGCCTATGTTCGGTCCTATAACCAGCAATTCTTCAGCATGTGCCTGACTCTGCTATAACCTTGTGAGATATAACTTACCACTTGATCCTTCCTTAAATTCAGATGACATGAACGGTTACATAAACCAGGAGCATATTTGTCTCCCCTCAGGTTGTGCATCATCCTTACTTGCCTGGATTTTGCCTTAGTGACAATCGCAAAGCTATCAGCGTTCGCCGTCATTACTCCTTTGAAACTGACAGCAGCTTCTGGAGTTCACACGTGCAGTTAAGTGCAGAAATCCAGAAATTTCTCTCAGTGCTTCTACACTTCCCCATAGAATGGGCTGTAAAAGTCCACAACTACTGCAATCAATTAGAAATCAAAGAGCTGACAAGAGCTTCCGTGATCACACCATTTGTCTCACTGTAAAAAACATTGATAAAGTTCCACCTCACTGAATGAATGTAACCGGATTTTTAACAGTGTACTAAGTTCATAGTTACTGCTGACAGCCTCACTCTTCCTGAAAAACTAATTTTAGACTTGTGGAATGTCAAATTTCTCCATTCTAATAAAGTAACATTTTTTTAACAAAGTTTGGTTATGATATTTCAGCTTCTACCATAACCTCATGAGCATGCCCCAATTATTTATTTTGTTCTCTTTGAAATCTTTAACTAAAAGTGAAAAATTCAGTGCATTACACTCTCTGGTTCACTGTCTGTAAGAATACTTCAAAATGATTGGCTGCTTACCCTGCTTGATGACATCACTGTTGCTGGATGCCTTGACTTAGCACCAGATTCAACCTGATATTGGAAAATGGGAAATCCATGCCAAAGAGTTTGGTAGACTTTGGTGGGCAGCTTCCTTCTGGGTCAATGGCAAGCGTCACCACTTCACCGATAACTGCAAAATCCGAGCCGATATGTACGGCTTCTTTTCAGTCTGTATTTAATGCAAAGGAGGAATGCAACAAATTGCATTTGAAACAGTTCGGAAAGGTTCACTAAACTGATTCTTGAGATGAAGGGGTTATCTCACGAGGAAAGGTTGGATAGGCTGGGCCTGTATCCACTGGAGTTCAAAGAATGAGAGGTGATCTTATTGAAACATATAAGATACTGAGGGGACTTGACAGGGTAGAGAGGATATTTCCCCTTATGGGAGAGACTAGAACTAGGGGATACATTTTAAAAATAGGCAGTCTCCCATTTAAGACAGAGCTGAGGAGACATTTTTTTTTTTCTCTCAGAGGATCATTAGTCTGTAGAATTCTCTTTCCCAGAGAGCAGTGGAGTCAGGGTCACTGTAAATTAGGGTCAGTTAGATAGATTCTTGATTGACAAGGGATTCAAAGGCTATAGGGGCTAGACAGGAAAGTAAAGTTGAGGCCACAATCGAGATAAATGATGGCAAAACAGGCTTTATGGGCTGAATGGCCTACTCCTGCTCCCGATTCATATGTTTGTGTGTAAAACATAGGCATTACTAAGCTTGCAAAATGGATGTTTAATTGGCTAACATATTTAGAAAAGCAAGGAGTCCAGTTAAATGTATATAGAGCCTTGGTTTGGTCACATTTGGAATGTTGTGTACAATTCTGGTTTCCATATCATAAAAAGGACATAGTTGGAGTTGGTTAGCACAGTTAGCTAGATGACTAGATTGTGGTGCAGAATGATGCTAATGGTGTGGTTCAATACCTATGCTGGCTGTGGTAGCTCATGGAGGCTTGCCTCCTTGCTTTGCCTCTTGTTTGATGCAGAGTGGAGCCCCTCAAACTATACAACCATTTGCCTCTCTCTAATAGAGAGAAATGCCTATGAACTATGGCTATCCAGAGGTACTGGAAAAGATGCAGAAAAAAATTCAGAAGGATGACACCAGAACTGAGAGGTGGTAAGCATTAGGAAAGAAGAGTGAACCTGATAGTGGTTTTTAAAAGCGTGAAAGGATTTGATACGGTAAGGGCTTAAGAAAATATTTCCACTTGTGGTGGAGACCAAAACTAGCAACCACTAAAATAAGATGGTTCCTAACAAAGTCCAATTAGGAGTTCAGGTGAAACTTCTTTACCTAAACAGCAGTAAGTATATGGAACTTGCTACCATTAGGAGTAGTCATGGCAAACAACAGGGATGCATTTAAGAGACTGGTAGGTAAGTGCATGAGGAAGAAAGGAATAGAAGGATATGCTGATAAGGTTGGAAGGAGGCTCATGTGGAGCGTAAACAACAACAAAGATTAGTTGGACTGTATGACCTGTTTCCATGCTGTAGACTCAATGGGTTGTATTTAATCCAGCCTGTCACTGTGGGAAAAATGGAGTCTGGGCCCACAATCCAGGAAAGGCTACGTGTCAATCGGGGCCAACGCAAGAAACTTGCCCACTCGCCATGGGATGTCAATTAGACTCATTAATGAGCCAATGAACAGCAATTAACAGAGCGCTTCACACTTTTGGGGTGGCTCAGGGATTAAATGGGAGTTGTGCCTCTCAAAAGCTGCGCAGCAAACCCTATTAGGTTTGTCAGCAACCATCCAGAAAAAGGGGTGTCCCTCGTTATCAGGCACTCTGACAGTCCTTGGTAAAGGCCTTGGAGTGTCCTTGGTGGTGCTGCTGGCAATAGAAAGCTGCAGACCTCTGATTGTGATCTGAAATGCTTGACAGATACTTAATTTGGCTGGGCCAGCCCCATGGAAGCGATGTAGGGCTTGCACGGGTTCTCCAGCCGATAGGCGGGATCCATGTCGTCAACATTAAATCCAGGCCATTGTAACTCGACAAAGATACCCATGCTAATACTGAGTCAATCCTCCAATCTCATTTTTTGTAAACAAGACCTCTGCATCCTGGCTTACCGTAGTTATAGATATAAAACTGTATTGTTGCCAAAAATATGCAGCACAAAATAGTACCTGGTTCAATAAATATTTATGGTCTGTTCAGTCTATTTAGGGCAACCTTTCCCTATAAGATAAATATGTATTGAATCACATAATAGTTTGTGCTGCATATTTTTGACAATATATTGTTATATTTTATAACCAGAATGTATAGGTTTTGCTTACAGAAAATGTGTTAAAATATTTGAGCTAGCTGGATACACTGTAATTGTCAGCTGTATGCGTGGATCACTATAATTAATCTCCATTTTTTGTCAGTTGCGGCATTTTGATTTTGTAGACCTGCTGTGTTATTTTTGTACTTTATTTGTCACTTCGCTTTGAGTTGCAATTGCTGGAAATTTCTGAATCAGTTCAGGTTAAGGAATCAAAGAAGTTGCATATTTTGATTGGCATTAGTGAGTACCTCAAAAAAAATGCCATGTTAAGTGCATTTGTGTTCATTCTCTTTCCTCAACTTGGTCTTTTTCATCAAGTTTTAAACCTATTTCCGGACATCCCTTAAAGGTCTCCTGGTACATGACTCAATTTCAGCCTCCTGTGTGATAGCCTCCCTTTCCTGTTTTGACCTCTGGTCACAGCTGGCTTACTTCTTGGTTCTGTAGAGAATACTTAAATATAATCTTGCACCATTTATGATTTGTCACTTCTTGTCCTACAGATCTAGGCTTTTCTTTTATGTTCTCACAAAGTTCTATAATGTGTTACATATGATTAAATGGCTGTTTAAGCAGCATAATGCTAAGTGCATTATCAGTTATCAGTGCACCTTAATGTATTTAACGTTTCAGAAAATGCAGAGAACAAAGTTAGGCAATCTTGCATGTGTGTAAAAAAGGGCAAAAAATTAGTCTAGCAATTCATGCAATGCCAGACCTTTTTTTATCAGGGAGCTCAGTCAAATGTTCCCTTTGGGCAGATGTTTCTCAAGTTTTAAAAGAAACAGATTCATTGGATCTACTATAACCTTGATAATTTAGCAAACAAGGTTGATTGACTGACCCAATACAGTGATTGTGGTTCCACTCCAATGTCAAGTCTCAAGGAAGTCACAACACAGTAACCTGTCAGACTTCTGCTTGATATTCTTCGGAGGAATGTGACAGAATCATCAGCTTATGCTTTCTCTGATCCATCTAATTTTCTGCCTCCTGGTCAGTAGCACTGGAGATAGTCTTCACTGTAGGTTAATCCTAGCACACAGGGCTCACCCATCAATGTGACTCTAGGAACTGAGGCCTTGGTGATAATAGCTAGATTCTTCAAGCAGATTCATTCAAGCCACTTGTCAGAAGCTAAAGATATTTGAAAGGTGAGGCCAAAGGCTTTAAAGACAAGGACAACCAATGTAAATTGGATCATTTTCGGTAGATTAAGTTTACGGACTGTTTTAGTGGTTTTACTTTCACACCTGGCCATTTTCATTCCATTTTGTAATAAATGTGACAAAAAATTGTGATGATTTGGTTTTAATGATAGAAAGGTAGACACAAAATATGTGAAAATAAAGCCCTTTTAAAATAATTTGATTTACAACAGAACTCAATAGTCAAGATTACAAGTTTACTGCTTTAAAATTCCTACTATAAAAAGATAACTTCAGCAGGTAGATTATTGAACATATATGTCTATCTTTATTAACTTATAATACGTTCAGAACTTAAAGTTAAACATGCCATGTGCAAGGCATTATATTGAGTTTTACACAAAATGCTACTTGCTTAGGCTAGCCCATATTGTCTTTGCCATTTGAGGTAATGTGCCTGCTACATCTTCCAAAACTAATTAAGATATCTTTTTACACAGATAAAAAGGAAGAACTTACATTTATATAGCTCTTTTCATGAGCACAGGGCATGTGAGAGTGCCTTAAAGTCAACAAAGTAATTTTTTAATACTGTTTCTATGTTTGTAATGTAAGATAAAACAGCAGCATTTGTAAACAGCAAGATTATACACGCGTAGTAAGATGATTGCTCCAGGTCAGCTGTGGTTTGTGATGTTTAGTGAGAGAGGAATGATGGCCACACCATCAAGAGAACTTCTCACTCTTCTGCAGATGGTTCAACAGAATCTTTTTATATCAACCTTAAAGAACAAACAAGGCATGGATTTAATTTCTTATCTGAAAGGCCACACCTCTGATAGTGCAGCATCTCCTCAGTACTCCAATGAAGTGAATGAACATTTACACTTCACATTTTCAATGTATTAACATTGAGGTGCGTGTAGCATGGCACAAACATTTGTCTTGTATATATTTAGATGGTAATCAACCAGAGACAATTTTAATAAAAGTATTTGCCTATTACGTTTGAGTTAATATGTGATGGCTAACTCTGCTGTTAAGGTTTTGCGTACAAGGGCTGAATTTCAGACAATGAGACTGTTTGGCAGTGAGTTTGGCACAGGCAGAGGAGATTTTCTGAGGAGTTTTGTCAATCAATGCTTTTTGGTTTATTTTGGAATGCTATGCTGCACTCTTGTGTTTCTGGTGTAAATGTGGCTGTCTTCTTACACCGTTCCAGTACTTTAAAAAATTTGTTCATGGGCTGTGGGCATCACAGGCAAGGCCAGCATTTATTGCCCATCCTTATTGTCCTTGAGGAGGTGCCGGTGAGCCACCATTTTAAACTGCTGCAGTCCATTTAGTGTAGGAATACTCAGTGATGTATGGGAGGAAGTTCAAGGACCTTGACCCAGCAACAGTGAAAGAATGGTGAAATATTTTCAAGTCAAGATGGTGTGTGCCTTGGAGGGGAATTTGTAGGTGGTAGCGTTCCCGTGCATCTGCTGCCCTTGTCCGAGATGGTAGAGGTCATGCATTTGGGAGATGCTGTTGAAGAAGCCTTGGTGAGCTGCAGAAGTGCATCTTGTAGATGGTACACACTGCTGCCATTATGCAGTGGTAGTGAAGGGAACAAATGAACAACCAGGCTGCTTGTCATGGATGGAGATAATCTGCATGAGTGTTGTTGGTGTGGCACTTAAACAGGCGTTATTCCATCACATTCCTGACTTAAGATAAAAGCAAAAAACTGCGGAGGCTGGAAATCCACAACAAAAATAAAAATACCTGGAAAAACTCAGCAGGTCTGGCAGCATCTGCAGAGAGGAACACAGTTAACGTTTCGAGTCCATCTGACTCTTCAACAGAACTAAGTAAAAATAGAAAAGAGGTAAAATATAAGCTGACTTAAGGGGGTAGAGCTGGATAGAGGGCCAGAGATAGGTGGAGATAGCCGAAAGATGTCATAGACAAAAGAACAAAGAGGTGTTGAAGGTGGTGATATTATTTAAGGAATGTGCTAATTAAGGGTAGAAAGCAGGACAAGCAAGGTACAGATAGCCCTAGTGGGGGTGGGGTGGGGTGAAGGGAAGGGATCGAAATAGGCTAAAAGGTAGAGATAAAACAATGGACGGAAATACATTTAAAAATAATGGAAATAGGTGGGAAAAGAAAAATCTATATAAATTATTGGGGAAAAAAGGGGGGGGGGGATCGGAAAGGGGGTGGGGATGGAGGAGAGAGGTCATGATCTAAAATTGTTGAACTCAATATTCAGTCCGGAAGGCTGTAAAGTGCCTAGTTGGAACATTCCTGACTTAATTGTTCCTTGAGGATAGTGTACATGTGTTGTGGAGGTGAGTCACTCACCCCAGAATACCCAGTCTCTGATCTGCCACAGTATTTATATGGCTAGTCTCATTAAGTTTCTGGTCAATGGTAACATGTAGGATGTTGATGGTGGTGAATTTGACAATGGTAATGCCATTGAATATCAAAAGGAGAGTGGGGCATGTTATTTGATTCTGACTTTTTGGAGATGGTTGTTGCCTGGCACTTGTGTGGCGCCAATGTTACTTGGAGCTTATCAACCCAAGGCTGAATGTTGTCCCAGCCTCACTACATGCAGGCACAGACTGCTTCAATATCTGAGGAGTTGTAGATAGAACTGAACACTGTGCAATCATCAGCAAAAATCTTCAGTCTGACCTTATAATTGACTGAAAGTCGTCATTACCCCTGATGTCCCCAAAGGATCTATCCTTGGCCTCCTTTTACTTCTCACCTACATGTTACCCCTCAGCAACATCATTAAAGGTATGTTAGTTGTTAGTTTTCACATGTATGCTGATGATACTAGGTTCTGCCTCACCACCACGTCTGTCAATTCCTCCACTGTTGCTAAATTATCAGGCTGCTTATTTGACGTTCAGTACTGGATGAGCAGAAATTTCCTCCAAAATAACATTGGGAAGGCAGAAGCTATTGTTTTTGGTCCCTGGCCCAAATTCCATTCTTTAGCTATCGACTTCAACCCTCTCCCTGGCAACAGACTGACACTAAACCAGTCTGCTCGCAGCCTTGGCATCACATTTGACCCAAAGATAAGCTTCCACGCTCATCTTGGTGCCATCAGTAAGACCGCCTATTTCCACCGCTGAGCATCACCTGACTTTGCGACTGCCTCAGCTCATCTGATGCTCAAACCCTCATTCATGTCTTTGTTACCTGTAGACTTGACTATTCTCACCCGCTCCCGGCTGGTCTCCCACATTCTATCCAGCGGAAATTTTAGGTCCTTCAAAACTCTGCTGCCCGTGTCTTAATTCGCTTCAATCCCATTTCCTTATCACCCCTGTGCTAGCTGACCTACATTAGCTCCCGGTCAAGCAATGTCTTGATTTTAAAATTCTCATCCTTGCATTCAAATCCCTCCCTGGCCTCAGCCCTCCCTATCTCTGTAATATCCTCCAGCTCCACAACCCTCCAAGATATCCACACTGCTTGAATTCTAGTTTCTTCAGCAATTTTAATCACTCCACCATTGGTGATCAGGTCTTCAGTTGCCTAAAAAGAAAACCTTGCATTTATATAGTGCTTTTCATGATCACCACATGTCTCAAAGTGCTTTACAGCCGATGAAGTAATTTTTGAAGTGTAACAATGTAGGAAATGCAGCAGCTAATTTCCACTTGGAACTCCCACAAACAGCAATGTGCTAATGACCAGATAATTGTTTTTTTTGATGTTGATTAAGGGATAAATATTAGCCATGACACTGGGGATAACTCTACTGCACTTCTTCAAAAAAATGCCATGGGATCTTTTAAATCCACTTTGGCAGGCAAATGGGGCCTCGGTTTAACATCTCATCCAAAAGACAGCACCTCCGACACTGCAATGCTCCCTCAGTGCTGCAGTGTTAGGTGTTCAAAAGTTTTGTCCATTTTTAAATCAAGGCTGTAATGAGGACAAGATCTAAGTGGCCCTGACAGAACCCAAACTAAGCATCAATGAGCAGGTTATTGCTGAGTAAGCGCTTATTCATAGCACGGTTGATGACCCTTTCCATCACTTTGGTGATGATTGAGATTAGGCTGAAGCGAGGTAATTGGCCAGATTAGATGTGTCCTGCTTCTTGTGGGCAAGACATACCTGGGTAATTTTCCACATTGTCAGGAGATGCAAATGATGTAGCTGTACTGGAACAGCTCGGCTAGAGGCACGGCTAGTTCTTGAACACATGCCTTCAGCACTACATCTGGGATGTAGGGCCCATAGCCTTTGTTGTATCCAATGCACTCAGACAGTTTTGATATCATGTGGAGTGAATTTAATTGGCTGAACACTGACATATATGATGCTGGGAAACTCAGGTAAGAGAGAGATAGATCGCCACTCAGCACTTTGGCTGAAGATGATTGCAAACATTTCAGCCTTGCCTTTTTCACTAAAATGCTGGACTCTGTCATCATTCAGGATGGAGATGTTCATGACGTCTCTTCCTCTCACTGGTTGTTTAATCATCTACAACTAGTCACTACTGGAGGAAGCTAGACTGCAGAGATTTGAACTGATGCATTGGTTGTGGCATCCATTGCTCTATCGCATTCTGCTTCCACTGTGTAGCATGTAGGTAATCCTGTGATGTATCATCAGGTTGGCACCTCAATTTTAGGTTACCTGTGTGAAGCAGGCCGGGAGTGGAGCAGAGTGAAGCAGACCGGGAGTGAAGCAGAGTGAAGCAGGCTGGGAGTGGAACATTGTGAAGCAGGCCGGGAGTAGAGCAGTGTGAGGCAGGCCAGGAGCAGAGCAGTGTGAAGCAAGCCAGGAGTGGAGCAGAGTGAAGCAGGCCAGGGGTGGAGCTATGTGGGGCAGGTTGTTTGGGTTTTGGAAATGTAATCCTACTAAGTGTACTACATGACTACCTGGCCTGCCATGGTCATGTGACTCTGCCATGAGACACACTGCCTGTCAGCTGCCATGTCTAAGCAGTTCAATAAAGCTTCTCACAGACAGAGAGACTGAAGAAGGCTGCTATCCTTATACATGAAACACAGGCCAGGGGTGGTGCAGTATGAAGCAGGCTGGGAGTGGAGCAGTGTGAAGCAGACCAGGTGTGCAGCGCAATGTAGCAAGGCCCAGAATGGAGCAGAGTGAAGCAGTCTGGGAGCAGAGCAGAGTGAAGCAGGCCTGGAGCAGAACAGTGTGAAGCAGATTGTGAGCACAGCAGTGTGAAGCAGGCAGGGAGCACAGCGGAGTGAAGCAGGCCGGGAGCAGAGCAGATTGAAGCAGGCTGGGAGCAGAGCAGTGTGAAGCAGATTGTGAGCACAGCAGTGTGAAGCAGGCCAGGTGCAGAGCAGAGTGAAGCAGGCCGGGAGCAGAGCAGAGTGAAGCAGGCCGGGAGCAGAGCAGAGTGAAGCAGGCCGGGAGCAGAGCAGAGTGAAGCAGGCCGGGAGCAGAGCAGAGTGAAGCAGGCCGGGAGCAGAGCCAGCAGCTACAGCAGTCCCAACAGGTCGAAGAGTGCATTAGCGGACACTTGGACTGCAAGCCGGCCCAAGAAGAAATGGATCCTGGAGCCAGGTATGTCCGGGGTATTGGGTGGGGAAGGTTTGGACAGTTTAGGGAGGGGGGTGGGGGAGCTGGAGGTGGTGGATTTTGGAGAGCAGGCGGGTAGGAAGAAGGGGATGCACTATATTAGGAGGGATGCCCCCAATGTGCAAAAGGCACCCCCGGTAGATCATACCCCTCCTTCCTTCCTGCCCTTTTAATAATATTTTAACAAATATGGCCTACCGCCTCCTGCCTGACTGCCCAGACCAATTGTATTATGGCGTAGGCAACGTGTTATTATGGTCAAATGGCTTGTTAACCAGCTCAATTGACCCTAGATTATTTATTTAAATATGGCGGGCAGGCTGCCTAATTCAGCGCCTGCGCACCTACTGTGTTATGGGGGTGAGCTCAGAGGTGGGCAGGAAGTTGGTGGGGTTGTCATCTGCCCTATTTTACATGCCTCCCCCCCACCCCCCCCCCCACCAGCCCTAAACATGCCCCACGGGGGCATATTAAATCCAGCTCAAGGTATCATGTGGGCTGTGGTTACTGGTACTATAATGATCAATTATAAAGTTAATTAGTATGTAAACTAAAAAAAAAAGATAATTTTATAACTTATAATTACAATCAGTGCTCAATCTCTAGGGGATAAAGTTACAATTAAATAACGATGGATAGTGGCACTGAAGTGTTCTGAATTTTTTGGTACAATAGAATCAATGACATTTAGAAAATAAGAGTTAAGAAAAACATTTCAGTTCACCTTCCCTTAAAATAGAGTGACATCAGCACAAGAGAAGCAGCTGATTGGTAAGTAGCAGGTGAATATTTATTTAAGTTGTAGCTTTGATAAAGACAGGCATGGTAAGGCACCTCAGTCCTATTGAGTGTGCATCTGTTCTGAACAACCACATATGCAGGAAGTACCACCAGTGGAAGCAGCTCAAACTCTAGGGCCTGAATGTTTTGGATGGTGGGGGCTGGCTTTACGCCATCCAAAGAGTTCCCCACCCATTCCGCGTGCCCCGCAGCCGTTTCACACTCGAATGAGCATTAAGTGGCTGCAGGCGGAACTTCCACCCCTCACTCAAGAGGAAGCCCCGCTCTCCAGTCCCTGCAGCGATAAGAGCCGCAGTGAGCTGGCGAGGGAATGCGGGAGGATGCCGGAGACTGAGTCCGGGCACCGGACCGGGGCCAGGGGGAACCAGTGGGAGGTCCGGAGGCCACCGGAATTTAAGGGTTGGCACCTGACTTCAGAAGGAGACTTCTGATGACGACATCCCCACAACCTCCCTGTCCCCTGACCCCTCCCGCCCGAGGTCTAAGTCCGTTGATTTTCGGGCTTCCCTCACGCAAGGTCAATCTGCCCACCAGCCTAAAAATTGAAAATTCGACACTGGGAGGTAAATGGCCCTTAAGTTGACAATAATTGGCCACGTCAGGGCCTTAGCTGGGGCAAGGCCGAGCTTCCAGTCCAAGGCCTTGCCCGCCCCAGCATAAAATCACTGCGCAGTCAGGGCCGGCGAGAGCCCAAAGGGAACCCCGTTCCTTCAATTTCACACTCCAACCCCACCTAAAAACCCACCGGCGGGGGAGCATAAAATTCAGGGCCAGGTTTTGGAGCTTGTGTAGCAGCAGCTGTCACTGCGATGCACCCACAAGACTGAGAGTTTTGTGGATTGCAAGTTTACAATTGCGATCACCCTGCAGCTCAAGTGTGTGAAGGCAAAAAGGCAATGGGTGACCACCAGGCAGGCAAGGAGGACCAGAGAGGAAATGCAGGAGTTCTGACAGTACATCTCTCACACTCCAACCATTTCTGAATATCGATGAAAGTGCGGATTCCTCTGTGGGGATTTGCAGCCAAAACACTATGACTAGTGCAAGGAAGGGAAATAGAAAGATTGAAAAAGCAATAGTGATAGGGGATATGATAGTTAGGGGCACAGACAGATATTTCTGTTGCTGCAGGCACAAATCCAGGATGGTATGTTGACCTCCTGGTGCCAGAGTCAAGGATGTTACAAAGCTACTGCTGGGTACTCCGAGGAGTAGGGTGAACAGCCAATGGTTGTGGTGCATATTGGTACCAAAAACGCAGGTAGAAGGAGGAATGCAGAGACAGATTTTAGAGAGCTAGGAAAGAAACTAGCAAGCAGGACCACAAAGGTAATAATTTCCGGATTACTCCTGTTGCCGTGCACTGGTGAGTATAGTGATATCTGGATTGAGCAGATGAATGCAGGAGGGAAGGATTTAGATTCCTTGGACATTGATATCAGTTCTAGGGGAGATGGGACCTGTACAGGCCAGACAGGTTGCACCTAAAGAGAGCCAGGACCAATCTCCATGTGGGGTGATTTGCGAGTGCTGTTGGGAAGGGTTTAAATTAACTTGGCAGGGGTGTGGGAACCAGGAGGTAATGTTACAGAGGTAAACCAAGGTGTACAAAGGGAGAGACAGGTAGCACTAGAGTAAGAAATAGTAAGGTATTAGTTGGGGTCAGAGTGAGAGGGCACGTAATAAGGTCAGTGAAAAATCAGATCCCGTTCTGCGAGTCAGCTGCAAATTTAGCCAGCTAGGTTGCCTCGGCAGCAATAGCTGATTCAGGTTACTGGAATCTCAACTGGTATAAATACAGGAGGTTTAGCAGATGCACAAGGTAAGTAGCGTGAAAGTGCAGCTTTGTCTAAGTGTTAAAATCTGGGAATTTGGTAGGTGAGGGAATTCAGTGCAGTGAGGGAGAAGATGCTATCTGGTATTTCACAGAAAAGGAGTGTTCTGAGAGAGGGATCCGGAGACAGCAAGACCGGAGAGCTGAAGCTCAGATGCTTTAATTAGGTGAGCAGGAAGGCAATTGGTCAGTTTTAAGTTCTTTTATCGCTCTCTCCAAACTGGGACAGTAGTTTAAACTGATGCTGGGGAGATATAAATAGCATTTTAAATTTATAGCATAACTAGTTAAACTCCATAACAGAATGACAGAAAATTGTTGAATACTATTTCTAAACTTAAAACCTAATTAGTTCAATAAAATCAAACTAAAGATGGCAGGGCAGGTGGGGTGTTGCAGCTGGAGTAGGTGGGTGCTGGTGGATACCTATGTGATCCATGGTAACCATATCTGCAGTAGGTTTCTGCAGCTTGAGGAACCTTGGCTCAGAGTTGATGAGCTGGAATCTGAGCTTCAGATACTGCGATGCATCAGGGATGGGGAAAATTACCTGAAGGCAGTCACACCCCTTATGCTGGGCACTTCCAATTTGCTCCATCTTCACAGTAGAAGACACAAAAAGCATACTAAGAATACAGGTACGGTGTCACAAAACCGGCAACCTTGGAACCGAGCCATTGCCGGATTTCTGATTTTGCTGGTTTTCAGGTTGGGCAGCTCAGGCTGGGTCGGGCCGAGCAGTTTGAACCAGGTTGGATTGGGTCAAGGTCACCCGGATCACTTGGAGCACAGCAAAAGACAGGCGTGCGAAGCTGATAACTAGTTGATGCGCCACCCCGCCATTGGAGCACCTAGCCAAACAAGCTGGTAAGTTTGTTTACTCATCTAATAACAATTTAAATTCATTCATGTCAGCTTAACAAAATGCCCGGTTTATGCATTGCTGTTTTTTGGATAGCTGGATTTGAGACACTGTACCTGTAGTCAAAATTAAGTGGCAAAAGGGCAAAAACTAATAGGACTTAAGGTTGACAAGTCCTCTAGGCCTGCATCCCAAGGGTCTTAAAAGAAGCAGCTGCAGGGATTGTAAATGTATTGATTATAATCTTCCAAATTTCCCTGGATTCTGGAAAGATCCCAATGGTTTGGAAAACCCCAAATGTAACTACCTGTGTTCAAGAAAGGAGGGAGACAGAAAGCAGGAAATTTTAGGCCAGTTAGTCTAACGTCTGTCACTGGGAAAATGCTAGAATCTATTATTATGGGCTAGTAGCTGGACATTTACAAAATCATAATATAACCAAGCAGATTCAACATGGTTTTGTCAAAGGGAAATTGCGCTTGACAAATTTTTAGAGTTCTTTGAGGAGGTAACAAGCAGGGTGGACAAAGGGGCACCACTAGATGTAGTGTATTTGGATTTGCAAAATGCATTCGACAAAGTGCCAAATATAAGGTTACTGCACAAGAGCTCATGGCATTGGGTTGATATATTAGCATTGATAGAGGATTGGCTGACTAACAGGAAGCCAAGAGTTGGGACAAATGGATCATTTTCAGGTTGGTAAACTGCAACATGTAGACTGCTGCAGGGTTCAGTGCTGGGGCCTCAACTATTCAGGATCTAGATCAATGACTTAGATGAAGGGACAGAATGCATTGTAGCCAAATTTACTGATGACATAAGGATAGGTAAGAAAGCAAGTTGTGATGAGCATACAAAGAGTCTGCAAAGGAATATTGATAGGTTAAATGAATGGGCAAAAATTTAGCAGACGGAATGTAACCTGGGAAAATGAAAGTTTGTCCACTTTGGCAGGAAGAATAGAAAAGCAGAATATTATTTAAATGGAGGGAGACTGCAGAATGCTGTAATACGGAGGGATGTGAATGTACAGAGTGTGGTAAATAAGGTTGGTGGGTTACAGGCGCATATAGCCACATGGAAATATGATGTTGTGACGATAATGAAGATCTGGTTCAAACAAAGGTAGGACTGGGTATGAAATATCCCTGATACATGGTGTTCAGGAAAGATAGTAAAAGAAAGAAAGGAGGGGTGTAGCAGTATTTATTACAGAGAACATTGCAATGCTGGAGAGAGAGGATGTCTTGAAGGAAAAATCATTTTTAGCAGTTAATGAACGTGTAAGTTTCAAAGGACATTCGTTATTCAAAAAGGTTAATGTTCTCTGTTTCATTTCAGTGATGTGTGCCAGTGGCAAAACACTTGCTGAGGAGGGGTCAAGGAGAGAGTCTATTTGGTTAGAGCTAATAAAGCATAGAGGTACCATGACATTACATGGTGTATTCTATAGGCTATCAACTAGTGGGAAAGATATAGAGGAGCAAATTTGCAAGGAACCTAGAGAGGTTCAAGAGTTATACAGTAGCTAAAATGGAGGAAATTAATTATCCATTGTTACAGACCCGAGGACAAGGTGAATTAAATTATTAATACTGTTCCCCTCTTCTGCCCGTTACAGCGATAGTTTTAGTTTCTAATTTAATTTGTTTCCCTTAGTATCCTTTCCCTCGTTGAAATGGGCTGGGGTGTGTTTCTCAAACCCCAGTTTATGGGGTCCAATGTTATAAATAGCCCCAGGGCAACTTTTTTAAGGTGAAACAAGCTAGGATCTATTTACATATTCAAAACCCGAGGGATGGAGCACAACACCGATTCACACTCACAGGCATGCAAGGTAGAAAGGCAGAGAAAGAAAGGGAAATAGGTTACAAATTGTGAGCTACTTTAAAAAAATCGAAAAGTTATTGTGAATAGAGTCCAGTAAGTCAGTGTCCAATCAAGATCCGTTCAGGTGGCTTTTGTCTGTCAGAATTCCAGGTCTTTGTCCTAGAAACTAGGTTGAGGTGGTTGAAGATGCAGCAAAGTATTCTTGTATTCTGGGAATTAGTTCACTTTGTTGGTGAAATACAGGATTCTTTCTAGAGATCCGACTTTGAGAGCGATGGAGGTCAGAGGCAGGCTGCTTGCCTGGAATCTGGTTTTCTCTCCTGAGGTTAAACTGTAACTGAATTAGAATCCAAAAGCTGCATAATTAAAGCAATTCAAACAGCTCAAGTCTTGGCCTTGTGACAGAGTGGTTTCGGGTCAAGCTATTCAGCCAACGATGTACTTTAAGGACCCTCATTAAAACCCAGTTTATGAAGAAAGTTGAGAAGAATTTCTAGATCAGTATGTTTCTGGCCCAATGAGAAAGGAGGCATTGCTGGATCTGGTTCTGAGGATGAGGTTGATCAAGTGGCCCAAGGGAACAATAGGGAAGTGCAGTCAGTCAGGAGCATTTAGTGGACAGCGATCATATTATCATAAGGTTTAGGTTGGCTATAGAAAAGGAGAAGGAGCAATCCAAATTAAAAGTGATTAATTGAGGTGGGGGGAGGGCAATTTTAATGGGATCAGAGCTAAGCTTCACTGCATCTGATGTGTGCTGTTTGTTATCAAAGAGTTAACTCATTAGTGCTGAAATGCAGTGTCTGCATTATCAGGCCCACAGATGCAAAGGCTAGGTTGCACAGGAGGTTGGGATACTCCAGACGAAGGCACTGTCATGAGTGATTGTCATTCACTGGACAATGCTGCTGCAGAAGCTCTCACAGTGTACACAGAGGTGACCTGACAAGTAGGCTCACATCCTCACTGAGAGTGCCAGCTCACGGCATCCTAAAGAACAATCTCATGCTATGGACTCAGTGTGATGACAAACTCTGAGCACTAATCTTGCATGAGGGATTGCTGTGAAGGGGTCCCATAGTCTGGACTCAGGTTAGAACTCAAATATTAAAATGAGCACCAGTAAGTGCTGATTGTCCTCCTTGAGGCGCCTAGCAACACTGCAGGCACACTGTTGTGAGCGCACTGAGGCTGACAGTGTTGTTCCTGCTTCTTGAAGGCCGCCGTTGGGAGTGGAATGTTGGGGAGATGCTTGAAGAGACTGCACCATGTTTACCCTGTTCAGTGAGCGCTGGTGGAGCTATGATCCCATTACAGAGGGACCACATGCTCCAGAGACTGCCTAGCATTTCAAAGATGAGGCCATCGTCATGCAAGATTGTAACTACTGATTCTGAGATTGATGTCCTTCATTGAGATGCTGAGGAAAGCAATGAAGTTGTTAATGTCAAGACTGCATAGAGGGTACAGGTGAAAGAAGCTCATATGATATTGTCGTCTTCATCGTCCTGGAATCTTCTGACTATAAGCATCTCACGGCACATCTACCATGTCTGGCCCATGCTATAGACTCTTCCTCTGGAGCCCCAGCATTCTCACCCACATTGAGCTCATCCCTCTCAATGTCCTCCTCATCAGAGATGTGCAACTCCTTCATCTCTTGCTCTGACAAGTCATCCCGTGTTGTAGCGCCAGGTTGTGTAGAGCACAGCAAATCACGATGATTTGGGAGATCCTCTGGAGAGTACCACCTGACCAGTCCAGACATCTGAAACACATCTTCAACATGCCAATGATCTGCTCAATCAAGGAACGTGTCGCAGAATGAGTCGCATTGTACCTCTCCTCAGAAGCATCCTGTGGCTGCCGAATAGCTATTATTAGCCACGTCTTTTGCGGGGAGCCTTTGTCATTGATGAGCCAATCCTGGATGCGCTGAGGGCCTTCGAAGATCTGTGGCACCTGCGAGTGACCCAAGATGTACGAGTCGTGGGAGCTCTCAGGGTACCTTGCATAGATCTGCAAAATCTACTTTTGGTGGTTACGGATCAGCTGCACGTTGAGAGAGTGGAAGTATTTTCTGTTGATGAATCATAGTGGCTGCTGCCAGAGAGCTCTCAAAACCAACATGTGAGCAGTCAATGGCACCCTGCACCTGTACGAAGCTGAAGATCGCTGCAAATCCCACTGCTCTGGCAGCATGGCTAGATTCATCCAGGGAGAACTGGATGCAATTGTGAGCCTGGCTAAATAGGGCGTCAGTAACTTCTCAGATGCATTTTTGACCAGATGCTTGGGATATTCCACAGAGGCCCCCAGCGGAGCCCTGTCACGAGCCACTCACAAAAATGTTGAGTGCGGCGGCCGCCTTTAGGGCGACTAGCAATGGATGGTTCCCCCAGTCCCTGTGGCGTCAGTCCCTCCCGAAGAATGTGGCAGATATGATCCATGACATGCCTTGGCAAGTGAAGGTGCCTAAGGCACTGTCTCTTGCTCATCTGTAGATATGAGAGGCATCTTCAATACACTATTGGCTGTGCCAAACGCCTCCGTGGAATGGGCCTGTCAGTCTCAGTGTCTGAGTCTTCGTGGGGCCCTGCTGATCCACGCTCCTCAGAGTGAGGCTCTTCCCTTTGTCCTGCCTGATGGGGAAGGGCCCTTTTCCTCCTCAGTTGCCTGAGTAGCAGGAAAAAGGCAATGTCACCTGCTGCATCCAATCTCCACCCCTGCCCATCTCTGCGAAAATATTGAACAGATACATGATTGTACAGAGTCCTGCAATGATCACCCTCCAGTCGCAAGCTAGGGAGTCACTGTGAAGCCCTTGGGTAACCCTCATTCCAGATGTTCCATCCCCAGATCATCCCTTGCAGCTGTAGCACAGCCTTGAGCATCATTGGAAGCCTCCCTATGCTCCCGCCTCCCCCCTCAAAGGCCCCAGGCATGACAGCACTTTCAGAAAGGGGTTTGGATCTGGATGAATGCAGTTGGGCGCTAGTGGTGGTAGTCAGGGCTCTGACAGGCAGGCTCATTTCGATTAGACTAGGGCACAACGAAGGAATGTAAGGACCATAATCGGGAAGGCGTGCAAAGTCTCTCAAGAATGCGCTCCATGAGTTAAAGCGCCCAAACCCTTCAATTGATATTTCAATGTTCCTAACATGTCTCAGCCTGTATATTGGTCTCCATTTGGTAAAGCACAAATTAGTAGGGTCCCCCTTCACTTGGCCCAAAAGTGCAGTATTTGACTCGTCCCACAAATCCGTGGACTCCTCCACCTTCATTTTTTTCATGGCTTGTTTTTGTATACGCCATTGGGTCGACTTGCAATGTGATGATACTCAGGTTTTACCATGAGACCAGCTCACAACCACCCCCCAACCCGCCCCTCTGCCCAACCCCATCATCATTGAACTTCCTCCCATCATGCTGAAAGGGCATAATGTGCAGGTTTCCCTCCCTCTGGTCACTCTCCTTCCCCCGACTCTAACCCTGGATCCCATCGTGATTGTTGTTGATATCCTTGTCCTCCCCCCGAACCATTTTCTGGTAATGTCCTGATGCTCCATGTTGACTTGACCCACCCTCATTTTGAGGGCCTATGCACAGTGACATACTGAGATCCCTCCATGAGTGCCCACCACTGTATTACCTGTTTCCCATCTACAGGCTGCAGATGCGTCCCCTGACTGTGACTGTGCCATTTGCATCACAGTACCAATCCAAAAACCCCCAGGACTGACATGTGTGAGGGACTGACCATGCCCCTGAACACTATGCTGGCCACAACTGACACAGGACAGTAAGGCCCTTCCCCTCCCTGTACTGGGCCCAGGATAGGCTTGCCAAGCACAGCTCTCTAAATTGGTGCACAATTGCCCAGGATAGTCTATGCTTTCTGGCCATGAATAACTACCCGCCCTCCCAACTCCCACCCCCAGTAATGTATCTCTGTGCACCTTCCTCCCTACCCCCAGTCATGTGTCTCTGTGCACCTTCCCCCCTACCCCCAGTCATGTGTCTCTGTGCACCTTCCCCCCTACCCCCAGTCATGTGTCTCTGTGCACCTTCCCTCTCAGTCATGTGTCTCTGTGCACCTTCCCCCCTACCCCCAGTCATGTGTCTCAGTGCACCTTCCCCCCTACCCCCAGTCATGTGTCTCTGTGCACCTTCCCCCCTATCCCCAGTCACGTGTCTCTGTGCACCTTCCCCCCTATCCCCAGTCACGTGTCTCTGTGCACCTTCCCCTCAGTCATGTGTCTCTGTGCACCTTCCCCCTCAGTCATGTGTCTCTGTGCACCTTCCCCCTATCCCCAGTCATGTTTCTCTGTGCACCTTCCCCCACAGTCATGCGTCTCTGTGCACCTTCCCCCTCAGTCTTGTGTCTCTGTGCACCTTCCCCCGTCATGTGTCTCTGTGCACCCTCTCCCCTATCCCCAGTCATGTTTCTCTGTGCACCTTCCCCCTCAGTCATGCGTCTCTGTGCACCTTCCCCCCCCAGTCATGTGTCTCTCTGCGCCTTCCTCCCTATCCCCAGTCATATCTCTGTGCACCTTCCTTCCTTTCCCCAGTCATGTGTCTCTGTGCATCCTTCCCCAGTCACTCCCTCCAGTCAAGTGTATCTGTCCACTCTTCCTTCGGAGTCCAGTCAAGCCCTCCACCCCCTCTCCAGCCAAGCCTTTGCCTTTACTCTCTTCCCTTGCCCCTGTCTTAACTCAATCCCCCTCCCGCAGTCAAGTCTTTGCCTTCCAGCACACCCCCCTCGCATTCCCACTGGTCTTGCCTGGGCAGCCTTGGCACTGAGTAGGAGCAGTGGTGAGCACAGCTCAGTGAAAGGTAGGCGAGCACCGTATGCACAAACCCCGAGGTTGCAAGTGAAGTGCAGTTCGCCAGGAATATGTCACTTGTATCTGGTCGTGATTCACACCAGCTTATTTTGATGCTGGCATGGACATTTGATCTGGATGTGGAGAGCGATTCCAGTGAACTAGATTTTTAATGACTATT
The DNA here is from genome assembly GCF_964194155.1 of Cetorhinus maximus. Taxonomy (NCBI): domain Eukaryota; kingdom Metazoa; phylum Chordata; class Chondrichthyes; order Lamniformes; family Cetorhinidae; genus Cetorhinus; species Cetorhinus maximus. The sequence goes on from NC_135879.1 coordinate 83,767,349, forward strand.
CATGATGTATGTAAATGCATTTCCTGACGTGGCACAGCGGGTGACCTGACCCACCATGAAAGTAGGGAGCAGAAAATTTAAATCTACTTTTACGCCAGTGGGAAACTGACTTTTGGCCGCGCTCTAAATTTCCCCGTCCAAGCCGCCATGATGCCCGTTTTTGGCGGGACCTGAAAATTCCACCCCTAGACTTGGGTATGCAGAGCACAAATTTCAAAATTTGTGGATGACACAAAACTTGGAAGCATTGCGAACTATGATGAGGACAGTGATGAACTTCAAGAGTTCATAGGCTGGTGGAATGGGCAGACACATGATGGATAAAATTTAATCCATAGAAGTTTGAAGTGATTCATTTTGGTGGGATGAATGAGGAGAGGAAATATAAAATAAAAGTTACAATTCCAAAGGGGTGCAGGAGCAGAAAAATCTCAGGTATTATGTACACAAATAATTGAAGGTGGCGGGACAGATTGAGAAAGTGGTGAATAAAGCATGCAGGGTCTTGAGCTTTATAAATTGTGGCATTGAGTACAAAAATCAAGGAAGTTACAATAAAGTGTGGGCGCCACACTTTAGGAAGGTTGCGAAGGTGTTAGAGAGGGTGCGTAAAAATTTTATGAGAATAGTTCCAGGGATGAGGAACTTCATTTATGTGAATAGATTGGAGAAGCTGTGGCTGTTCTCCTTAGAGAAGAGGTGAGGAAATTTGAAAGTGGTGTTCAAAATCATTATGAGGCTGGACAGAGTAGATAGAGAAAAACTGTTCCTGTTGATGGGAGGGTCTGTCATGTTATTATAATGATATAATACCTAATTGCTTCTAAGAGATTTGGGTGGGTTCATTAATTAAGATAAGGCACATGAAAACAGTTATACATAGGTATAAAGCTTGAAGACATCAGAGCTGTGTGTGTGTTCTGCTCAAAGTAAAAGCGAAACTAAGACTGGATCACATGACACATTTCCCTTCTAGTGATGTCATGCAGCTATCCATTAAAGGCATATTACAACAAGGTCAAGAACTAGAGGATGCCAGTTTAAGGGGACTGGAAAAAGTAGCAAAGGTGACATGAGGATTTTTTTTTACACAGCGTTTGGTTAGGATCTGAAATGCACTGCCTGAGAGCGTGGTGGAGGTAGATTCAATCATGGCCTTCAGAAGAGAACTTGATAATTATTTGAAGAGAAAAATTTAGCAGGGCTAAGGGGAAAAGACAACAGAGTAGGACTAGGTGAGTTGTTCTTGCAGAGAGCTGGTATGGATATGATGGGCTGAATGGCCTCTTTCTGTGCTGTAACTATTCTACAATTCTAAGGTGCTGTTCCTGGCATGCTCTTCTATTTCCCTCATTGAACGTGGATTAACTCCTGGCCTGATGGTAATGGCAGAGTCGGGTCATAAGCGGAAAGCAATTCTACTGCTGCTGATGGCCCACAGTGCCTCATGGATGACAAGCTTTGAGCCCCTGCATCTGTTCTGAATCTCTCCCATTTATCACTGTAATAGTGCCACACAATACGATGGAGGGTGCCCTCAATGCAAAGGCAGGATTTCATCCCTACAAAGATGATGGCCAGAATTCTACACTGGTTGTGCAGGCGCACACCCGACCTGACAGTGTGAGAAATTGACCGAGAAGATGTCGGGTGCGTGTCCAGACGTCATCGCGCACTCACGTGATATTTTGCACGGTGGGCACACACGGGTGGCAGAAGCGCACCCGCCGACAATTAAGCGGGCAATTAGGCCCATTAAGGAGGAAATTGAGATTGATTTTACGTGGCCCGTCCACTTTTACTGTTGGCGGATGGGCCAATCGGCCAGGCGGCCTTTACATTTTCGCTGAAACCTCAGCATGAAATGCCTGGGGGGAAATATAATAAAAAAACGTACCTGAGGGGCTGATGTTTTTTGAATTCTGCTGTCAAGTGCTTGAATGTGCTACGCTGACACAGTTTGTTGCATTTGTTTCGTGTCATTTAATCTGCCCAAGTCTGCAGCTCCCTGAGGCAGCTCTGCAGCAGCTTTCTGCCTTCAGGGAGCTCGCTAGAAATGCCCACCTACACCCTCACTTTTGTTGGTGCGTGCCGTCTTTCACCACCCTCCCGCCTCCCCCGCCTCCCACCCCATTCCCCCCACCGGCAACTCCGAGGTTTTCTCAGCCCGTTCATTGGCCAGCCAACATGAAATTGCATTTGGGGGCCAATTATGGGAGGAAGCGCATTTCACTTCTGCTTCTGGGCCCACTGACCATGCATGCACCCAGTGAACGTAAAATTCAGGCCCAGGGTTAAGAGACACACCCATCTTCCTCTCCAAAACCGCACCGATTACGAACAGTATAGGAGAGGGTACAAGGGTTTCAGTTCTCGCCCAACCCTGTCCATTACACATAGATTAACTACTTGAGAAAATTTTAAAATCTTTGAATGGATTTCATGGCCTGAATTTTCCTGTCGGCAATTTGGGGGCGGGGCCCGCTCGGAAAGGGGAAAATGACACGGGATGACATCGGGAGGAACCCCCGGCATCATCCCGGTCCATTTAAACATTGAGGAAGACGGGCGGACTGCAAAATTAGCTGTCCACCCGCCGACCTGTCAATGGCCAATTGAAGCCATTGACAGGATAATTAACGTGGTTAAAGGACCTGCCCGTCCAACCTTAAGGTTGGTGGGCAGGCCAGGAGCCCCAGCAGGCAATAGAAAAAACATAAAACCTCATTCACTGGCGGGATGAGGTTTCATGTCCGTTTTAAAAATGTTTAATAAATTTTATGTGATATCTATTAACATGTCCCATGTCGCGTGACATTGTCACATGAGGGGGACATGTTAATAATTTTTTTATTTTTCTCTTTTTTAAGTTTGTATAACTTTCATTGATCTCCCTGAGACAACACTCAGTCTCAGGGAGCAGTGCGCTCTTTTGCGCACATGCGCACTTTGATAGATGGGGAATCCCTCCCCCCGCCGCACAGGAAACGCATAGCACTTCCCGTCGGGCAGGCCGTGGGTGGGCCTTAATTGGCCCACCCACTTAAAATGGCGGAGGGGCCCGCTTCGGTGGCGGAATTTGGTTGTCCGCCCACCGCCGAGCCGGTGGGGTCCACCCGCCAACCTAGGGCAAAATTCTGCCCAATGAATGGGAGTATTTTTACTGTCAAGTATTGGAGCAAGAGCTGTATCAGATTGTTAGAAGTTTATTTTGTCTCATTTCCACATGGCTCCTGAGGTCTGCCCATGGCAGATACTGGATGAGTAGCTATGGAGGTGGCATGGAGGGTATGACAGGTGGTAGGTGGTAGACATGAGGCATGAGTTGGCATTGAGTTGGCATGAAAGGTATAGGGTAGGTGAGGGGCACGAATTGGAAATGAGTTATCATGGAAGGTATGAAGGGCCATGGGGAGTTGGTGATGGGGTGGGGTGAGTGCTGGAGGGCTTAAAACATCTAAAACATCTGGACCAAAGTCCCAGAGAACCGAAGCAGGCCTTCTAACCAGCCCGCTTTGGCACTTGCCTGTACCATGGCGCCCTACTCACTGCTTCCAGCGTCAACAGGCTCCTCTCCCACACCCAACCAAGCCCACCCTCCGGAGTGAAAATCACACATTTCAGGATACTTTTTACTGAGGCAGGTCTGGCGTGTTAGGAATTTCCTAACTCCAGCTATCTGCTCTCAGTAGCCAAAATCTGGCCCCTCGCATCAGTACAGGTATGATGGGCTGAATGGTCTCCTCCAAGATACTTTTTCTAACTATACAGTTTTGGTCCAACATGACTTTGAAGTGATTACAACGCAAAGACCATTCAGTCTTCAAAATAAGAAAACGGTAACACACTACTAAGGTCATTCTTTCTCAAGTGAGCTATTAACCACGTCGTTTCAATATTTTAATTACACCTCACCCTTTGCCCACATATTGTGCATTTGGGTCTTTATCTGCTTGTAATAATTCAAGCAACAACTCTAATGAGGAGCATGTTGTAACACAAGCTCCATCCAGTACAGGTACACATCTTCAGGTTGCCATTCTATTGCACACAGGGGGCTGGCTTGGCTCATTATTTTTATATTTGTGTCGTGTCATTATATTTAGATGAAAGCAAAATCCTGCGGGATGTTGGAAACCTGAAATAAGAACAGAAAAGCTGGAAATGCTCAGCAGGTCTGGCAGCATCTGTGAAGAGAGAAGCAGATACAGAGTTAAAGGAGTAAAGTGTTTTAATTACTTACCTGATCACTCGACAGGGGTTCCCTGCTCGCCTGTAGACCTGCCCAGTTAAACCTGGAAACAGATTTCCCCTCACACTCCCAACACTCCACAATCCGGCCCCCCGCACAAGTTTACCTCCTCTTGGCAGTTAAAATTCTGCTCTATATACCTAAAGAGAAAACTGAAAAATACAAAATCATGAACATATCTATGGAAGTTTGCAACTTTAAGTATGATTAGAATGTTTGCATTACAAATTACATGCTGGTCACAGAATTCATCCCAGACTTTACAATTGAAAACTTTGGACAAACTCCAGACTCAGCTATTTTGGCTCAGGAATCAACAACACAAGCAGACATCAGAAAAGCATCTGTTATAAACCAACTCAGAGAAATACTGCCTATTTCAGGGGCAGATGGTACGCAAGCTAGAATCCTCAAGGAAATGAGAGAGGAAATCATTTAGGCTCTTCTCATATTTTTAGGAGCTCTGTGAATGCAGGAGCTGTACCTGAGGTCTTAATGATGGAAAAGGATAAATTTGCCAGTGGCATGAAGCCACAGATGCACTACATGAGGACTGAAAAGTCATTTGTGTGGCTATAAACATTGATTCATGGCATGTCTGAATTCCTGACTGGTTTTTGTTGCCTAAAAGAAGCTGCACTACTGACATAGACTGGCTTCGTTAACACTATTTAAACACAGTGCCTCAGCAGAATTTTTGATTATGGTTGAGCGGGATCACCTACAGTGTGCCACTCATCTGTTTTAAAAGGCATGTTAGACACCCTGGGGCCTGGCCTGCTCCACCAGTCGTCTTAAAGGTAGTGTTACAAACTCAGGTCTGTTGTAGATACATGCTCAGAGTTAACAGGTTCAAGAGGCTTCAATTGCTCCTTTAAGCTGTCTGAATGCCTTGCATTTGCAGGAATTGACATTCACTGCCCTAGGTCTACTTGCATGATAGGAGAACCGAAGAGATAACAAAAGCATCCACTTGTAATCCAGACAAGATACTTGTGCCTTTTGCATGTATATCTCTACATTCTCTCCTAAGGTGGATGAATTTAACTAGATGAGACAAAGTTTGGTTTGAAACAATGCACTGCTTTATTCCACAGGTAAGGTGAACACACAGAGTAACAGTAATGACTAAAGTTAATTTGTACAATCAATTAAAACATATTATTAAAAAAAAGAATATGCAAAGCTTTTGCACTTTGGCAGGTCATCTTACTTGACTTACTCTTCCTCTGCATTCTGTCCCGTAGTCCTGGGGTGGAATCTCTCTGCTGCCTTTGCTGCCTGGCTGCATACACAGCATCTTGTTTCAAATAAACCGACTGCTTTCTGGTTTTTGTGTCTCTTTTTTGACAAGCTCTCCTCCCAACCCACTTTTGTAAAGATCCTGATGTGTTCAAACAAATAGAATTGTCACAGTGGCAATATGTGTGAACATTACGAAAAGTTGGTCTTGGGCTGGAATTTTGAGGAGACGAGGAGACTCTGTACTCCTTTAAAAATGGCAGGTGGGACCCGATACCAGGATTCCCCCATTTTTTGCTAGCATGGGATAAGGGTGCGAATCCACATCCTGCACTCCTGACTTGGCTGGCTCCATTGTGGAGTAGGCATCTCCTAGTCCCCGCAAGTTATGTGGAGTCAGGCCAGTTTCTCCATGACTCATGGTTCAGGCCCCTCAGAAGAGTTGTGAACCATATTCCGGATGTAGAAATGTTCTGAAAGATAACTTCAAAAGGCCTTACCCACGCCTCCAATGCAAACTCTTCCCCCACCCATTTCCAATGGCCTTAAATACCATCCATGCCAATTCACAGCACTTCCATGCTCATTCATGTACAGAATGTATGAAGCCAGACTTCCATTAGTCTGTTGAAACAGCTGCACACAAGAGAAACATTGTTTAATTGACTACTATTTCTCCTATCTTTATTTTGTCAATGGCTCAAAGCTTATTTACACAAGATAAAGAGGTGTCAAGTGCTTGCAGTTTCTGCTATTGATACTTTAAATGTCTAGTTGATTGACACTTTGGTAGGGTTGTAGAAACAGCACGATTTTTTTTTAAAGGAAGTTATGAATGGCTGTTTTTAAGCTTTTCCACACATGGCATTGTTCCTATAGGGTTCAATAGGTCTATTCAGAGTTTAGACTGGGTGAATGGGCGTGGAAGTGTTATGAGTTCACATGAGGGGCCATTGGGGGTGGGTGGGGTTCATGGGTTAGCATAGCGGGCATAAGGGGACATTGGGGAAGGGTGCGTGGCATTTGTGGCATGGATGGGTATGGCACATGGGTGGGAGGTGACGGTATATGTGGGTTGAGGGCCAGAGGGCCTAATATTGAACAAAACAACTAGGACAAAGACCCAGAGAACCAGACAGGCCTCTTAACCAGCTGCCTTGGCACTCAGTAGCCCTCATTTCCGAGGGTGAAAGGCCCCTTTTGAGGCACTTTGGCACTTTTTCCCAAGGCGAGCAAGCTGAGCTGAGAAATTTCCCAATTCCCGCTACCCACCTCTGACATGAAAATGCAGCTTGATATTGCTCCCCCTTTTTTTCTGGGTACCGTACTTGCTTAAGCCTCAAGAATGCCCATCTTAGAGTTGGTAAGTTAATTGCAAAATTTGCAGATGATATAAAACTTGGATGTTTGAGAACTGTGGGGAAGACAGTATAGAACTTCAAAAGGACATAGACAGGTTGGTGGAATAGATGAATAAAGTGGCAGATTAAATTTAACGTGAAGACATATGAAGTGATTCATTTTGGTAGGAAGAACATAGAGAGACAATACAAAATAAACAGTACAATTATAAAGAGGGTGCAGGAGCAGAGGAACCTGGGTTGTGCGTAAATCATTGAAGGTGGCAGGGCAGGTTGAGAGCATGGTTAATAAAGCATACAGTGTAATAAGCTTTATTAATAGGGACATAGCATATAAAAGCAAGGAAGTTATGTTAAACTTGTATAGAACTGGAGTACTGCACCCAGAGAGAGTGCAGAAAAGATTCACGAGAATGCTCCCAGGGATGAGGAATTTCAGTTATCTAGTTAGACTGTAGAAGTTGGGAGTGTTTTCCTTGTAGAAGAGAAGGTTGATAGGAGATTTTATATAGGTAGATGGGGAAAAACTGTTCCGCTTGGTGAAAGGATTGAGAACAAGAGGGCACAGGTTTAAAGTAATTTGCAATAGAAGTAATGGCAACATGAGGAAAATCTTTTTCATGTAGCGATTGGTTAAGATCTAGAATGCACTGCCTGAGAGTATGGTGGAGGCTGTTCAATCAAAGCATTCAAGAGTGAACTGGATTGCTATCTGAAAAAGAAGAATGTGCAGGGTTACAGGGAGAAAGCAGGGGAGTCGCAATAGGCAAATTGCTCATACAGAGAGCCAGCACAGATGCAATAACCTGAATAGTTTCCTTCTGTGCTGTAACAATTCTGTGATTCTGTGTTTTTGAATGACCCAGTCGCACCTCTGGTACAAATCTATTTAGGGCTTTGCATACAGAGATGGGGGATGGGCAGTAACACAGATAAGAGGCCTGTAGCAATTGGACAGGTTTTGGCATCGGAGCCTACTGGCCATTGTTGGAGAACATGAGAAGGCTGCAAAAGAGGTTTGAATTTTCTTCCTCATGGCTCGCGTTGCCTTGCTATGTGGCCTCATGTACCTTCTACCTTCGGGCACAAAGCCTAGTGACAGATTCCTTGAGAACACCTGAAACTTGGTGTTCTCTCATTGCCTCAAGAGGAAACTGTGACAGGGTGGATGGGATAGACAGCTCTGGCTTTATTTTTATGGCTGTGCCTGTTTTAGGTGCAGGCTCAAGTCCGCCTATATGGAAAACACTGACAATCCTGGGGCAATGTAAAGTTGGCAGAGATCAAATGTAACACATCACTGTTGTCTATTCCTTATTATTGGTTTTATTTGACTTAACAAATTGCTTGGGACTGCCTATGTTTTACATCTAGATGCCTTGCTACACGTGTTATGATCCTTGTAGAGACCACTAACTTGTAAAAAGAGATATGAATTTCCCACTGACTGACGCAAAGGAATCGTGCAACAAGATTTCACGTTTTAAGGCTTCTACTGTAACAAACAAACTAAAGCCAACAGCGACTAAACATTAAGGTAAAAGCAAGATATTGTGGATGCTGGAAAGCTGAAATAAAAATAGAAAATGCTGGAAAAACTCAGAAGGTCTGACAGCATCCATGGAGAGAGAAACAGAGCCAATGCCTCGAGTGTGTATGACCCCAAGAAGTTGGTTAACCTGAAAACAGGCCTTTGTTCCTGCTTGGCATAGCAGCACCTATTTGGATCTTCCTCCACAAATCTCTCTGACTTACTGAATCTGAGAGTCTGTGGGCAGAATTTTCCATGCCCATGTTATTGGGCATGTTTGACATCATGAGCAGACAATATAGTGAGAAAGCCAAAAATCGGTTTGACGACATTGTGAAACCAGTTTGCGATCATCACTCAGCCCGTTGACAGCAGATGGGGTTTCTTGCCGTCGGACATTGGGAACTTCATTGTAGTACATCTGCATATCATTATAAGGTCAACTGGCCGGAATCATCCGCCCCCCCCCCCCCCCCCCCCCCCCCCAGCTGGATCATCACCCGCATCGGTGTGATTGCATGCCAACATGTTTCACAACAGCATATATAAGATGTGTGCTTGGCTGGCTGCATTTTGAGGGGAGATCGGAGGTGAGTACATAATAACATTGCGCAGCGCTTGCCCAGGTCTCCTGTTGGAGTTCAAGGTTGAGGCAACTTGGTGGAGGTTGGAGTGGGGCAAGGGCTGCTCTGCGGTTGAGGTGACTATGCAAGGGTGGGGGGAGGGGTGTGGGCGGGCAACGGCTGCCCTGCAGTTGAAGTGAGCGCTTCTGGATGAGAGTGAGGGAGCAGCCATGTATTTAAGACGTCTTGTATTAAGTGACCATTCCTCTGCAGCTGAGACAGTTCAGACGCAGCCACATTGACATGTGAGGAGTCAGGTCTGTAACTTATCTGCCCAGTCAAGCAACGCAGAGGCATGAAAGTGCCACCAAGTGGTCCAGAGCTTTTCACCCCTCAGGCACAGACAACAAACTAATGAGCCTTTTAGTGGAGTGCGGAACAGTTGGACGACTGAGCACATTGTACAATCTCCTTGCTAAAGCTGGCCATGGAGCAGTCGCTGGTGGAGGAACTCACAGCTCCTTGCAATGTCATCATCTCGGTTTGGATCAGTCTCTGCCATGGTTCAAGCTAACAGTGCAGCCTTGCAGTGTGGGTTAGGAGAATGCCTGCGCCTGAGCTGAGAGCACAGCATGCAGTCCAATGGGCAAAGCTGCCACCAATCAGTCAGGTGGAGTGGGGCGGAGGTGGGTGGGGATTCAGGCAGCCATACAGCGCACTAATCTCTGGCCATCCAAGTGATGGACAGCACTCTCTGAAATGTGTTAATGGGCCTTCAGACTTAACCAGGACAGGTACTTAGATCACACCAAGCTAACCCACGTGTCTCTCGCTTTCATCCTGCAGGAGGAGTACATCAGGATCTTGGAGCCTGGTGAACTAGCTGTATGCCTTATGGCATACAGAAAGCAAAGACGGCAGAGAAGAGAGTGACTGAGGTGCCTGGCTGCTCAAAGGGAGGAGCAGCGCCCTGTGGAATAAGGGGTGCCTGGGACTCCTGCACTCGCCTCCGAAGAGCCACAACGAGCCATCACTGGTTTGTGCCTAGCTAGACCTAGGGTCTATAGACACCATCTTTCATTCCTACAGGTGACTGAGAACCAACGTCACTGAAGGCTGTTTATGTCTAGGGAACTGGTCGGCCATATATGCCACACCCTGCAGGGTTTGCTGTCATGGTGACATGGGGTACATCCACTGCCAGTGGCCATGAAAGTGACCACAGCGCTCAATTTTTATGCCAGTGGTTCCTTTCAGGGCTCCACAGGTGACCTCTGTGGGATCTCACAAGTCTCCACCCACAAATGCATCCATGAGGTCACAGATACCAACTTCGCAGCGGCACACGACTTTGTGCATTTCCCCCTGGGCCAGGAGAGCCAGGATGCAAGAGCAATTGGACTTGCCCAGATCTCGGGTTTCCCACAGGTGCAGGGTGCCATTGGCTGCACAGATTGTGGCGCTCAGATCTCAGTCACAACACGCAGTCAACTGCATTAACCGCAAGGGATTCCATTCGCTGAATTTGCAGCTGGTGTGCGACCACCACAAACACATCCTGCAGGTCTGTGCATGGTTTCCAGGAAGTATCCATGACAACTACATTCTCAGTCGGTCACAGGTCCCTGACGTCTTCCAGGGTCCACAGAGGTTGCAGGATTGGCTCCTCGGGGACAAGGGCTACCACAGGGGATGTGGCTGATGACACCCGTGTGGCAGCCTCAGACTGCAGCAGAGCGAAGGTATAATGAGGCTCATGCTGCAACTCGCAACTTGGTGGAGCAGACCATCGGGATGCTGAAAATGAGGTTCCGGTGCCTGGACCGGTCTGGTGGAGCCCTGCAATACAGTCCACAGAGGGTGTCATGCATTGTCGTCGCCTGCTGCGCCCTTTACAACCTGGTGCTGCAACAGGGAGAGGAGCTGGCTGAGGAGAAGATGGAGGAGCTGGGGTGTCTTCTCTAATAGGGATGAGGCCGACAGGGACATGGGTGAGGAGATCCTTGAAGGCGACAATGACAGTGATGAGGCCCTTGCACTGGCCATACAAGACAGGCACGCTCGGGAGGCCCTCATAGCTGTTAGATTTTTGGAGGACGATGATGACATGCAGTGAAGAGACACCATAGATCCTCACAGCTCACCTCTACACGTTTGAGTCGAGTCTGGCTTATGGCAGAGCATATACTCTCTGTGGTAATGCTTCTGTCATGGGGACACAGTAGAGGCCCTAATAGTTGTTTGATTGCAGGAGGATGATGATGACATGCAGTGAGGACACTCCATAGATCTTCACATTGTCTCTGAGAATGTCTGACTCCTGTCTGGTCGAGGGCAGCTTGCTTGCGCTCTGTGATCAGCTTCATATTTTGGAGGCGCAGCCATGAAACTTTAGAAGCACCTGATCCTTCAACACTTGCCCACTTCAGGTGCACAGCATCACTGGTCACAGATGCTGAAGAGATGGGGGCCAGCCCCAACTGAAAGGTGCTGAGAGCACACAGAGAGAATGATAGAACTCTGTGATGCCTGCCCACGACATTCTGGCAGCAATGACAAGCACCATCGAGGTGCAGGCATCAGTAATGTTTCCAGGGAGTGTGAGGCCAGAGCATCACTTTTGTCTGAAGGCTGCATACAGCACAGGGAAGAAGCCCTGGACTGAGACACCTGCTTTTAACTTCTGCAGGAATCAAAGTTTCACATCTGAATGACATGAACACTGCTTGTCAGAACGGGGAGACATTCTTGAGCATTTATTTATAATAGTGAACAGTATGTACAAGTGATTAACACCGATGCCCAGGCTGTGCAACTAGATCTTCTTTACCTTCCTAACCCTGCCACTATGTCTTGGTGCACCCCAGACATTCATAGCGGAGGTGGGGGCAGCCTGCTGACTGTGATGTCCTGTCTGCGATGACCTTGACAGGCATCCTCCGGAGGGCCGAGACCTGGAGGGCCCCAGTCTACTTTTGAGGTCCTGCGTGTGGCAGTGGCACCCTCCTCGAGCTGTGGAGCTGGAGCTGCTGAGGTCACAGGAGGAGGGGATTCGGATGGGCTGGAAACTCCTGGAGTCAACTGGGTGGATGGCCCCAGGTGGTGCACCTGCTGCTCCTCCTCCCTATGGGTGCCCAAGGGCCCCTGGCTGAGGCCTTGAAGAGAAGGGGTAACTGGAGTGAGATCAAGCTGCCCCACACCCATCTCGTGTACACACTGTTGGAGGCCAACCATAGTGTCAGCGATGGAGTTCAGCCCACGCAGCAGCGCAGGAGCGATGTCCTGGACCAAGGTCTCCATGGCAGCTGCCATCCTACCAGTGGCGACCTTGGTGCATTGCAATGCCAGCGCTATCACCTCAGCCTGAAGGTGGACAGACTCCTCCATCGTGCAGCAGACATCCCTTCCTGATGTTCCCCAGCTTGCCTTTGCAGCTCCAGCAACTGTGACCTCACCGAGTCCAGAGGCTCATTATCTGACAAGGACTCAGCAACTTTCTGGCCTCCAGCAATCCTCTGAGTGCCGGACACCTGGGAATTCCCTGCCGGCACCTGCTGTGGATCAGAAAGTGCGATGTGCTCACCAGATTATGATCTCGATGCCACTGTAAAGCTAAGTCCCACCGAAGTGTGTGTCTCTGCACTGGTGAAGGATGTGGGTGAGTGCTGTTACGGGTCTTCCGGGAAGGTGCCTTCAGATTCCTCCTCAGAGGTTTCTGCACTGCTGACCACCACTGCCACTGCCTCCCAAGCCGGATTGGTGATGTTGCTACCCACCTTGCAGTCAGAGCGGAGTTAGAGGACATCACGGCAGGCCTCCACTACATCCAGAAGATGTTTGAGGGACGCGTCATTAATCCTGGGAGCTTCAGGTTGAGGTGATAGTGCTAGCATGCCAATGCAGCGAGGTCAACATTGGTAGGATGGAGGCCACCATGGAGACATTGGTCCAGGACAATACTCCTGCACTGCTGCGCGTGCACACCCCAGGGCCATCCACCCAGGAAACTCCAGGAGAGTCTGGCTCATTCAAATCCTCCCTTCCTATGACCCCAACAGCTCCAGCTCCACAGGCCGAGGAGGGTGCCATTGCCACACAGCAGGACCCCAAAAGCAGGCCGGGGCTCTCCAGGTCTCAGCCCTCCAGAGGATCTCCTGCCAAGGTTATCACAGACAATGTGTAACAGACAGCAGGCTGCCTTCACCTCCGCTGGGGATGTCGGGGGAGCACCAAGATGTAGGAGCAGGGTCATAGAGGTCTACAGCACAGAAAAAGGCCCTTCGGCCCATCGAGCCTGTGCCTGTCAAACAAGTACCAAACTATTCTAATCCCATTTTCCAGCATTAGGCCCATAGCCTTGTACGCCATGGCATCACAAGTGCACATCCAAATACTCCTTAAATGTTATGAGGGTTTCTGCCTCTACCACCCTTTCAGGCAGCGAGTTCCTGATCCCCACCACCCTCTGGGTGAAAAAAAATCTTCCTCACATCCCCTCTAAACCTCCTGCCCCTTACCTTAAATCTATGCCCCCAAGTTATTGATCCCTCCACCAAGGGGAAAAGCTCCTTCCTGTCTACCCTATCTATGCCCCTCAGGATTTTATACACCTCAATCATGTCCCCCCTCAATCTCCTCTGCTCCAAGGAAAATAACCCCAGTCCATCCAATCTTTCCTCAAAACTAGAACTCTCCAGCCCAGGCAACATCCTGGTAAATCTCCTCTGCACTCTCTCTAGTGCAATCTCATCCTTCATATAATGTGGATTCCAGAACTGCACACAATGCTCTAGCTGTGGCCTAACCAGCGTTTTATACAGTTCCAGCATAACCTCCCTGCTCTTATATTCTATGCCTCGGCTAACAAAGGCAAGTATCTTATATGCCTTTTTAGCCACCTTATCTACCTGTCCCACTACCTTAAGGGACCGGTGGACATGCACACCAAGGTCCCTCAGATCCTCGGTACTTCCCAGGCTCCTACCATTCATCGTGTATTCCCGCGCCTTGTTTGTCCTGCCCAAGTGCATCACCTCACACTTATCCGGATTAAATTCCATTTGCCACTGATCAGCCCATCTGACCAGCCTGTCTATATCCTCCTGTAGTCTAAGGCTATCCTCATCACTATTTACCACCCCACCAATTGTCGTGTCATCCACAAACTTACTGATCAACCCTCCTAAATTCAAATCTAAATCATCTACATATATCACAAACAGCAAGGGACCCAACACCGATCCCTGTGGAACCCCACTGGACACAGGCATCCAGTCACAAAAAACACCCCTCGACTATCACCCTCTGCTTCCTGCCACTCAGCCAATTCAGGATCAAATTTGCCAAATTGTCTTGGATCCCATGGCCTCTTAGCTTCGTTATCAGTCTCCCATACGGGATCTTATCAAAAGCCTTGCTGAAGTCCAAGTAGACTACGTCAAATACATTGCCCTCATCTACACACCTGGTCACCTCTTCGAAAAATTCAATCAAATTGGTCAGACATGACTTCCCCTTTAGAAAACCATGCTGGCTGTCCTTGATTATTCCCTGCCTCACCAAGTGTAGATTAATTCTGTCCCTCAGAATTGCTTCCAATAGTTTCCCCACCGCTGAGGTTAGACTGACTGAGCTATTGTTCCCTGGTTTATCCCTTCCTCCCTTCTTGAATAACGGTACCACACTGGCTGTCCTCCAGTCCTCTGGCACCTCTCCTGGGCCAGAGAGGTATTGAAAACTATTGCCAGCGCCCCTGCTATCTCCTCCCTTGCTTCACTCAATAGCCTGGGATACATTTCATCTGGGCCCAAATTTATCTACTTTTAAGCCTGCCAGACCACTTAAAGCCTCCTCCCTTTCTATGCTAATTTCTTTAATTATATCACAGTCCTTCTGCCTGATTTCCATACCCACGTCGTCTCTCTCACTTGTGAACACTGACACAAAGTATTCAGTTAGAGCCCTACCTACGTCTTCCGGCTCCACACACAAATTACCACTATGGTCCTTAATGGGCCCTACTCTTTCCCTAGTTATCCTCTTACTCTTAATGTACTTGTAAAATAACTTTGGATTTTCCTTTATTTTACCTGCCAATATTTTTTCATGCCCTTTTTTGCTCTCCTAATTTCCTTTTTAAGTTTCCCCCTACACATCCTATACTCCTCTCAGGCTTCTGCTGTTTTGAGCCCTTGGTATCTGCCATAGCTTCCCTTTTTCTCTTTATCCAATCTTGTATATCCCTCGACATCCAGGGTTCCCTGGATTTGTTGGTCCCACCCTTTATCTTTACTGGGATATGTTGGCCCTGTAGTCTCCCTATTTCCTTCTTGAATGAGTCCCACTGCTCTGACGCAGATTTACCTAAAAGTAGGGTGTGGTAATCTGAGGTGTAATACACCTTTAAGAGACTGTGAGCAGATTGACCATGTGACCGTAAGACCCAATATTTGTGTAGCACGGGCTACTATGTAAATGTTAGTCTAGAGTAGGGTCTGGTTGGAGAAGCATGCATCATGTTAGTGCTCTGTTGTTTGTGTAAATAAATAGTATGTGCTTCATTTCATAATGGTCTCTGCCTCTGCCGTATGTTGTAATCGGCTCGCCTGCTGACAGATAAGCCTGCAACTGGTTCGCAAGCAAAACAACTGTTAAGAAGCTATTAATGTATATATTATTGGAATTTTAAAAAAATATATAGGTTTAGTCTGTGGGTGTGTCTTAATTGGATTAAAGCCAGTTAGTCTCGGTGTTTTGATATGTATTAATTTTAAAATGTAACCAGAGAAGTAGAGGTACATTTGCATTTTGTTGAATAGAGCATTCAAAAGGGGGAGTGAAATCTGGCATCTAGCTAGCAGAGACTAATCCATGTTTATATTACTAATAAAATTGGTACTATGAAAGGAGTTTTATTGTTAGAAGAGGTGGAGTTCAAAGGGGCTGGTAATACAATGAGAATTTACATTCAGTGAGATATGCTGGGTATAACCGATAGCAGTTTTGTGTGTGCAGGGCAGAGGCAATGTAAGATCAAAGCCTGTAAGCCGACCACTGTATCTGCAAAGAAACCAAAGCAAAAAGAACCTCATTTTGAATTTGTAAGGTGAAAATGCTTTGCCTGGTGTCTGCTTAAAGTCTATGGGTTGATGTTGCTTTAGTGGAGATTAGTTTGGAAATTTGTTAAAAGTTATGATAATAGAAATTTGTAGCCATGTGTATATATTTAACTTGCGGAGGTGGTGGCATAGTGGCATTGTCACTGGACTGGTAATCCAGAGACTCTGGGGACCTGGGTTTGAATCCCACCATGGTAGATAGTGGAATTTGAATTCAATAAAATATTTGGAATTAAAAGTCTAATGATAACCTTGAAACCATTGTCGATTGTCATAAAAACCCATCTGGCTCACTAATGTCCTTTAGGGAAGGAAATCTGTTGTTCTTACTTGGTCTGGCCTACATGTGACTCCAGACCCACAGCAATGTGGTTGACTCTTTAAAATGTCCTCTGAACAAGGGCAATTGGGGATGGGCAAGCCAGCGATGCCACATCCCATGAACAAATTTTTTTAAAAACTTGTGTAAATTAATAAATGTCTCATGTAGTTTGACACTGGTGGCCTGATTCCTGAATTTAGAGCTGCCTCTCAAACATACCACTTAAAGTATAGGTTAGAACAGTTGTTTAAAGTTTCCCTCTGGGAATTTTAAATAACTCAGCTTTACCAACTGCTGTGCCATAACAGCGACTCATAGTTAAAACATAACAACTGGCGACGAGGCAAAACACCAGCAGTCAACAGTCAACGGCATCAAGGAAAGCCATGAAAACTCAACTGTACCGAAGTAGCCATGCCTGCAGGCCGATTGTAAGTACATTACAATTGGACGCCCTCACCATAGTCGTCGAAGCCATCGCCCTCCAATATGCCACAGTTTGGCTGCATCGAACCGTTTGATCAGACCACCGATGACTGGTCACATTATAATGAACACCTCGCATTTTTCTTTTTGGCCAACAACATATAGGGGGAAGAGAAGAGGCGGGTGATCCTCTTGTCCACATGTGGCAGTAAAACGTATGGCCTAATTTGTGGCCTATCGGCACCTAACGCCCCAGATTCCAAGAGCTTTGATGAGTTGGTGAATCTAGTGAAAGGCCATTTCCAACTGAAACTCTCAGTAACAAAGCAATGTTTTAAATTCAATTCAAGTTGTCACACCCCTGGAGAGATAGTCGTTTGCTATGTAGCAGCCTTAAAACAACTGTCAGAGCACTGTGAGTTCGGGACATCGATTAACGACATGTTAAGAGACTGATTAGTGTGTGGGATTAATGAAGACGCCATTCAAAAAAGTTTGCTGTCTGAGACAAATTTGAATTTCAGCAAAGCCCTGGAGTTGGCACTCTCAATGAAAAGTGTAGTCAGAGACTGCGGAGAAATCAAGGGAACACAAAATGGCTCCATTCTTCACATTGGGAGGGAGGCACTGGCTGGAAATGACAGGGAAGCGCAGGGCTCCATGGGAAGGCGGGCAACAGCCGCCATTAACAGACCAGCAAAAAGCAATAGCTTAACGGATAAAAACCACATTCATAATATCAGGATTGGAACCAGACAGCCTACAAATGAATGACAATTTAAAATAACTGAGTACTCCTACTGACATTATAACACACAATATTATGTGATATTGTAAGGAAAGATGGAGGCCAAAGTTCAAACAAAAATGCAGAAGTCGTGAAATGTATATACTGGAGGAGCCAGGAGAAACAGAGTCAGATATTTACTCTTACACAATTAC
This sequence comes from Cetorhinus maximus, assembly GCF_964194155.1. Classification (NCBI taxonomy): domain Eukaryota; kingdom Metazoa; phylum Chordata; class Chondrichthyes; order Lamniformes; family Cetorhinidae; genus Cetorhinus; species Cetorhinus maximus. The sequence continues at coordinate 83,785,106 of NC_135879.1, forward strand.
AAAAGAAAACATGAGGTTGTTTTGGCAGATAATGTGAAGGTAAACCCGAAGGGTTTCTGCAAGTATATTAAAAGTAAAAGGATAGTAAGGGACACAATTGGTCCCCTTGAAGATCAGAGTGGTTGCCTATGTGTGGAGCCTCACGAGATGGGGGAGATCTTAAACAGTTTTTTTGCATCAGTATTTACTCAGGAAACTGGCATAGTGTATAAGGAAGGAAGGGAAATAAGCAGTAGTGTCATGGAACATATAGAGATTAAAGAGGTGGAGGTGCTTGCTGCCTTACAGCGAATAAAGGTAGATAAATCCCCTGGACCTGACATGATATTCCCTCGGACCTTGTGGGAGACTAGTGTAGAAATTGCAGGGCCCTGGCAGAAATACTTAAAATGTCCTTAGCCACGGGTGAGGTGCTGAAGGATTGAAGGGTAGCTCATATTGTTCCGTTGTTTAAAAAAGGCTCCAAAAATAAACCAGGTAATTACAGGCCAGTGAGCCTGACGTCAGTAGTAGGTAGATTATTGGAAGGAGTTCTGAGAGATCGGATATACAATTATTTGTACAACCAAGGGCTGATTAAGGATAGTCAGCATGGCTTTGTGCGTGGTAGGTCGTGTTTAACCAACCTTGTAGAGTTTTTCGAGGAGGTTACCAAGAAAGTAGATGAAGGAAAGGCTGTGGATGTTGTCTACATGGACTTTAGTAAGGCCTTTGACAAGGTCCCACATGGGAGGTTAGTTCAGAAGGTTCAGACACTTGGTATCCATGGAGAGGTTGTAAACTGGATTCGAAATTGGCTGTGTGGGAGAAGACAGAGAGTGGTAGTGGATGATTGTTTCTCAGACTGGAGGTCTGTGACTAGCGGTGTGCCTCAGGGATCTGTGCTGGGACCATTGTTGTTTGTTGTCTATATCAATGATTTGGATGATAATGTGGTAAATTGGATCAGCAAGTTTGCTGATGACACTAAGATTGGAGGCGTTGTGGTCAGCGAGGAAGCCTTTCAAAGCTTGCAGAGGGATCTGGACCAACTGGAAAAATGGGCCAGAAAATGGCAGATGGAATTTAATGTGGAAAAGTGTGAGGTGTTGCATTTTGGAAGGACAAACCAAGGTAGGACATACACAATAAATGGTAGGGCACTGAGGAGTGCGGAGGAACAAAGGGATCTGGGAGTTCAGATACATAATTCCCTGAAATTGGTGTCACAGGTAGACAGGGTTGTAAAGAAAGCTTTTGGCATACTGGCCTTCATAAATCAAAGTATTGAGTATAGGAGTTGGGATGTTATGGTGAGGTTGTATAAGACATTGGTGAGGAAAACTTTGGAGTATTGTGTGCAGTTCTGGTCGCCTAACTACAGGAAGGATATCAGTAAGATTGAAAGAGTGCAGAGAAGATTTACTAGGATGTTGCCGGGTTTTAAGGAGTTGATTTACAGGGAAAGATTAAACAGGTTAGGACTTTATTCCTTGGAGCGTAGAAGGATGAGGGGAGATTTGATAGAAGTTTACAAAATTATGAGGGGTATAGACAGAGTAAATGCGAGTAGGCTCTTTCTACTTAGATTAGGAGAGATGAACACAAGAGGACATGGCTTTAGGGTGAAAGGGGAAAGGTTTAGGGGGAACATTAGGGGGAACTTCTTCACTCAGAGAGTGGTGAGAGTGTGGAATGAGCTGCCATCTGACGTGGTAAATGTGGGCTCACTCTTATGTTTTAAGAATAAATTGGATAGATGCATGGGTGGGAGAGGTCTGGAGGGTTATGGACTGGGTGCAGGTCAATGGGATTAGCGGAATAATATTTCGGCACAGACTAGAAGGGCCGAATGGCCTGTTTTCTGTGCTGTAGTGCTCTATGGTTATATGGTTCTAATTTAAAAATGGGTAAAACAGAGCCAATCTATGTGACAGTAGAAGTCAATGGAAAACCCCTTCGAATGGAGGTGGATACAAGCACATCCACGACAGTCATAGGAGAACACACGTTTAAATATCTGAACAGAGGAGGCCACTCACTAAAGCTGGAAAACTCAGATGCTAGGCTAAAGACACATACCGATGAAAACATATGAGTGAAAGGGATATGCAAGGCTCCAGTACAATATGAAAGCTAGTCTGCAAATCTGCCCATCGTGGTGATAGCAGGACCGAGTCTGCTCGGAAGAAACTGGTTAAGAGAGGTCAATCTTGAGAGATTATTGAGATCTCAATCAGAAGCAAGAAATGTTGCTATTTGGAAAAAGGAGCATGTAAAGACTCAGCAAAAGGAAGTCGTAGAGCTGATGCTTTAGGACAGAGTTCGAGTTGAAGTCAGTAACCTCCAAGCACAAAAAGAAAATCTGCTGAAGGACTTTCGCATATTGCAAGATTCCCTCAGATTCCAATTCGTACCACTAAAGAGGTATGAGGAAGGACAGAAAGAATTCCGCATGTCTCTAGCCGAGTTGAAAATCAATTGGCTGAGAAAGCACAACAATACTTTATTCTCCAGGAAATGACTAACAAATATAAAAAAGAAATGGAAGAACTGAAGAACCAGCTACACGGAAGCCAAGAAGCCTTAAAAATAGAGCCCCCTGAGTTTTCAAAGGAGCTGACAGATGAGGAAATGCTGGAAGACTCAACCACTGAGTTCACTCAAATTGAGCTCATACCTGAGCCTAGTCCGGCCAATAGGGAAATTGAAGAGGAAGCTGGGATTAAAGTCAGCGCAGCCAAGAAGAAAACCCATCAAAAGAAGACACGTAGGAAGAGAAAGCGAAATTACTAACAAGACCCCAAATTTATTTTTAAACAACAGGAGGCTGATTGTTTTGTGTTGCATTTAGCCTTGCCCAACATCCTAATTCTCAGGACCTGCCTGACAGTTGCCTTTCATATTGTTGGATTGGGAGGGGAGGGGCAACAGAAGCGCATGCGATGAGCCCCAAAAAAGTGTGAAAACGTTCCTGTTGGAGTCTACACCATGGCTAGAAGGAAGTCCTATTGCTTTGGAAGTACCTGCAGAACCCGTTGAGTTTCAGAGAGTTGAAGAGACAAACTTGCAGGTTCCTATTGGGGAGCCTAGTGGACAGATAACTCCTGAGCGGGAGGCCTCAGATAAACCATCCGAAGTCGTAGAACTATGATGGTCGACAGGCTTGAAAAAACCTCCTGAGAGACTGAATTTGTAAATAGTTAATTTTTGTAAATAGTTAATATATTGCAAAATGTACTTTCAAGTAAAGGGAGAGGGATGTGGTAATCTGAGGTGTAATACACCTTTAAAAGAATGTGAGCAGATTGACCACATGTCTGCGGGCAACCAATGTTAGTACAGAGTAGGGTCTGGCTGGAGACGCACACATCATGTTAATGCTCTGTTGTTTATGTAAATAAATAGCATTTGCTTCATTTCACATTGGTCTCTGTCTGCCGTATATTGTAATCGACTCACCTGTCGACAGATAAGCCTGCAACTGGTTTGGGAGCAAAGCGACCCTTAGCTAAAACATAACACAGGGTTAGGAAGGTTAAGAAGATGTAGTTCCACACCATGGGCATGGGTGTTAATCACTTGTACATAAGGTTCACTGATGTAAATAAAGGCTCAAAAATGTCTCCCTGACTACGGCTCCTTGTTCTGATGAGCAGTGTTCGTGTCTCTCAGATGTGAAACCTCTCTGCACAAGATAAAGGCAGGTATCTCAGTCCAGGGCCTCTTCCCTGTGCTTTGTGCAGCCTTCAGACCAAAGTGATGGTCCCGCCTCACACTCCCTGGAAACATTACTGATGCCTGCACCATCAAGGTGTAGGCATCAGTAATGTCATTGCTGCCAGAATGTAGTGGGCAGGCGTCAAAGAGTTCCGTCATTCTCTCCGTGTGCTCTCAGCACCTTTAAGGTGGGGCTGGCCCCCATCTCGTCAGCATCTGTGACCAGTGAAGCTGTGTTTCTGAAGGTGTCAGGTGCTGAAGGCTCACATAGGGTCAGACACTTCTAAAGTTTCATGGCTGCATCTCCATGATATGATGCTGGTTGCAGAGCGCATGCGAGCTTCTCTCAGCCAGACAGGAGGCACACATTCTCAGAGGCTATGTGAAGATCTATGGAGTGTCCTCACTGCATGTCGTCATCATCCTCCTGCAATCAAGTGACTGCTAGGGCCTCCATTGCGTCTCCATGACAGGAGCATTATCACAGAGGGTATTCGTGCTGCCGTAAGCCAGACTTGAGTCAAACGTTCACAGATGCAATGTGAGGACCTATGTTGTCTCCTCACTGCATGTCGTCATCATGCTCCACAAATCTAGCAGCTATGAGGGCCTCCCGAGTATAGCTGCCTCATCTGGCCAGTGCGAGGGCCTCATTGCCGTCATCGTTGCCTCCGATGACCTCCTTCCCTCATCCCCGTTGATGTTCTCCTCATCAAAGGAGACCTCCAGCTCCTGCATCTCCTCCTCAGCCAGCTCCTCTCCCCGTGCAGCGCCAGGTTGTAAAGGGTGCAGCAGGCGACAACGATGCATGCCACCCTCTGTGGACTATATTGCAGGGCTCCACCAGACCGGTCCAGGCACTGGAACCACATTTTCAGTGTCCTGATTGATTGCTCACCAAGTTGCGAGTTACAGCATGAGCCGCGTTATACCTTCGCTCTGCTGCAGTTTAAGGCCGCCGCAGGGGTGTTATCACCCACGGCCCCCTTGTCTTTGAGGAGCTATCCCTGCAGCCTCTCTGGACCCTGGATGACATCAGGGATCTCTGACCCACTGAGAATGTGGGAGTCATGGACACCCCCTGGAAACCGTGCACAGACTTGCAGGATGCGTTTGTGGTAGTCGCACACCAGCTGAACATTCAGTGAAGGGAAGCCCTTGCAGTTGACATAGTTCACCACTTGTGGTGATGGAGATCTGAGTGTCACATGAGTGCAGTCAATCGTACTCTGCACCTGTGGGTAAACCCAAGATCTGGGCAAAACCAATCCCTCTTGCACCCTGGCTTTCCTGATTCCAGGCTAATTGCACAAAGTTGTGTGCCCTGACAAAGATGGCGTCTGTGACCTCATGGATGCATTTGTGGGTGGAGGCTTGTGATATCCCACAGAGGTCACCTGTGGAGCCCTGAAAGAGGCCACTGGCTTAAAAATTGAACACCATGGTCACTTTCACGGCCACTGGCAGTGGATACTCTCCATGTCCTCTTGGCACCAAATCCTGCAGGAAGTGGCAGATGTGATCGATTAGTTCCCTAGGCATACACAGTCTTCAGCGACACTCAGTCTCGGTCACCTGCAGGAATGAAAGGTGGTGTCTATAGACCCTGGGTCTAGCTAGGCGCTGACCAGCGATGGCTCACTGTGGCTCTTCAGCACTGTGTGCGGGCGCCCCAGCCACCCCTTCCTCCTGAGGGTGATGCTCCTCCCTCTGCATAGCCAGGCCCCTCTGTCACTCTCTTCTCAGTTGTCTCTGCTCCCATTACGCCACGAGGCGTACAGCTAGTTCACCAGGCTCCATGCTCCTGATGTACTCCTCCTGCAGGATGAAAGAAAGAGACACGTGGGTTAGCTTGGTTATACTAAGAACCTCTCTTGGTTAAGTCTGAATGCCCTTTAACGCCTCCCGGAGAGTGCTGGCCACCACTTGGATGGCCAGAGTTTAGTGCACTGAATGGCTGCCCGAAACCCCACCCACCTCCGCCCCACTCCACCTGCTGATTGGTGGCAGCTTTGCCCATTGGACTGCAGGCTGTGCTCTCAGCTCAGGCGCAGACATTCTCCTAACCCACAATGCAAGGCTGCACTGTTAGCTTGAACCATGGGGGAGACTGGTCCAAACCGGGAATGCTGACATTGCAAGGGGCTGTGAACAATGTGCCCAATCACCCAACACTTCTGAGTCCACTAAAACGCTCATTAGTTTGCAGCCTGTGCCCAAGGGGTGAAATGACCTGGAGCTCTTGGTGGAAAGTTGATGCCTCTGCATTGCTTGACTGGGCAGATAAGTTAGAGGCCTGACTCCAAGCATGTCAATGTGACTACACCTGAACTGACACAGCTGCAGAGGAATGGTCACTTTATACAAGGTTTCCCTAATGCATGGCCACTTCCCTAACCCCCACCCCGCAAGTTCTTGTGCACTACCTTCAATTGGAGGGAAGTCCTTGCTCCCACCCCCCAAATCACTTCAACCACAGGGCAGCCCTTGCCACCTCCACCACGTCACCTCAATTGCAGGGCAGCCCTTGCCCCCCCCCTCCCAACGTGCCTCAACCTTGAAGTCTGACAGGCGGTCCTTGTGAGCACTGCAAAATCTACCTTGTTTTCCTCCTTTACGACACTCCTTGAAATCTACTTCTTTGTTCAAGCTTTTTGTCATCTGATCTAATATTCCTTATGTGACTTGATGTAATATTTTGTTTCATAATGCTTCTGTGAAAGACCTTGGAACATTTTATTATGTTGAAGGTGCTATATAAACTTAGTTGTTGTTGCTTGGGGCAACACATATTTTGTTGTAATGAACACATTTCTATGATTATATATATATTTACCACATCACGGCAAATGAATGCTAAGTCTTCAAAAATTCACAAAAATATCTGTTATAAGGTTGTATTAACATTCCACTTGAAAACATCGACTAAGAGGTGGCAGTTAGTCAGAAAAAGACAGTCTGACATTGATTAGGTTAAGAAAATATTTGATTTTCATTTTTAAAACTATTCTTTCATATTTATGTAATCAGTTGCATTTTCCCAAATGCTTCATATGTTGGGTATTTTGTAGGAGTAAATTTGTAGTTTTTACATTCAAATGAGATAAAATTCATCAGGAGAGGGCAGTTTTCTCCTGAAAATAAACAGCTTATCTCACATTTAGCCCTTACTGAAATGAAGTTTGGTAGTACAATTCAATTCTAAGCACATTCATTACATTGTCAGGCATTTAATAAGTTGGCTGAAGCCTATTAGTTTCTTCAGTTGGCACAATACAGTATTGTAACAGGCTGATATATTGCTCAGAGACTTCAAGTTTTCATCAACTACTGAGTGGTCCTTCTGTAATAAGTCTACATGAATTTTGCGAACTCCCTATTTTCTGCCTGTTTTCAAGATGTAAGAAAGAATTCTGTGGGGATGGGTGCATTCCATGTAAGAATCATCAAGGGACTTGGTTGAAGGACTTTGAAAAGGGCAGAATGGAAGAACTTTATTATTTTAGTTTTGAAAACAAGTTAAAGCATCAAGGCAGATTATGTTTTGTTTTTATTAATTGGCTTTTGAGATATGTACAATGTTGGAAAGATATTTTACCTAAGGAGATGCCAATATTTTCCTTGAACTGCTGCAAACCTTGAGATGTTGTGGAGGCGTCCATAATGGTGCTACATATGGAATCACAGGGTGAATTGAGCAGCAGTGATATGTCTAAGTCAGTGCCTTTGAGGGAAACATGGAGGTGATGGTGCTTTTACAAAATGGTCACATTTATTCTTCTTAATTGTAGAGTTGCAGAGGAGGGAAGTGCATTGAAGCAACTTCAGTGGGTTGCTGAAGGGCATTTTGCAAATTGTACACACTGTAAACCATTGTACACTGGTAATGAAGAGTGTGGATATTAAGCCTGGTGCCACTCAACAAACTGTCCTGTCGTGGATAACGTTAAGTTTCTTGTGTGTTGCTATGGCTATAGCCATCCAAGCTATTGGTGAGTATTCCATTAAACTTGATGAGAATGATTTTACACATTGAGTTGCTATGATCTGGGATGCACTGCCTCAAAGGGTGGCAAAAGCAAATTTAATAGTAATTTTGAAAAAGGTAATTAGATATATACATGAAAAGGAGATGTTTGTAGGGCTATGGGGAAAGAGCAGAGAACTGTGTCTAATTTCAGAGTTCTTTAAAAGGACTGGCAGAAGCACCATGTGCTGAATGGGCTTCTTCTGTACTTTAATAATCTTATGTGCTGTTCTGTGGAAAGAAAGGACAAAAGAAGTGTGTGTTGAAAAGGTGAGTGGAGATTTTCAGTGCTTATGCACATAGTAGATGTGTTTAGAGATGGAGAGGAAGCAATAAATAAAATGGAATGAGGATGCGGAAGCGATGAAGATAAAGCCTAATGTGTGTGATGTGAAGTGAGGAAGGAGTTGGGAATAGTTGGTAGTTGTACAATTGAGAATGCATGGGAAGAAAAGGGTGCTAGTGTGTGGCGTAAAGAGAGGAAAGGAAGAGTTGAATGTATTAGGAATGAGTAACTGAGGCCTTTGTGTGGCCTTGTGATTATATGGTGAATCATGTAATGGAGGGGAGATGATTGAGATTGGTGATGAAGTAGGTCAGGGGCAAGTTGCCAGATGGTAAAGAGGTATACTATCCTTGCTGATCTTGTCAAGTCATTGAGCCCCTTTCTACTTTGAACCCAGGTGCTGGATGTAATGCTGTTAATATAACCTCTCTTATGACCCTCTGCCCAGATCTGCTTGACAGTGAACTACGGGATGTTCATGTGTCTTCTAGCTAAAAGTACTCCCCTTCCTGCTTCACTTCCTCTACTGGGACCTGCAGAGATGAATCAGGAAAGTGGGCGAAGGCAAGCAAGTCTTCGTACTCTAGGTTATACCTACACCTGATGAACTGCAACTGTTCAAGAAGATGGCTCCGATCACCTTCTCGAGGGCAATTAGGAGTGGGCAACAAATGTTCACTATCCATGAAAAATATTAAAACAAGCATTATTCAACTATAAATGTAAGCAGTGGTGCTAATTGCTATGTATGGGAGCTTGTTATGCATAAATGGGCTGCTGGATTTTCTACATTACCAGAGTGACGACACTTTAAAGTATTTCAATGGCTGGAAAGTTTGAGACTTCCTGAGGTTGTGAAAGATGATATGTAAATGCAAGTCTTTTTTTTTTGAAAGTGAAAATGCAAGCAAATGAGCCAAGCTGCTCCATACAATTAATTTAGCCTCTGCAAGGATAATTTTGTGAGTCTATACTATTGATAATCTACCGTACTCAGCAGCAGCACTGATCAAAAAATTTGGAATGCTCTTCTGAATTTTCCAACCATTATGATTAGAAAAGCATGAGCAGCACATGCCTGAATTTCCAATATTTGCTGCCTGTGGGCAAAGACACCAGGTTGGCAGCACTGACTCGTACAATCACCCCTTACAATTTTTACTCTGCTGGAATATGCATCACTGAAAGCACAGCATAACCAATTACAAAGAAAGATTAAATCAAGCGTAACAAAACTGCTTACTTTCACAAAACCACCAACATAATATAGAGTCACATGCTTTATTAGATCAGCATAACAGACGAGGTACAAGAAAACTGTTCTGAGTTACAAATTCTTTCCTCAAGTGACAGGAGCAAGCGCCATAAGAAAATGTTATTTAAGACTCTGCACCTAATTTTCGCACATGAAAGGACTCTACAAAGGCATTTGTAATGTTTTTCTTTTATACACTTAGATTTACAGCAGCAAATAAGCACAACAGGGTCTCCGGTGCATATAAATACATTATAGGTACAAAGAAAGGCAATATTCATTTGAGTTAGACATCCATCAATGCAATAATATAATGGGTAGATTCTGGAAAGGTGTTGAGACAACTGACAAATGAAAGAATTTTGTTTATGAGCATGAATCATGCTATAATTATAATATAAAATGCTAAGACAAAAATAAGTGTTGCCTGCAGCGTAGGGAAAATTTTTATGTCACAACAGCTTCATCTACATTAAGGAGTTTACAGTAATTGAAACTTAAGTGATATATTTTCCCAATTGCTCCATCGCATAACGAAATTTCTTCATAATATAGTGAACTGTTAATTTCCATGAGGAAGCATTGATTAGAAGCACCAATATATCACAGCTCAGGAGGGATGTGCAATATGTCTTTTGGTACTGAGTCATGCGGACAAGAAAGGTCCAAGCCTTAATTTCTGGTTTGCGCTGAGTGGATCTCAGAGTAGAATCAGACTGTTATAGTTGTTTCACAGGGGGTAATTTTCACCTTCACTGCCAGAGTAATAGCCAGGCACAATGGAATGAAAATTTGCTGGGTTCTCTTCAGCATCCCTTTGGACTTGCACAGGAAACAGGCGAGAGCTTCATTTCAAAATGCTGATTGAAGGGAGATGGAATCATGACCTTAAACATTCTACCCTGCCCCTCATCCACTTGATTGGGTCAAATCTCCATCAGTTGAAACCTCCATCCATCTTCAAGGTGCTGCCCAGGCACTTGTTGGATACCAGCCACCAGGGTATTTGCATACAGAGGGAGCAGCACCAGTTTCAGAGTGGAGATTTAGGGTGGAATCTTCCGGTCCCGCCAGCAGCAGGAATCATGGTGGGTGGGGCAACGTACTTTGGCGGGAGGACAAAAATCTGTTTCCCAATATCGGGATAAACTGTAGAAATTAAATTCTTAGGACTTTAAAGGTGGGCCGAGCTTCCCGAAGAACAATGTCAGGAAGGCCTTTTGCATTTATTAGCATCTCGTGCATGCTCATTACAAGGCCACCTTGCTGGAGTTAAAGTTCCCCTCCAAATTAAGTTCCTCTACAGCGGGAAATTAGAACGTTCATTTTCACCACTGTATTTAAGTGGCATGCACCTGGCAAGCTTCACTTCTTTCACAAATTTGACATCAGCAGATGCTGTTTTCGCCTTCATGGGAACTGCTCATAACTTGACTCATATTGGGTGCCAGTAACACAAGCTTCGCGAAGGCTGGAAGGTGGAGTAGGGTGGAAGGGTGGAATGGACCTGGGAGGCAGGCTAAGGGGGAAAGGGAAGGAGGCTGTCAAGGTGCCTTTCAAATATGGTGCCTGGAACTTCGAGCCCATGAGGTAATGGTGGGGAGAACGACTTCCTCCCCTCCCCGTCACGAGATTTGCTGTCCTCAGCATGGATGAATAAGTCATGAGCTGAAAAGTTCAAGATTGCATGTGTTCAGCCATCCCAACACCCCCCCCAACCCTCCCCCCCCAGCGATAATCACTCGCACTTCTGCACCCACCACTGAATTTAGACTTCAGAGAGGAAGCTCCACCCTCTAGATAAGAGGCTTCTCAAACCTGCTGCATTTTTAAAAAATTCTGTGAAGAGAATCACTGAAAAATCATGAGGGCGGAGACAAAAAGATTGAGCCATAGAATCACAAACACAGAAGGAGTCCTTTGGCCCATTTTTGCCTTTGTTGGTTTGTTGACAGAGCCATCCACCTAAAGGAAGAAAAATAAGATCTTATATTTATAAGAGCCTTTCATGGTCCAAAGTGTTTCGCAGTGATTGAGAAATGCTTCACTATCATCTCGGTTGTAAAATATGGAAACAAAGCAACCAATTTGCACACAGCAAGGTCCCAAGTATGGTCTGTAGCTTTTGGGTACTCATTTATAGAAAAGACATAAGAGCCATGGAGAGCACACAGTGTGGATTTGCCAGTGTTGATAAGTTTGGTTATGAGATCTTGAGATAATTTGACAGTAAATTCCTGCAGGGGCATTCCTGTCTGCCATAACTTTTGTGGGAAAGGCACAGGAAGCCTGGAAAAATAGTGCAAGTGCCACTTACACCCTTTACTATAGGATTTCCATGGGTCTTCCATTGAAGTTAGTGGGCAAGCCAGAGATTCCTCATAAGAATTCACCACTAGGTCTATTTCCACTGAATCAGATAATGCTACCAAGATATTTAATGAAGGTTTTCAAAATTATGAAAAAGTTTTGATAGTGATTTGTCCTGGTTGGAAAGTCAGTGACAATTGGTCATCAATTCAATATTTTATCTGATAATGAGAAGGCTGATTAGAAAAAATGCATTTAGAACAATGCTTGTTTTGTTAAGGGTATAGAATGCTTTGCTACAAAGGTTGGCTGAGGCAGAGACCATTGCATCTTTTCAGGGAAATTGGATAAACATTTGACATAAAGGAAGGTATAGGATTTTGGAGAGAAAGAAAGAGATTTCAGCCTTGGATTTCTCCAAAGGAGCCCACACAGACAAGGACCAAAAAGCATGCTTCTGAGCTGTTATGTTCTATAGTTTTAGAGGAGATTGCACTGGAACAGGATTATGCCCATTCAACATCATCATCCAAATTGTGAATACAGGTAGAGGTGTACTTACCTTAATTTGTTTGAGGAACTCTTTCTATGTAGCTAAGATTATGAGGGAGGGTGCAAGAGAGTTGTATTGCATTTTGCTATCTGACTTTACAAAGTCCACTGCAGGCACAAGTATACCAATGGCAGTCAAGATCTCTCAAGCCGTCATGGGGGCATCAATGCCATCTAACCAATTTGTAATAAACATATATATCAAGAAAGTGACTGGATATCACTTTATCCATGGACATTTGGCAAGAGCCAAATGGTTTCTCAAAATTTACAGCATCATTAAGGAATATATGAAAAATTTGAAGTGATGAGTAGCCTTGACTGTTTTGAAAGCATCCTAATCACAGAAGATAACTTTTAATCCAGTCTGTCCAACTGGATGCTGATGGAATTGGATATGCCATTTGTTTCATACACTGACTTCAATGAAAAGTAAAATAGGGTGGTTCCTGCCATGTGAAATAAGTTAAATTTAACTTCACTGTATTTCATGCTTTAAGTGGTATTTAGTGGAAGAAGGGAATAATCCGAAAGTGTTATTGTTTGTTGGTTGCATCCACCATAATAGCAGGAACGAATTATTGCAGCTCTGGGAATGACTATAGGGAACTCGATCCATAGGTTCCAAGTCAGGAGGGAGTCTGATGCAGAGCTCTGCTATGTGTAGCAGAGCCACCTATAGATAAGCTTCAATAGAGTGACATTGCCAGTGATTGTGGAGCTTACTAGTCTTTCTATTGCTTCGTCCTCTCAGGCATGCTGCAGTGCTGTAAACTGGGAGGGTATACAGAGTGGCAAACAAGGTTACCCTCCTCACAAGTAGTTCTTTCAGTGCCAGCTCCATTTCGCTAGCAAATATTTTGCCCACATATGAGACCTGTTTCTTTAAAGTTTTCATCCTGAAATTTATTACTCTCCCTTCCTTTTGGTAAGGTCCCAGTAGCAGGGCTTATATAAGTTGAGTGCTAGTTGCCTTTTTTGAAGGTAAAGTGATCATAGAAATACTTGCAGCTTTGGTGCTTATCAAGCTGAGTGGATACAAATACTGCTGTGCCCATCTCTCACTGAGTCTACGTACAGATCCGAAATATCGTAGTCAGATCTGGTTAGCACAGGAGAAAGCCAAATACACAAGTTATTCTATTAAAATGCATGCACTACACAACTCCATGAAATAGTTTACAATTTGTGTACAAGTCATTTCCTTGCATCAAGAGGGCTATTTTGGTAGAATCATATAATTTACATCAGTCATTAGGTCATTTACAAATATGCATGTAATTTATACATAGATTCTTACACTATACGCTATATGAACTCCTTATGCACAGTTATACACCATATACTGATCTGGTTATTACTCTGCTGAAAGTGTGGAAATTGGAATAACAGAAAGAGCCTCCTGAAATATCGACACAGGCCTCATGTAAGAGATTATCTGAGCAACTAGTGAACTTGTGTTAATAGCTATAACAGTCATTTGCCCCATTTCTCTGAGGGTTCTAACAATCTCCCACTGAAGCTATGCATGAGGTCAGGATGGACCTGCGGGAATTCAGCCCCCTCAAGATCTCGGAGAGTGGTATTCCAGTTCTTTCTGTGTTCATTTACTGAAGTAATGACAGCATTTTACTACAACAATGTATACCATTATTGTTATAAATACGAAATAATGGTCCGTCCATATTGGAAATTACATTTGAGATCAAGCCGTGAAAATGACAGTTTTGCTACAGTTGTTGGGATTGCTCAATAAGCACAGAGAATAGCTTTATCAGCTTGTTGTGCATGGGGCTGTGGGTGAGTTTAATTCCTCTTGTGGATTGTACTTACTTTGCTCGTAATAATTCCCAAAACAGCAAGCTTGAATGATAATGAATATCTATTACAGCACAATCATAAAAATCTAGCTTCCCACCAAAAAATATGCACAGAGAATAATATATCTCTGCGTTTATTTATGCAATACAACGGTCCCGAAGGAAAAATTCGACAAGCCAATGAATGTTAAATGTCTGTAGGATGTGTTTCTGCCCGTGATTCAGTATTGTGCATAGAGCAGTCAATCAGTGGTTACTGCATATCCATTTTATTTATACCTTAGAAAAGGTGGGCGTAGAATTGACAACTGCCATCAATAATAAAACAATGAGATTTTCCTCTGGGCATTAGTGATTTTGGAGTATTACCATCAGAAGTAATACATTTCTTTCCTCTGAAATTTGTCAGTAATTATGTCAGTGGCATATTTACCACCAATCATATTTTCCACCTTAGTTCACCAGCGTGATTATGAAACAATTGAGATGGTAATAAGAGGGCATAACAGCAAGAAACAAGATTTTCGGCACTGATCAAAGCATCTTTTGGACTGAGACCATGCATATTTTAAGTGAGCTGTAGCTGCCATTTATTGTCATCCACAATGAACCACTTATAATTGCAAAAGCAAAAATGGCAGAACTCCAGCATTAATCCTGTATAATTTTGGAGGTCTTAATTCATTGCTATTTCTAGTCTGTCCACGAACTCTCTGGGTTTAAGAGGTGTGTGCTTTGTGAGATTGAGAGAGTGTGCATGCCATATTGGTTAGCCAGAAATTCTGCTGTGTGAATTTCTTAGTCAATTAGTTTGGAACTCTAAGCACGATGATGGGTTTCTACATCTGCCAGTTACCCAAATGGCCAAATAACAAAAAGAGCATAGGTAATTAAACTTTACCACGATGAGTTGGTCAATGTGAAACATTAGTGATCTCAGTTATCATAACCACAATCAGATTACGGGTGCAAATTTGAGTTTTGGAAAGGAATTGGAAAGGCATCCAAGGATTCCCTATAATCATCCCAGTGATGTGCAACATAATAATAATTGTTATGATAACAAACTGACTGAGCCTATCTGTGAGCCAAAATGATCATATGTTAAAAGAACCCAAACTATTTAAAGAACTAATGTTGTCAAAAAGGAAATGTCTTGCAGAAATTGAGTCTACAATAGCACTTCCACACAGCAAACCTACAATGTTATTCTCGAAGCCACAAAACTGTCAAAGCAGCTGTCATTAATGCTTTCATTTATGTCTTGATCTCACATCTGAAGAACTTACCCATTACATGATACTTCCTTGCCTATGTGAAGTGGCTCTTTTAAGTATTAAACTTCTCTTTTGATAGTGTTTCTTTTTCCTTTCTCTGTGCTCACCAACCTAGGCCAATAAGGTAGGCAGATGACCAGATTTCAGGTCTCACAGTAATGATGCCACAAAGCCAACAAATACATAAGGTACATAAGAATGCCCCATGATGAATCACCATATAATTATTTTTCTTCCTCTCTTTATCAAAGTGTCTAGCCTGTTCCTCATAATATCATTACTGAGAGTGTAGGATATCTGAAGTGAACTCATACTTGAACACCTAATGGTTTAGTGGTTTAGTTTATGGGCTCCAATATACTGGACAACTACACCATTCACCTTACATTAATTCCTCGATTCTCAGAATTACTCAGTTAAGTAGGTAAAAATGTTCAAGTATGTGGTATGTTTCCTTGAAAAGGTACAAATTTCTGCATATGATAGCCCAGAAAACCATGACTGTATCAATGTAGTTCCCTAAAGAATGCATTATGTTCTGACCTAGCAGAAAACCTCCAGGGATGATCAGAGTCCCCACACCCTAACATTCATTGGGGTAACTACATTAATGATGACATAACATAGAGGGGAGCGGGCTCCAAGGTTTTCTGGTGCTGCACTGGAGGCCATGGTTGAGGAGGTGCAGAGGATGAGCAATGCCAACAACACGCAGGAAGCCAGGAGGCTCCTGGTGCCAGGAGTCAAGCCCCAAGGATATGAAATCAGTGCCAAGATACTTCAAATGACTCACACCAGTGACCAAATTCAATGAATGTATCCTTGCATGCCAAATCCTGCCAACTGAAATAATGTATCTTCCCACCAGCCATCCCTCTGGCCTCACACACTGCTCAATGTACCACATCCCTACCAGTTGCTGACCAACCATTTCTATCAGTCACAACTCATACCGAACATTCATAGCTTCACTTTATCCTCACATAATTAGTACTGTTGCAAGCCTCACACCCACATCACACAGAATTTACAAACACTTGCAACTATTCAACCATGACAGACACATCATAGAAAAGCATTGTATCACACTTACTGGCACACTTCCCTCTCTCTTGGAGGGCATTTTGGCATAGAATTGGAGGAGCAGGAGCTAGTCATGAATGGGGGAAACAGGCATGTCTCCATGTCCTTATCCCCATGAAGGAGACGCTGCTTGCCATCATTAGAGCAGCAATGACTGAGGCCATGGCCAGAAATGGCATTGAAACTGTTGAAGATGATAGTATCCTAATGCCTAATTTTCCTTCTCACATCCTACTTCCCCCTCATCCCACAATCTCTCCTGATTGACAAGCTGCTGATAGTCTCAGCTTGTGCCTGTTGCTTTCCCCTCTCCCATCAACACAACCCTAGCCTGAGCATTTCCCCTTTCAGGAACCCAAGAACTGCAACCTGATCAGGTAGTGGTGGAAGAGAAGGTGGCAGATGAACAGGAAGACAATGATGAAAGAGAACGACTGTCACTCGCTCTTACACTTTCAGTCACCAGCTCAGGTACTGACACTGTATGCACTTTCGAGGCTTGGTTAGAGGCAGATCTGCACCTGGTGAGACACTGGGCATGAGTGCTCTGCAGCCAGGGCAGGGGACAAGGATGTGGTAAGTGCCTGCTTTCCAAAGGGCAAAATTGCACACAAATTCTGCTGTAGAAGACTCTGAACAAACTGAAGAATTAGTTGGCAGAGAAGACTCAACACCATTCAATTTTCCAGGAGACAGCAAACAAATACAAAAAAGAGACGGAAGAGCTGAAGAATCAGCTAAATGAAGCCAAAGAGGATCTGGAAGCAAAAGTCGCAGAATTTTCCAAGAAGCAGACAGGTAATGAAATTTTGGGAGACTCAGCCACTGAGCTCAGACCAGCTGAGCTTGCATCTGAGAGAAGTCTGGCCAACAGTGAAGTCAAAAAGAAGGCCGAGATTAAAGGCTGTGCTAGAAAGAAGAAGGCACCTAGAAAGAAGACACAGAACTACTAAGAGGGCCTTAATTCTGGCAGCACACGAATACACTATCGTACATAGGCCTGGCAATCAAATCGCAAATGCCAACGCCCTTAGTTGTTTGCCTTTAAAAGAAAATGATGAGCACGTCCCAGTTCCACAGCCACTTGTTTTACTGTTAAATTTCTTAGATTCCTTGCTGGTATGTGCTTGACAAATCAGAGACTGGACAAGTCGGGACCCAGTCCTATCTCAGGTATGAGAATAAGTGCTACATGGTTGGTCTCAGGAGCCCATATCTGATGAAATGAAACTGTACTTCAAAAGAAAACAGGAAATAACCAGTCAGGATGGCATCTTATTATGGGGAGCATGAGTGATAATTCCTCCAAAGGGAAGGGACCCACTTTAATTGAACTACACAGTGCCCATCCAGGAATTTCCCAAATGAAGACCATAGCACACAGCTATCTATGGTGGCCTGGGATGGATGGTGAAATAGAGAGGTTAGTAAAGCACTGTGTGCAATGTCAGCAACTGCAAAAGTTGCCAGTGATAGCTCCATTACACTCTTGGGAGTGGCCAGGTAAACCCTGGGTGCTGTTACACATTGACTACATTGGACCTTTGCTGGGAACAATATTTCTGCTCATTATCGGTGCCCATTCAAAACGGTTGAACGTATGTGCGGTGAAGTCACCAGCATTGGGTGCTACAATTGGGAAGCTATGTCAGAGTTTTGCCATTCACGGATTACCAGAAGTAGTCATTTCCAATAGCGGCATGGCATTTACGAGTGCAGAGTTTCAACGGTTTATCAGCCTCAATGGTATCACTCATCTGAAAACTGTACCATACCACCCTTCCTCAAACAGACTGGCTGAAAGTGCGGTTCAAATGTACAAGACAGGCAAAAAGCTAACAGGTGATTCCTTGGCAACCAAGATAACACGCTTTCTTTTTCATTACAGGACTACCCCTCAGACAACAACAGATGCCACATCTGCGGAACTATTATTGAAACATCGTCTTAGGGTGAGATTGAGCTTAATAATGCCGAATTTAGAGGGGAAGGTGGAAAGGAGTCAGGGAAGCCAGAAATCTAGGCATGACTGGCATAGTCATGAGAGGAAGTTTACCAAGGGAGAGCCAGTGTACGTGAAAAACTTCAGGGAAGGAGCAAAGTGGATACCAGGTGAAGTAAGTGAGGTGACTGGACCTTTACCTTACCACGTAAAGGTGGAAGGCCGGATCATCTGTAAACATATGAACCATTTAAGGAAGAGAGAGACAAATCAACAAGATTTGGTTCCACCAGTGACCATGACTGGGTCTGCATTTCCTATTGAGGACACTCAACCCAGGACTGACATGTCTTATGTTCCTGTAAGAGTTGAGGATACAGAGCTGCAAGTGCCCACCGAAGCACCTGGTGTTCAGGCAACTCTGGAAAAGGAGGTTCCTGACAAAGAATCTGAAGTTGTGGAGCTGCAACGTTCCAGTCTTATCAGGAAATCACCTGAAAGGCTGAATTTGTAAATTCCTTTCCCGGTGTAAATATTATGTTGTCTTGAAAAATGTGCACTTGTAAATATAATATGTATAGCTGGGTTAAAGGGGGAGGAACGTAGTTATTATGGTTTTATTTGGTGTGTAATGTACCTTTAAGAATAATATGTGTCAAGACAATCACATGATCTGTAGTAACCAATAAGAGAGTAGCGCAGCTACCTCAGCAGTCAGTGTAGAGATAGAGTTGGAGCTGAAAACACCTGTAGTTGCAAATAAACTTAATGTTTCCACCCAAGAAGTGTCTGCAAATCGACTCTATCATTAATAGTACAACTCGGCCACCCTACAATACAATCAATCTCAGTTTTGAAATTAACAGCTGGTCTAGCAGTAATTGCAGTTTACAGAAGAGAGTTCCAAACTTCTACTACCATTTATGTTAAAAAGTGTTTCCTAATAGCACTTTTGAAAGGTCTGGTTCAAATTTTTAGACTATTTTTTCTGGTTATATGTTTTTAGTTATCTGGTTTGTTTTGTCTAGCAAACACTAGCTGCGCCCTTGATATTAACACATTAGTTGGTGCTTGAAGTAATATAGGCAGAGAGAGGCTGATTAACTGAACAAACACTGGTGGTTTATTGGAACTAAGAACAAAGCACTAACACAATGTATACTTCTTCAATCACCTCCAGCTATAGACTTAGTTACCCAAGAAGTCCACGCTGTGTAGTGATTGGTCAATAGTCACATGGTCAACTAACTGCATTCTCGTAAAGGTACATAGCACTCCACTTTACCACATCCCTCCCCCTTTACTTGAAAGTATAATTGACAAGCATCACAACATCCCAATTATTTACATGAATAACTATTTACAAGTCAAGTCTCTCAGGAGGCTTCCTTGGAAGTGTCGAGTTTCATAGCTCAACGGCCTCGGCTGGTATTTCCAAGACCCCCTTCTGAGGGGTAAATTGTCCACCAGGCTCTTCGGTGGAAGTGGGCAAGTTTGTGTCTTCAACCCTCTCAGGTCCAACAGGCCCCACCAGTACTTCCAAATCGTGTGACATTTCTTCCACGTGTGGAGCAGACACAAACGCAAATGATGACGTAAATTCTTTCTTGTGGAACTGTCTCTCATCTCTGAACATGATCCATGTGTTATCTAATTATTCAGCCGTTTACCGACACATTATAGGAGAGAGGTCCTGTCACAGCATTCATTTCGCCCAACAGCCAATTGGGCCCATCTCCAAAGTTCTTTGCAAGAACTGTGTCTCCCACCATGAAATTTCTTTCATGACTATGGCCATTATGTCTGGCCTTCTGGGCCTCTTGGCTTCTCTCCACCTTCCCCCCTAAATTTGGCCTGATAAGAGTTAGGCAGGTGCAGAGACGTCTCTTCATTAGTAATTCAGTGGGGCCAATACAGTGGTCCTGTGTGGCGTCGAACAGGAACCATGACAACCTGGTGCTGATGGAATCCCCGTCCAGCTTTTTCATCTTGGACTTAAAAGTTTGGACTGCCCGTTCAGCCAAACCATTAGAGGCGGGGTTGTAAGGCGAGGTTTTGATATGAGTTATTCCGTTGAGGGCTCTAAACCTGTGGAACTCCGCGCTGATAAATGCAGTCCCGTTATCTGACACAAGCACCTCTGGTAACCAGTGCACTGCAAAACTCTGTCGCAAATGGTCTATGTGGCAGCAGACATGGGTACCAGGTTTCGTAGGCATCCATTCACTTGGACTGAGCGTCGATTAGTAAAAGGAACATTGTGCCCACGTAGTCGATGTGGAGGTGCGCCCATGGCCACCCCGGCCATTCCCAGGGGTGCAATGGAGCTAAGAGGAGTAGCTTTTGTACCTGCTGGCATTAAAGACAACTTTTGACTAGGGTTTTGATGTCCACGTCCATCCCTGGCCACCACAAGTAGCTGCACGAGCATATTCATCTTACTAATGCCAAAGTGAGTGCTATGTAATTTGGCCAGTAATGGCCTTCGACCTCTCGGGGGCACAATAACCCTTGCTCCCTAAAGCAAAAGGCCATCCTGGCAGGTGAGCTCATATCTGCGATTGAAATAGGGTTTCATGTCATCAGACTTTGGCTCACCTGACCATCCATTCAAGACCTGTTCCTGAACATGAGATAAAAGTGGATCTGGGCTTGTTCACTCACGGATTTGTTTGGCCCGGACAAGACAGGAATTCAAAAAATGTAGTTCGAAGACAAGTTCCTGGGGAATTGGAAACTTCATGTTGGAACCTTTATCTGGCAGGGGGAGGCGGCTCAGCGTGTCAGGATGTGTGATTTGGCTTCCCGATCGGTGAATAAAAGCGTATTCGTAAACAGCCAATAGCAGTGCCCATCTCTGGATGCGAGCAGATGCGATGGGGGGTATCGCCTTATCTTCTCCAAATAATCCCAGCAGAGGCTTGTGGTCGGATATAATGTGAAAATGGCGACCGTGGAGGTATTGATGGAATTTCCGAACACCATACACAACAGACAAGCCCTCCTTCTCAATTTGAGAATATCATCGCTCTGCAGCACTGAACGTGCGAGATGTATAACCAATGGGTCGTTTGGAGCCATCCGCCATCCAATGTGAAAGTACAGCCCCTACTCCATAAGGGAATGCGTCACAAGTTAAAATCAATTCTTTCTTTGGGTCAAAGTGGACCAGTAGGGCCGATGACCTTAACAATTGCTTTACCTTCACAAACACATCTTGGTGCAGAGCTTGCCAAATCCATTTATGGTTTTTCTTAAGCGATGCATATAAAGGAGCCAGTATGGTTGATAGATTGGGGAAGAACTGGCCATAATCGTTTATCCTGCCTAAGAAGGTCTTTAGTTCTGTAATGTATAGTGATAGTAATGTTTAGTAATGTTTCTCGGTGCAGATGCCTCACGAATAGCCTTGACCTTTTTTTCAACAGGATGCATGTCGATCTTATGGCCCAAGTAAACTACCTCTTTGACTTGGAAAATACATTTTTCTCGCTTCAAGTGCACCCCCGCTTGTGAGGAGCGTTTCAGCACCTCCTCCAGATTAGCTAAGTGTTCTTCGTCAGTTAGTCTAGTAACTAAGACATCATCCAGATAAACAACGACATGGGGCAGTCCCTGAAGCAGATTTTCCATTGGATGCTGGAAAATAACACACGCCGATGAGACCCCAAAGGATAGTTGAGTAACTCTTTTGAGTACATTCACAGTTCTTGGTTTCCGGGAGTGGGACATGAACTCACAACCTTCTGACTCAAAGGCGAGGGTGCTATGAACTGAGCCACAGCTGACACCTCAGGATAGTTGAGTATATTGATACAACCCTCGATGTGTATTAATGATCACAAATTCCCTCGAGCCTTCTTCCAACTCCACCTGCTGGCAGGTGTGGCTCATGTCTAGTTTTGAACATGTGCTGCCCCCTGCCAATTTAGAATATAATTCATCAATCTTCGGTTTCAGGTGTCTGTCAAGTTTGGCCACTCTGTTTACAGTTAACTTATAGTCACCGCAGAAGGGAACACTTTGGACTGGCTTCAGTACAGGTACTATGGGTGCCGCCCACTTGGAAAATTGCACTGGTTGTAAGATACCCAACTTTTCCAGCCTGTTTAGCTCGGTCTCAGCTTTGTCCCATAGACATAAGGGACTGATCTGGCTCTGATAAATTTGGGGTTTGTGTTAGGGTCTATGGGGATTTTGGCTTGCAACCCACAAATCCTTCCTAGCTTGTCACTAAAAATGGGAGTGTGCTTTTGTAACAATTCCTGTAAGTTTCTTGTTCTGATTTGAAAAATCTTGGCCCATTGCAATTTAATCTTTTTGAGCCAGTTGCGACCAATTAATCTGGGGACAGCTCCAGCTACTACTATAAAGGGTAAATTTGCAGGCTGATCCCTGTACTGCACCAGGACTCGACATATCCCTTTCACTCTTAATTTTTCACCCATATATGTTTTTAATTTAATGTGCAATACTTCCAAACTTAAAAGATGGTCTCCTTTATTCAAGTGTCTGAACGTATGTTCTCCTATGACAGACACTGAAGTCCCAGTATCGACCTCCATCTTGATGGGTTGTCCATTGACTCTAATGACTACCTGGATTGGCTCGGTTCTACCCACTTTCAGATTGTATAACGAATAGATGTCAGATTCTGCTTCCTCTGGTTCTTCAACGAGACAAATTTCATGATTCCTACCTTTGTTTTTAAAATGATGTCTCAGCCTATCTTGACACTGTCACAATATGTGACCATTACAGTGGCAGAAAAAACATTCAATGTTTCTGAACTGTCCATCGCCTGCAGGCTGCCTGGATGCATTTCTCTCATTAATGTCGTGGGTTTTCACTGTAGTGCTGTTGTTCTTCGATGGTCTGTACATAGTGGACGTTCCCCACCTTTCTGCGGAGTCCAACATTTGCGTGCCTTTTGTTACTGACCCCACCCACCCTACAAGATGGATGGCACCATTTTGTGTATCTTTTATTGCCTCCGAGTCTCTAACAGCAATCTCCGTGGCTGTTGCGAATTCTAATACCTTACTGAAGTCTAGATTAGTTTCAGATAGCAATCGCTTTTGAATGGCATCGATCCCAGTTCCGCATATCAGTTGGTCTCTCAAAATGTCATAAATTGAAGTTACGAACTCTCAATATTCCATTGATTCCTTTAAAGCAGCTACACATCTATTGTCTTTCCTGAAAACCTATTCCTCGAATTGAATTTAAAACGCAGCATAGTGGCTCAGGGCTTTGGCTTTTTACAACGTTTAGTAACTAGTCAAAAGTCTTCGCATCAGGAATGTTAGGTGACGTGAGGCTGCGGATCAACCTAAGCATTTTGCTCCCACATGTAGACAAAAAAATCACCCCCTTCTTATCCTCCCCTGCGATGTTGTTTGCGGTAAAGAAGAACGCTAGGCGTTTTATGTAATGAAACCAGTCATTGGAAACGGGGTTGAATGGTTCAAGATGCCCAAACCACGGCATACTCAGATACCGTGCTTTCAAACAGCTTTCAAGGTAGTGGCGAAGTAACGTAGCTGACTTACCGCGGCTTTCCTGATTGCTGTCAATTGATCCGGTTTATCCTTGTTGCCAGTTTTATGTTTTTGTTTATCAGGTTCACTTTGTCCGGTGAACGCTAGCTGCGCCCTTGATGTGGTGCTTGAAACAATATAGGCAGAGAGAGACCGATTAACTGAGCAAACACTGGTGGTTTATTGGAACTAAAAACAGAGCACTAACACCATGTGTGCTTCTTCAATCACCTCCAGCTCTAGGCTTTCAGTTACCCAAGAAGCTCGCGCTGTGTAGTGATTGGTCAATACAGTCACATGGTCAACTAACTATATTCTCTTAAAGGTACATAGCACTCCATTTTACCACATCCCACTATCCCTAGACCCTGAAACTCACAGAAATAGCTTTTCCCACCTGCCCTGTTTCACTATCTTGAAAACTTTGATCAAATCACCCATCAACCGTCTAAATTTCAGGGAATAAACCCTAATTTATTTAATTCTTCCTCATAGTTAAACTCTTGGAATTCAGGTATTACTGTTGTAAATCCACGTGCACTCCCTCCAAAGCCATTATATCCTTCTTGAGGTGTGGTGCCGAGAACTGGTTACAGCACTTCAGGTATGGCCTAACTAGGGCTCTGAATAGCTGGATCTTGACTTCTACTCCCTTGTATTCTATTCCTCTAGATTCCTCCTGATTCAAAGCCTTTCCACCAATTACAAAGCACAAGTCAAAAGTGTGATGGAGTACTCCAGCAACACTCAAGAAGCTTGACACCATCCAGGACAAAACTTGATTGGCACCCCATCCATCACCTTAAACAGTCACTCCATAGGTGCATGGTGGCTTCAGTGTACACCATCTACAAGAAGCACCACAGCAACTCGATAGAACCTTCCAACCAGTGATCTCCACCACCCAGAAGAACAAGGGCAGCAGGCTCATGGGAAAACCACCAACTGTAAGTTCCACTCCAAGTCACACATCATCCTGACTTAGAAATAGATTGGTGTTCCCTCACTGCCACTGGGTCAAAATCCTAGAACCCCCTTCCTAACAGCACATGTACCCATACCACATGGACTGTAGAGGTTCAAGAAGGCAGCTCACTACCACCTTCTCAGAGAGGGTCAATAAGTGCTACTCTTGCCAGTGATGCCCACATCCCTTGTTCAAGGAAAAATAAATAAATAAAGGCTGGCATTGCATTAGCCTTTTTGATTATTTTCTGCACCTGTTCATGACACTTCAACGATCTGTGTACTTGGACTGCCAAATCACTGGATCTCCACTATTTCCAGCTTTTCACCACACTTAGTGTATTGCAAAGCCTACAAGAAAGTTTGTTGTCACTGTCAAGGAGAATGAAGGAATCCAGCACCAGAGCTTTGCACCGAGCTTGGGGACCATCCTTCATAGTGTGCAAATGTGGTCAACTCTGTTAGCATACTCGAGGAGCCAACAATGATACAGTATCCGATGGCTTCATCTCAGCTTAGACCATAAGACCATAAGACATAGGAGCAGAAATTAGGCCATTCGGCCCATCGTGTCTGCTCCACCATTCAATCATGACTGATAAGTTTCTCAACCCCATTCTCCCACCTTAGCCCCGTAACCTTTGGGTTCTACTGCAGCACAAGCAGAAGCCGCATGACCAGTGTTCCTTCTAAATCGCTTTTCTGCATGTGGCAACTCAAAAGTTCCTGCGCAGGCTGCGCACAAATTGGATCTAAAGTTATCATATGTGTGTGGCCATGCAAAAGTATGTAGAGAATATTGTCCGTCCACTCTAAAAGGAAAATAGAGAGTGCATTGCACACAACATACGAGTGCTGCTGTAGAAGCTCAGACTAAGGTCATGCTAAGGTTGCTAATGCATGCTCAGACTGTCGCCATCATAGCTGCAGATACCAGTGTGAAGGGCTACAATGTCTCACAGCAACTCAGCAATCTGTCCTTCAAGACACTGCCAGGATTGTTGGGGCACATCCTGGAGAAGTGGCAGTGCCTCCGTGGAGCAGAAACCTGCTGTCCTCTCTAGATGACAGCAAACGTCCTACCAGCACCGCCTCTCCAAAAACAAGGAGACTGACAGCCAAACAACCCATAATGCTACCAGCCATGTCAAAGTGGTGCTGTCCAAAGTGGGGCCTTCTTGAGATGCTCAATGTCAGCATGCAAGGCCATCTGCAAACTCTGCAGTTGGAAGCCAGCACTGGAAATGTACACACGGGGCACAAACACAATGTTGAACCCAAAGCAGCACCTGTAGTGCTGAATATACAGGCTCTGCACAGCCACATTTTATGGCTGACAAGAGTAAATCTCCTACTTAAAAGGAATGGACAGAAAATCATGCACAATTTCCTAAAATGTGCCCCCAGTGTATGCCAGGAGTGCAGAAGCATTTTAATGAGTTAGCTGACTCCTAGAATCATAAATCACAAATACTTCTATAAACAAACAAAAATAGTGACCTCAAACTCTCATACATTCACAATTCTTGCTATTTTCAAGTATTTTTAAAGATTCCTTAAAGCTTTGAAATGTTTCAGAAGACAGATCTCTTAAGTTATTTTTCAAGAGTAATAGATAACAGTCCAATCACGAGAAACAAATTATTTGATGTAAATGGAAAATCAAGTCCAACGGGGTGCAAAAAGCGACTGTCCCAATCCCAGCAGTTTCCCTCTGGGAAAATTAGGTCAAAACTACCCTTCTCATTTTATTTTCTAGTCATCAACAAAGAGATCTCAATAACAGGTGTTCCTGCTGTTCACAGGTGCTGCTGTTCATTGTGCATGTTGTTTTGAAATTTAAATAAATACCATACTTGTCTGAAACAGGAGGCTTGACAATTCAGCCTCTACTTTGAATTCTTTTGGAAAAGATAACAAAACTCTCAAATCTTCACATGATCAAGAGTGTGCACACATTTACTCTTAAACTCCTTGTGATGCATACATTGCATTCTAGAAAATTCTACCAACTGCACATGCTCAGTGTGCTCAGACATGGAAGCTTTGTGCATCTTATCTGAAGTGCAGCTCTCCAGGTGAAGTTCAGGCTTTTGAGATGGGTCGATGCTTTGAAGTCAAAACTATAAGAAAGGAATTAAACGACACAAAAGGCAATTGAATAGCTAAAATTAATTATGTTAATCAAATTCTATGTTACAGATATCTAAGGAAACAAGGTGCAGTTTAGTGGATGGCAATCTACTAGAATTTTAAAAATGTCGTGATGCAATTATTTCTCCTGGATATCTGTTAACGACCTAACAAGACTCAACTGTCAGTAAATTATTAACTTTTTCTCTCTCTCAGTGGGTTGGTTATTAGTTAATATTTTAGAGTGTGGTTGATTCTGAGGGTAATAAGAGGGCAGATGCATTGTAAAATGTATCTCTTGTCACTGTTATTGAACACAAAGTATGATTAACCTCCTACACAGTACTTCCCTGAATGCATGGTATATTTATACAGGTATTAAATCTAGTTTTATG
Source organism: Cetorhinus maximus (assembly GCF_964194155.1). Classification (NCBI taxonomy): domain Eukaryota; kingdom Metazoa; phylum Chordata; class Chondrichthyes; order Lamniformes; family Cetorhinidae; genus Cetorhinus; species Cetorhinus maximus. Next base: position 83,812,391 of record NC_135879.1, read on the forward strand.
GATTTATTCTACTTTAGGCCATTTTTCGTCCTCCTTTACCCCAATTCCAGACATTTGTGTGACAGCAGCTGTCAGGAAATTTGGCTAAGATCAATTCCAGCAGTACCAACAACAACTTATATTTGACATACTTAAGGTAATGAAATGGCTCAGGTGTTTTGCATAGGTGGGATCAGATGCAATGGATGAGTACACCAATCAACAACACCAATAACACCTTATATGTATATGGAGACTTTAACATAATAAAACCCAAATCACTTCACAGGAGCATTATAAAAGAAAACACAACACAAGCTACATAACAAGATATCGGGCTGGATTTTGCCACAGAGGCAGATTTGGAGGCAGGTGAGCCAGCAAATTCATACTGCAGCACGGTGTGCCAGTTGCTGACCTACTGCCCAGTAGCACCAGGCAGGCAATTGGGTGAATAAGCTGGCACACCGTTTTGACAAACACAGTTTTGTCAGAGACCTATGGGCCCCACACTGTGTCAGCACTTCATCCAAGAGTCACTGCACAGCGGGAAGCCCTTGACTAAAGCAGCAGACTTTATAGCCTCAGTATAAAAGGGAAAATCAGCAAGAGGAGTTCATGCATAGACACTGAATTGCCATGGCGTAAGCAGAGCTGTAGGATTGGGAGCACGAGATGAGAGGGTGAGAATGGAGTATAGCTCATTCTCGGAGGTGCAAGAGGAAATCCAGCAGCTGAGGTCCTAGTAATTGAGGCTCTCTCTGGCCATGGGGGACTCCTACTTATTTGTGGGCTGGAACAGTCGGAAGGAGCAGATGCCCCAGCAACAGAGGCAGTCTCCTGATGCCCTTGGATGCAGGGGCGCTGCTCAAACATCAGGCTGGAAGGCATATCCCCTGGAATTGAGCCAGAGGATAAACTTCCTGAGTGTATCCGAGCAGCAGTGCCGCTGACAGCTGTGTCTACCTAGGCAGATAGTGGCTGAATTGTCTGTCCTCCTAGAGGATGACCTCATGCCACAAGGCCCAGGGGCGACACCCTATGCTAGCATCTGATAAGGTGACAGTGACCTTGAACTTTCTAGTATCTGGCTCATTTCAAAGTCAGCAGCTGACCCCTGTGGGATCTCACAATCGGCAACCCACTGTAGCATTACTCAGGTGATGGATGTACTGTTTCTGAAGCATCTAACTTTGTCACCTCCAAAACAGATGTGACCAGTCAGGACAGAGGGCCATGTTGATGATCTGAGAGTCTGTTCCCTCAGGTTTGACACTGGCTGTATCCAATTTGAAGCCTGATGGACTCCCTTTTAATGTGGCCTGTCACTTCTTTTGCCCATCTCTTGATCTCACAACCCTGTCTATAGTTGAACAGATATTGCAGAGATGTTTCTCAAATTGGTCACCTCCCACAAATTGCTAGCACATGTAACACTGAGACCTCCAAAGGAATTTGTACTCATTGGTGTCGTGACTATCTCAGCAAAATCCAACCCAAAGCTTGGTCAAAGAGGTAGATTTTAATGGAAGTATTAAAGGAGGAAAAAGAGGTAGAGAGATGGAGAGGTCTAGGGAGAGAATTCCAAACCTTAGGACCTAGTCAATTAAAGGCATGGCCACCAATGGCAGAGTGATTAAAATCGGGAGTGTTCAAAAGGCCAGAATTGGAGCAGCGCAGATATTTTGCAGGGGGGCTGAAAGAGATTAGAGGCATAGGGAGCAGCAAGGCCATGGAGCTATTTGAAAACAAGGATGAGGTCTTTAAAATCAAGACATGATTTAATAGGAAGCCAATGTGGGTCAGCGAGCACAGGGGTCATTGATGAACAGAACGTGGTGTGAGTTAGGGCATGGGCACCAGAGTTTTAGATGACCTCAAGTTTAAAGACGGTAGAAGGTGGGAGACCAGCCAAGAGCATGTTAGAAGAATTAACTCCAGAGGGAGGAAAAGGCATGAATGAGGGTTTTAGCAGCAGATTAGCTGACACAGGGGTGAAATCGGACAATGTTGAAGGTGCAAATAAGCAATCTTGATAATGGTGCGTATATGTATCCAGAAGCTCATCTTGGGATCAAATATAACATCAAGGCCTGAATTTTTTCCTCATCTAGTGGCATAATTGGCTGGCCTGGGAGCAGTTGGGAAACAGACCCCCGACTGCAATCAGCCCGATCGCGATTTCATGCTGGCCGGCCAGGGTGGGGCGGGAAGAGAGCGGGCGCCGATGTCACCGCCGGCGCAAGCAAGCGCTTCCACTGAGCTCCCTGAAGGCAGGCAGCTGCCTCAGGGAGCTACAGACCTGCAAATAATAAAAGAAAGCTCAAAAAAGCTGCAAAAAATGTGCATGCAGCACAATCAAGCACCTGAAAGTATACCTCAAAAATGCTGACCCCAGGTATTTCTTTTTATTTTATTTCCTAATGGAGATTTCATCCGGCCCCTGGATGAGGTTGCAAAAATGTAAAGGCCACCTGGCTGGCTGTCCCGTCCATTCAATAGTATCGTTAATGCGGCTTAATTGCCTGCTTAATTGTCGATGGGCGCGCTTCCGAATGCCATGTGCACCCCCGAGCAACTTATCGCAGGAGTGCGCGATGATGTCGGGACACTCACCCGACATCATCTCGTGTGATTTTACACCTGCCCTTGAACTGCAAACAAATTGGTTTAGTAGATATTCACTTGCATTGCCACAGCCTCGAGGGCTATGGGCCAAGAGCTGGGAAATAGGATTAGTGTAATCAGATCTTTCTTGACCGGCGTGGACACAATGGGCCAAATGGCCCCCTTTAGTGCTGTAAATGTCTATGAGTCTATGAGTAAAATGTGAGTACAGGACTGGGACATATTTTTAGAGGAAGTTTGGCTAGGTGAACTCGTGGAAGTGAGGGGATGGCAGAGGCAGCTAATAGGATGGTCTTGATCTTAGTGACAAAGAAATCCAAGGAGAGTGTGCTGAGAGCTGTCCAATAGTCCTGTGCTCTTCATAAGCTTTCTAAATCTTTGTGCCACATCTTTAATTGCCCCCAACCTTTTACGTTTGACTTAACCATTAACTTTTTGTACTCTGTGCGATGTCATCCCTGGACCCACCGGAGTTTGCATGTAAAATTGTGAATAATGGTACAAATGATGTTAGGCCAAAAAGTGTCCACTTATGTTGGCACTCTAATTGCCAATATATTGTTTGGAGTCTTGGATGGGCAGCTGGAGTGCCCAATTGTTTCCAGTGGGAAGTCACTTTTAATGTGCCAATCAGGATGCTATGATGTAGATAGGGACATAATTTTCAATTTTGAGGTTCAAGTAGGTGGAACGTTAATTGTGAATTGAGCAATCTGACTAGTGGTCCTTAAAGAGACTGCCGGAGGATTGCCAAAAAAATTACCTGAAACCACAAGGAACAAAATGTTCCTCTTGGCCCCACGGAAGTACTCCTGGGCCACTGCTGGCCTGCGGGCAATCCCTCAACAGGATTGCCTCCCTCTCCCCTCATACAGCCCACCCCTGAACCCAGAACCAGACTGTCAGATGCCTCCACAAAGTCTGCTTTGCTCAGCCAGCAAAGGGCCGACTGGACACACGCAGCTTGCTAAACCCATGAAAATGAGGCTTAGGCCTCAGACAAAATTGGACAAACTGTAAGACTGGATGCCAATTCACTAACATTCGGTTCTCACTCCACAAGTTGCTGCCCAAGATGAATTTCTACCCCAACGTTACTACAAATGTTTTTTAAGGAGTGTTCTACCGTGCAATAATTTGAGGGATCATTTTGAAAAAAAATTTAAAAATGTCACTGGCATATAAATATTTAGAAGTGGCATCATAGCAGAGGAATATTTTGTGCACTGCACTTTATGGCCTAGGGTTTTGCTCTCAAGGAAGGTAGCATAAATCAGGAAAATTCCTGGCTTGCCTAACCCTCCTTCAGGAGAAACTCCCCCGAATGACAGGATTTTTGTTCCGAGAGCCTGAGTGGTAGTTGGAGTCGGGTCTGCCGCTCAGGGATGCAGATCAGAGGCGGCCACAAGAACTGTTGAGTGCCAAGGAGGGCTGTTTAAAAGGCCTACCTCAGTTTTCTGTGCCCTCTAGCCCTCACCCGTCATACCCCCTCACACTCCTACCCACCACCTTTGGCCCTCATACCCTCAATGCCCACTCATGCCAACCCCACAACCCTTATAGCCCAATGTCAACTGAATGCCAACTCATGTGAACCACCAACAATCCACTGCCCTTACACCCTCCATGCCAACTCGCCAAGTGTCCACAATGGGCAAACCTCAGAAGCCATGTGGAGATGAAAAAGTAAAGTTCTAAATATCTATTACAGCCTTCACTATATTAAAAATATACTCAGTCATGAAAGTCGATTCAAAACTTTATATCCTCTCAAGTACATAACCCCTTACAGAAAAAAACAGGCTTGCATTCATAAACACCCATCAAAGACAGCTAATCCTTAAATAAGCTCTTTGAGCTGTCAATCAAACTTTGAACTTAGGAATCCATGCTGAGATAATTATAGGTTTTGGAAAGAAGCTGAGCATTAGTAATGACATAATGATAGCCCTTAGAGTAATGTCAACAAACAGCTATTGTAACTGCTGGAACTGATTTCGTTTAACCTCTCACTGACACAGAGAGTTTGTTTTAATTTTTAAAGGGCTGTGGATTTGAATAACTTTAGAGTATGACAGTTCCACACACTTTCTCCACCCTTCAAGAGCATTTACATCTACTCTAAAAATCGTCATTTCCATGCTGTAGGTTGAGGGCCTTGCTACAGTTAAATTGTGTTCTGTTTTAACTCAGCACTGAGTTCAAATGACCAAGCTGAGTTTGTGTCCTAAATGTGAGAGTCATGCTCCACTCCCTTTCCACTACCAGCAGAAGTGAGATCTGTTGGTAATGGGACCGGGACTTCCACTTCCAGGCCCTGCCCACCAATTTGGAAGGTCCTTGGAGCCTCCACAACTCTGTGAACATCAACATCCTGGGGGTTACCATTGACCAGAAACTGAACTGGGCTAGCCATATAAATACTGTGACTACAAGAGTAGGTCAGAGGCTAGAAATCTTGCAGTGAGTAACTCACCTCCTGACTCCCCAAAACCTGTCCACCATCTACAAGGCACAAGTCAGGAGTGTAATGGAAAACTCTCCACTTGTCCGGGTGAGTGCAGCTCCAACAACACTCAAGATGCTCGACACCATCCAGGATGAAGCAGCCCGCTTGATTGGCATCCTATCCACAAACATTCACTCCCTCCACTACTGATACATAGTGGCAGCAGTGTATTCCATCTACAGGATACACTGCAGGAACTCACCAAGGCTCCTTAAACGGCACCTTCTAAACCCATGACCGCTTCCATCTAGAAGGGTCAGAGCAGCAGACAGGCGTGAACACCACCACCTGCAAGTTCCCCTCCAAGTCAGTCACCATCCTGACTTGGAAATATATCGCTGTTCCTTCACTGTCACTGGGTCAAAATCCTGGAACTCCCTCCTTAACAGCATTATGGGTGTACCTACACTACATGGACTGCCGCGTTTCAAGAAGTTAGCTCACCACCATCTTCTCAAGAGTAATTAGGGATGGGGAATAAATGCTGGCCCAGCCAGCAATGCCCACATCCATGAACAAATAAAAAAAACCTATGAATCACATTTTCATTTGCAGACCAGTGATCATGATCATTAGCAAGAATGCCAACAAAATAAGATATGATATAAAAACAGAAAGTGCTGGAAGAACTCAGCAGATTTGGCAACATCTATGGAGTTAGAAACAGAATTCACACCAAGTCCAATAAGACTCTTCTTTGGAAGATAACTAAATACAATATCATGTTACCCAAGCTTTTTCTGACTGCTTAAGACTATTTAAGACTATATACGTAACATAATGTTGGAAGAGTGATAGCAAATCATTAGAATCCTCCCCAGAGTTCTGTCCCTTTCATGGAAGTTGAGAGTTAGATTTTTATGTCTTGATTATATTTTGATTGGGTTTTGATTTCAGGCACAATTGAATTTTATTGAAGTCAATTTGGAACAAATTTTGGTCTTGGTAAATTATCTATCACTTTGCGATGGACTTCATCGAGGGTAATGTTTAGATTTGAACAATCACGTGAGCAAGGTGGGTAGAAATCACTACCATAATTTCCTAACATAATTTTTGCTAGTCAGAATCTTACTTCCACACAGAAAAGTGATCTATAAAGTTAGTTTACTAAATTGAGGTGGTGGTGGAGTGGGTGTGGGGCAGGTGGAAGCATATGGTTACTAAATGGAAATTAAGACCAACTGAGGCAATTTTGCTTATGCTGTAGACTGGGTTTATTGTTCGCAATCAGTTAATTTGCAAAAAAGAGTAGGAGCAGTTTGGAGGTTTCAACACAGCACTGACAGAAGGGAGTGGAGTTAATCCCTACGTTACTGATGCAGCTGTAAGTTACAAAAGAAATGACTTACAAAAAAACTGAAACCGGGATAGAATTGAGTCACAAGCAATAACCCGACAGTTGAATAACTTGCTGGCTTTTATTCTCGCTACTTCACATGAAGAATGGCCAGTTGAATGAAGTATTGCAGACAGGTATAAAAAGTAATCGAAAGGGCTGATGAGATGTTGGCCTTTATCTCAAGAGGGCAGGAATACAAAGGGAAGGAAGTTATGCTTCAGATGTGCAAAGCCTTGGTCGGACCCCATCTGAAGTATTGTCTTCCGTTCTGGGTACAGAACCTCAGGAAGTATGTTTAGGTTTTGAAGAGTGTGTAGCTCAGATTCACCAGACAGGCGCAGGATCAAAAAAGGGTTACATTTACAGGGATCGATTGTATAAACTTGGTTTGTATCACCTTGAGTATGGAAAGTAGATGGTGATCTGGTCAAATTGTCTAAAATGGTAAAAGGATTTGATATGGTAGAAACAAAAATTATTTACTCTGGTAGGGGAATCCAGAACAAGGGAATGCAATCTAAACCAAATGGAGAGAGCTCCCATGCAGTGCACTCCTCCACCATGCTGCGTTAACTCAACACTATTGTATTTAGCATTGAAGTCTTCCTTGAGGCTTGTCCCTGCTTGGTTGATGCTCTAAGCTGAAAAAAGACATCTGTTTATTTAGAGCTTCCATCCCATGGAGGAGGCTTCAGGCCAATCCAGATCCAAAAACCTGCCCTGAAAACTCTGCTCACATTTTGACAGCTGTGAGAAATTCCACCGGAACAGCTAAGACAATCCACAGCATTCAAAAATAATCAAATTCCAAGAAAAAGTCAATGAGCCCTAGCAACCAATGTTAATGGATCCTTAAAAAAGTTCCAGGATCTGGATCCACATCTGCATCAGTTCTTCCTTGGGCCATACCCCATCTCTGTACCAAGTTTTGTTGAAACATGTTCATTAGTTTTTGAGATATATTGTTTACAGAAAAACATTGCCACTGAAGGTGGACAGAGGTAGAGACAATTAGAGCTAAACCATTCATGAGTGAAATTGGGGAGCTTTTTTTTTCTACATACTCCTCCAAAGTGCAGATACTGAGTCACCTTAAATGTTCAATTCTGAGATCAATAGATTTTTGTTCCGGGTATGAAAGGATTATCATCTGAATGTGGGTAAATGGGATTGAGGTACAGATCAGCCATGACTGAATGACAGAACAGACTCAAGAGGCTAAATGGCCTCCTTCTGTTCCTCTGTGGTATAAAATGCTTCTTTAAAAAACTAGCTGCAGTAATATTGGCTTTAGCAACGGGAGACTCACCACTGCAGATGATAGCTTTAGTGTCTTGCCCCAAGATGGCTAATTTTTCTGTGTCAGCACAGTGCAGCAGTTTATCAACTGCCTAGTACAGACATCCCCTCCTTTAATTCCTTCAGAGTCCTAGAATTATCTTGCTGAACACATTCATCTTATGCTTCTAATTGAATAGAAAACAACACCTTCACGCTATAATCATATTGAACAAATAATGAAGTATTAATTGATGGTAAATTCCTCAGACAGGTAGCTTGGACATGCAGATAAAGAAGAAAAAAAGGTAAGAGCAGGCTTCAGATTTATTTTCCTCCTTGCAAACAAATCTTTCTTTAATTATAAACAGTGACAGAGCTAAGATTTAAGTGGACATTCCCTTGATTTACTTTGTCATTATTCTTTGTTTGAAAATATAAAATACTGTTGAAAAGTAACTTTAAGAGGTAGCTTTATGTGTGAATGACAATTCAGTATTAGCATGGTATGGCTGTTTAGATAGGAAGAGGTGAAGTGCAAGCATTTCACATGCTTTTAGTCTGACATTGAAAGATGTTCTGAGATCCCGCTATCATATTTCACCTATAATCTTTCAAGTATTTCCTATTATTTTTCTTTAAGCTTCAATCTAATAATAGCATGCTGAGGTTGGGATAATGTACTCTAATTGTATCAGTGAATGAGATTTTAATACATTTAGCTAGATTTAAAATATGAATGCATGTCCCAGATTGGATTTTTTCCTCATTGTATTCTATCTTTATATTTGACAATATGCTGTAATTAGGTAGAAAATTCAAAAATGAAGTACCGTACCAGGCTGACACCCTTTTTGCAGCTTACTCACTCAAAGTACCAACAGAAACAGAATGCATTTGTTTTGTTGAAAACTGAAAGCATTTTTAGCTTTGGCCATTGTTATTAATTATCCTATTTTAATGAATTGGATAATCTATTACCAACAGACTGCCAAGAAGGTCCAGGCTAGGAATTTTCTTACTATTCCATATGTTCTTTTCTATTACATTTCTATGAAGCATGTTGGAACATTTCTCCAGATTAAAGGCCCTATGTAAATGCAAGATTTTTTTGTCATAAAGGACTTTCTCCAAATATTGAAAAACTTCCAAGAACCCTTACTTCCAACTTTTGAAAGAGAGCAGAGGAAGTAGTTGAAATTTCAATAGAACAGAAGCTCAGGTACATGATAAAATTGACCTTCCATTCACCCAATGCCCATTGTGCGCTACTGCCTAAGGTCAATATCAATCCCAGTATCAGTTACCCTAAGGAAAACAGAAAATATATTAACAAAGAACAACAACAATAAAGCGCTAATTAGTCAACAACTCCAAGGTCCCTTGATTTCATGGACCCTCTGGGGTCTGGGACCCCAGCTTGGAAAGCATTTACTTCACCTAAAGGCATAATGAAGTGGTGGAATTAGGACATAAACCAACCAGTTTCCCAAATGGGACTTTGGAATGTGAGAAGATGCATTATTTTGAAAGGATTGTTGACAAGCAACTTTTGATTGTATTGTAATGTAGCATTTTATATTTTTTTAGTACTTATGTACAAAAATATATCTCAGAGTGCTTTGGAGGGGAGTGGACTGGAGGAGAACAAAGTTGGTCAGGAGCAAAAACATGGTTTTTGAAGAAAAGGAAATAAGGAAAATCTTAAATTCTGGGGAAGGGAGTTCCAGAGGGTGGGCGGAAGGTGATTGAAGGTGCTGCCACAAATGGTGGAACAGGAAGAGCAGGAAACAAAAAGTACATTGGTGTCAGAGGATCAGAAAGTGGCTACATAGATGTAGTGCTAGAGAAGATCATGGAAGTAGAGAGGGCCAAAAGCGGGTAAGAATTTGAAGGTGGAAACAAATATATTAAAGTTGATTCTCAGCAATATATGAAATTTTCCGAGGTCAGGAGTATCGAAAATACAGGCTTTAATGTGCATAAGGAAAAGGAGTAAATCAATCTGGTTGATTTGTAGTTAATGAATGGCAGAAGCAATGAGAGCATTGGAAAATTTCAGTCACAAGTTGATAAAAAGGGGTTTTGGTGGTGGAGGGAAAGAGGTGTGTGATATTGCAGAGGTGAGAGATACTGACCTTGGTAATAGATTGAATGTGAGAGACGAAGCTGAGCATGGAGTCAAGCAACATACTGAAATTCTACTCTATTTATTGTGTGCTGTATAAAGATACATCTGAACGCATAAAAAAAGGCCCTCAGATGAGTAATACCATATCAAAAGAAGTTAAAAGAAGATATGGCATTCACACCCTGATTCAGTTAAAATATATGAATCATTCTTGTTATAAATACTAATCTAAAATGCTTCTTTAAAGGTAATGGTTATTGTATTTAACTACCACAGTGCCTTTTAATCCAAATGGCTAACTTCTTTTTAAACTGAACACTTGCATTCCATTAACCCTGAACAAACTTTAGTTTTGGTCAAACAGATTAGTTTGGTCAACTGCTGAAAACCAGATCAATCCTGAACTAAGATTTCTGAGCATCCTTGTCAGGGATTAAAGGCGGAGTTCCCACGACACTTTTCCATTAAGCATTAGGAAGAGGGTTTGCTTTCTCTGTTTCCCACACTGTGAGTTCCTGCACATTGGGTGCCTGCTTGCAGGAGAGGAATGGCCCTAGATCAAAGTGAAATAGGAGGCCATGTGGACCAATAAACTTAAGTATTTGTTGGATTGCTTGCTCCAAAATAGCACACACATACGTTGGCTGATTAATTCTTAATTGATACACAAATGAGTAAGCCAAGCACATATGTCTACACTTTCTACCTGAAATGTACTGTGGGGCAACAGAAGGGGCCTTAATAAAGTTTGTCCAAACTGCTTCCTGGTTGAGGAAAATGGTGGGTTCTGGTGGGGAAGGCTAAAGAAGGGGTAAAGATAAGATGAATAAGTTGAAGGGAACTTTTATACTGAAGGGAAAAGGTAGCACAGTCTATTGTCTCCACCAAGTCTGGTTCTTATAATTGGATTTTTCTCATTTTTTTAATACAAAGATACACTTTTACAAGGCAAGGAAAACATAACTAAGTGACTCCAAAACACACAAAAATTAATATTGTCTATTGTGATAATGTCATTCACCAAATTGAATTCCTGTAAGGAATTCCCCTCAAGTAAATTCAAGAACAAAATGATAAAGCTAGAACTTGATTTTGATGGAAAAGCTAGCTTTCACGTGAATACACGATGTTAAGGGAAATAGCTCAATGAGATTTTGGAAGATCACAGTAGTTTAAAGGTTAGGTTACTGTTATATTGTGTGAGGGTTGGAGATACATTCCAGTAGAAGAAAATAGCAATTTTAGAATTGTATTCCTATTGCATTTGTAAGAAAAGATTGCTCCTGATTTAATTTTAGTTCTGCTGTGTTCCATCTTTGCATATAATCTTTTCAAACAATATGTTCCTCAAATTAATTATTATAAAACAAATGTATGTGCGCAAAGGAAAGAGAAGCAAAGGATATTTGGAAAGCTATGCAAGTCTTTTGGTATTCAAAGAGTTAATGCTGTAAATGGCCTCAACAATAGTCTTATTGAAGCTTCAGAATGAAACTGTCCATTTAATACAAAGGCTGGAGGAGATGTTATTATGTTGGATTGCTTATAATGGTGAGGAATTGAGTTTTGCATAGAGAGGCTCTGATAGGTCCACTTTGGTTGCGTCTGGCAGCAGCCTGTCACTGTAAATGAAAGTCCTGCAGTGAAGAGAATTCAAACAGCTAGCAGCATGTAAAAGTTTTCACTGGCCTGGGGGCCATTAGTTAGATGCTGCTGAGACACTGTATGCATGGTTCTACCAGCTGTTAGCACTGGATGTGTGGTGACTGTTTGGAGAGGAAGAAAAAGACCTGTCTGGTTAGGTGCCATGTTAATGTAACTGGAGGCACCTTTTATACTGAAAGCTCTGATAAGCAAGAGACCTCATGATCAGAAGGTAGGAAGCCAGCATGGGTGAACTGCATTGCCTTCTGGCAATGAACTCTGCCTTGAGAAAAAGAAACTCTGTATGCTTCTAATCCTTTAGGTGCTAAAACAACAATTTCAAAATCACTGTTCACTCTCTGAAAGGTCTGTTGCATTTATGTTGCTTTGTTAAACAAATTTGAAGAGTCCTTTTAAGTAGAATCTGAATGGCACGTGCTGTTGTAAGTGTAAAGTAATCATTAAACCCAAGGACAAAAAAAAGACTACATGTGCAGTTACAGAGAGATGATGCGTCAAGTACTGGTTGCATGCCTGTTATATCTATTATCAAATAGCATATATTTTTATGCCATTGTGAAATTAGGTTATGAACTGGAAGTTACTATAGATAATAAATAAAGTTCCTATCATTTCAAGATTGATAAATTTAATAGAACAGCTGATTACCTCAGCATTGTTAACTTCTGACCAATTAAATAAATTTGGATTCCAGTGGTCTCTGTGTATGCTTGCATTAATGTATATGGACATCCATCAGAAAGGGAATGTAGCATATTTTATCCTTATATCTGAGGCCCGTTGTAATTGAGAACTTAATGGAGCTTCAGAAAATGCCTTAAATATCTTAAGAAAAACAATTACATTAATGCATTTTTGTTCAATATCAAATGACATAGGTGTGTCTTGTTGCTAGTGTTATAATCACTAACTCCGTGGTGAAAGCATGCACATGTACCTTTAGGATTTCCTGGGTACATATTACTGTACATAAGATGTATTTAGAAATTAATCATGAGATGACACAAAAACCTGGCAGTTCATCATGTACAGAAAATTAAATTATAATCCAGTCGATATGTTATGTGAGTTAAGGTTAATATAAGGCTCTGTTGCTCAAACCAGCTGCTCAGTATGGTGTATAAAAAGAAGCTTCACTTGATCCTAGCTGTCAGTCCTTTGAGAGACTCAAAAGCAAGTGGATTAAAGGAAGGAGTTAACTGTAAATTGTTGGTAGGTGGATCTAAAGCAATAGGGTTTAGGTAGCTGCATGGAGCATAGCTGTGAAATCTATGAGCAACTAAGGTTTGTTCTTCTGTTGCAAAGGAACTAGCCTGCATGTCTAAAAGCAATCTAACATGTTCAGTGAAGATTTGTTCCTGAGCCTTAATTTAGTTTACATGAAATGCAGATAAGCAAGTGACTTCTAGGGCTGCCTACTTCATGATAGCTGTCTGGAACAAAGGGAGCTCTTTGCAATCCCAATGAGCAGATGCTTAAAGGAAGATGAAAGTACTGAATATTTCTATGGGGAGAAAGGGTTTGTTATATGGACTTTTGTAAGAAAAGATAAGCTGAAAACAGAAAAATGCGTGCTTTTTTTCTGCTTTAAGTGTTGTTCAAAAGATTTTTTTTAATGAGAACTACTCAGGGTGGTATAACTCAAACCAAACTGCTTGAAATTCATGTAAGAATGTTAGATTGGGAATACGCAGGATTTACGCAGAAAGAATCCATCAGTTCTTTTTTTTAAAAATGTCTCTTTTCTTTTACTGCAGCATGGCCTTCAATTGTTCAGCTTCCATTATAGTTCAGCCTCTCTAACATATTTAATCCACAGAAAGGTGCAGTAGATAAAATATTCATGTTATGTAGTCTGCATTTTTAAAGAATGTTCTTTCTGGTTGGTACCACTGATGTGCTTTGTCTTGGCATCGCAGTAGCTATGCTGACATGCTGCATGATGTAAATTGCCTTCATTCATTTCAATGTTCGGGATTTTGTGTGATCTTTTCCTTGTCACTGGGTTGCAAGCAAAGCTGTGACAGTGATGGAATTGGCCAGGAAGGAGCTGCAGGTGTTTATCATTTCGTGTATCTGTACAGAGAGCGACAGCTGCTGTTATAAGAGAGGACAAAATCAAAGTAAGTCAGCGGAAGGATGTTAAGATGAAGAGAAGCAAAAGACTGGCTTGCCGTACAGGATGCAGTTGTATACTCATTTCACTTTTCAGAAGCTGCTTAAAGGATTTATCTGGCTAATGTGTTACATTAGCTCTTAGAGGTTGTTATATGCTTCATATATATTTTCTGCATGTCAGTGCTGTTATTGTATAATTTTCCTATGCTGTCTTCTTTGACAGGAAAGGGCAGTGTATGTTTACCAGGAGGTGGCAGCAAAGAGCCAGTATAATTGAGGCACCTTTGGAGTCTGGTTACATTCATTGGAGCTGAACTCTTCACAAAGAACAACGTCTGGTAATTACAAAAGTTTTTTTTTAAATAACGAATTACCGTAATGGTTCATCAGGTTACAGCAGTAAATTTAGGCTGAATTGTAAATGCATATATTGTTCTAGAATCATCTACAAGGCGTGGATGTTTGTGAATGTGGAGGAAGGGGCCACACTAATTACAAGTGATAGTGATTCACTCTGTGCAAAAAACAGAAAGACCTTTTGAATTAAAATAATGAATCCCTGGTGCTGAAAAGAATAAGCAGGACTTGCTTGCAGGGTGCATGGATAAATTAAATTTCCGACAGAAAATTTGAATGTGTTAATTATGTTAGCATGTAAATAGATGGAATGACACCCCTGTTATAATGCTAACCACTCTGAGAAAAACCAAAGCACTGATCTTCCATTATTAAGCAATAATGAGCAGTGAAATATATCCCATCTGCCTTGTTTATGTATAAACAATTTCGGACGTTTGAATGTATCATCTGCTGCTGTGCTTAGATTATATGGACAGTTTCACAAGCTAAGAGATAAAAAAAAGTCCATGCAACTAGCCAAACTACTTCAGATTTCTGCAATGTATCTTTTGCACACCTTGCCATTGATGTTGTGTACTAGCAGAAGTTAAGTGACAAAATGGGAAAAATAATCAACATAAATACGAGTATTTTGTTTGTGCATATGAAGGTATTTGTTCATTCCGTTCCTCAAATCTGGTACCATTTTTAACTTCTGCTTTTGGTACAAAATCTGCTGATGAGATACATTTTAAAGAAAAATAAAATCAGGAGAGCGAGCTGGAAGAAGGATGGAGTGGTTGGTTCAGTAGTAGACATGTTTTTAAGTGTATGGGATCTGGAAGTGGAATTTGCAGTAAATATCTATTCCAATTATGCCTGAATTACTCTGGATGTCAAGATCAAGAGCTCCAGCAAATTCGGGGCAATTCGATGTACAGAGAAAATGTTGGATTGCTTTGAATTTGCATTCAATTTCAGCATCCTTTCTGTCTATCAAACGAGGTATCAGTTCAATGGGAAAGTGTCCATAGCCACAAGACTATCTAATTTGAGCAATTGCCGAACAATGCATTTTCCTGAAAATAGTGTTCATTGCAGTCCAGTGATATGAAATGGTTAGTCAAAAAAGCAAACTTTCATTTACAAAGTTTATAGCCAATTTCATGTCGCGATGTCGAGCAAAAAAATAAACAGAGGCGCAGGGCTGAATTATGTGAGGTCCCGCCTCAGAGAGCTGCCAGTCAATCTGAGGTTCTGCGGAACTTCGGGACAGAGGCATGTGCCACTGGGTCCTGATTTGGGTAAGCGTATGGGGCTGTCACACCACATGTCAAGCTGACAGGCTCTGGCGATGGGGGTAAGAGGGGCGGGGGTCTGGAGTTTGAGAAGCGCATGGGGGATGGCTTAGAACCTTAAGGGGGCCCTCTAATAGGCATAGGGGACCATTAAGGAGGGACACCCCTTGCCACCCATATGCCTACCCATCACCAACCCATGCAGGGAAACATGCCGGCCTGAGCACTTTGCTTCAGACCTCTGGTGCCGTTGGTTAAATCCCGAGGGCAGCGGGATGAGGCCCTTCAGTGGGAATTAATTGTCCATTTAAGGGCCTCAATTGGCTCACAAGTGGACGGTCTTCCTAATGCCACCCCACCGCTGGTATAATTGCTGTGAGGGTAGGCATTTTGCAGAATCGGTCCCTCTAGTTTATGCATGACTTTTACAACAGTTCTTGCAATGGGCCCTGCATGAAATTTTCTTTGGTTGAAATTGGACATTAATTCAATGGAAAATTATTCTTAGGCCTGGATTTCATGCTCCTCTGCTGGCCCGTTTGAAGACAACGGGCTCATTATATCTGCCCATCCACCCGCCCCTACTCTCACAGCGACTCTCACAGTGGCGGGGGTGGCATCAGGAAGACCGTCCACTTGTGAGCCAATTGAGGCCCTTAAATGGGTACCACAAGACGCTCCTTGGTGTAACGTGCTTACATTTAAAATTTGCTGGTTTAGCTGATTCTGCATGCATTGTGCTAATGTTACAAATACAAATGTATGGAAACTCTCCCATTCCAAATTAAGGCAATATTCAAAATTAAGCTTGGTTGAGTTTCAAAAGCTGCAATAATCTCAGCAGGGTGTTCTTAGTTCAACCTGCTTGATTGACAGTTTAAAGATGCTATTAAAGGATTAACTGCCTTTTATGTGGCCACTGAATAGAAATGTGTTTGTTTACCTAACAGATTAATCACTTGAGATTTTGAAGCTTTGAATGGATTTCATGAATGGGAGTTTTTTTCTCTACCAAGTGTGTTGGAGTGAGAGCTGTATTAGATTGTTAGTTTATTTGTTTTTCGTATCCACAAGGCTCTTGAGGCCTGCCCATGATGGAAACTGGGTGAATGGCTATGGAGGTGATATAGGGATATAAGAGGCATGGGGGTTGGGTGGGAAGCATGAGTTGGCATGGGGGTATGAGGTCATGCAGGGTAGGGAGCATGTGTTTGTATGGAGCTATAAGGGAGCATGGAGGGTGGGTGGAGGATGAGGAGATGTGAGGGGTGAGGGCTGGAGGGCCTAATAGATTATAAAACAACTGACATGAAGTCCCAGAGAAATAAGGTGGACCTTCTAACCACCCAGCCTGGCACTCGCACACATCCGTGGCTGCCTACGATCTGTTTCCCGGTTCAGGTGGGCTCGACTCTATCTTGCGGTCACCTCCGCAGAGCAAAAACTGTGTCTAACAGGGCCCTTTAAACTGAGGCGGATTTGCCAAGTCAGGAAATTTCACAACCCAAGTTATTTACCTCGGTATTGAAAATCTGGCCCTATGCCTCTATTTATAAAGCTCAGGACCCTTTTTAACCACTTTCTCAACCTGTCCTGCCACCTTCACCAATTTATGTACATATACTCCCAGGTACCTCTGTTCTTAGGAGGTCTTCTGTCGCAGTGAGTAGCATTCCTGCCTCTGAGTCAGAAGCTCCAGTTTCGAGTCTTACCCCAGAACTTAACGACCAAGGAAGGTGTGTTCATAATGCAGCTAAACAGATCGATTACAGGCATGCTAATCCTCCTAACACACACTAATGGTAGGTGGTAAGAGTGGGAGAGATTCCTGGTCAGCCATATAATGAAGAGAAAGCTGGAGCCTCTACTATTATTATCCATAGCTCCAGGCTGCAGCATGCATGTATAAGTGTATGTTACCATAGGAACTCAGATTCACTGAGTGATCTTTAACACGCTATCACCTCTGTTCTTGCACCCCATTTAGAAACAAACCCTTTAGTTTAAATTGCCTCTCCTTTTTCTTCTACAAAAATGTATCACCTTGCACTTCTCTGCATTAAGTTGCATTTGCCATGTGTCTGCCCATTCCACCAGCTTTTTTCTAGGTTTTGTGTCATAATCAAATTTTGAAATAGTACCCTATATATCAATCAAAGTCTAAGGGCAGAATTTTATGGGCTTGCAGAAGCCAATGGACTTGCTGCATTTTACAGCCCCTTCCCCACCGTGATGGGACCATAAAATTCCACCCCAGGTTATTAATATAGATCAAAAAAAGCAGTGGTCCTAGTACCAACCCTTAGGGGACACCCACTGCATACCTTCCTCCAGTCTGAAAAATGACTTGACCAGTAGTCGCTGTTATCTGTCATTTGGCCAGCTTCATATCCATGCTGCCACTGTCCCTTTATTCCATGGGCTTCAATTTTGCTGATAAGCCTATTACATGGCACTTTATAAAATGCCTTTTGGAAGTCCATGTACACCACATCAACCACATTACCCTCATTAACCCTCTCTGTTACCTCATCAAAAAAACTTAATAAAGTTAATTAAACAGAATTTGCCTTCAACAAATCGATGAGCAGAATATTACACTCAGTGTGCGGGCGCTCACCAGACAAGCCGGAGTTGGCTGCGCGCCCGCAGATAACTAAAAGGCCTATTAAGGCCATTAACAATCTAATTAAATTCAAATCTACGCTGGTTGGCGGTCAGGCAAAAAGGCCAAGCGGCCTTTACATTTTTTAGGAAACCTCATCCACAAGCGGGATGAGGTTTCCTAAAGCAAATAAACATTAAATTAAAAACTTTAATTTAGAATTAAAAACATATCCCACCTCATGTGACAGAGTCACATGAGGGGATATGATTTATTAAATTTATTAAATTTTTACTGTCTTTGTTAATTTTTTATACAGCGCTTCAATCACCCTGAGGCACGGAGCTGCCTCAGGGAGATTGAAGCGCTTTCTCACGCATGTGTGAACTGAGCGCAAGGCCCACTTGCCCTCCTCCCCCCACCCGCACAGGCAGCGTGTGGTGCTGCCACTCGTAATTCATGCAGGGTGGGCCTTAATTGGTCCGCCCGCGTTAAATCGCAGTGTGGAGCCAATTGCGGGCATAGGTCAGCTTCCCGACCACCCCCGTCCACCCCTGTCGAGCACCCCCGCCAAGGGCAAAATCCTGTCCATGTTAGGTTTCTTTAATTAATTCACACTTTCCCAAGTGGCATTTAATTTTGTCCCTGATTATTGTCTCCAAAGCTTTCCCAGGACTGAAGTTAAACTACCTGTCCTGGGTGCTCCTTCCCCTTGGCCTCTCCATCAAGGCCCCTACCCTTCCCGGTGCCTTCCTTGGGCCCCACTGTGTCTCTCCCCACCATGAGACCAACCTGACCCAACCCACGACCCGTGCCCCCCCACCCCTGACAATTGGGGGCGCCGATCGGAGGCACGCCTGCAAGCGCCGGCTCCTGCACTTCCCCCCCCGATGGGGGGACAATTCTTCCCATTGTGCTTGTAATAGATCATGGGCAGAATTTTCCCATTGGAGTGTGGGGGCGGGACGCGTGCGTCCTGTCGTCACTGCGCGCCATCACGATATTTCATTGGACGGGCTGCGATGCTCTCCGATGCATGCCCGCTATTAATTAACTATTAATTAATTAATTAACCAGCCACTTAACCTTGAGGTGCCAGCTGACGATGATTTTTCGGTGCCCGTGCGTTCTCCAGGTCTTCACACAGGCGCAATGGGCAGGCGGATAGGACACATTTGTATAAACCTCATCCACAGGTGGGATAAGAGGACTCAATGGGGTCCTGAATGTGCTCTGTCAAATATTTAATTTGCAAAGTTACTGATACTTGCCTGTGTGATGTGCAATACTTCAAAACGCATACCAGCTGCTTGGACTGGACTCACAACCTTCAGGTCAGCACTCTGCAGTGAAGGATCATTTTTGGGCCTGCAGGTTTCAGCAAGCCTCCCCTTAGCCTGGGAATGGGAGCTGAATTCTCCATTGGAGGTACCTCCTCTGAGGAGGAAGGGAGCGGTAGAAGGGGGAGGCCAGGAGTGCACATTCAGCCTCCAGGGGAGCCACCTTTGAGAGGACAGGCGCAGCCACAAGGGGCGCAGGGCCAAGAGGTAGACCAAGGCGGAAGGGGCCACAGAAGATGCCACTATCCTGCCAGGGTATACAGGCAGCGAAGCAGCTACCTCAATATGTCTGAGGTGCAGTGCCGAAGGAGGCTCCGTGTCTCAAGGGAGACAGTCAACTATATCTGTCAGATGATTGGCCCTGAGATCTCCGTGAACTGTGGGTGGACACCCCATGCCAGTGGCTCTGAAGGTCACAGTTGCCCTCCACTTCTATGCATCTGGCTCCTTCTAGGGGTCGGTGGGTGATCTTTGCGGTATCTCTCAGTCAACTGTCCACACTTGTGTCAAGCAGGTTACAGATGCTCTGTTCAGACGTGCATTGACCTTCATCCACTTCCGTTGGGACCAGGCCAGCCAGACACAGCGAGCCAGAGGCTTCGCAGCCATTGCTGGCTTCCCCCGCATCCAGGGTGCAATAGACTGTACACATGTGGCCATCAAGGTACCAGCAGGTGAGCCCAGTGCCTTCATCAACAGGAAGGGCTTCCCCTCCATGAATGTGCAGATAGTATGTGACCACAGGATGCTGATTCTACAAGTCTGTGCAAGGTACCCAGGCAGCTCCCACGACACCTACATCCTCAGACACAGGTGCCGGGGCTCTTCAGTGCTCCAGCCTGGCTGGATGGATGGCTGCTGGGTGACAAGGGCTATCCCCTCAGAAGGTGGCTCATGACACCTCTCCGCCAACCAAGAACAGAAGCTGAGCAGCAGTACAATAGGAGCCAGGGCACCACAAGGACTGTGATGGAGAGAACCATTGGTCTTCTCAAAATGCGCTTCCAATGCCTGAACCACTCCAGCACCCTCCAGGTCGTGTGTTGCTGATAGTGGTTACATTTTGCGCTCTCCACAATCCTTGTGCTGGAAAGGGGGCCTCTGTGGACGATGAAGACATAGACGCAGTGGCTGCGGCTGCACACGATGAGTCCAGAAGTGAGTCCGAGGATGAACACGCACAGGAGAACGCTGAGGGGGTAGAGGCTGACCTGGGCATACTCCAGGGAGGCAGGGACACCCGGGAAGCTTTAATCCAATGAACCTTCAGCTAGAACACCACATATGGACCTCCAGGACAAGCCTGGGCTGCAGGCTCCATATTAGATACCTGAGTACAAAATGTGCCTGGTTAGCAACATTAACTAAGGACCTTGTTAATAAAGCTGAATGTCCCACAAATCACTCATAACATTATTGGTAACCATCCACCTGCAGCAAAAAGAGGCAACCTCAGCCATGGGGACATGTCTGAATTTAATGTTGTAACAGAAGGAATTTAAGAGAACAAAATGACAAATGTAAAAAAATATAAAAACAAAAAACTGCGGATGCTGGAAATCCAAAACAAAAACAGAATTACCTGGAAAAACTCAGCAGGTCTGGCAGCATTGGCGGAGAGGAATAAAGTCGATGTTTCGAATCCTCATGACCCTTCAACAGAACAATGTGTTGAACAATGACAAATGTGTTAAATGTCACAGCAACTCAAAGACCTCATTGTGGGCCAACACAAAAGCACCAGTGATAAACACGTGGTGTGCCTAATGTGCCTTATGTTTACGTTTTCAGGTGCTACGTCTTGGTGCTGCCCCCTCGCTGGCACTGGCACCTGAGCCAACCTGCTCACTCTGCTGTCCTGTTGGCCTCGATGACCTTGGCGGCCATCCTCTAGCCCATGGAGCCTGTGCTGGCTCTGCCTGGGAGGGAGCGGCCAGTTCCACAGCTGGCATCTCCCCAGCCATCGCAGCCTCATCGGATGCAACGGTCATTAGCAGAGGGGCGGAGGAGCTGCCGCCTTCATCTGGAGTGCCCTGAGAGGAGCCCGCAGAGCCAACAGGCAGCTGCTCCACAGACGTGAGGTTGCTTCGGACCTCCCTGGTCATCATGGATGGATGGGCACCGAGCTGGGAAACTTGGTTCCCAGACCATCTCCCACACTGGCACTGACCAGCTGAGGTCATTGCCGATGTGAGGGCTTGCTGGTCCGAGAGCATCCCCAGGAAGCCCTGATTGGTCTCCTGGAGAAGCCTCTCCACGAGAGTCGCCACTCTCTCCATGGAGGACGCATGGTGCTCAGCCATGAAGCTCATTGCACCGGCGATGGTCCATGTAGACTACTCCACCACGGACACCAAGCCAAGCATAGCCTCATGTATCTCCCCCAGATGCTCCCGCACACCCAGCTACATTTCCTCCATTTGCTGCATCGTAGACGACTCCAGAGGCACATCATCAGGCACCGACTGAGCATGTGCCTGGTCCCCTGCAGTCCTCCGACTGTCGCACCATGGGCACTCTCTGTCTCTGCCAGCTCCTCCAGCGACTGTGAAGTGCCCTCATCGCTGTGCCCTGGGACACTAGCCAATGATCTAATTTCCGCCGAGGTGCTAGTATCTGCGCTGGTGCCTGCCTGACAGAGATAGTGTGATGCTGGTGAGTCTGAGACTCCAGGCCCTTCAGGTGTGAGAGGGGGCTCCTGTTGCTCCTCCTCCCGGCCCTGCTCCGCTGATGCTGAAAGGAAGAACAAGGACATTGGATCAGTTAACGTGGAGACAATGTCAATGTGCATCCCTGTTCTCCGGATCATTATGTGCTCATCCGTCCACAAGCAATGGTCAAACCATGTTGCAGACTTCAATCACTGAACATTCAGCACTGCCATGGCTGCTGGGAGAACAATGGTGACCTCACTGCTGGACACACATACCTGCCCGTGGCATTGCAGCCTCACCGACACCGATGGACCTGGCCGCATGGCGCCTCTCCAGATCTAGGGCATCCTGTTCGAACCAGCTAAGCATCAACACCTGGGCCGGTCCTCCGCCAGGCCTCACCCACTCGGCTGCATAATGTGCACTCTTCTCCAGAAAAGGAGGGAAGAGCATTGATTAGTGCTACTTGTATCTGGATTCACTTCGCAACCAGCCCACTCCAACCAGAGTGGGACATTGCAGGGCTCCAGTGCCTCCTCACCCCGCTGCTGCTGGACACTCACATGAAGATGCCAGGCCTGTTCCCCGCAGCCCCCCACCCCCTTGGCCAAATGCTGCCTAACATGACATTAGGCACCACACGGTCTAACCTTCCATAGCAAGGAGACGCAAGCACATGGAGTGCAGAGTACAGCAGATCGATCAGTGCAACGCCACCTTGAAGCTCCCCTCCCTGCATGTCATCACCGTGACTTTGACATGTCTTGGAGTTCCAGCACTGTGCCTAGGTGCAGCTCCTCCAGGCTGCCCCCAAAACATTTAAATGGGTCTCAGTGTACCACATGCTGCGGGGGCAGAACCCATCTCTTCACCACCCTCTCAGGGTGACCTCGGCATGGGCAAT
Source organism: Cetorhinus maximus (assembly GCF_964194155.1). NCBI lineage: Eukaryota > Metazoa > Chordata > Chondrichthyes > Lamniformes > Cetorhinidae > Cetorhinus > Cetorhinus maximus. Next base: position 83,835,181 of record NC_135879.1, read on the forward strand.
ATCTGCTGGCTTACCCAGCGAAGGACACATGCCGTCAATGATTCAATGCAGTAACTTACACTCAGATTTGAAGGGGGTGGCGCCAGGGGGAAAGCCTGCCTGCTGGGTTAAGTGACCAATGCCAACATGGTCCTCACCCTTCCCGAGTGCAAGTGATCATTGAAGCGCTTGTGGCACTGGATCCAGGTGCATCGCACCAGGTCGCAGGAGCTCACCTCCTCTGCCGCCTTCTCTCAGGCATGTTTGATTATGTGGAGGGGCCTCCTCCTCCCATCCTGGGGTACGAGGACCTTCCACCGTGCTGTCCTTGAGGGCAGCAAGACAATCGTCCGAATAACGAGGGGAACAGTGCCCCCCTGCCCTACCCTCCTGCCTGACCTGCTCACCAGCAGTGCTCTGGGGAGCCCTTCATTGGCCATGAGTCACAGCCTTTGAAAGGCTGCAGCAGTTTTTAAAACAGGCCCCCAGGTCGCCATTGGACCCGGCAGTCATTGCAGTCCCGCCGCTGCCCGCCCACTCCCGCTGTCCTCAGGAGCCGTGATTCACGCTGGGCGGGCCTTTATTGGCTCGCCTGTGTAAAATGGCGGCATGGACCCGATGGCGGGTGGTGATCGGGTCTGCGCCCGCCCGCGCCCACTCCCGCTCCGCCTGCCCGCCAACCAGGAAATTCTCCCCCATGATTCGTTAACTTTCTTGATTAACTGTGCAGAATAGAGTATTGGTGAGCAGATGTCTTTGATGAGAATGCCGCATGTCTTGGGTGACATGCATGCACTGTAAACATTATTTAAAACTTATTTCATCCCCTCTTAGTCTGACTCCACCTAATATTTTACTATTACTTTAGCTAGTTCTGTCTGTCCCTCCCAATGCTTTGTGCACTTTGTTTCTCTTTTTGGTACTGTATCTTGTTTCCCACACCCCTGCCAAGTTAGTTTAAACCCCCACTAATAGAATTAGCATTCCGCCCTGAAAGGATATGATGCTGGCTTTGCTGAGGTGGGAAGCCAGACCCATCTGGCCTGTATGGGTCCAACTTCCCCTAGGTCCAATCACAATGTCCTAGGCATCTACAGCCTTCTTTCCTGCACCATTTCTCTAGCCATGCATTCATCTGCTTTATCCTCCAATTTCTATGCTCACTAGTGTCTGATAGCCAGAGTAATACGGAGATTACTACTTTTTGAGTTTCTGCTTGTGAGTCTCCTTCCAACCCCCTAGAATATGCTTGTATGGCCTTATCCCTTTCCCTCCTTATGTTTTTGGTACCAATATGGACCATGACCACTGGCTGTTCACCCTCCCCTGTCCTCTGCAGCTACTTAGTGACATCCTCGACCCGGCAACATACCATCTTGGAATCACATCTGGGGCCACAGAATTGCTTGTCTACTCCCCTAACTTTTGAATTTCCTGTCACTAACGCTTTTGCAATCTTCCTCCTGCCACCCCCCCTGTAGAGCTGATCCATCCATGGTGAATTTTGCCCTCGTTGGGCGGGCTCGGCGGGGGCAGGCTGGGGCGGTCGGGAAGCTGGCCGCCACCCGCGATCGGGGCTGAAACGCGACTTCATGCTGGCGGTGCTTGTGCGGGGGGGAGGGAGGGTGAGCGTGAACTTTGCACATGCGCGGGAGTGCGTGCTTGAAAATCTCCCTGAGGCACAGAGCTGCCTCAGGGAGTTGAACAGTTTTCAAAAAAAAATAAAGATTTTAAAAATGTTATAAAATATGTCCCGTCATGTGACTCTGTCACATGAGTAGGGACATGTTGTCAATGAAATGTAAAATGTTTTATTTAATTTTTATTTGCTGTTGGAAACCTCATCCCGCCCATGAATGAGGTTTTCTAAAAAGTGCCAAGGCTGATTGGCCTTTTAGTCTGCCCGCCAACCATGAGGTTGGACGGGGAGTGAAAAATTTAAGTTAATTATCTTTTTAATGGCTTTAATAGGTCTTTTAATTGTCGATGGGTATGCTGCCGATTCCCGCGCGTGTCCGCCGACTGAAATATTGTGCTACTGCACGTTGACATCGGGACACTCGCCCGACGTCAACACGCATCTTTTGATGCTCGAGCGGGTCGAGCACACGCTCGCCCGCCAAGGTAAAAATTCTGCCCATTAACTTGGCTCTGGCTGCACGCTCCCATATCAGCCATCACTTTCATCAGTATTTATTAATGAATCTGTTGGAGAGTGGGATGCCCTCAACAGACTCCTGCACGATCTGCCTGGTCCTGCTTGTCAGTCTGATGGTCACCCATTCCGCCTCCACCTGCATTCCATTAAGCTGCAGGATAACCACCTTCAGAAACATGCAAGACACAAAACTCTCAATCTCACGGAGGCACTGCAGTGACACAAGCAGCCACTCAAGTTCCACAAAGCTGAACTCTGAAAAACATCCTGGAGGTCTTACATGGAAGAGGGTGTGAGTGTAAGGAACTGAGGTGCCCTGCCATGCCTCTATTTATTAGGCTACTAATGAAATTCATCAGAGTTAAAAATTAAGACTTTAGAACAAATATTGAGATTTAAGGCCTGATTTAATTATTTTAGTTCCTTATCTTGGATCTCAGATCCTTACTGCAACACTTGCCCTTGATACAGATCTTAGTTCCCTTGGGTTCTGATGCTCTTTCCTCTCTACACTGACTCTGACCTTATTCTAATGCCACCCTTTCTATTTCTGCCTGTGCTCCTCCTGGCCTGAGACCTGCTCTGCCACAGCTAGCAGCTTTTATCTTGCTTGAACTGGACTCTTTGCCCTAGGCACTTACAGCCATTAGTAGACATGATTAATAGATTTTCACATCAAAAAATATTTAATTTACTAAGAAAATGACCTATGGGCATCAAGTAAACTATTAAATGCTTTAAATGTTTCAGTTTTCTTTTTTAAACCATTGTCAATAATTATACATTAGGTTACTCAGAGATGTAGGACTGGAAACTCTTACAAACAATATGCTTATTTTTGGTCATAAACTCATTTTCCTGTATTAATTAAACTACAGCAGGCAATCACTCTTACGTATGTCAAGGAATTACTTTTCATGGAGAAAAAGATGATTAAGTTCTATTACACTGCCCAATTTCACTGAAAATTTTGTTTGTGAATATGCAAATGAATTTTACCCAAACAGAACTATTTCAAATGCATATTGGACACAATTTTCCAATTGCACCCAAAGCAGAAACTTTAATCCATTGTAAACCTTCAAATTACTAAGCTGAATATAACTTCATTAAAATTAAAACCGGGATGTATTGAATAAACTAAGCAAACCCAAAGAGGTTAAAGCTCCTGGTCTGGATGGATTGCATCCATATATTTTAAAACAATCTCGGGAGGAGATGTCAGAGACACTACTACTCATATTTAATATTTAATTAGAAAAAAGTGTGGTGTCTGAGAACTGGTGGATAGCTAATGTGATTCCTATATTTGGGAAGGAGAACAGAACATGCCCAGGGAATTGTAGACCTGTCAGCTTAACATCAGTAGTGGAAAGAATAATGGAATCCTTACTAAAGAGAGAATAGAAGAACTTCTAGGCCAGCATTTTACATTCGTCGGGTGGGCTCGGCGGGAGTGGGCGGGGGTGATCGGGGAGCCAACCGCCATCCGCGATCGGCTCCGCACTGCGGTTTCAAATGGGCGGGTCAGTTAAGGCCCACCCTGCTTGGATCATGAGCGGTAGGGCTGAGCGCTACCTGTGTGGGCGGTGGGGAGGAGGGAGAGTCGGGTCCAGCGCGCAGTTCGTGCATGCACGTGAAAGAGGGCTTCAACCTCCCTGCGGCACAAGAGCTTCCTCAGGCAGATAGAAGCGCTTTTTAGAAAAATAGATAAAGACGCTAAAAATTTAATGGAACATGTCCCCTCATGTGACTGTGCCACATGAAATGGGACATGTCTTTATTTTCAAAATAAAAGTTTTATTTAATTAGTATTAGCTTTAAAAAACGCAAAGGCTGCTTGGCCTTTTCGCCTGCCCGCCAACCGTAAGGTTGGACGGGCAGCTTAAAATTAAACTTAATCACCTTGTTAATGGCCTTAATAGGCCTTTCAATTATCAGCGGGCACGCAGCCGACTCCAGTGCACACCTGCTGAATGAAATATCGCACGAGTTCGCAATGATGCCGGGACGCACGCCTAACGGCATCGCTCGTCATTTTACGTTCCAGAGTGTCGGGTGCACGCCCGCACGCCAAATGTAAAATTCTTGCCCTTGAAATGATAAATAAAAAAGCATGGATTTCAAAAGGGAAAACCTGGCCTGACCAACTTAGTGAATTTTTGAGGAGGTAACAGAGAGAGTAGACAATGTTAATATAGTAGATGTAATTGATCTGGACTTTCAAAAGGCATTTGATAAGGTGCTGCATAATAGACTAGTGAATAAGTTGATGACAAGTGGCAGAATGGATAGCTAGCTGGTACTGGTGCTCAGCAAGGATCAGTGCTGGGACCACTGTTATTCACAATTTACATTAGTGATTTGGACTTTGGAATCAAAAACACAATTTCTAAGTTTGCAGATGATAATTGGAGGGATAGTCAGTACTGAGGGAGATTGCAATAAATTACAGGAGGACATTAATAAACTTGCAGAATGGGCAAATAATTGGCAAACAAAGTTCAACACAGATCAATGTGAGGCAGTATATTTTCGTAGGAAGAATAGGGAGGTCATTGGAAGGTGCAAGTCTAGCTGAGGTAGAGGAACAAAGGCGTTTCAGAGTACAAATACACCAATCACTAAAAGTGGTTAATAAGGCCACAAAAAAGCAACCATCGACTAGGCTTTATTTCTAGAGGGGTAGAATTGAAAAATAGGAATGTTATGCTAACTCTGTATTGATCCTTGATTAGACCACAATTAAAGTATGGCATGCAGTTCAGATCACCGTGTTACGAAAAGATTATAGAGGCACTGGAGAGAGTGGAGAGAAGATTTACAAGATGACACCAGAAATGTGTGGATTTATATATCAGGAAAGGTTTGACAGGCTGGGTCTCTTTCTTGAAAAAAGAAAGTTGAGGGGTGACATAATACAGGTATTTAAAGTTATGAAATGTTTTGATAAAATGGATGCAGAGAGATTGTCTCCTATTGTGCGGAAGAGCATAATTAGCCGCCATCAATATAAGATAGTCACCAAGAAATGCAAAAGGGAATTCAGAAAAACTTCTTCATCCAAAGATTGGCAAGAATATGGAACTTGGTAACACATGAAGTGGTTGAAACAAATAGTTTAAATACATTTAAGGGAAACTAGACATGCATATGAGGAAGAAGGGAATAGATAATTACGATTGTATTTTAGATGAGAAGAGGGTGCAGAAACTCAAGTGGAGCATAAATACCAACATGGACTGGTTGGGTCAAATGGCCTGTTTCTATGCCATATATCTTATGTAATTTTATGTATGTAAACTTTTCATTAAAAGTTAAATGGTTTGTTTAATGGTAAAAATTGATAGTGGATGGTTATATAATTGTCATGCTACAGAGCTAGTAATCCAGAGACTTTGACTAATGATCCAAAGACATGAGTTCAAATTCCAACTCAGCAAGTGGACAATTTAAATTCAGTTAATTAATCTGAAATTAAAAAGCTACTATGTGTAATTGTCTTTAAAAAAAAACACTATCTGGTTCACTAATGTCCTTCAGGGAACAGAAATCTGCCTAATCTGCATCTGCTAAACTGGGATGCCTATTTGAGGAGGGCAGAACAAATTTTGGTGCAGCCAACCAAAATAACATTGAGGCAGCCTGTAGAGTGTTTTGATAATTGCACCCTTTTAAAATTTCTGTGCTACAATTGATTACCCTGCAAACACTGCAGGTAAATGCTGGCCTTTTTATTTTTAAACACCATTTAATTCCCTAGTGTCCAAATAGCCTATTTTCAGCTTTCAAGCAGCAGTGTCGTTGTTTCTGTTACTCGATGCCATGAAATCTCTCCTCTAGCAAAGCTGTGCTGTAAAGAACTATAAGGAATGCAGGTGATTAGAATGGTGTAAAAGTATAGCAAATGTTGATGTAGATTCTCTCAGCTTTTCAAAAAGTCTGAATTTAGCCAATGTTCAGTTGGTGGGGCTTTCATCAACCAATGGTCTGTAACTATTACTGGCATGGTCCAGCTAGAAGGATGCATTGATTTCTAGTCCTAACACTTTAAAAATGAAAGCAGACATACAACTCACACAGTAACTATTGTACTATAATGCCATTTATCATGAGATAGCACTTGTGGTGTTAAAATGCAAAGAAACCTTTATGTCTGGATGTTGTACTTTGTGTGATTTTGTGCTGGGTCCTGTGTTGACAATTTCAAAAATTATTTGTATTTCTGTAAAATTTTTTTGAAAACATGCATTTTGTTTTCTGTGAACAATTTCTTTCTTTCTATTCTTCTTTTTGCTATCTGAATTTTACTGATTTTGGAGAAGTCGGAAATATTTCTATTGACGAACAAGGGGTAAAATTGAACCAGTTTCATTGGCAACAAAAATGCTCAAGTTCAGGAGCTTTTTCCTTGTCCCAAGGGCATTTGCAATATGCCTATTGCCATATTGGCTCAAATAATATTCAAGTATTCCTGGAGCTGGTGTGAGCAGACCTTTGATCCTCATTAGCATGTACAATGGGCTAACACATGTTTGAAGATCCCTCTCTAAAGTTCATCAGAATCTGAGGGGAGACGGTGCTAGACATGCTAGGCTTAGTTTTTCTGGTTCCATCTGTGGCCGAATTAGTTGCCCTATTGGGATTGCTGGAAGCCATTAATATAAAGGTAGCTATTTTCTTTTTAACGTGTCTTAATGTAAAGCCAGGAGGTGCAGGAGTGCTCCTGGCTTCACCACACCAAAGGAGGTTGCTGCGTACCTGCACTCTCCCCTCTTGATCACCTCCCTAGTCTAGAGCATATTGGTTTATTTTGATGAGAATGTGGTAATATCATTTTAAATGCTTGAAATTGCTGTAAAAGGTCTTTTTTCACACACTTAACAAAAGCAACGTTTTGTAGTCCTAGCATTATGCCATTAAAATTCAATTATATTTCAAGAGCAAACCGAAAATGGAAATATCAATTAACCTGCTATCCCAGGAAGGCCAAGGGCCATCGTTGCAAATATAAGAGGCCTGAAAATGCACAATTCCAGCTCCACTGCTATTACCATAGCAAAGATGGGATGTTCATCTGCTAGCTGTGCATCATGACCCATCTGAACTTCTGGGATCAGGGATGTTGACGTAAAGCAATGAGTTAGAATTAGCAGCAGAGGTGCGCGGAATATTGGTGAAACTGGACAGAAATACCTCATGGAAAAATCTTCCCATCTTCCCAAAAGAGCTAGTATCTGGAAACTTGCAAAATTTAGAGGAGACTACTTTCGTCAGTCACCACAACACTGTGAGAAGCTAATGAGTGAACCGCCTTCATATGGAGGAAAGATAAATCATGGAACTGCTCTTGCATATGTCTAAGGTGCTGGCTCAGAATGGTTTTGGAGGAGATTGTGGGCAAGTCATTTGCCCTCCATCTCAGCTACAGTTGATAGGTTACCCAAAAAAGAAAATCAAGGATTTAATACCCTCTGAATTCATCTTTAAAATTATTGTAATCAGTGACTCTTCAATATCACCTTATTTATAGCATTGATCAGCTACTATCAACTTTTAGAATGAGATTATTAAATTTACAATAATCTCCTGGTAGATCTTACAAATTAAGACGATAGGAATGCATATTGGGGGCAGAATTTTGCCGTTGGCGAGCAGGGGGCAGGGCCCGCTCGCCGATGCGTAAAATGACGCGGGATGATGTTGGGTGGAACACCCGACGTCATCCCGCCCCATTTAAATTTTCAGGAAGGCAGACCCGCAGCAAAATCAGCTGCGCGACCGCCAACCTGTCCATGGCCAATTGAGGCCGTTGACAGGATCAATTATACAATTAAAAGTATACAATCAAGGTTGACGGGCAGGCCAGGAGACCCGGCAGGGAATAGAAAAAACATGAAACCTCATCCACCGGCGGTATGAGGTTTCATGTAGGGTTTTAAAAAGTTTAATAAACTTATGATGTAAATTATGAACATGTCCCATCTCATGTGATATTGTCACATGAGGGGGACATGTTAAGGAATTTGTTTTTCTATTTTTAATACTTTTAAAAGCGTCAGCGATCTCCCTGAGGCAGCACTTAGCCTCAGGGAGATGTGGCTCTTTCATGCACATGCGTGAAAGAGTGCACTCTCGCTTTTGGGGAACCCCGCCCCCCCCCCGCCCGCACAGGAAGTGCACAGCGCTTCCCGCCAGATGTCATGCTGGGCGGGCCTTAATTGGCTCCCCGCCTGCCAGAGATTGGGTCGGGCCTGCCCGCCCGACAGGCAGAAAATTCTGCCCTGGGAGTCTGTTGCCAGGTAGTGGACCCGCAGAATTTCACATCCATTATAATGATGAGTGAATTGGTAAAATTTCATCTTAATGCAAAAAAGAGATTCTGTAGGGCCTTTTAAACTCTATGCAAACCTGATAAACATACTTATTTTGTAAGGATGTAAATGCCCATCCGTTCAATTCCTTTGATTACAATAGAACTATCACATGTATGTTATGTAAGTAGTCTGAGTTTGGAGTATGAATTCATAAAGCTTACCCTATAGTGTCTCTGCTCTAAAATGGTCCTATTGGACAGAAATGTGTATATTGCAGAAAATAAATAGAAATCCATTAGCAGAGCTTGAACGGGCGACATGTAAATTGATGCTCCAGCCACTGATAATGGACAACATAGAATAAAAATTAGTGACTCACATTCTACCATTAAGTCAGTTGAAAGAACTAAGGAATATTGCCTGTAGGTTTATAATTAGCTAGTAGAAATAACTACTATGGATAATAACTCACAAATGGAGAGAAAATTCAATAGAGTTCCATAGACATTCAGTTTAAAGAGCATGCGTTAGATTTTCTGATGTGTTTTGGCATCACTTGCAGCAAGTACTAAGAACTCGATTCGTATTCATATTTAATGGGGGGGGAAATGGACATGGGTGGGATGTAAAACAGGTGGAATTGCATTTGTCACCTGTTATCTAATACGCTTGATAGTCAGTTCTGTTGAAGTCAACAGAGTTGAATGGAATGGGCAAGGCGTGTAAAAGGGGACCAATGTGATACCAGCACATTTGTGTCCCCGCTCATGTCCAATTTCATTCCACCCAAAAGTGCATGGGCTAAATTTTGTGGAGTCCGCTGGAGCGGGAAAGCTGGCAAACAGGAATGGAGAACCGTGCAGGTGGCTGCGTGTCAGTGCCCTGGTGACAGGAAACAGTTCCCAATTATGTCAGCGGCAGGAGAGTAAGCAAGCATGAAACTTGCACATTATCAGCGGAAACCTCATAAATATTCAAAATCAACCACTTTCATGCAATTTAAATGTTATTCGCTGGGATTCAATGCAGCCTCCTTGATTAAATGAAACTGACACAAGTCTCCCATGCCTTTAATAACCCAGCCATTGAATACTGGAGACTTAAATGTGACTTAGCTGACTCACTGAGAGCTCTGTTGACTTGCAGGAGAGTGAGTGACAGGGGGCTGCATTGTCTTTAGAGATTTTTCATCTGCATTCAGGCTTGATAATCTGACACCCTGAGGGGTGGACTCTGAAGTAGCAAGTGCCTAAGCCAAAAGTGTTGGTTCCACAAATTAAACTGGGACTCATAGCCTAGGGTCAGAAGATTACTCATTAAAGTGGCATACCTGGGTACATAAGGGGAGGGCACTTCAAGAGTCTGCCTTGAAAGAAAGGAAGAGGTTGTAGCACAGTGGGAACCAATCACCTTGTACTTCTTTATCCGCAAGTGTTGGAGGGCATCAGCAATGCATAGGAACACCATGCTGTACAGGAACAACATTCTGGACAGGAGCACCATGCTACACAGGAACACCACGCTGCACAGGAACACCATGTTACACAGGAACACCATGTTACACAGGAACACCATGCTACACGGGAACACCATGCTGCACAGGAACACCATGCTGCACAGGAACACCAGGCTGCACAGGAACACCATGCTGCAAAGGAACACCATGTTACACAGGAACACCATGCTGCACAGGAACACCATGTTACACAGGAACACCATGTTACACAGGAACACCATGCTGCACAGGAACACCATGTTACACAGGAACACCATGTTACACAGGAACACCATGCTGCACAGGAACACCATGCTGCACAGGAACACCATGTTACACAGGAACACCATGCTGCACAGGAACACCATGTTACACAGGAACACCATGCTGCACAGGAACACCATGCTGCACAGGAACACCATGCTGCACAGGAACACCATGTTACACAGGAACACCATGCTGCACAGGAACACCATGCTGCACAGGAACACCATGCTGCACAGGAACACCACGCTGCACAGGAACACCACGCTGCACAGGAACACCACGCTGCACAGGAACACCATGTTACACAGGAACACCATGTTACACAGGAACACCATGCTACACTGGAACACCATGCTACATGGGAACACCATGCTACACGGGAACACCGTGCTACATGTGAACACTGTGCTACACGGGAACACGGTGCTACGCAGAAACACCGTGCTATGTAGGAGCACCATGCTGCACAGAAACAACATGCTACACAGAAAGAACATGCTACATGGGAACACCATGCTGCACGGGAACACCATGCTACACAAGAAACCAAGCTGCAGAGGAACACCATGCTAAACGGGAACACTGTGCTACACGGGAACACCATGCTACACGGGAACACCATGCTGCACAGGAACACCATGCTACACGGGAACACTGTGCTACACGGGAACACCATGCTACACGGGAACACCATGCTGCACAGGAACACCATGTTACACAGGAACACCATGCTACACGGGAACACCATGCTACACGGGAACACCATGCTACACGGGAACACCGTGCTACACGGGGACACCGTGCTACACAGAAACACCATGCTACACGGGAACACCATGCTACATGGGAACACCATGCTACACGGGAACACCATGCTACACGGGAACACCATGTTGCACAGGAACACCATGCTACACGGGAACACCGTGCTACACGGGAACACCATGCTACACGGGAACACCATGCTGCACGGGAACACCATGCTACACGGGAACACCGTGCTACACGGGAACACCATGCTACACGGGAACACCATGCTGCACGGGAACACCATGCTGCACAGGAACACCATGCTACACGGGGACACCGTGCTACACAGAAACACCATGCTACATGGGAACACCATGCTACACGGGAACACCATGCTGCACAGGAACACCGTGCTACACGGGAACACTGTGCTACACGGGAACACCATGCTACACGGGAACACCATGCTACACGGGAACACCATGCTGCACAGGAACACCATGCTACACGGGGACACCGTGCTACACAGAAACACCATGCTACACGGGAACACCGTGCTACACAGAAACACCATGCTACACGGGAACACCGTGCTACACGGGAACACCGTGCTACACGGGAACACCGTGCTACACGGGAACACCATGCTGCTGAGGAACACCGCGCTACACAGGAACACCATGCTACACAGGAACACCATGCTGCAAAGGAACACCGTGCTACACAGGAACACCATGCTGCAAAGGAACACCGTGCTACACAGGAACACCATGCTACATGGGAACACCATGCTACACGGGAACACCGTGCTACATTGGAACACCATGCTACACAGGAACACCATGCTACATGTGAACACTGTGCTACACGGGAACACCGTGCTACGCGGGAACACCGTGCTATGTAGGAGCACCATGCTGCACCGAAACAACATGCTACACAGAAAGAACATGCTACATGGGAACACCATGCTGCACGGGAACACCATGCTACACAAGAAAACCATGCTGCAGAGGAACACCATGCTACACGGGAACACTGTGCTACACGGGAACACCATGCTACACGGGAACACCATGCTGCACAGGAACACCATGCTACACGGGGACACCGTGCTACACAGAAACACCATGCTACACGGGAACACCGTGCTACACAGAAACACCATGCTACACGGGAACACCGTGCTACACAGGAACACCATGCTACACGGGAACACCGTGCTACACGGGAACACTGTGCTACACGGGAACACCATGCTGCTGAGGAACACCGCGCTACACAGGAACACCATGCTACACGGGAACACCATTCTGCACAGGAACACCATGCTACACGGGAACACCAGGCTGCACAGGAACACCATGCTACACGGGAACACCATGCTGCACAGGAACACCATGCTACACGGGAACACCATGCTGCACAGGAACACCATGCTACACAGGAGTACCATGCTACACAGGAACACCATGCTGCACAGGAACACCATGCTGCACAGGAACACCATGCTACACGGGAACACCGTTCTACACAGCAACACCGTGCTACACAGGAGTACCATGCTACACGGGAACATCATGCTACACAGGTACACCATGTTACACAGGAACCGATGCAGTCTGCCCAGCAGCAGCAACAAGAGGAAGCATAAGGACAGGAGGCCAGGCAGCAAGGCAGAAGCGGATGCAGGCCCTCAGCGCATCTCAGGGTTTACAAGGCCAGGATGACTTATCTGCAAATGTCAGAGAGACAGTGTATGAAGAGGCTACACCTCTCCAGTCAGAACCTCATAGAATTGTGCACCCTAATGCAGGATGACCTGCATCCATGGAGATCCAGTGGACACCCTATTTCATGGGCTTTGAAGTTTACTGCAACTCTTAACCCCTATGTGGCTAATTCTTTTCAGGTGTTCCACAGGTTGGATCTCTGATGCAGCTGCTCACCACTTCATCAAGGAGGTGACAAGTGCTCTGTACAAGAGGGCTAGAGAATTCATAAGATTCTGGGTGAACAAGCTATGGAAGAGAGCTATGGGATTTGTGGCCATTGCCGGCTTTACGCATGTTCAAGATGCAATAGATTACACCCATGTTGCCATCAAGTCACCATCTGAGTTGTTGGCTGTGTTTATGGACAGAGAGGAATTCTATTCACTCAATGTGCAGTTAATCTGTGTCCACAAGAAGTGAATCATGCTGGTGTGTGTTTGCTATCCCAACTGCAGCCATGATGTCCATGTGCTTCGATACTCGCAGGTACCGCACTTGTTTGTGCCAAGGCCACAAATGAAGGGATGACTCCTCGGTGACAAGGGCTGCCCTTTTTGCACATGACTGATGACGCTCATCAGAATCCCTCGCAATGAGGAGAAGAGAGGTTCAATGCCAGTCATGGCACAACAAGGGCCATCATAGAGCAAACCATCAATCTGCTAAAAATGTACTTCCAGTGCCTTGGTTATTCTATCGATGCTCTCCCGTATGACCGGTAAAAGTCTCACAGAGAGTTATTGTGTGCTGGGTACTGCATCGTGTCGCCATGCAGTTGGGTTATAGCTTCAGCCTGGAGGAAGGAGAGGAGGCAGAAGCCTCAGCTGATGAGGAGCACAGGGAAGTAGAGATTGAAATGGAAGTGGATTCACAGCAGCGGCCTCTGCCCAAGCCATGAAAGTTAACTCACGGGAGGCAAAGGACCATCTCATACTGGCCTGCTTCCAACTACCTGATCACCATTAAGTGACATAAAATCAACAGCCTTACCTGTTTTCCATGGATGGCACATATTGTTGCATCAAACAACTCACAATTCTCTTCCATAGTCATTGTACGGAGACCCTCACCTCAATCTGCAAGCAGTTGTGACACTGCACTCTCAGGGACATTGGGAATGTCATCCCTGGAGGAGATGCCTGGTGGAACACACGGGCGCAGTGGTGGTCATAACACTCTGCAGCAGTCAACTCTGCAAATGAAGCATAAAACCAATCACTAGACTGATGATGTTAAGGGGCGCTACCGTTCATGTGTTCCGCATGCTGCTATGGTGATGGGTAATCGCAATCTCTCCTCACTGTCCATACCCACCAATCCAAATTCAGTGTCAGATATGGACTGAGTGTCCTACTCCCCTGTCAGCTGCAGGGCTTCCAGCTCTGCCTCTGTCAGTGAGCTTATCTTCGGCACTCTACCTCCGACATTGGATCTCTCCCTGACATATGGGCCCTTTTGTCCTACAAGCATAAGGAGAGAAAAAGTGAGCCTTCCAAAGATGCTGAAGAGAATCCCTTACTGTCAGATTTCCCCCCTGAGCCCATGAGATGCCAAGTTGCCCAGCTGTCCATCCAAAGAGCACAAGAACACAAGAAATAGGAGAAGGAGTCCATCATGCAGCCCACTATTACGATCATGGCTGATCTCGGGCTTCAGTTCCAATTTCCTGCCTGCTCCCCATATCCCTTGAATCTCTCCCAATCTTCATGCTATCAGGAAATATGGGTAAGGCACAGAGGAAGATGCAGATTCAGGTGACGCATGCACATTCAGCCTATCCAACAATGGAAGCTGGTGAGGGGGGACACTTTACTCTTTGATGCCTGTCCTAACCCTTAACCCCCTTCAGTGTCCTTACTTTTTTACCCACATTTCATCCACTTCTATGAAACTCATTATGCTGAGGAGGCCATCAGCTGGAAGGAGAGTCTCTCTGCCCTTCTGAACAATCTGGAGGAGATCACACAACGAGCTCTCGCTGAACCATAGGGCAATGCGCCGGGTAGATTGTGACATTTCCAAACACAGCTGAATCCATTGATATCGCCAGGTGAACTTTTACAAAGGTGAAGACTTCTTCTACCTGGAGCCTCAAAAGTTTTCTGTTGTAATATTCACACATCTGACGATGCTGGCCAATTCAATGGCAGTCCTCCCTCAGGAAGACTGCGTGCAGAATTTCAGCTTTTGCAAAGGCCTTTCTGCCAATTAAATATGCGCCTTCTCCTACATGGGGATCAGGTGATGTGGATCTCCTGGCCTTAGTACCCCCTTGGCACATTATCTGGTGGTAAGACAACCTCATCCCGTATTCATGATCAGGTTCAGGCAACCACATCCTTCCCGCGCCCGATTCCCGACAACTTCCTGGCTCTCCGCTAGGTGCTGCGTCAGTAAAACTTAATCCAACCCCATATGCCCTGCTTGCATGATCTCCTGGCTTTTTGACTAGGATTAAAGGAGTTTACAGAAAGTGCCAGCAGCAATATAAATCTTAAGGGTCTCATGGGGCAGGATTTTCGGGTCGTCGGGCTGGTACGGCAGGCGGGTCCGGGAGTAGCCAGGAAACGACCCGCCGCCTGCAATCGGCCCCCGGCCGTGATTTCACGCTGGATGGCCAATCAACGGCAAGCCGGTGTGAAAGGCGCGCTGAGAAGCTCAGTGCTGCCGGGATGGGGGCAGGAGGAGGGCGAGCACAAAAGCCTTCGCATGCGTTGGGAGAGCGCACATTGAAAGCTCC
Organism: Cetorhinus maximus; assembly: GCF_964194155.1. NCBI lineage: Eukaryota > Metazoa > Chordata > Chondrichthyes > Lamniformes > Cetorhinidae > Cetorhinus > Cetorhinus maximus. The sequence goes on from NC_135879.1 coordinate 83,850,662, forward strand.
CTAATGGTAGGGAGCTGCCTCGGGGAGTTGAAGAATTTTAAAATGAAAAATAAAGATTTTGCAAGTCAGGAAAAAATGCCCCCACATAGGACTCACAAACAAACAGAAACATGATAAAAATTATGTCAAACAATTTTATTTTTTAAAATTAATGTCGGAAACCTCATCCCGCCCGTAGATGAGGTTTCCTCAAAAACGCAAAAGCCACCTGGCCAATTCGCCCGCCCACCAACCGTAGGGTTGGATGGGCAGTGGAAGATAGCAGTTAATTAATACTTTATTGGCCTTAATGGGCCTCTTAATTGTCGGCTGGTGTGCTGCCGACTCTCGCGCAGGCCCGTCAACTAAAATATCGCATGAGTGCGCGATGATGTCGGGACGCTATCCAGACATCATCGCGTGCTATTTCACACCCGAGCATGTCGGGCGCAGGCCTACATGCCGAGCGGAAGATCCGGCCCATAGCCTTGGATTGTACTTTTCCTCCTCTTGTGGAATTATTTCTGTATGTTTAAAATTTCTTTTTGAAGTTGGGATTACCGAAAGTAAGTATTTTTCGCGTGATTTTGGGGTATGCTACAATTTCTGTTTCCACCCATCAATTAAATATTTTCTCTGAGCCCCAAAAAAGTGTTCAATTATGGTTTGACAAGTCACTGGGTGACAGATTGTAAGTGAGGCAATGACAGGACTCCAGCAGAATAGAAAGTGAAAGAATTGGGATGCCCAGGAAATATCGTTCTTCTAACACCAACTTTCCAACACAGAGATTGTGAGGTATCAGAGTCAAGGTGAGGGCCTCAAACAGATCACAAACTGCAACAGCCCCTGCCTAAAAACAGGAGGAAACAATGTTTTAGCCTTGTGTATTTAGATGTGGTAATGTGTGGGAATGAGTACAGGATATAATATCAGCACAACATAGGGCCTGAGCTTGGAAAAAGCTCACCATTTTGTCATTCCCTACTCCTTCTTTGCTCTGATTTGACAGTATACTCAGTGTAGCCTCCTCCAAGGAAGTCAAGTGCCTGTTATCAATACATAGAAAATATATAACAAAAAGGGTGATGTGGTCCACTCATTCCATGCTAATGTTTATCCCCCACATGAGCAGTAATGCTAATCACACTCTCTTCCCCTATCCCTTTATTTCCCTTTCTATTAACCAACTATGTAACTTAATGTTAAATGTTAATGTCAGGAGTAATTCACGAGCAGAAAATGGATGGATTAGCTGATTGTTCTTTCCATTAAAGTAAATGGAGCCAGGCCAGTCTGGGTGTATCAAGCCTCTAGGCTGTGTTACAATGATTTAAGCTTCACTATGCTTGGAAGATGCGAATGTGCTCAGGATTTTAAATAAAGACATTGCATGATGAATTGTATTCCTTGCTGAGATATAGGTATGGGTAAAATGCCATGAAAGAATTGTAAGTTTTTACAAGGACGTTATATAAGTGAGTAGTATGTTGAGGTACATTATTTTGCAGTATGTAACCTTGCCCCATCCATTTGGTACATGATACTCTTCAGTAACATGATAAGTCTAAGATTACCTAAAATAAACTATCTGGTTCCTATGCGCACTTAGGTCCAGCAGGTACTGTACATATTGTTGAACGTGGTTGCTAGCTCATGTCAAGAATGTATTTCAGGAAGAGTGCCCTGGAATGCCAAATGGTGCAACCCCACCACCTTATGCAGCATCATAGCCATATCAGCCAGCAGCCATTAAAAAGGAGGGAGAGTCAATTATTTGCGGACTCTAAGGGTAAAATTCACCTTTGCCAGGGTGGCAAGTCGGGTTATAGTAAATCGGCCACTCATTATACACACTAGCTCATTCTACTTGCTATATAGTCCAAGCAGTTCTCGAGCAGGGTGTATAATGGGCTTAATGCTGCCACAATGGTTTGCACTCCTGCCAAATTGTTTTGTCCCTTTTGTTTCATTACTCTATACTCGATATTTTCGACTGTTCCCTTCACCTTTAACGTTGACAAAGGATGCCAATGAGCTCATGCACATTTAAAGTCTTTTTGAAGGTTATGAAAATTTTTGTCTGACACTCACTCCACCCACCCCCATCAGGTACTTACACATATATGTGCTTTGAAATTTGGCTGTAGAACATTTGTCTCCCATTAGGAGAGTTCCCTGACCCAAGCAAAGCTGTGCTTGGAGTTCTTCGTTTGCAAATGAACTGACTCAGGGAAGAGGCATTTGCATGGTATTTCTTAACTGTAAGCTGATCTGGAAAGTTAGCCAGGACAGGAAAATCATTCTGATGCTCGTATAGAATAAAGTGATTATTCATATTGTCAGATGGCAACAACTTACTTTATGTCCTTAGTGTATAAGCAAAATACTGTAGATGCTAGAAATCTGAAATAAAACCAGAAAATTGTGGAAACTCTCAGCAGGTCTGGCAGCATCTGTGGAGAGAGAAACAGAGTTAACTTTTCAGATCTGTGACCTTCCAACATAACTTGGGGCAGAATTTCGCCCTTGATGGGGGTGTTTGGCGGGGGAGGTCGGGAAGCCGACTGCCGCCCGCGATCGGCACCGCACTGCGAGTTTACACGTGTGGGCCAATTAAGGCCCGCCCAGCATGGAACGTGAGTGGCAGCGCTGAGCACTGCCTGTGCGGGTGGGGGAGGAGAGCGAGAGGGCCCAGCGCAAACTTCGCGCATGCGCATGAAAGAGCGCTTCAATCTCCCTGAGACATGGAACAGCCTCAGGGAGATAAAGCGCTGTTGAAAAAAGCTAATGAAGAAAACAATAATGTCATAAAACATGTCCCCTCATGTGACTCTGTCACATGAGCAGGGACATGTTTTTAATTCAAGTGTAAAATTTTTATTTTATTTTTATTTGCTTTAGGAAACCACACCCCGTCCGTGGATGAGGTTTCCTGAAAAGTGCAAAGGCCGCTTGGCATTTTTGCCTGCCCGTCAACCATAAGGTTGGACGGGCAGCGTAAATTAGAATTTAATTACCTTTTTAATAGCCTGAATAGGCCTTTTAATTGTTGGCAGGCATGCTGCTTACTCCATCACGCTCCCGCCGAACAAAATATCTCGGGACTACGCAATGACATCAGGACGCTCGCCTGACATCATCGCGTGTCATTTTATACTCAGCTGGATAAGGCGTGCGCCCGCCCACCAAGCTCAATATTCTGCCCTTGGAAAAGTTAGAAATATAATGGGCCGTAACTTCCAGGGCGTCGTATTATGGGGTGTACCCAAAAGATGCACTGGAGAACACAATCCCCTCCCCACCCACCCCGCTCCCCGGAACTTCACAGGTAAGGGCTTACATGGCAATTGACCAGAAATGTAAGCCTCCCCTGGGCAATTGCCCTGCACTGGGAACCATCTAAAAATGTTATTTAAGTCACAAACTTCGGATAGTTCCGACTGGGTTGCATCAATAGTTACCCAGAAAAAGTTAGAAGAATTAAAACCTCTTCTAACTCCCGGGTAACTGTTGCACAGACCCACACCAAACCCCTACAGGACTACCGCCATACCCCCGAACCCCCAGGGGACTTCTCCCTACCCCCTGACTACGCCCGCCATGGTACTCCCTCACCCTACCGACACCTTAGGAGTCTCCCCCTATACCTCCCCCGCCTAAAAAAACTAAGGCCAGAATTTTCCAGCTGGCGTGCGGGGGTGGGGCCCCGAACAGCCGTGCGTAAAATGACACGCGGCGACATCAGGCGAGCGTCCCGACGTCACCGCGCGCCATCGCGATATTTGGGAAGGCGGGTGCTATAAGTTCGGATGCGTGTCCGCCATCAATTAGCAGGCCAGTTAAGGCCCTTGAGGCATCAATTGATCTTGATTTTTCGCAGCCTGTGCGATCTTCATGATCTCCGATGCGCGCCTGCCTTTAATTAACTCGCCATTTAAGGCCCTTGAGGTGCCAATCGACAGCAATTTTTTGGAGCCCATGCAATCTTCGGGTCGGCGCATGGGCGTAATGGGCAGGTGGGTAGGAAACATTTGTATAAACCTCATCCACAGGCAGGATAAGAGGGGTGAGTGGGATCGCAATGTGATGTTTGAGGGATTTAAGTGTGAAGTAACTTTTACTTGTCTGAGTGAGCAGGTGCTAGGACAGGAGTAAAAGCCTTGGTCAGGACTCTACAGTAGAAATCATTTCTGAGGCCTGCAGCCTTCAGGAAGCCTTCCCTTAGCCTGGGAATGGGAGTTGTGCTCTCCACTGGAGGCACCTCCTCTGAGGAGGAAAGGCAGGCCAGAAGGGGGAGGAGGCCAACAGTCCACATTCAGCCTCCAGGGGAGCTACCTTTGGGAGGAGAGGCGCAGGCACAAGGGGTGCAGGGCCAACAGGAAGTCCAAGGCGGAAGGGGCTGCAGAAGACGCCACTATCCTGCTGCCAGGGTATACAGGCAGCGAAGCAGCTACCTCAATATGACTGAGATCCAGTGCCGAAGGAGGCTCCATCTCTCAAGGGAAGCAGTTGCCTCCATTGTCTGACGATAGGCCCTGAGATTTCCGCAAATTATGTGGGTGGGCACCCCATGCCAATGGCTTGAAGGTCACAGCTGCCCTCAACTCCTTTGCCTCTGGCTCTTTCCAGGGGTCGGTGGGTGATCTTTTTGGAGTCTCCCAATCAGCTGTTCACACTTGTGTCAAGTAGGCCACAGGTGCTCTGTTCAGGTTTGCATTGACTTTCATTCACTACCGCTCGGACGATGCCAGTCAGACACAGTGAGCCAGAGGCTTCGTGGCCATTGCTGGCTTCCCCTTATCCAGGATGCTATAGACTGTACACATGTGGCCATCAAAGCGCCAGCAGGTGAGCCCGGTGCCTTCATCAACAGGAAGGGCTTCCACTCCATGAACGTGCAGATAGTGTGTGATCACAGGATGCAGATTCTACAAGTCTGTGCAAGGTACCCAGGCAGCTCCCATGATGCCTACATCCTCAGGCACTCCCAGGTGCCGAGACTCTTCAGTGCTCCAGACCGGCTGGATGGATGGCTGCTGGGTGACAAGGGCTATTCCCTCAAAATATGGCACATGATGCTTCTCTGCCATCCAAGAACAGAAGCTGAGCAGCGATACAATAGGAACCAGACCTCCACAAGGGCTGTGGTGGAGAGAGCCATCGGTCTTCTCAAGATGCGCTTCCGATGCCTGGACTGCTCAGGGGGCACACTCCAGTACCCCCTAGATCATGTGTCACTGATAGTGGTTGCATACTGCGCTCTCCACAAATCTGGTGCTGGAAAGGGGCAACGCTCTGGACGAGGAAGAAGATGTAGACACAATTGCTCCGGCTGCACACGATGAGTCCAGCAGTGAGTCCGAGGATGAGCACACACAGGAGAATGCTGAGGGGGTAGATGCTGACCCGGGCATACTCCAGGGAGGCAGGGACACCTGGGAGGCTTTAATCCAAAGAACCTTCAGCTAGCACACCACACATGGACCTCCAGGACAAGCCTGGGATGCAGGCTCCACACTCGATACCTGAGTGTTAAATCAGCCTGGATGATGACATTAACTAAGGCCCTTGTCAATAAAGCTCAATGTCAAACAACTCACTCATAACATCATGGCTTCCAGTACACATGCAGAAGTAAGGAATCACACTGAGGCATGGCAACATGTCAAAATTTATTGTGCAAACAAAAGTAAATTCATAAAGCAAAACAAAAACGGCATTGCACATCACGCTGAGTCTTCGACGAAGTACTATGGGCCAACATAAAAGCACCAGTGAGAAACCCATGGTGTGCGATAGGTGCCTTAAATTTACGCTTTTGGGTGCTACGTCTAGGTGCTGTCCCCTTGCTGGCACTGGCATCTGAGACAGCCTGCTCACTGTGCTATCCTGTTGGCCTCGATGACCTTGGCGGACGTCCTCTGGCCCGTGGACCATTTGATGGCCCCACCTGGGAGGGAGCTGCCAGTTCCACAGCTGGCATCTCCCCAGTCGCTGCAGCCTCACCGGATGCAACGGTCACTGGCAGAGGGGCAGAGGAGCTGCTGCCGCATTCGGAGCGCCCTGAGAGGAGCCCGCAGAGATAACAGGCAGTTGCTGCATCGATGTGAGTTCGCTTCGGATCTCCCTGCTCACCGTAAATGGATGGGCACCGAGCTGGGATACTTGGTGCCCAGACCACCTCCCACACTGGCAGTGACCAGCTGTGGCCAATGCTGCTGTGAGGGCTTGCTGGTCCAAGCGCAACCCCAAGAGGACCTGATTGTTCTCCTGGAGGAGCCTCTCCATGAAAGTTACCACTCTCTCCACAGAAGAAGTATGGCCCTCAGCCATGAGGCTCAATGCATTAGTGATGCTCCGCGTGGACTCCTCCAGCACAGGCACCTTGCCACGCAGTGCCTCATGAATCTCCGCCAGATCATCCCACATACCCTGCTACACTCCCAGCATTTGCTGCCTCACAGATGACTCCAGAGGCACATCATTGGCCACCAACCGAGCAAGTACCTGGTCCCCAGCAGTCCTCCGACTACTGGCGCCCTGGGCACTCTCATTCTCTGCCTGCGCCTCAAGCGAGTGTGAAGTGCCCTCACCGCCATGCAACAGGACACTAGCCGAAGATCTAATCCCCACTGAGGTGCTAGTATCTGCGCTGGTGCCTGCCTGGCTGAGATGATGTGACGGTGGAGAATGCATTTGCTTGGGGGCTTCAGGGGTGAGAGTCGGGCCCTCTGCCTTCTCCTCCCAGCCCTGTTCCAGTGATGCTGAAAGGAAGAGAAAAGACATTTGATTAGTTACAGTGCAGACAATATCAATTTGCATTCATGTCCCCCGGATCATTATGCGCTCATCCTTCAATAATCAAGGGTAAACCCATGTTGCTAAGTTCAATCACGGAGCATTCAGCAGCGCCATGGCTTCTGTGACACACATGGTGACCTGAGTGCTCACCAAACGTACCTCCCTGTGGCACCCTAGCCTCACCAGCACTGGTGGACCTGGGGGCATGGCACCTCTCAAGGTCCATGGCCTGCTGCTCGAAAGATGTAAGAATGGCCAACTGGGCCTGCCCTCCGCCAGTCCGCATTCGTTCCAATGCATTGTGTGCAGTCTCCTCCTGAAAAGGAGAGAGGAGCATTGATTAATCCAGCCTGCGCCTGAGTTCCCATCGCATCCCTGCCAACCCAGCCAGAGTGGGACATTGCAACGCTTCAGTTCTTCGTCACCCCTCAGCTGCCGCACACTGACTCAAAGAAGCCAGGGCTGACCACCCCCCTCATTGCCCAAATGCTGCCTCCTTCACATGTGGCACCACAAGGTGCCACTTTGCTAAACAAGGAGGCACAAGCACGTGAAGCGCAAAGACCAGAAGATGGATTGGTGCCCCGCCAACTGGAAGCTCCCCTCCCAGCATGTTAGCACCCTGACTTCGACATGCTTCGCAGTTCCAGCACTCTGCCTAGGTGCAGACCCTTGACTTTCAACCCCATTCTATACTCTAGGTGTCAGTGTCATGCATGCTGCCGATGTGGAACACATCCTAGCTCAACCCTCTCGGGGTGAACTGGGCATGGGCAATTTCTGCTGTCACACCAAGTGAGGGATTCAATGCCAATACTGTACTCATAGTTGGCGGGGGGTTGGGGCGAAATGGTGACGGCTGCACTAAGTGACTTGAGGCAACATGGTACTCACCCTTCCCGAGCGCAGGAGATCATTGAACCTTTTGCGGCACTGGAGCCATGTGCACCGCACAACATCATGGGAGCTGACACTCTCAGCCACCTCCTCCCAGGCACGTTTGGTCAGGTGTGGGGACCTCTGCCTCCTGTCCCTCGGAAGAAGGACCTCCCGCCGAGCTGCCACCTCCTCCAGGAGGACAGCTAGGCACTTGTCTGAAAAATGAGGGGCATACTGCCCCGCTGGCCTACCCTCCGGACATGCGTCACCTCCATTGCCCCTCTGCAGAGCCCTTTGCCCAGCCATTGTGAGCAGCCTTTCCAAGGCTGCCAGGCCTTCTTTTATACAAGCCACTGAGTTGCCATTGGACCTGGCGGGCTGAGCATGCCTGTCACTGCCCCCCACTCCCGCAATGCACAGGAGTCATGAAGGACGCTCCTTCAAAAGGGCATTTTATCATCACCGCATAAAATAGTGGCGCGGACCCAAGTGCTGGCGGTGATTGAGCCCGCACCCGCCCGCTCCCACTCGGCCCGGCCGAGATGGGGAAAATTCTCCCCTGGGAGTGGAGTGGCAATCTGACTCTGATTGGCACTCCAAGGAAGTTCTGTCCCAATAGATTTTCAGCAAGTCAAAAAGTGGTAAAAAGAACTAAAACATTGGCCTGCTTTGGGTGTAAGATAGGAGAGATTAAATAATTAAACAAAAAAAGTTCATGATGCAAGATCAAAGTGAGTGGGAATTGGGCAAGGAATGGAACAAAAGATGTGTCTAGAGGAGGTGTGATGCTCAGGATCATCTTTAGCTGCTGTCCAATAGTAAAAATAAAGGAAAAAAGACAGAAACTATAAAACGGTCAAACCAGCAAAGAAAAGGGAAATGGGAGCAGACGTTACAGTCGAAAGTTGTTGAACTCAATGTTGAGTTTAGGAGGCTAAATGGTGCCCAACAGAAAGATGAAGTGCTGTCCCTTGAGCGTATGTCGAGCTTCATTAAAGCAGTGTAGAAGGCAGAGGACAGAGGGGACAGAGTAGGAGCAAGGGAGAGAATTAAATTCACAGGTGATTGGGAGCTCAGTGTCATGTTTGCTCCATGAATGGAACATATTTATCCAGCCTGTGTTCAGTCTCCCCAGTGTAGAGGAAACCACAACATGAGCAGCAAATACAGTATAGTAAATTGAAAGAAGTATAAGTAAATCACAGTGTCACCTGGAAGAAGTTTTTGGGGCCTTGGATAGTGAGAAGAAAGGAGGTACAAGTGCAATACCTGCAACTCCTGCATGTGCATGGGAAGGGCAAAGGGTGTTGGGGATGGTTGAACAGTGAATCAGCATATCACAGAGGGAACAATCTGTTCAGGATTCTGAAAGATGCGGGAAGAGGGAAATGTGTTTGATGGTGGCATCACAATGGAGATTGCGGAAATGGCAGAGGATAATCCATTGAATACGGAGGCTTGTGGGGTGGAAGGTGATGACAAGGGGAATCCAATCATGGCTCTGGAAGGGAAAGGAAGAGGTGAGAGCAGCAGTGCTTGAAATAGAACGGACACAGTCAAGGATCCTGTCAACCGTGGTGAAGGGGAATCCTTGGTTGAAGAAAAAGGAAGATATGTCACAAGGGGTGGTATGTAAGTTTGTATAATCAGAACAGCTTCAAAGGAGATGGAGAAACTGGGACAATAGAATAGTGCCCTTAAAAGAAGAAAGATGTGAGGAAGTGCAGTCAATGTAGCTGTTTTCCAATCTCCATAGAGACTGATAACTTTTGTAAAGAGATTCGAACTTCTTGTTACTAGCTATAAGAATGACACGGCAAGCTTTCATATTTTAAAACAAATGAATAAAACAAATGACTAAAAGCACTGTCGAATAAGCACCATTTTATTTTTGTAGACACCTTATACTTTAGCTAAAGGGAGGAATATCGCCATTTTATACTTATCATAAATCACACTCCCACGGAATCACAGCACTTATAGCAAACCATCTACAGTTGCTCCCAGCTTCCAATGGGTTCTTGTATCCCCATTTCACCATCAAGTGATCACCTTTAACTGCATTCCTCAGGTTTGGAGAGTTTCTTACATCAATCACCCGCAGTAAAGCCTGTTCTGATGTCTTCTTTCCCCTGGCCATCCCAGAATGAATCTCCTGGAACCCTTAAATGGCTGCAGGATGTGTCTCTTCAACTAGAAACCATCTCCCTCCCACACCCAGCAGTGATAGCTCAGAAAGCCAAGCAGCCTCTTCTGTCTGCTGACCACACAGAACACTGCTGTCTGCCTGAGATATTCATTGAGTTATACGACAGCCTGTAACCAGATCCCAAAAATGGCTTCATCTGCCCTGTTCCCCATGACAATGTGAAACACATTGGCCTGAATATTCAGCTTGGTGGGCGGGCAGGATCGGTGGGCCTGGGAGTGGTCGGGAAACTGACCGCCGTCAGCCATCGGCCCCCAACCACGATTTCACACCGGCTGGCCAATTAACAGCCAGCCAGCGCAAAACATGCACTGAAAAGCTCAGCGCTGCTGGGGTGGGGCTGGGAGGAGGGCAGGCAATGACGTTTCCGCGGGCGCGGGTGAGCGCTGAGAGAAAACTCCCTGAAGGTGGAGAGCTGCCTCAGGGAGCTGCAGACCCGAAAACCATGAAATAAAGTTATGAAAGTCAGAAAAAAAATTGCCCAACCATCACAATCAGGCACCTGAACACATAAATAATAAAAATACTGCCCACAGAGTTTTATTTTTATTTTATTTAACAACGGAAACCTCATCCCGCCCTTGGATGAGGTATGATGAAAAATGCAAAGTCCGCCTGGTCGATTCGCCCGTTTGCCAATGGTAAGTTTGGACGGGCCATGGAAAATCAGAGACAACTGTGCCATTAATGGGCTTAATTGCCCTCTTAATTGTCAACAGGCACGCTTCCAACGTTTGCGCACACCCACCAAATTAAATATCATGCGACCGTGAGATGACATCGGGACACTCGCCCGACATCTTCTCGCGTGATTTTATGCCCAATCAGGTCCAATGCGTGCCCACCCGCAGGATGTAAAATTCAGCCCATTAACTTTGCACCTAGGTAGAAATGCTAATTATCTCCTTGAGAGCCCAACTCCCTTTTTTCTTAGAAGTAAGTGGACTGTTTACAGTATAATTGTTTACACCCCCGTACCTTCAACACCCTTCTGGGTCTTTGGGAAACTCGGACTCCCCTGCAGGAGTAGGTGGTGGTGTAGTGGTATTGTCACTGGACTTGTGTCCCAGAGACTCAGGGTAATGCTCTGGGCACCTGGGTTCAAATCCCATTATGGTAGATGGTGGAATTTCAATTCAATAAATATCTGGAATTAAAAGTCTAATGATGACCATGAAACCATTGTTGATTGTTGTAAAAACCCATCTGGTTCACTGATGTCCTTTAGGGGGGGAAATCTGCCATTCTCACCTGGTCTGGCCTACATGTGACTCCAGACCTACAGCAATGTGGTCGACTCTTCAAAAAAAATGCCCTCTGAACAAGGGTAATTAGGGATGGGCAATAAATGCTGCTTAGCCAGTGATGCCCTCATCCAATGAATATAAAAAATTAAAAGATTCTACTCATTGTACTGTTGCCATTGTCTCGAAGAGTAAATACCTTGCACCTTCTTCTCAGTAAAGCAATCTAAGTCTCCCTTTGATCTCTAACAATCAAACCATCCAGGCTTCCTGTCAGGCAGACTGCAGAACAGGTCATATGACCCTCTTCATTTACCCTAAATTTAAAGCTACAGTCCCAAAATATTATAATCTTATAAACCTGGGGGAGTTAGTTGGCTTATAGTGAATATTTGTTGATAGCCTATCTCCAGAAAGGGAGGCAGAAAAGCAAAGGAAAGGAAGGGAACAGTCAGAGATGGATCATATGAAGGTGAGAGAAGGGTGGAAACTGGAAGTAAAGGCGATGAAATTTTCCAGTTCAGGGTGAGAGCAGGAAACAGCACTGACACAGTCATCAATTTATTTTTGTGTCATTGTTATTTGCCCCTTTATAGAGGAATCTAGGGGGGTGATTTCCTCTATTTACTATTGGAAGTAAAATTTTCAATACAGACATTAAATACGTTCATTGTATTCACACATAAAACTTTGCTACAAATAGGAGTAAATTTTCAGAAGTTCTGTTTCAAATTACAGTTCACTGAATAGGAACATAGATTGGAGTATTAGGGGCACCTTGAATCAGGCATGCTGAAATTCACAGCCATTTCTCTGATCCTTTGGGTGTAATTTTTTAGCTCATTGGTGCATCCCATCAATACAGCTTTATCTTTCTTCAGTGTGTTCCAGGCTAGCCAATGTTAGTTAGGGACAATTACCCTTCCTATGTTCAAAAAGCAAAGGGGTAGAAATTGAACCCTGTGTTCATAACATGCGGATGGAATAGCTGCAACAATGCCCTGTTTCAGGAGCCATTGTCCAGCACTCTAAGAATGCCTAAAAGCTGAATTAGGTCATTTTTCAGGCATCCCTGGGGTCTACCATCTGTAAATTAGGAGTCTAACATCTATTTTAGGATCCCTCTGGGAAATTGGATAATGCTGACCAGGTGCAAACATAGCCCCTCTCGATTCTTCAGCAGCAGCTGCCAACACAAAGTAAGCCTTTACAAAAGGATTGATATTATAGTTTCCATGAATTCAGGGCAAGAAAAGGACTCTTCAATATCTCAATCATCTTCCCCTCCATGATGTTGTTCCACCCACCCCCAGCAGCTTACCATCAGGCCACTGATGATGAGGCAGGCCACTGGATATTGGTTTTCTTCAGATGGGTGGGCTGCCTGTGAAAGTCCACTTAAACCAGGCTGGGACCATTATCCTGGTGAATCTGTAGATAGTGTGAAGTGGTTAGTGGAGGTTTCAGCTGAGAAGTGATGTATGTATCGAAAGAGACAGTCAAAGGCCATCAAGCAACGTAGCGACTCAGGTAAAGATAAACTGAGTGTGACAGGAAGGGACAGAGAGTTTAACGGTGGTAATGCATCGGTTGCTATGGTCAAATCAGGGAAAAATGTAACAAGTTAAAATTAAAGGTGCTTTATATGATCACAAGGCACTCATAACAAGATAGACAGATTAATGATACCCATAGAGATATGTTAGTCTGGTCTAATAGCCATTTTTGAGATATCCTTGCATGATGTCCCAAGTTGGGGACTAAACATTACAAGGCTCTTGGCACTTGGAAAAGACAGGCAAAGTGGAAATGAAGACTGGGGCTGGAATCTTCTGGAGTGATGGGGCTCTCAGCTGCCAGCTGAAGAGCAGGCAAGAGCCCTGTGTTACCTTGTTCAGGAAGGCCCACCACATTAAGTGTCACTGGGCCACTTAACTGGTTAGCAGTGAGCTTTGCACAGAATCAAGAACACAAGGGGTGGAGATCCTGCCTGCTGAGAGCTGCCCACCAATCAAAGGCTGGCAGGTCTATCGAACAGCAATGCTGCTGGGGAGGCAGTGGTTGCCACCGGTATGACACCCTGGATCTCAGGCCACAGTTGCGTGATGGTAGGAGAGGTTGTGCAGATGTGGGGTGGGGGTGACGCAGTAAGGCTGTAATGAGGTCAGAAGCTGAGTGGCCCTGGTGGAACTAAAGCTGAGCATCAGTGAGCAGGTCACAGCTAAGCAGGTGCTGCTTGCTAGCACTGTTCATGACCCCTTCCATCACTTTACTGATGATTGAAGGTAGATTGACGGGGAGGTAATTGGCCAGATTGGATTTGTCCACCACTATTCACGGCTGGATGTGGCAGGACTGCAGAACTTAGATCTGATCTGTTGGCTGTGGAATTGCTTAGCTCTGTTAATCATTTGCTGCTTATGCTATTTGGCACACAAGTAGTTCTGTGTTCTAACTTCACCAGGTCGACACCTCATTTTTAGGCATGCCTAGTGCAGCTCCTGGCATGCTCACCTGCACTCTTCATTGATCCAGGGTTGATCCCCTGGCTTGGTGGTAATGATAGAGTGGTGGATATGCTGGGCCATGGGGTTACAGGTTGTGGTTGAGTGCAATTCAGCTGCTGCTGATAGCCCACAGTGCTTCATGGTTGCCCAATTTTGAGTTGCTAGATCTGTTTGAAATCTATCCCATTTAGCACGGTAATAATGCCACACAAAACAATGGAGGCTATCCTCAATGTGAAGACGGGACTTGTCTTCACAAGGTCTGTGTGGTGGTCCCTCCTACCGATGCTGTCATGGACAGATGCATCTGCGGCAGGCAGGTTGATGAGGATGGGGTCAAGTATGTTTTTCCTTCTCGTTGGTTCCCCCACCATCTGCCACAGACCCAGTCTAGCAGCTGTGTCCTTTAGGACTCGGCCAGCAGTGGTGTTACCGAGCTGCTCTTGGTGATGGACATTGCAGTCCCCCACCCAGAGTACATTCTACACCCTCGCCACCCTCCGTGCTTCCTCCAAGTGGTGTTCAACATGGAGGAGCACTGATCCATCAGCTGAGGAAGGGCTGTACGTGGTAATCAGCAGGAGGCATCCTTGCCCATGTTTGACCTGATGTCATAAGACTTCATGGGGTCCAGATTCGATGTTGAGGACTCTCAGGGCAACTCTCTCCTGACTGTATACCACTGTGCCACCACCTCTGCTGGGTCTGTCTTGCTGGTGGGACAGGACATACCCAGGGATAGTGATGGTGGTGTCTGGGACTTTATCTGTAAGGGATGATTCCGTGAGGATGACTGTGTCAGGCTGTTGCTTGCCTAGCCTGTGAGACAGCTCTCCCAATTTTGGCACTAGCCCCCAGATGTTAGTAAGGAGGACTTTGCAGAGTTGACAGAGTTGGGTTTGCTGTTCTCCTTTCCGGTGCCTAGGTCGATGCCCGGTCGTCCGTCCGGTTTCATTCCTTTGAGGCTTTTTAGCGGTTTGATACAACTGAGTGGCTTGCTAGCCATATCAGAGGGCGTTTAAGAGTCAACCACATTGCTGTGAGTTTGGAGTCACATGTAAGCCAGGCCTGATGGATTTCCTTCCCTAAAGGATATTAATGAACCAGATAGGTCTTTATGGCAATCAACAGTGGTTTCATGATCATCATTAATCTGCTGTAGCAGGAGTCAAACTCGGGTCCCCAGATCATTACCCTGGGCATCGGGAATACAAGTCCAGTGACAATACCACTACGTCACCACCTCACCCAAGAGTGGCTTTCAATAAGGGACGCACATGGGGTCACATGCTGGGTTAATACCAGCAGCAGTTGGATGAAGCCCTTGAGTGGGCATTAATTGCCTACTGACAGGCCTCAATTGACAATGGACTGGGAAGGCCATCCACAGGCCTTCCCACCTTGGCCATAATCAGGGTGGAGGCAGGAAGGTGGCAGGGTTCCCAGCTGCCACCCTCTTGCCTGATTAATGCCACCTTCCCCGCCAATCCCCCTCCCCCACCCCACCCCGCGGCTGTGGAAGAGGCCACTAAATTCAACCCTGCGGTTGGGGACATAGCCCTGATAATAGTAAAAACAGACCCGAGCTGAGAAGAGCAAGAAGTAGAATCACACAGGATGGCGATGAAAAATAACAAGGGGAAGGAACGGAGGGAGAGAGGAAGGATTACAACATTCTAGCCAATGAAGTGGTTTTGAAGTGTAGTCACCAATGTAACGTTGAAAACATAGCAGCCAATTTACACACAGCAAGTTCCCACAAACAGAAATGTGATAAGCACCAGATAATCTGTGCTTTAGTGATGTTGATTCAGGAATAAATTTTGGCCAAGACACCAGGGCCAGGATTTCCCGGTTGGCAAGTAGAGGACAGGGCCCGCTCGCCGACGCATAAAATAACGTGGGATGACATCGGCCAGAACTCCCGACATCACCCCGCCTCATTTCAATTTTCAGCTGTGCACCCGCCGACCTGTCAATGGCCAATTGAGGCCATTGACAAAGTAGTTAAGGCGATTAATGGACCTGCCCGTCCAACCTTAAGGTTGGCGGGCAGGCCAGGAACCCTAGCTGGCTTAAGAAAAAGCATGACACCTCATCCACAGGCAGGATGAGGTTTCATGTAGGTTTTAAAATTTTTAATATAAGTGTCAATGAAAGTGATGGACATGTCCCAACTCATGTGACAGTGTCAGGGAAATTTATCTGTTCTGTTTTTAAATTTTTTTCACACTGGAGCCAATCTCCCTGAGGCAGCACTTAGCCTCAGTGAGATGAGTGCGTTCTTTCACACACATGCGCAAAAGAGCGCACTCCCAACACAGGGAATCCCCCCCCCCCCTGCCTACACAGGGAGCACATAGCGCTTCCTGATGGATGTCACACTGGGTGGGTCTTAATTGGCCCACCCACGTAAAATGGCGGCGCGCCCCCAATTGGGGGCGCCGATCGGAGGCGCGCCTTCATGCGCCCACTCCTAAACTTCCCCCCCCCACAAACGGGGGGAAAATTCTGCCCCAGGAATAATTCTCCAGCTCTTCTCCCAAATAGTGCTAATGATCCTTTGCATCCACCTGAGAGGATAGATGGAGCGCCTTAGTTTAACATTCCATCCAAAAGGCAACATCTCTGACAATGTAGCAATCTCTCAGTACTGCACTGGAGTGGCAGCTTTGATTTAGTGCTCATGTTCTGAAGTGGTACTTGAATCCACAACCTTCTGACTCAAAGGTGAGACTGCTGCCAACTGAGCCTGAGAAAATATTGGTGGTAGTAGTTTACAGGCCTTTTAATAAAATAGTAGCTATTGGACAGAGTATTAACCAGAAATAAGAGGAGTTTGTCGCAAAAGTGAAGCAACAGTTGTGGGAGACTTTAATCTCCATATAGATTGGGCAAATCAAATTGGCAAAAGTAGTTTAGAGGACGAGTTCATGGAATGCATTTTAAATAGTTTCTTAGATCAATACATCATGGAACCAATCAGGGAAGAGCCTATTTTAGATCTTATCTTGCGTAATGTGGCACAGTTAATTAATAATCTCATAGTATGGAATCTTCTGGTGAAGAGTGGTCATAATAAAATATAATTTCACACTGAGTTCCAGAATGAAGTACTTAAGTCAGCAACTAGAGCATTAAGCTTAAAGCCAATTACACAGCAAAATTTTCCCTGATACCTAAGGTAGTTTGTAGAATTGGATTAAAAGGTGTGACGATAGATAAGCAATTGCGAACATTTGAAGGGATATTTCATTATTCTCAATGAATATGCGTTTCATTAAAATAAAAATAAAATCTACAGGAAAAGTGATCCATCCATGGCTAACTCAACAGATTAAGGGCAGTATTGGATTAAAAGACGAGGTTTATAATGTTACCAAGAAGACTAGTACACCTGAAGCTTGGGAGAGTTTTATTGACCAGCAAAGGATGACGCAAAAAAATCTATCGAAGGAGAAGATAGAATATAAGAGTAAACAAGCAGGAAATATAAAACCAGATTGTAAGAACTTCTACAAGTATATAAAAAGGAAGAGGGCAGTGATAGCAAACATGGTTCCCTCAGAGGCTGAGAAAGGATAAATCATAATGGGGAATGAGGAAATCGCAGAGATATTAAACAATTTTTAAAAATCTGTCTTTGCAGTGAAAAACATACACACCAGAAATAATGGGGAACTAAAGGCCTAATGAGAGTGAGAAACATAAAGTTATTAATATTGATCAAAAAAACCAGAGAAATTGCTGGAACTGAAAGTCAGCAAATCCCCTGGACCTGATGACCTACATCCTAGGGTTTTATAATAATGAACTGATTGTGATCTTCCAAAATTCCCTCTATTCTGGAACAGTCCCAGTGGATTGGAAGTCGGCAAATGCAACATTGCTATTTAAGAATGATGGAAAGAGATAACAGGGAATGTTGGACCAGCTAGCCTGATATCAGCCAACATGAAAATGCTGGGATCCATTTTTATGGAAGTAAGAATAGGGCATTTAGAAAATCATAATATAATTAGGCAAAATCAACTTAGTTTTATGAAAGGAAAATTGTATTTGACAAGTCTAATTGAGTTTTTAAAGAATATAACTAGCAGGGTAAGTAAACAGGAATTAGTGTATTTGGATTTTCAAAGGACATTCAATAGGGTGCCGCATGAAAGGTCTTACACAGGTGAAGGCCCATAGGATTGGGGCGATATATTAGCGTGGATAGAGAAGAAAAGAAGACAGTAGCAATAAACGGGTAATTTTCAGGGAGGCAGGCTAGTTGGGTGTCTCAGGCATTAGTAATTGAGCCTCTGCTTTTGACAATCTAATGACATAGCTGAAGGGACTCACTGTAATCTATCCAGGTTTGCTGAGAAAGTAGCCCATAAGGAGGACACAAAGGCAGAATTTTCCATACTTAGTCCCTGCTCTTCTTCTTATCGTGTCCACGGACAGTCTATACATGGCCCAGCCAGAACTGGACACATTTTTGTGCCTTGTTGTTGAATTCGGCAAGATCTGCAACAGTGCAGGGTTCCTCTAGCGATAGACATTGCAGGAGATGTTGCATAGTCTGTGGCTCAGTTCCACATTCACATGTTGTCGGGCTGGTTGTATATCCCCATTTGCTTAGTGACACCTTTGAACGACCTACACCAGTCCTAAGTCTGTTAAGGCACTTCCAGGTTGCCCAGATGCAATTAGCTCCTGGGGGAAGGCTTTCATCCGGTAGAATTTCCATCGCTGGGGGTTGTTCGAGACTGGCGAGCCGGTCTTTCCACAAAGCAATGCAGGCTTCAGATGGGGTTGATTGTAATGGAACAACACTGTTCATGAAGCTCTTCCTTGACTTTAGGCTGCTGGGTGTAGGTGTAAAACCATGTAGAGGGTACCTCTCATCTGATGTTTGACGGAGTCGCTCTTTCTTGCTGGTACCATTCTTCTTATATCAGGGGGAGCGATACCCGCCAGGATATATAGGCTGTTGGTGTTTGTTGGTTTTAAACAACCTGTGAAAAGCTGGGACTGGTAATGGGTTAGAAACCTATCGAACTCCCCTGCAGGCTTCGCTGTGGCTCTTTAACTAAGCCATGGAATCTGTGTCCCCCCTCCAGGTTCCCTGACCAATCAAAGGAGATGGGCAGAAACACGTGCTGAATTATCAAAGAAATGATTTCAATTCCCCCACAGGGATCAGGAAGGCTCAACTCTGCATGTATTTTTGAGGCTGTAGTAACCACAAGAATGGAGAGGAGGCCTAGGAAGTCGGCAGCAGAAGTGTGCTGTCTCCAACTTGGACATAGGACTTCCAGAGAGCCGAACAAATGGATGATATAACACTTTGCATTTTACATCCAACACACTGACTTGCCCAGTATTCTCCTGCACAAAACTCCTCAGGACAACTCACCTTGCAGCTGCACGTATTCCTCATTCTGCAGACACCTCACACTCCCATCCAAACAGCCAACATTCACATTCACCCTAAGCTTATTGCCCTCTCACACCCAAGCCTCAAAGTTACCCTCCACAAATGGTTCCTACCTTTCTCTCACACAAACCACTCACACGTCTCTGTTTTCTCTCCTTACAGGAGAAGAGAACACACAACTTGGCAAAAGGCAGAGACCCGAATTTGGTGGGGCCCTCGCGCAACAGGCAACTTGTTGGCCATTGGCAATGCCTACCTACTCTACTCGGAAAGAAGTCTTGTTCCAGGAGGCTGCAGATGTCAGCAGTAACCTGCCATGAGACCCTGAGGCGCTGGTTCTTAGGAACATTGAAAGAGCTGACCCTGCCTATAAACTCTGTGTCAGGGGCCTCGCCTGCTGGATCTCTGTATCCACCCCTCTGCCCTATAGAGTAGTATGTGACTGAGGAGAAAGCAGCTGGTGTTGCTGCTGGTGCTGGTGTTGCCAGTAGTGTAACTGCCCCTCATATTCCTCCTCAGAGTTGCAAGGTAGAGCTGGATAAGATGCTCCCATGCCATAGTGAGGGCTGCCAAAAGGGAAGTGCAGCTGAAGGTGAGTGAAGTGAAAGTCAGGTGATGCCTGGACAAAGCAACACCAAGTAATGTCCGGACAGAGCCATGGCAAGTAGTGCCTGGGAGACAGCAAGCAGTGAAAGCACTCTCTGAGAAGGAATGCTCTAAGCAACACCCTTTCACCTAGGTTAAAAGCAAAATACTGGTGATGCTGGAAATCTGAAACAAAAACAAAAATAGCTGGAAAAACTCAGCAGGTCTGACAGCATCTGCGGAGAGGAACACAATTAACGTTTTGAGTCAGGATGACGAGTTCCTCTCGTTAGCACATTAACTGTGTTCGTCTCTGCAGATGCTGTCAGACCTGCTGAGTTTTTCCAGCTATTTTTGTTTTTGTTTCACCCTTTAACCTGGGCACGGCTGCAGCTCTTCGGTTTCATTATTTGAAGGCTTCCCAGCCTCTCAATTTCACTGAAGAAGCACTCTCCACTGTGCACTCGCCTGGTTGATGCTGGCAAGATGCTGAAAGCTCGCAAAATAAATGTGCTGGTTGCTAAAGCCTGAATGGCTGGTTAAAATGGTACTTAATTACCTATTGGAATACTTAAATGGCTTACCCAACAGCTCCAAGGACATTCCCCACCCACCTTCAAACATGCCCAGGTGAAACCTGAAAGTGGGCATCATGATGTTGGGCCCTTGGCCCAACATCACTTTCAGGGGATTTAACTCCCCATACACACCTAAACCCACCTTCCCTTTGTCAGTGAAAATCACCCCCAAGGAATCTGAAAGGGATACAAATAGGTTAAATGATTGGAAAAGAAGTTGGCAGATGGAACATAATGTGTAAAGTGTGAGGTTATTCATTTTGGGAGGAAGAATAGAAAAAGAGATTTTTTTTAAATGTTGAGAAACTATTTAATGTTGGTGCTCAGAGGAATCTTGGAATTCAGAGGAATTTTGAAATTCAGGTACACACAATGCAGAAAATGTGCAGGTACCTGTACAGTAAGCAAAAAAAGACATACTGTTACAATTGGTGAGACCGCATCTGGAGGATATGGGTACAGCTTTGGATGCCATACCTAAGGAAGTATATTCTTGTCTTAGAGAGGTTACAATGAATGTTCACTAGATTGATTCCTGGGCTGAGGGAGTGCTACGATCAGGCGAGCGCAACAGGTTTTTTTGTTTTGGCAAGGATACACTTGCCAATTTAGTGAGTACTTAACTGTTTATGTGCTATGATCAGAAAAGAACCAATCGGACAGGTTTTCTTGAGTTTAACAAAGAAAGAGGTTAGCTTTATTATACTTAAACCAAAAAGTAATAAAATATGTTTTGACTTACACGCACATGCACGCACGCACACACACACACACACACACACACACACACTTAAAGGTCTCACATACACACAGAAATAGATTACAGAATGGGAAGGGATAGGCTTGTCAAATTAGAGTCCATGAGAATAAAAGGAATATACAGTCTGTAGTTTAGTGACTGAGCTGGATTCAGGATGAATTTGGTGACTTTGTGACTTTCCTTTGGTGATCCGATGCTTCAGATTTTAAAATGTAGCTGGCTGATTTGGCTGTTTCCCTGGAGGTGGTAATGCTGGATTGAATTCTTTTAAGAAGTCTCTGTCTGCAGCAGGCATATCCCTGGATGGTAATGGTCAGCAAACAGGGTTCTAAGCTTGCAATGTGGTTGGAGAGAGAGGGGGAGGAAGGCGGGACCACACTTGGATCTTCTCTCATCAGTGTCTCAGTTGCTTGTCCTCTTAATGCAGAGAAAGCAGAAGCTTAAAATACACAAAGGGTAGGCCTGTCACATTGCCATCACCCAGTGATTCCAGCGTGGTTGTCACTAGTATATTTTGCCTTTGCAACTTTAATCAGGTCATGCCTGGGAAAGCCCCTCTCACAATAAGGGTCCCTTGTTCAAGAAATTGGGTTCAAGGGTTGCCTCTTGGGTAGGGTCCTATTTTCCAAGTGATTAGGCTTAATGGTTCATCTCCACCAGTTGAATAACTCAAGAGTTTACTGTCTCAATTCCAATGGAGTGGAATGTGGAATGTGGAATGTACAGTGATGCAAATTAGGGGTAGCTATCTTTAGCTGCAATCTCAAGTCACCTTTAGTCTTTCTGTTTAAAAAGTCTTTGCTTTTAAAAGTTCAATTCAGGTTTCCAACCATTGGATATCAAGTCTTTATTTGACATGTTTTCATGACAGGCGTTATACTTTAAGAACAGATGATGTAGAATGGGCTGGAGTTTAGAAGTATGAGAGTGATTTTTCACTTATAAGTGCAAGATTCTGAGAGGCCTTGGCAAGGTGGATATTGACAGGCTGTTTCTCCTGCCTGGAAAGTGTATAAATAGGGACATCATTTCAGAAAAAGTGGTCAGCTATTTAGGACAGAGATGACAAAATATTTATTCACAGAGGTAGGAGAATCTTTGGAATTCTCTACCTCGGAGGATTGTGTATGTTCAGGCATAGAGTATTTTCTGAGAGCAATACATTTTTGGACTTTAAGGGAATCAAGGATTACAGGGAGGGTCGGGAGGTGGAGTTGATATCGAAGTTCATCCATGAACTTATTTAATGGCGGAGCAAGCTCAAGGGGCTGTATTGCAGACTCCTGCTCCTACTTCTAATGAAGCTCATTGAGCTGGTATTTTGCTCAATTAATATTAATGAGGCCCATGGTCAATTTTGGGCCTGCCTCAGGACACCCTGTTCAAGCATATGTTTCAACAGCATCACTACCTGCACCTCTGAAAATAAATACTGACGAGTTTCATTACCATCAGGAGGAGGGGACAGTGATGTTCTGCCTTCATTGCACAAAGCCTAATTTTGTCACCATGTTGCATTTCACTCATCACTTCTCTGTTTTGTGGCATGGAGATATTGGATTGCTAAAATTGCTAAGAAAAACACATTTGCCAGAACAAAATGCCTGTTCTGTAAATGCAGAAGGTCCTGATTACCTTAGCGAGAACAGCAAAAAACAACATCAAAAAGCAGCAGGACAAAGTTTCAAAAATGGCCTGAAAACATAACATTGGTGCAGGGCTGTTCAAATTCACTTCTGGATCCAGCGCCGTGTCCAACTCCTTTGAAAGCCCACACTTACGGAATACGAACATCTGTGCTATTCAGCTGGGATCAGTCATTTTTTTTTTCTGTTGGGTTGCATGCATTTTATGCCCTAAAAGAAGGTGCAACCGATCAGGAGATCGGAATATTTTAAGCACATCTACAAAAACAACAATAACTTGCATTTATATAGTGGAGTGCTCCAAGGCATGTCACAGGAGCATTATCAAACAAAATTTGACACCAAGCCACATAAGGAGATATTAGGGGACTTGAATTAAAGGCTTGGTCCAAGATGTAGGCTTTGAATTTTAAAGAAGGAAAGAGTAACAGAGAGACATAATGGTTCAGGGAGGGAATTTCAGAGCTAAGGGCTATACAGATGAAGGCACAGCCACCAATAGTGGGGTAATTAAAATCAGGGATGCTGAAGAGGCCAGAGTTAGATGAGCACAGATTTCTTGGAGTGTGACAGAGCTGGAGGACATTACGGAAAGGCCATGGAGGGATTTGAAAGCAAGAATGAAAATTTCAAAATCGAGCCTTAGCCAGGGATCAATGCAGGTCAGCAAGCAGAGGGGTGATAGGTGAACGGAACTTGGTGCAGATAAGTATATAGGCAGCAGAGTTTTGGATCACCTCAAATTTATGAAGGCTACAATGTAGGAGGCTGATTAGGAATGCATTGGAGTCGTCAAGTCTAGGGGGAACAAAGGCATGGATGAGGGATTCAGCAGCAAGTGGGCTGAGTGGGGGGGGTGCAGTCTGTTGATGTTATGGAGGTGAGAATAGGCAGATTTAGTGACAACGCATTGACAGCATTGCAAACATGATCCCTGTCCCTACCTTTCTCCCATTCTGCCCTCTGTCAGGGTTTAAACTTGCCAGCAGATAGCAGTTTTACACTGCATCCACTTAATCTTCCAAATCCGGAAATATTGTCCACAACTCCTGAGGAGAAGATTTTATTTTCCTATTTATATCCCAGAAAGGATGGTAAGTCATGCCAAAGCTTAGGGGTCATTTCACAAAGCTCCATTTTCAATCTAGGGTCTTACTCCTTGGCAGATGTTTGGTAAGGTTCCATTGTGGGCATGAATTCCCTCTGCATGCCCTGCCATGGTATTACTGGCCATGGCCCTGCCTCAGCAGTGCTTCGCATTGCTAAACCCTGTCAATGCATGCCAGGACTCTACCCCTGCATTACTCCTCCCACACAATGCTTGTTGTGGCTCTACCCAGGTATTACTTGACATTCTGTATCACCATTTCTAGGATATAGAAGAAATAATGGTTCAGATTTTCATGGAGAGGTAAGAAGGTTGAGTTTGAGGACTTCCTGTCTCCTTTAAAAGGGCCCCCACCTGCCATATCTTTGTTCCAGGGAGGTGGGAGACAGGATGGGTCTGGGCCCACCACCTCCAAAGGCAGTTTAAAGTTGAGTGAATGCTGAGGTAGGCTGGTTAGAAGGCCCACGTGAGTTCTTTGGGGCTTCAACACAGTTCTATTAAAGGCTGCTTGGCCTTCTAGCCTTCACCCTTCTCAGCCCCTCACCTCTACCTACTCCCATGCCCCATCATATTCCTGATACCACCTCCATTGCCCCTTATATTCCCCATGCCACCTCCATGCCCTCATACCCCCATGCCGCCTCCATGTCCCTTAAATCTCACAAGCTAATAGAGCTCTCAGTCAAACACACTTGATTCTGAAAAAAAAGTCACATTCATGAAACCTATTCAAAAATGCAAATACCCTCAAGCGGTCAAATTGTTGTTAAAACAAACAAAGATTCATTTCACCAACCACATTAAAGGCAGTCAATCTTTTAATAATCTCTTGAAATTGGCAATCAAAATTTCTATGCAAACTGAGATAAATGTTTCTGGAATTTTTGAAATTCAGCCAAGCATTCATAATGAGCTCAACTGCAATAACAAACTTTGAGAAATCAAAACAATGGAGCCCATTGAAATTTCAAAGACAGATGGCTAATGGGTTGTTTATTTCTAAGCCACACCTGATAGCCTCTCAACCCATGCACTCCAGCAATGGGTGTCTGTTATTTTTACTGTTGGGAAAACCATATCTTCATGACCTGTATTTTTCATTTAAAATATGGAAGGCCACTGCATTACCTGGTCACTTGGAAGCTGACCTGGATGGTTTTTAAAAAGGTCATAAGTTCACCTTTGAACTGGGAGCAACAATGCCATTTCCAGATATCACTGGTACTTGAGGGGGAAGTGCTATTTTCTTGTTTCCACTGCAATTTTTTTAATGGATGGGGGGAGGGGGGGAGCGGGGAAACTGGTTTAAAGGCAAAGGCTAGTGATTTACTGGAAATCACATGACAGTGGAACAGGTTTGAACCTGTTGTTTTGCGCTCAGTTTTGGGAAATAAGCTGAGAAGGAAGGCTACCCTAACTTGCTCTGCCCCTGAAATTCTGTTTGTGGTTATAAACCTGCAGCCAGAGAGGCCTCATTTGAGTATAACCTGTTGCATTTGGAAACCTGCAAAGCTGAGACAAGAAGAATTGATCCAGTTCTATATTCACCTCCACGTTGAAGCTCCATTGGCGAGTACCTCCAGACAGGGAGCTCCAGGTTGACAGTATTAAAACCCTGTGAACTTTAACCTTTGTTTTATAAAGCCTATTCTCCAAAGCCCATCTCTGCAAAGACTACTTGTCCTTTGTTTGGTGTTTGTGTGTGTTGGGGCATTTTTACATGGATAGATATTTATACTTCCAGAGTACAATTGTGTGTTAACCAGTTTTTGCAACTTGTTTTAAAAAGAAAGATTTGTTTAATAATAAATCAATCATTCTGAGTTTATTGAAAGAAATCTGGTTAAAGTCTCTTTTATTCTGGGTCTAACAGTAGTGAAGGTAAATAATTGGTCATTTTGGGAATGAATTAAACTTTTAAATTAATGGTACGACCCATGGTGTAGAGGGGATAGATAAACTGTGCACTTATTCCATCCTGGCCGTAACATTACTCTAGGAAATAAACTTGCAGGGCTGTGAGAGCTGGCATGGACTTGATGGGATGAATGGACTCCTTCTGTGCTGTTATGACTTGATGATTCTCGATGATTTGATGATTCTAAGTGAAAGCTGCAGACTGTTTTTTTTATTTCAATTTTAAAGGCCTGAGAATTTAAATCACTTCAGATCATGACATTGAACAGATCCTAAATCCACTCTTCGCAAGCGTTTACACCTCCTCCCTAAAACCGTGGTTCTCAAACTGCAGGCTAAGGTCACTGGAACAATGGACATTGGGCAGTTGGTACTCAGCAGTCAAATCAAATGGCCCTGCCGAGTTCAGGTTTTCTGCTTGTGCGATTTATGCCTCGCCCCTTCCACCAGTCAGCATAAATAGCATTTGCTGGAAATTGAGGCGCGACTTCAGCATTTGTGTCCCACCTGCCATTTTTAAAGGTCTCCCGGCTCAGTGAAAATCCAGGTGGAGATGTTCAAACTGCCCCTCAGGGATTGCCAACAATAATTCCTGATTTGGAAAATGATATGTATACAATGTGTGGTTATCAACTTATATCAAGTGCTGAAAAGAAAAGTCTGCCCTGTATGTATGTATGTGTGTGACTGAGCAAAAAGATGTAGGGAAAGGTACAGCCATCTGGACTTGTAAAGCACTTCTTCCAGTCAAAATGCAGAACTGAATTTTTCTCAGGATATTTTTACTTATTTAAAATTTTAATATCGGCTCCTCCCATGTACATAATATTCAGAATTAAAATCTGAACATTTATTGAAAATATATCTTGAATAGTTAGTGCCCTGCTGATGTTTCATTGTACAGTGTTATTTCTGTATTCATTTCAAGATCTTCCTTCACAAATTAGTATGCATGTGCTCCAACCTAAACTTTGCTGATCTGCAAATTGCCACTTTGAAGGATATTGAATTACGGGAGCTGTAAATTATCCCCAAACATTGCAAAAACCACACAGCATTGACACTGACCATATATTTTGATATGATCAAAGTACCACACCTAATGCAGAAAAGACAAACAGGGATGAGAGGCGGTAGAAAACACCAATTGAGCATTTTCTATCTACAAATATCTTACTTAGACCTGACAGATGTTGTGCTCTCATACATTTAAAGGTCACAGAATGATTAAACATTTGTGTCCTGGCTCCTTTTCGATGATTTGAAGAGATATATCTGGCATGAGTCTGATGTTCATGTTAATACGACGTGTCTCAAGTGACTGCCCATATTGTCAGAAGCAAAATTCTTTATGCCTTTTGTGTGAAGGTAACCCATCAGCAAAAGAAGGTCAAACGCTATTATGGTCAAATAATGAGTCTTTCCAAATGCGTTGGAACCTGATGTTTACATAGATGAACCTTGTCTACATGAGATCAAGCCTGCAACAAGCACAGATAATACTATCCAGATGCAATAAATCTGCGCCACCATATTTTACTTATTTATCCGACAATGCTTTGAACTGTGAATTTATATGTGCTTGGTGTTCTAAATGCACAATGAAGGCATTTTTTTTTTTACAGGACTTATTTCTCAAATGTATGAAAATAAAGTCAGCATTGGAGTAGGATCTGACCAAATTTTATGCATTCCGCTAAGTTCAATTATCACTATATTATATAGAGAATTTGCTTTATGGGGTACATGTTTCACTGAAAACTGGTATCAGCAGTGCAGTATTTGATACTCCTTCCAGTGGTGCTCTAATAGGAATTCTCAATATTGAAGGTGTCACACTAGGGGCAGACCCTTGCCCTTGTTGGGCGGGCTCGGCGGGGATGGGCAGGGGCAGTTGGGAAGCCGACCACCACGCGCGATCGAGTCCAGAAGGCGATTTCATGCTGGCAGGCCAATTAAGGCCTGCCCAGCATGAAACATGAGTGGCAGCGCTCAGCGGTGCCTGAGCAGGCGAGGTGGGGGGGAAGAGTGCAAGCGGGACGAGCACGGCTTACGCACATGCACACTTCATAATCTCCCTGAGTTGCAGAGCTGCCTCAGGAAGATGAAGCATTAAAAAATAAATAAATAATGTAATAAACATGCCCCAGCTCATGTGGCTCTATCACACGAGCAGGGACATGTTTTTAATTAAAGTTCAACATTTTTATTTGCTTCAGGAAGCCTCATCCTGCCCATGGATGAAGTTTCCTAAAAAGTGCAAAGGGTGCTTGGCCTTTTCGCCTGCCCGCCAACCGTAATGCTGGACAGGCAGTGAAAATTTTAAGTTAATTGATAATGTAACGGACTTAACAGGCTTTTTAATTGTCGGTGGGCATGCTGCTGACTCTGGCACACGCCCACCGAATGAAATATTGGGCGACTGCGTTGACATCGGGACGCTCGCCCAACGTCAACATGCGTCATTTTACGCTCGAGCAGGTCGGGCGCGTGCCTAAGTAATGCACAATAATTGCTATTTTATAGTTTAAATGTTTTTCCCGGTGTTTATGCCATCTTATCGCTGAGCTCCCATAACTTGCTCTCTGTTTTCTTTATCATCCTTTTTTCTCACTAGCTGAAATTTCTAGGCCTGAATTTTCATGCCTCCATCCAGAGGCATGGAAGGTGAAATTTTAAAATGGCCCCAGGATAAGGTTGTGGGTAGAAGCCCACAGGCAGCGATCCTACCCTTGCCTACTCCACTGCAGGGGTGGGAATTTTAGAACCCCCACCAATTTCATGGGGCAGGATTTTGAGGTGGTCAGGTAGGTGCGGTGGGCCAGCCCGGGAGTGGCTGGGAAACGGCCTGCTGCCTGCGATCAGCCCCTAACCATGATTCCACACTGGCTGGCCAAATAACAGCTAGCCAGCATGAAGTGCATGCTGAAAGCTTCAGTGCTGCCGGGGCAGGGGCAGAGGAGGGCAAGCACTGAAGTCAGCGCAGGTGCCGGGGAACACGCAATGCAAGTTCCCTGAAGGCAGGGAGCTGCCTCAGGGAGCTGAAGAATTTTAAACACTTAAATGAAGATTTTAAAATCACGGAAGAAATTTCCACCCATAAGAATCACTCATCTAAACATGTTGATGATAAAAATTCTGCCCAAACAATTTTATATTTTTAAAATTAATATCGGAAACCTCATTCCACCCTTGGATGAGGTTTCCTCTACAATCCAAAGGCCACATGGCGGATTCACCCGCCTGCCAACCATAATGTTGGATGGGCAGCAACAAATAACAGTTAATTACTTTAATCATGGGCTTAATAGGCCTCTTAATTGTTGGTGGGCGCGCTGCTGACTCACACGTGTGCCTGCTGACCGAAATATCGCACGAGTGCTCAATGATGTGTGGATGCTCGCCCGATGTTATCGCGCACTATTTCACGCTTGGGCATGTCAGGCGTGCGCCTGCACGCCGAGTGGAAAATCTTGCCCATGGAGTCCAGCCGTTTTGTTAGGAGGCCTGGTTCATGGCTCAGAGAAGTTGTGAACCATGGTGGAAGCTTAGCCTGGACTCAGGAATCTTTTGGTAGATAGATTCAAAACATATTGACAGCTTCACATTCCATAATGTAATGGAGTATGATAAGTTAAATATAATTTTAATAAGTGATAAGATAGGGCCTTTTTTAAAAAAAAGTGATCATTAAATTGACCAGCATTGTGAACATGTTCATATGGATTAAAGTACTTTATCCAAAGGATAAAATGCTTTTTTGTATTCAAGATTCTTGAGATTAAGGTTTTAATGTGATACTTTCCCTTTGTGATTTGAATTTTCCTTTGTTTGGCAGATAAGCCATCTTTTCAGCCTTTAAAACAGTGCAACAGACCTGTTGCAGATCTGTTGCACTGCTTCAAAAGGCTTTAATGTATTCAGTCCATCCATCTGGTCAGCCTTTTAACGCAGTGGAGCAGATGGCCTTCTCCTCCATTATTTCAAAAGGCTTTAACACATTCAGCTCTAGGGGCTTTGTTGACTCAACTGTGCTTTGGAATCCAATTGTAAATGTTTGGCTGCTCCAAGCCCCACTAATAGATTCAGCTTAGCAGGAGTTGATAATATAGCTGTCAAGGGGGCTGTGAACTTTGGTTTTATTGACAGTTTTATGAGCAGTTAATAGGAGTTTTTCAAGAGTATTTTGAATGTCTGTTTATTTTCATGAATTATGAGTACTTAGGATGATTAACATCTTTTCATGCGAGATTTAATTGCTGCGTATTTTATTAACAGTTTTAATGAGCCCCTAAGTGGATTAAAGTATTTTGAAGAGGTTTTTAAATGGCTGTTGATGGATTTTGACAGTTTCAAGAGTGTCTCAAAAGCATTCCAATGTTATTATAGGGCTCATGAGTTCTGTCCATTGTGGATATTGGGTGAAAGGGTATGGCGGGATATGAGGGGGCATGGGGGTGGGTGGGTGGGTGGGAGTGAGGGGGTTGAAGAGTGAGGGCTAAGATTACTAACAGTCATTTACAAGGCTGGGCTGCTCTTCCAGTGAACAGAGGTAGGCCTTCTAACTTGTCAGGCTTAGAAACTGCCCACCACTGTTCCACCTCGGAACTGTGTCCGGAGGCCATGGCCCTGACACCATCATTAAAATAGTATAGGCAGTCACTGCCAGGCAGGAGGTGGGATCACAACATCAGAAAATGGCCCAAATCACAATTCCTTTCTCAAAGATAAAAATTCAGGGCCTAGTGCCCAAAATAATCATTAAAAAAAAATAAAGCATTAGAAAATAATATTTCATAATAATAAGATTACAGTTTTTTCAATTGAATTGCCTTTTATGTATTTCAATGCTTTCTCAGTTTTTATTTGAATGCTTCAGCTTCTCCCAAAAGCTTAAGCTCGAATTTAATACGTTTGCCCAGAGCTCTGACACTTGAGCTAAATTTAGGTTTTGCATTACGAATAGGTGCAATGTACACCACTTCCCAGGATGGCTCAGTACCAGTCAGTTAGCTATACTGATGGAATATTTGTTCTTTACCTTCCAGGAACTTCCACCCAATAGATCTCTTTGAAGTCATTTTGAGAAACAGTGCAACAAAATTTGAAAACGTGGTGAGGTAGGGGAGTTAAAGGGGGTTGGGAAAGCATTGTCTAGGGAAATGCAGAGAGCCATATTTTCCCCACAACACCCACCTGCTAAATGCAGCCTTTTTTTAACTTTGATTTTTCCCCCACCAAGTCAACAACATGAAAAGAGAGGAGAAAAAGACAAGGAGAGAAGCAAATTGAGTCAAAAAGGAGAGAAGCAGAAAAAAGCAGAAGAAACAGACTGAAATAGAGACAACTAAACAACAAAATAAAAAGAGCAGAGATTAGTGTGAGTGACCATTTTCCCTCATTTGTCATGAATGATGCCACAGAAGAGCAATTAGTTATATATTTTAATGAGGAAAATTGAGCATGCATTTCATTAATGAGGCCTACATTTGATACTCAGTGTTGCAAGATCGAGCCCCAAGAACCATTCTAAATTCAAGGCTCACTGGAGTGAATCTGGTAAGCTGCCAGCACTAATCGGAAACCACAGTGCACCTCACTGGTCCATGTACTTCGAATTTTGGTTGGTTCAGATGCCAAGTATGGCCACAGGTAGGTTCAGGGAGTGGATGAGGCAAACACAGGAGTGATGAAGTGTGGCGTTTACATTCAATATTTCTTTTAAAAAGTAGAGAAGTTGTGCGTGTGTGTGCTTACAAGTGTGAGTGACACAATTGCTATTCCAAGAGTGGCATATGTGTTGTAATTTATTATGTGTTCTACCAGTTTTCAAAAATAAATTGCATTGAAGGAAAAAGACTGACTGCGCTCCAAGAGAGGGATAGGCTGAGAGACGGAATGCAGTGAGAGATTGGATTAGAGAGAGTGACAAAGATACAGAGAGGTAGCCAGAAAGGCCAACATTCTGCATGTGTTTCACCAATCTTCGTAATTCTGCCATGAGACAGAAATCACAAGAAAACAGTGGAAATCCGATTGTGCCGGTTTGATGCTGCGAGGGACCTCCTCTCTGCCAATAATGTCAATGGGCCTATCTCCCATTGATCTTTGTGCATATCAGCCATGGCTCAGTTGGTTGCACTATTGCCTCTGAGTCAGAATGTTGTGGATTAAAGTCCGAATCCAGGACTCAAACACAAAAATCTAGGCTGAGTTTCAGGGTTTTGGAGGTATTGTCTTTTGGATGAAATTTAAATTGAAGCCCTATCTGCCCCTTTAGATAAGTGAAAAGCATTCCCTGGCACTCCTTCAAAGAAGAGCAGGGCAGTTATCTCTAGTGTCCTGGCCAATATGTATTCCTCAATCAACGTTAAAGGATGATTATGGGCGGAATCATCCCAGACTTGCACTAAGTGCAGTAGCAGGCAGGTAAAACAATGTGGAATTGATTCTTGCTCTGCTACAGGAGAAGAAGCTGGTTAATTAGAGAGTATCTGGTAAGTGATTGAGGTTTAATCTATTCCTAAAGCTCAGAATAGCATATTTTGAGTGAGAGGTGAGCAGGAGAGGACAAAAGGATGGATTGAGAGGCCTACCTGCAGTGAGACCAGTGACGGAGTGACATCATGAACCACAACGAGTGCAGGGAAAGCAGCTGATTGGTGAGTATTTCTAATCTTTAAAGTAAATGTAAGGTCTTTCGTTTGTGTTTAGGTCTCTAGTCTTTTTTTTGTCTCTTTTTCTTAAAAATAGCTTATTAAGTGTAAGATCGATACTGGTGTGTAGAAAATAATAATTACAGTAAAGTGTAAAGAGCAGAGGATTCTTCAAGTGTAAAAAGCAGGGATACTTGAATAATTAATTAATAAATTAAATTAAATACAATAGTGTTGACAGGTGATGTGTTGCTGCTGCAGCATGTGGATGCTTCTGAACACCAAGGTGATCCAGAGCGAACACATCTGTACTAAGTGTTTGCAGCTCAAGGAACTTCGGATCCAAGTTGAGGAGCTGGAGTCTGAGCTGAAGACATTGCCCCACATCAGAGAAGGGGAAAGTTACCTGGACACTTTACTCCAGGAGGCAGTCAGACCCCTCAGATTAGGTCATTCAAATCTGGTCTGTGATCAAGGACAGGAGGGTATGACTGCAGGTGCGGCAGGTATGAGGATCCAAGGATTGGCCCCTGCAATTATCCAACAGTTATGAGGTTCTTGGAAGCTGTGTGGACGAGAGTGGGGACTGCAAGGAGGATGAGCGAACTGACCATGGCACCGTGGTGCAGGGAGCCATTCAAGTTGTGGGGGATGAAATAGGAGCGTAGTAGTGGTAGGGGACAGTATGATTAGGGGGATAGATACTGTCCTCTGCAGCCATCAGCGTGAGTCCCGAAGGCTGTGCTGCCTGCCTGGTGCCAGGGTTAAGGACAGCTCCTCAGGGCTGGAGAGGAACGTATAGTGGGAGAGGAGGGATCCAACTGTCATCATCCACGTTGGTACCAATGACCTTTATAGGACTAGAAAGGAGGTTCTGTTGAAAGAATTTGAGCTAAATTGAAAAGCAGAACCTCCAAGGTAATAATTGCAGGTTTACTACCACGGGCAAACTGGGATAGGGCAAATCAAGTCAAGGAGTTAAATGTATGGCTCAAAGATTGGTGTGGGAGGAATGGGTTTCAGTTCATGGGGCACTGACACCAGTACGGGGGTAGATGGGAGCTGTTCTGGTGGGATGGGCTTCACTTGAACCGTGCTGGGGCCAGTGTATTGGTGAATTGAATAACTAGGGCTGCAGAGAGGGCTTTAAACTAAATAGAAGGGGGGGAGGGTTCTGGAGAGGGGATACTTAGGCTTACAAAGCAAAGATATATGGCAGCATTGCAGGGCTCAGGACTTCCTCATCCTCGTCCCTGTTACCATCCTCCTCATCGGAGGAGACCTCCAGCTCCTGCATCTCTTCCTCAGTCAACTCCTCTCCCCATTGCAGAGCCAGGTTGTAAAGGGCGTAGCGGGTGACGATGATGCATGACACCCTCTGTGGGCTATATTGCAGGGTTCCACCAGACCGATCCAGGCACCAGAGCCTCATTTTCATCATCCCGATGGTCTACTCCACCAAGTTGTGGGTTGCAGCATGAGCCTCATTATACCTTCGCTCTGCTGCAGTCTGAGGCCGCCACACAGGTGTCATCAGCCACATCCTCTGTGGGTAGCCCTTGTCCCCGAGGAGATATCCCTGCGGCTTCTGTGGGCCGGGGAATACGTCAGGAATCTGTGATTTACTGAGAATGTAAGAATCATGCAAACTCTCTGGAAACGGTGTGCAGACCTGCAGGATGCATTCCTGGTGGTCACATACAAGCTGAACATTCAGCGAATGGAATCCCTTGCAGTTGATGTAGTTGAATGTGTGTTGTAACATAGATCTGAGCGCCACGTGAGTGCAGTCCATGGCACCCTGCACCTGTGGGAAACCCGAGATCTGGGCAAAACCAATCCCTCTTGCACCCTGGCTGTCCTGGTCCAGGGCGAAATGCACAAAGCTGTGTGCCCACGCAAAGATGCCATCCGTGACCTCATGGATGCATTTGTGGGTGGAGGCCTGTGATATCCCACAGAAGTCACCTGTGGAGCCCTGAAAGGAGCCACTAGTGTAGAAATTAAGGGTCGCGGTCACTTTCACAGCCACTGGCGGTGGATGCCCTCCTTGGTCCCCTTGGCGCCAAATCCTGAAGTAGCTGGCATACGTGACCGACTAGTTCCCTAGACATGCACAGTCTTTGGCAACACTGGCTCTCGGTCATCTGCAGGAATGAAAGTCGGTGTCTATAGACCCTGGGCCTAGCGAGGCGCCGACCAGCAACGGCTCGCTGTGGCTTTTCAGCACTGTGTGCGGGAGCCCCAGCTACCCCTTCTTCCTGAGGTTGCTGCTCCACCCTCTGCGCAGCCAGGTTCCTCAGTTGCTCTCACCTCAGTTGTCTTCACTCTCTGTAAGCCACACGGCATACAGATGGTTCACCAGGCTCCATGATCCTGATGTACTCCTCCTGCAGAATGAAAGAGAGATGTGTGGGTTAGCGTGGGTGTACTCAGAACCTGTCCTGGTTAAGTATGAAGGCCTCTCAACGCATCCTGGAGAGTGCTGGCCACCACTTGGATGGCCAGAGTTTAGTGCGCTGCATGGCTGCCCGAAACCCCACCCACCTCTGCCCCACTCTACCTGACCAATTAGCAGCAGCTTTGCCCAGTGGACTGCATGCTCTGCTCTCAGCTCAGGCGCAGGGATTCTCCTAACCCGCACTGCAAGGCTGCACTGTTAGCTTGAACCATGGGGGAGGCTGGTCCAAACCGGGATGATGACATTGCAAGGGGCTTTGAGCACCTCCACCAGTGACTACTCCACGGCCAGATTTAGCAAGGAGATTGTACAACGTGTGCAGTCATCCAACTGTTCTACAGCCAACTAAGATGCTCATTAGTTTGTTGTCTGTGCCCGAGGGGTGAAAAGCTCTGGACCACTTGGTGGTACTTTGATGCCTCTGTCTTGCTTGAGTGGGCAGAGGAGCGAGAGGCCTGACTTCAATCATATCAATGTGGCTGCGCCTGAACTGTCTCAGTTGCAGAGAAATCATCATTTTATATAAGGCGTCCCTAAAGCATTGCCGCTTCCCTTGCCCACCCTAACTCCCACCCCGAATGCTTGTGCGCTACATTCAACCGCAGGACAGCCCTAGCCCCTCCCCCCCAGTCACCTCAACTGCAGGGCAGCTCTTACCCGCAAACCCCCTCCCCCCCCCCAATAATGCGCCTCAACCTTGAAGTCCAACAGATGACACGGGTGAATACTGCACAATATTACTGTGCACTCGCCTCCGAGTTCCCCTCAAAGTGCTTTCCCGCCAACGTGGGCGGCGATACAGCGTGGGGGGGATGATTCTGGCAGGGAGGCCTTATAATGATATGCAGAAGTATTACAATGAGGTTCCCGATGTCCGATGGCAGGAATCGCAGCCCGATCCGGCGGGCACAGAAAATCCCGGCCTATGTGATTATGATCACATAGCTGTTTGTATGATCTTGCCATTTGCAAATTAGCTGCTGCATTTCTTTTGTTACAACAATGACTAAACTTCAAAAGCACTTCATTACCTGTAAAGCACCTTGAGATATCCAGTGGTTGTGATAGGCCCTATATAAATGCAAGTCTTTCTTTCTTTTTATGTCTGTAGAGTGGCAGAACCTGCTCCAGTTCTTACACACTCCCCTGAGGAGAGATTGACAAAGATGTCATGAACAAAAGGACTTTTGTTCCCCTTTGTCCTTTTCTATGACATCTTTGTCAATCTCTCCTTAGCCTCTTCTATCCAGCTTCACCTGCTCCACCTCCCCCCCATCCCTTAAACAGTATAAATTTCATCACATTTCTACTTCTCTGTAGCTCTGAAGAACTGTCATACGGACTCGAACCATCAACTCTGTTTCTCTCTCCACAGATGCTGTCAAACCTGCTGAGTTTTTCCAGCATTTTCTGTTTTTGTTTCAGATTTCCAGCACCTGTGGTATTTTGCTTTTCTCATGAATCTCTCAGTTCTTCATGAAGTAAAGCCAGAGGTGGTGGATACAGAAGACACTGCAGTATATGGTGACCATCCACATGAAGACCTGCTGGACCTGAATTGGCTCTTTCCAGAAGAAAGTAATGAGGAAGAAGTCGTTGCAGCACAGAATGATCTATTGGA
The DNA here is from genome assembly GCF_964194155.1 of Cetorhinus maximus. Taxonomy (NCBI): domain Eukaryota; kingdom Metazoa; phylum Chordata; class Chondrichthyes; order Lamniformes; family Cetorhinidae; genus Cetorhinus; species Cetorhinus maximus. Next base: position 83,887,041 of record NC_135879.1, read on the forward strand.
GGATAAGGTCCTAGAGTTTGGTGGTCTTCCCAATCGATAAATGTACCACATGAAGTCTCTGATGTTTTTTTTGAGGAGTCAGCGTTCAGATCTTTGTTCCATTGAACAATGCGTTACCTAGTGTAACTCTTGTTGTCCATGAAGAGTCGTCCAGAGAAAATGTCTTGCCTGATTCCATGTTAAAGCCCATAGCGGATAACACTGCCAAAGAGCTGGTAGCTACTGGGGTGAAAGTCAAGTGAATCCCATACTTCAGTCCCATCTAAAAATCTTCTCCTCTCTAGAGCTATTTGTCAGCATAGAAGCTGCGGCAGAATCTTTAGCACTTCTCAAACTGCGGAATCCTGTACAGCAATCATGACTGAGTTATTCATCTACAAGAAATGCATCTTTGTTTTGTCATTGAAATTCATCCTATTGCAGAAGATGATGCCGTCTTGTCTCCATATCCTCAGCAATTCCTCCCATTGCCCAGAGTGGAGCAGCCTCACAGAAAAGTGTGGATATCTTACCACTGCCTACAGAATGTAGACAGTCCTTCCAAAATATCATTGGGAAATCATCTCTGCTTCTTTTCCTGGAAGGTTTATAGGAATTTTGTTTCTATTTTCCTTTGTCGCCCAGATTAATTGGAATATCAGTTCTTTAATACCTTTTCAGTCTTCAATAAAAGCAGTGAATAATATGGCTGTGACAGTCTTCCCTGGAGCTGGAGATCATTCATCTTCTGAAGGTCTTTCCCTGTGTGCTTTGAGGGAGCAACAAGTTCCTCAGAGAGTCCTGACTTCTTCTCCTTTAGCCTCAGAGTGTTCAAAGGTTGATGCCCTGCAGTCTTCTCTCTTGGGTCAGTCTTTCATTGAAAAATCCTTGTCCTTGCAGTTCAGTCATCCTGAACCCTATGCTCTGCTTACCAGAAATGATGCTAAATTGCTGTCTTCTGATGATAGTGTCCTCCAAAACAAAGGAGAAACCCTGCATTTCTCCAAGATGGCTCCCCCAAGGCCTGAGAATTCTGTGGGAGACTGAATCCCTCACAACTGTGAGTTGGGGAGGGGAAAGAGTAGGAGTTGGAGTTGGGTAGAAGCTGTAACTGTAAAAAGGGAGTTGCAGAAATGCAATGTATAAAGATATAGTTTCATATTGTTGTTAAAAAAGTAGATAGCATGGAGGAAGTGTAGTGTAAAGGTTAACAGAAAGGATATTCTAATGTATGACATAGATGATGATGTATCACTTACATTAGTCAATCCTGTGTTAGACTCTCTCTCTCTCTCTCTCACAGAGAAGTTGGAACACCATGCTCAGGAGCAACATGCCTACTCCCTGACCTGTTTAAATGTAGCACTAATGAACAAGTATTAGCCAACTTCCAGACTGTGTCCACTAACTAAGAACCACACTTAGAGTCTACAGATAAGAAGGACCATCCCAAAACAGAAGTGGGTTAATAGGTGTAATTTTAAGAGTTTTCAACACTTTTGAGACAGTTTACCATAGTGTGCTTAATGACAAAGAGAAACAGCAAGCCTGACCAAGTGCAAGAGATAGTTGTGAGTGCAAGCAGAAAGCATATGCAACAAAGCATTCCCTGCTGACTATGGGAGTGCCAAGGGAATTGTAAATATGAAGGATTGATATTGGTGATGGTGAAGTAGGATTCTTGAGGGCTGAGCAGCAAGCATGAAAGATATGAAGTGGGGTCATGCAGTCCTGGTCAACCATTATATTTTTTTCCTGGTACTTGGAACAACGCAAGTAACATTCCCATTTTCTGACACATCTCTTTATGCCAGCTGACTAACCTGTGTTGGCACCCATCACATATTTGAGAGGAAGAGAATCTCCTCCCTGTTGTGAGTTTGGTCAGTTATCATCTGTGTCATTACATCAGAGAAGCTGGGAGCCCTGGTCAGCCATTTTCCTTTATTCTGCACATGCTTGCAACCTAATATCCATCCTAAAGCACTTTGCCTTTGAAGTGTCTTTAAGGATCAGTCACCCCAGCCAATGTCCGGCCATCTCAAATGGTGACCTGCGTATAGGGAATTCATTTGGTGGTCGGCAGTTCACCCATTTCATTTAAATTAAAGCAGGTCAAGAAACTAAGGAGCCCTCACACTAATTCCTTTGAATAGGCAAAGAGTGTGTCTCACCCCGTGCCTGCTGGATGTACATTCATCATGAAAACCATCCCGGAGGATCTCAAATTCCTGAGCCAAAGTTACAGCGGCTGATTGGAAGAATTCTCACTGAACTACATAGCACATTTTTAAATGTTGATCTAACAGAGTGTCCAATTGTTAGAACAATACAAGTCATAGGGCAAAAGGAGCAAAATTTGTCTGTGTCTGAGTATTTGTTTTCTTTTTGAAGAACATAAAATTCCAATGAGGAGGTCAAACTCACATGTATCCTGCCAACGCTGCCTAATTTTCCTTAAGCATAAAAGACACCTGCATGATATGAGTGTACTTGTATGTAAGAACAACATCCTGATCAACATGGGGTTAACAATAGCAATCTATTAATTAGCAATTTAGTTTATTTACAGCAATCAGTTTGAATATGACTGTTTAAAAATCCATCCTTTTTGTCTAATTTTGCAATTTTCAGCTAAAAATGCCTGCCCCCAATGGAGAGACATTGTATGACTCTGAAACTTCAGTGATATAGTGTGCATTTAGCTAAGCCTATTCCACATCTCATTGAGACTGAAAAACCAAAGATTCTTAAAATAGGGAGCACCTGCACATGACCCCACAATCTGCTGCATCGATGCCCTTGTTTTGGGTAGGTTGGCTCTCAATCATTAGGGAGGGATGGAGGGGCACCACTGAAGCTATGGGGGGGATGAGAGATGCTGATACTTGACCTCATTTTTAGGAAATGGCAAATGGCAAAGGGAAAATAGCAAAGAGTGGATTCTGTGAGCCTGAGAAATAGGAAACAAGTGAAAGGGCAAATTCAGGAATCATAGGCCCAAGAAGAAACAAACACACAACTTGTTAGCAAGCATTCAAATTTAGTTACTGCCCAGCCAGAATGTAGGCATAAAAACAAAAAGCTAAAAGCTACTGCGGATGCTGGAAATCCAAAACAAAAACAGAATTACCTGGAAAAACTCAGCAGGTCTGGTAGCATCGGTGGAGAAGAAATCAGTTAACGTTTCGAGTCCTCATGACCCTTCGGCAGAACTGAGTATAGTTAGGAGAAAGGTGAAATATAAGCTGGTCTAAGGTGGGGGGGCGGGGGGAGAGAGAAGTTGAGGGTGGGGTGATTGTGGGGATAAGCAAGCAGTGATAGGAGCAGATAATCAAAAGATGTCACAGACAAAAGGATCAAAGAGGTGTTGAAGGTGGTGATATTATCTAAGAAAAGTGCTAATTAAGAATGGATGGCAGGACACTCAAGGTACAGCTCTAGTGGGGGTGGGGCGGAAAGACTAACAAAGTTTTAGTTTTAGATTTAAAAATAATGGAAATAGGTGGGAAAAGAAGAATCTATATAAATTACTGAAAAAAAAGGGGGAGGGGGGAGAAACGGGGTGGGGATGGGGGGAGGGGGAGTTTAAGATCTAAAGTTGCTAAATTCAATATTCAGCCCGGAAGGCTGTAAAGTGCCTAGTCGGAAGATGAGGTGCTGTTCCTCCAGTTTGCGTTGGGCTTCACTGGAACAATGCAGCAAGCCAAGGACAGACATGTGGGCAAGAGAACAGGGTGGAGTGTTAAAATGGCATGCGACAGGGAGGTTTGGGTCTTTCTTGTGGAAGGGTCATGAGGACTCGAAACGTTAACTGATTTCTTCTCCACCGATGCTGCCAGACTTGCTGAGTTTTTCCAGAATGTAGGCAGCTTTGGGTGGGAGGAGGGGGGGGTGGGTGGGGGGGGAGGTGGGGGGGTGGGGATTGACCTTAATTCCAATTGATATAAGCCAATTTGTATATGAATGAACTGTGACAGCAGGATGCTGACAGCCAGGGTGTGCAATCCTGTTATGCCTCTGATCTGGGAGGTTTGTAGACCCAGGTAAGGTGAAACTTTAATCAACTAATGAATTTTTCAGAGAAGTTGTGCAAACAATGAGGCGTAGGTTGGTATGAAGGAGTAATTCAGGGCATTAACTGAGGGAGACAATGAAGAGGATTTGGACTGGGATGTATCACGGGCCTTAAGGGAAAACTTGATGGGTGATCATTAACAGTTTTATACTGAAAAAAGGCATCTGAGTACTCTTCCCAGGGGGCACAAGAAATGGTTTGGATATTTCATTTTCTTTGGCAATTACTGCCTCTGCTCCCTTGTCACAGGCACAGCATTTGATTAAATTACATTTAGTGCGTGGGAGTCAGTCATGTAACATTAATTCAGAAACAAAGAACTGGCAGAACATTTAATTACAGTGGAATCCCCTATTACAGCACCACCTACAGGCATACTTGGTACTACATCTACATGTTGCCACTTTGAAAATGAATTCTGTCATAGACAGAGGGCAGAATTTTTTGCTCAGTGTGCGGGCGTATGCCCGACACACTCGAGCATAAAATAGTGCACAATGACGTTGGATGAGCACCCCGACGTCATCGCCCACTCACACGATATTTCGCTCGGTGGGCGTGCCAGAGCTGCGCCTGCCATTAATTAAGAGGCCAGTTAAGGCCATTAAAAAGTCAATTGATGCCAATTTTTTACTACCCGTGCGATTTTGCGCTCATCGTATGGAAAAAACAGGTAGGCTGCCAGCCAACAATTTCAAAAATCTCATCCATGAGTGAGATAAAAAGAGTGATTAGCATTGCCAGTGTGAGCAGTGAGGTGTTTGGTAGATAGTTTGCTGCTGGTGACTTATTGATACTTGGCAGCTTCATCTCTGTTCGGGGCTTCATTCTTAGCCTTTCCAGGCTTCATTTCAGGATTCATTGGTGTCTCCAAGGACCCCAGAGAATTCAGACCATGTGGACCCTTCCAGGTATCAGGCAGCCTTCTATTACCCTAGGAATGGGGATTGTGGTCTCTGCTGGTGGCATCTCCTCTGAGGAGGAAGAGAGGGCCAGAGGGGAAGGAGGCCAAGTGTCCCAATGCAGCTTCTAGGGGAGCGATCTGTGGGAGGAAAGGCACAGGTACATGGGGCGCAGGGCCAGCTGGCAGTCCAAGGCGGAAGGGGCCGCAGAAAATGCCACTATCCTGCTGCCAGGGTTTACAGGCAGCAATGCAGCTACTTCACTATGTCTGAGGTGCAGTGCTGAAGGAGGCTCCGCTTCTCAAGGGAGACAGTGACTTCCACTTGCCAGATGATTGGGCCTGAGATTAGCTCTGACTGTGTGGGTGGACACCCCATGCCAGTGGCTCTGAAGGTCACAGTGGCCCTAAACTTCTATGCCCCCGGCTCTTTCCAGGGCTCAGTGGGGGATCTGTGTTGAGTATCCCAATCAGCTGCCCATAGTTGCGTCAAGCTGGTGACAGAAGCTCTGTTCAGGTGGGTATTGACTTTCATTCATTTCAGTATGGATGAGGCCAGCCAGGCTGAGTAAGCCAGAGGCTTCGCGGCGATTGCTGGCTTCCCCCGTGTCCGGGGTGCTATAGACTGTACACATGTGGCCATCAAGGCGCCAGCAGGTGAGCCCGGTGCCTTTGTCAACAGGAAGGGATTCCACTCCATAAATGTGCAGATAGTGTGTGACCATAGGATGCAGATTCCACAAGTCTGTGCAAGGTACCCTGGCAGGTCCCATGACGTGTACATCCTGAGACACTCCCAAGTGCTGAGGCTATTCAGTGCTCCAGCCTGGCCGGATGGATGGCTGCTGAGTGACAAGGACTATCCCTCGAAAAGGCGGCTCATAGCGCCTCTTCACTGCCCAAGAACAGAACAGAGCAGCAGTACAACAGGAGTCATGCATCCACAAGGGCGGTGATAGAGAGGACCATATGTCTTCTGAAGACTCGCTTCCGATGCCTGGGCAATTCATGGGGAGCACTACAATACCCCCCAGAGTGGATATCACTGATAGTTGTTGCATGCTGTGCTCTCCACAATCTGGTACTGGCAAGGGGGGGACCCACTGGACAAAGAGGATGTTGACTCAGCTGCACAGGCCACAGATGATGAATCTAGTAGTGAGATAGAAGAGGAGCATCTGAGGAGAACGCTGAGGGTGTGGAGGTAGACCTCGGTAACCTCCAGGGAGCCAGGGACACCTTGATTCAACGCTCCATCAGCTAGGCTGCCAAATAAGCACTGCCACCTCATGCCAGGGCTGCCACCTCCATCCCGGATACCTGGAATGACCCTTTCCTTTGATCCCAAAGTCCATTCAGTGCCTGTGTAACAAAGTATCAAGCCACCTCCATCCAGCGTTACATACTGGCATACCCTGCATCACATAAAATAAAAAAGGTGAAGTATACTCAGGTTATTATGACAAAAGAAAATTTATCTCATATTGACAGTCAAACCAAATTAACAGAATTGGTCTTCAACCTCAGGCTAGTTAAAATAAACAAAATATTGCACAACAGAAGATCGCCCATGACCAGTCCCTCTTGTGCTCATGGTGCCTTAAATTTATGTTTGTAGGTGCTACATCTTGGTGCCTCCCCCTCGCTGGCATCGACATTGGAGACAGCCTGCTGACTCTGCTGTCCTGTTGGCCTCGATGAGCTTGGCCGGTGTCGTCTGGCCTGTGGAGCCTGTGCTGGCCCCACCTGGGGGGAAGTGGCCAGTTCCATGGCTGGCCTCTCCACAGTCACCACAGTCTCATCAGATGCCACGGTCACTGGCAGAGGAGCTGCTGCCACCATCCGGAGTACCCTGAGAGGAGCCCGCAGAGACGACAAGCAGCTCGTGCGCCAACGTGAGGTTGCTCTGGACTTCTCTGCTCACCATTGATGGATGGGCACCTAGCTGGGATACTGGATGCCCAATCCATCACCCACACGGACACCTGAGGTCATTGCCTGTGTGAGGGCTTGCAGGTCCAAGCACAACCCCAGGAACCCCTGATTCAATCCCTGGAGCTGCCTCTGCATGAGAGTTACCACTCAATGGAGGAAGAAGCGCGCTTGGCCGTGAGAGTCAACGCAGTGCTCATGCTTTGCATGGATTCCTCCACAACAGACACTCATGGAATTCCGCCAGATCCTCCCACACATCCCGCTGAACATTCAGTATCTGCCGCCTAATGGACGACTCCGGACGCTCATCATCTGCCTTCGACTCAGCATCGTCCTGGTCCCCAGCAGCCCTCTGACTGCTGGTGCCCTGGGCACTCTCTGCCTCTACCTACACCTCAAGCGAGTGTGAAGTGCCCTCACTGCTGTGCACTGACATTCTAGCCGAATATCTAATGCGCTGGTGCCTAGTTCAGAGAGTGGGTGTGATGAGGAGCCTGGTGGTCCTCTGCCGTCAGAGGTGGATCTTCGAGGTCCTGCAACTGGGTACATGGTGGCAAACCTAAGGGAGAACAGTGACCTGTCATTAGTTAAAGTAATCAGACTGTCACTGTGTATGCCAGGCACCCTGGTGAGACAATGGAGATCTGCATCATGGTGCCATCGCCTTTCGATGCTCACTGGGGGCTCCAGTTTTGAGGCTCCCATCAATGAAGACACTGCACAAGAATGTTTGCACCATCCAAAACTCTCACCCCTGTGCACTGCACTCTTACCTTCATCTGACACCCCAGCCTCTCTGTGGCCGGCTTACCAAGATGCATGCCGGCTCTCCAGCTCAAGGGCATCCTGCTCGTATCTGGTTAGGATTAGGAGGTTTGGGGGGCCTCTGTTATGGGTCATCTTCTCCTGAAAGGACAGAGGAGCATTGATTAGTCCACTCTGTACCTGCAGCACCATTGCAGCCTGGCCAACCCCACCTGTACCTTGCAGGACACATCCGAGTCTTGGCCCTTGAGCCACAAGGCACTCAGTCCAAGCAGCCAGGGCTCACCCCCTCAGCCAGCTCCAGCACCACTGATGGTTGGCACTCAAACTCTAACAACTTTGAACTCCAGAAGGGGATGGCCAGCCCTTAACACTTCAGCACACCGACCCATGCCAACACGGTATTCATCCCTCCTGAGCATAGCTGGTCATTAAACCTCTTGTGGCATTGGACACAGGTATGCTGCACCTCATCATAGCTGCTGACCAGTGCTGCCATCTCCTCCCAAGCTCTTTTTATCAGGTGCGGTGGCCTCCTCCTGCCATCCCTGGGCACAAGGGTGTGTCTCCTGGCAGCCACCTCCTCCAGGATGACCACGGGGCACTCATCTGAAAAACGGGGGCTGAGTGCCCTCCCGACCTTCTGCAGCCACATTTGTATCCATATTATTTACTCTCCTGCTGACAACGCCGAAGATGTCTTCGGTGTTGGCAGCCTTCCAGGGCCTGCCTGTGCCGTTTTTAAACCGGCTGCTGGGTCACCATTGGGGAGCTCCCCTTCCCGACCATTGGTGAGCTGCCGTTCACGCTCGGCGGGCCTTAATTGGCCCACCAGCATGAAATCGCAGTCAGGGGCCAATCGCGGGCAGCAGGCCATTTCCCGGCCGCACGGACCCACCGACCACGCCCACCGACCGCGCCCACCTGCCGACCTCAAAACTCTAGCCGGAGACTGAAAGTAATTATCAATGCATTTTGAAATGGAATGCTACAATTCACCCAACAATTTTAATATATAATAGATTTATATGTGAAAAAATGGAAATAGTATTGTGGTCACAATGGGGCCCTGGGTTAGATCACGTTTAAAAATGTGCCATGTATTTCATTTCAATCAGCCGCTGTAACTTTAGCAGAAAATTAGCAAAAGCCTTGTTTATACATCTATCTAGAGTGCTCTCCAACCTTTCATCGACGTTTAAACATTAGAGTAACATATCATTGCTTTATTGTTATATTATTATTTTATTACTGCTTCAGTTAGATTATTTTATTGCTCAATTTATTTGGATGTTTTAGCCCAAACAAGATTTAATGTATCAAAAGCAAGGATGATTCAATAAAGGCACAGGATAGAACCAGGAGCTAAAGCAATTCAACAATAAAAATCTGTTCATTACCCTGGACACAGTCTGATATTTCACCTGTACTATAAAGCAACTTGAAACATTGTAATAACAGGTGGAGCTGTGGTTCACCTTTGAGAGCAGCCTGAAACAAAGAAGCCAAAAATATCTAGAGCAAGCAAAACAGAGTAAACAAACTCAATATTAGTAGCCTTTCTAAACACAACACTCAACTTGTGTTATATTATGGGCAATTTTGTGCTGATGACTATTGGGTAGATAACTGCTAAAATATTTTTTATATCTTCAACAACAATTAAAAGCTCATACTAGTTAATCTCAGTCTCAAGAAGTATTGTTTGGCAGCAATCAAGATTTAGCACACCATTAAACAGAGTACTTAAACTGAAATGGACGAGCCCTAACTTTCTGTGGTGAGTTTTCTGGGCAGAAGTCCATTTCTCCAATGTGGCCAAATCTTATATTGAGCCCTAATTTTGCCACTGCTTTTCTGCCCAGCAATCATTTTTTTTACACATCTCCTGGCTCTTCATTTCCATGGAAATGCCACCAGCATTGGGCCCACTGTTACTGTACACTTCAAATAGCCTGTGCACTCACATGCCCTGCACAACTGTCTCCGAGCCTAGAAATTAGTTCCAAGCTGACCTCAGCCTATGTTAATACTATTCCACCAAGAGACCTCTGACTTTAACTCTCGATTTCCACATCATAATCTTGCTGTGTAACCACAGCTATGTACCTTGGGTTTGGGCTGCTGCTCCAGACCTGAAAACATCACTTCCACTTCCCTTTTTCCTTTTTCTCTTTTGTTTTCTTTTCTCTTTACCCTTCCTAGACCTTTATCTTCTGCCTTCCTTTTAACTTCTTCCCTCTTGGGTGCTTTGCCATCCCAAACTTTTATCCCAAAATTCAGCTCTCCTTGACCTTCTTACTGAGCTCCCACCATTCCAAACTTGACTCCCTCTTAAGTGACCCAGCAGCTTCCCTCTATGCCTCACTTAGATTCCTCTGAAGGTCCCATTAAGATACTCATTGTGGTCTCCTTATAAGTTGCAACCTCAACTGCCCTGTCCTACCCTCTTGCTGACCTTTCATGTCCAGTGCACCCTTTAGGGGCTATACCTTCCTACCTCCTCCTGTCCCATTGAGCACCTGGCTATGTATTCCAGGACTGGTCTCGCCCGAACTGCCACAGTGGCAATATGGCTTTTATCATCAAATTACATTGTGCTCTGTAACTCCACTCCTCTGTACCTTCTCCTCCTTTGAACATCTCACCTTGTTTCACCCTGTGGCCTGTCATTTTAAAACTTCATTCGCTACAAACCACCCAAGTACCACAACAAGTTTCTCCCGCAATACCTTCACTCCCTCAGCCTCTACACTGAACAACTTCTTATCATCGATGATTTCAATCTTCACTTCACCATGTTCTCTCTCCTCCGATTTCACTGCCCTCCTATCCCCACTTATTCTGTCCCTTCCTATAAACTCCCCTACCCATAGTCATGGCTACTCCCTTGACTTTGTCATTGCATATAGCCTCAGTGCTCCCATTTCATCTTCCCCTTGTATCGCTCTCCACCAATGTCTCCCTTCCGCCTTCCATCCTCAGTTTCTCCAGTGTCATCCCTGAAAAAAAAAAGCCACGATACTTACAGATGCAGTTTTAAATTCACAAATGTCTAGCCATTGGCTTTCAATTCAATACAATATTTCTACAGTTACCGATCTTCTCATCACATCCTCACCCCTATCTTTGATGTTACAAATCCCATTAAAACCATCACTCTCACACCCTGGTTTTTCCCACTGGTACGGCCCTCATCACTGCTCTCTTAAGTCAAAGGGCCAAAAACTTCAACAGATATGGCAGACAACTGGTTTAACCATTCATTGCCAGATCTGGCTGGACCACACAAAACACAAACCTGATTTGCTCTGCCCCAAAACAGCTCACTATTCCAGGATCATATTGGGAAACAAAGACATGAGTTCTCTTTTATTAAAACAGAAAATGCTGGAATTACTCAGCAGGTTAGGCAGCATCTCTGGAGAGAGAAACAGAATTAAAGTTTCAGGTCTGTGACCTTTCATTAGAACTGGGAAAAGTTAGAGATGTAACAGGTTTTGAGCAAAAGGCACATGGGGACAAGGGCAAAAGGAAGGTCGGTGATAAGGTGAAAGATAAGAGAGATGGAATGACAGAAGAGTTTGTCCTCCGGGGCCAAAGCGCATGGAGATGGGGCAAGAAAAGAAACAAAGGCCTGGACTTTGGAGGGGGTTTGAGGGATGGAATTGGGCCTGCCACCCCCCCGACGCTGATCAGAGGTGGCCACAGGGGCTGCCAATTACCGAGGTAGGCTGGTTAACAGGCCCGCCTCAGTTCCCTGGAACTTCAAACCAGTTGTTCTCTTAAACCTTAGGCCCTCTCGCACTCACACCTCATAGCCCCTCACCCTCTACCCACTCCCCATGCCCATATGTACCAACTCATACCAACCCATGCTCCTCCACCTATTCCCATGGCTCCTTATAGCCCCTATGGCAACTTAGTATCAACTCATGACCCTCCACTCATTCCCATGGCCCCTTATAACCCCAAACCAACTTAATGCCCACTCATACCCCCACCCACCACCATTTATCTTCCATGCCAACTCACCCAGTATCCACAATGGGTATATCTCTGGAGCCATGCTGAGACAAAATAAAATGAAGTTCTAAATATTAATTACAGACTTCACTGTATATAAAAAACACTGTCATTCATGAAAGCCCATTCAATATATTTACATCTCCTCAAGTACTTAATCCCTTATCATAACAAACATTTCTATTCATAATCTCATCAAAGAGAGTAAATTCTTGAACAATCTCTTTAAGCTGTCAATCAAACTGTGAATTTACCATGCCTCACTGTGATAATGATAGGTTATGGAAAGCAGTCATGCATTAATAATGCTAAAATGATAGCACTTTGTGTTATATGAACAAACAGCTACTGGAAGTGCTAGAACAGGTTTTTCAACTGCCACAGACACAGGCAGGCAGTTTTTCTTAATTTTTATATGGCTGACCATTCAAGTAACTTGGAAACTGACAGTTCAATATACCTTACCCACCCTTCATGAGTATTTGTGACTTCTCTAAAGACTCTCACACTGTGGGATAGGGCCTTTGTTCCAGCAAAAATGGGGTCTGTTTGAACTCAGCACAGAGTTTAAATGTCCCTGCCGAGTTTGGGTTTCAAAAAATTTAGTACGGCCTTGATTCATGAACTGGAGTATTTCCTCTTTCACGCAGAAGCTGCCATACAAATGGTGTTGTACACTGTGAATTTACAATGTACCTGGGGTGAACCTAGGATGGAGTAGAGGTTTGAAAACCTTTCTTTACGCAATCTCCCAGTCACAAATATGGATTTCATTCCCAGACTTTACAAGAGTGATAAAACAGCCGATAGTGAGTCAACAACTCCCTCCCTAACAGCACAGTGGGTGTACCTACACCACATGGACTGCAGCAGTTCAAGAAGGCAGCTCACCACCACCTTCTCAAGGGCAACTAGGGATGGGCAATAAATGCTGGCCCAGCCAGCCAAGCCCACATCCCATGGATGAATTTTTTAAAATCCTGTTTTAATTTACTCCCAGTTTTTAGTTTCTTATGTTTACTTTGATGAGGACAAGATTCTCAATCCTTTGGTAGATCAACACAGCATGTAATCAAGATTTTGCCTACCTACTTTAGGGCACAATGAAAATTTATACTGCTGTGTATATGCTGCTTTAAATTCAAAAGGGAATTTTGAGAAGTGTGCAGTATTTAATTTTGTGGTACTAAACCTTAAAAGTGAACCTGCCCAACCCCACCCCCCCACACCACTCACCCCCCATCACCCCTGCCCCACACACCCCAATCCACCCACCAAGCCTGCTTCACCATCCCTGCCCCACCACCCCTCAAACCCACACACGCCCCAAACCCCTTCCAACCCCTCACTCCCACCACCCCTCTCCCCCACCACCCCCATGCCCCCAGCCCCTCTCACCCCCACCACCTCTACCCCATGACTCCCCCAAACTGTCCAACCCCCACCACTCTGCCCCACCACCTTCTACACCCCCACCATCCCCCAAAATCCCCTCACCCCCTCCCCCACCACCCCTGTTCTATCCCCCCCAAACCTGCTCACCCCCTACCACCCCTGCACTGTCCCCCAACTCCCCTACCTCCCCCCTGCCCCACCACCCCCTCACTCTCCCCACCCCCACAGCATCAAATTGGCTCTAAAATTATTAAGGAATTTGACTTAGCATTTTTCAAGCACATATTCAACCAAGGACACTCTCATGACAGTAGCTGTGAATATGAACTGCTGCTGCTGACCTTCAGGCAGCTTCGTGGTTTTATGATGGGTTTTTAAAAAATTCAGAACAAAGCCGCCCAAAGGCCAGAAGCAGCAGCACAGCAACTCTGTGAAAACTGACCAGAAAGAATGGCTTTAAGAAAACTCAGAACTGTCACACAGTTCCGATTTTATTTTTGAACTGGTCTTTCAGGTCTCCTGCTCTGGCATCTCAGGCTGGAAAACAAGAAACTCCATTTACAACACCAAGCCCAGACCCTCCTAGTCCCCGTGCCCAGGTGTTTGGTGCCCGTCTGCTACCCCTCTCCCAGTCCCTGAGCCTATTTTGGAAATGCCACGGATTCATGGGGACTCCATGAAAACCCAGGGCAAAAAAACAAAACATGTGCCTCGAACAGGTGTGCTTCTGGCTGAAAGAAGAAAAAAAACAAAACAAACAAAGAAAAGGAAACAAAATGGGGAAGAGTTTACAGTCTGAAATTGTTGACCTTGGTGTTGAGTGCAGAAGGCTTTAAAGTGCCTAATCGAAAGATAAGGTGCTGTCCCTCAAGTTTACGTAGAGCTTCACTGGAACAGTGCTGTAAGCCAAGGACAGAACTGTCAGTATGAGAGCAAGTTGGAGAATAAAAACAAAAGGCCATCCGGGCTTCTCTTCACCACTACAAACATCAACTTAGACCCCTCTCCTCTGCCTGCACAACTCCAATAAATGTGAGGAGCTCATCAACTTTTTAAATAAAAGGTTTGAGACTCTCTATGGAGCTGCCTTTGTCGCCTCCCGCTCTTCCCCCAACCCAGGAATATAACCATTACACTACCATAGCCAAGCATTACTTCATGTAAATGATTGCAGTCAGCAGAGAGAGGAAACCTTCATGAGTATCTCTGGAATGAGTACAAGTACCCAAATCCCAGAGGTAAAAGGACAATGCTAATTCATTGTGCTATCCAGTCAGCGTATTTTGTTTTATATTTAGATAATAGGAAATCCATTCCCTAATCCAATTGTGCTTGGCTTGTTCTACCCAATCTACGGATTAATTGGAGTAACAGATATGACGGTAAGGCCATCATGCCTATTACTGAATGCAGCTGTAGTGTGTTAAAAAGAAATATGCCAGCTAATAAGAGCGCTACTTCATGATTGCACTTTTAATTAACCAATAAATTTATATAAATTATGTATTGTATTTGAAGTAATTAATGATGGAATGAAAATATTAGTAATTTTACCCAGTGATAGTAAATTAAAGCTTTGTCTTCTTTTGATACTTATTATTCAGCAGAAATCATAGTGCATTGATGAGAATTGGTAGCCTGTAATTGGCAGTCAAATCTTTCTGTTCGCTTCTGCAGTTACGTTGTGATTATTTTCATTTTTGTGTTAATTCTTCTTCTTTCAGTACCCCCTGTGGCCATAAGCTTCGTAGAATCACTCCATCTGTTTTAATTAATGTAATTATTCCCTGCAATTTATGTTTTTTAAATTTAAAATACATTTACATTTTTATTCCATTATTTCAGTACACTGAGGATTTCAGTTTTAAATCAATGTTCTTGCACACACTTGTAGTGGAATTATTTTTAAATCTGGAAATTGTACTGTCATATTGTATGAATACAGTTGCATTAAATTCTTTTTTCTGCCATTTTAACAACGGCATTAACCTATTTTGAAATACATGTGTTAATGCCTCCATAAAATTATTGGACAGAAGAATTTAATATAATGCATTAAGTGGTTGTGCAATAATTTTGAATAGCACAATTTCAAGGCTTATCTGTTTAAATTGTATCCTGATGCTCATTTAACATCATCCCATCCACCTACCCTGCTTAGCCCATGGCCTAGTGCTTTTCAGCTTTGCTTACTGTTCTTTAACATTGCACAATCCCAGTGTACAAAGCTCCATGTTGCCAGTGTCGGTATGTTCATAAAGAAAAAAGAAAGGCTTGCATTAATATAGTGCCTTTCTTGGCTTCCAGACATCTCAAAGCGCATTTCAGCCAATGAAATACTTTTGAAATATAGTCACAGTTGTAATGTAGGAAACACATCAATTTGCACTCAGCAAGCTCCCGCAAACAGCAATTTGAAAATGACCAGATCGTTTGCATTTTGTGATGCTGCTTGAGGAATAAATATTGGCCTGGACACCAGGGAGAACTCCCTTGCTCTTCTTCGAAATAGTGCCACTTTTACTTCCGCAGGAAGATGGGGCCTAGGTTTAATAGCTCATCCAAAGGGAAGCACCTCTGACCGAGCAGGAATCCTTCAACACTGCGCTGGAGTGTCAGCGTTGATTCTTTTTGCTTAAACCGTGGGCCTGAATTATGCAGCAAATTTTCTCCAATTTTGAGTGGCCCGTGCACTTTTAACGACAATGCACAGGCCACTCGACCAGGCAACAATTATGTTTTTCATGGGCTAAAAGGTATACAAGCTCCTGGCAAGGTGAGTAGGTAGGAGTTTTGATGTGAGTTGGTTGGAGTTTGATTACATATGATTTCTCTCATTTTTTTTGGTGTGCTGGAGAGCTCTTTGATTTCTCAGCATTTGCAGAGGCTTTCTGCCGAGAGGCCCCTTGAATGCACAGTCCTGCGCAATCATCTGTAAAAAAAAAAATGGGGATTGTCTACTCTGCTAGATGGAGCTCTTCAGAAGAGGGGGAGAGGGCTAGAAGGGAGAGGAGGCCAGTTGCTGCAGGGAGTGCCCCAGAGTGGGGCCTGTGGGTTGGGATGCGCAGCTCAAAGGGATACAGGGCCAGCAGGAAGCCCAAGGCAAAAGAGCCTGGAGAAGGCACCATTATCCAGCAGACAGAGTCTATAGGCAGCACTCCTGTTACCTGGCCATGTCTGAGATTCAGTGTCGAAGAAGGTTCCACCTCTCCAGGGGGACTGTCACCTCCATATGCCAGATGATTGGTCCAGAGATCGCCTCAAACTTTGTAGGTGGCCCCTATGCCAGTGACTCTTAAGTTGACAGTTGCCCTGAACTTTTATGCCTCAGGTTCTTTCCGGGGGTCCCTGTGGTGTCTCACAGTTGGCTGTCCACAGCTGAATCAAGCCGGTCACTGATGCTCTATTCCAAAGGGTCAGCACCTTCATTCGCCTCCAGACCAACAAAGCTAGCCAGGCTGAGTAAGCCAGAGGCTTCGCTGCAATGGCAGGATTTCCCCACATCCAGGGGGCCATTAACTGCATTCTTGTGCCCATAAAGAAGCCAGCAGGGGAACCGGGTGCCTTTGTCAATGGGAAGGACTTCTACTCCCTTAACGTGTGGATGGTCTGTGACCACAACAGACAGATTTTGCAGGTGTGTGCCAGGTATCCTGGAAGCTGTCATGATGCCAACATCCTCCATCACTCCCAGGTGCCAAGGGTCCATTGTTCCAGCTCGCTTGGATGGTTGGTTCCTGGGGGACAAAGGGTATCTGCTGAAAAGGTGGCTCAGGACCCAAAGGACCCAACTCAGGACAGAAGCCGAGGAGAGCAATAATCACAGCCATGCCTCCACAAAGGCTGTAGTTGAGAGAACCATAGGCCTAGTCAAGATGAGGTTTCACTGTCTGGTCTGTTCAGGGGGAGCACTTTAATATCGTCCTGAGTATGTTTCCCTTCTTCTTGTTGTCTGCTGCACACTGCACAATCTGGCTCTGTGAAGGGGGGGTGATTGGAGGCTGAAGACAGCGATCCTGTTCCACAGGCCACAGAGAATGACTCAAGTGCTGGGTCAAAGGAGGAGGAGCATGATCCCAATGTGAAGATCCTTATGAGAGACAGGGAGACCAGGGAGGCCTTGAGTCAAAGGACTTTCAGTGAGGCATCCAAATCAAGGAGTCAAGGTGATGGCAAGGGGCACGTCATCTTAATGACCCTGCCTGTCACTCTTCTGTCAAGTCTGACCTCTGAAATAAAATTTGCATCCCTTCCTCTGTGTCACAAGTGACTTCCAGGCCTATTCCCTATTAAGCATACTAATGCCATTGCACGTAATGAGATATTTTTATAATGAAACCAAATATACAAATGAACCAGTTCACATGTGCCAATGAAAGATAAAAACATAAATCACCCGTGAGAACTCATTTTGTGATCACAGTGACTTAAACTTGTGTTTGTGAGTGCTACATCTTCGTGTGTGTCCCCCCACACCCCCCACCCCCGCATCGCTGGCAGTTGGATTGGAGGCAGCCTGCTGACTCTGATGCCCTGTTGACCTTGGTGATCTTGGCGGCTGTCGTCTGCCTGGCGGAGACTGTGCAAGCCTCATCTGGGCAGGAGAGTCCAGCACCATGGCTGGCTTCTCCTCAGTCATCGCGGTGTCATCAGATGCAACGGTCACTGGCAGAGGGGCAGATACGCTGCTGCTGTCACCAGGAGCGCCCTGAGAGGAGCTGCCAGATGCATGGAGCTGCAGGTCATCCTCCAACATGAGGTTCGTTTGAATCTCCCTGCTCACCATCGATGGACGGACAGCTGGCAGAGAGTCACTAGGTGCCTCATCCATCTCTCACACTGGCAATGACCTGCTGATGTCACTGCCAGTGTGTGGGCTCACAGGTCTGAACACAACGACAGAAACCCCTGATTGAGGGGAGCTGCCTCTCCATGACAGTCCCACTCTCTCTACGGAGGAGACTATACATTCAGAACTCCAGTTCAACACAGTGTTCATGCTCCACATGGACTCCTCCAAGACAGAGACCATGGCACGTAGACCCTCAGGGATCTCTGCCAGATCTTCGCATGTATCTCGCTGGAACCCAGCATCTGCGGCCTGATGGATGACTGCAGAGACTCATTATCTGCCTCGGACTCGGCACTGACCTGCTCTCCAGCAATCCTCCTGCTGCCAGTGCCCTCTGGCCTCTCTGCTTCCGCCAGCTCCTCAGGCGAGTGTGATGTGCCCTAAGCACTGTGCACTACCATCTGATCTGAGCTGTTTATGCCCATCAATGTGCCTGTACCTGCGCTGGTGCTTGCTGCAGATGGAGGATGTGATGCGGGTACACCTGGCATCTGCTCCTCTTCAGGGGTTAGGGGGTACTCTCAGGGCCTCTGTGGTTGTGTGAAGATGGTGCATCTGATGGAGGAAGAGAGAATGTCAGTCGTAAACATCATTACGAAGTCACAGTGCTTACTGTCTGGTTGCTCCTTACAACGGACATATGCCTCAAAAAGACATCTGAATTGATGAGCAATGGGGACAATTGGTTTACACAGTCTAACAGCCACCCTACATTTCTTGTACCCTTCCCCATTTTACTAGTGTTGTCTGGACTCTTACCCTCCTCTGAGACCCCTGCCTCTCTGTGACCAATGCAACTGGCTGCACACATGCATGCCATCTCCAGAGCTTTCTCCTTCGTCAGAATTAAAATAAGGAGGTTTGGCACCCCATCACCCATTCATCCTCGTTCCTGCACATTGTCACTCCTCTTCTCCTGTAGGGACAAAAGTGCTTTCATTAGTTCCCCTTCTACATGCTAGAACAAACCAGCCTTCCTGCCAGGGGCACATGTTCAGGTGCCCATCACATTGTCCCACCTCACCCTTACATACATGCCAGCCATCCAGCCTAATTTTATAGTTTTTCAAGGCACAGGGGTATGAGGCAATTGAGGCTCTACATTTCACACCCATGAACATCAACAAGTCCTGCCACCCACAAAGACGTCTATCCATAGTTCCAAATAGAGTCATTTTTCACTCTGGCAGAGCACAGAAGGTCATTGAACTTTTTTCTGCGCTGGATCCATGTCCGGCAAACAACATCATGCCCGCTCACCTGGGCTGCGACCTCGGTCCGGGCCTTCTTGGTTAGGTGAGGTGGCCCCCTCTTACCACCTCACGGCAGCCACTCGCTGTCCCCAGAGGAACACACAGGAAGCATCTGGAAATCAGGCGGGCGAGGGGCAGACTGGCTATGGGCATTTCCGTCCTGCCTGGCACGGGCTATAGGTCCAGATGCCATAATGCTGACAGTAGCACCAGAATGCCTTCCTGATACAGTGAAACCCACAGAATGTCAAGGTAGCTCCCCGAGGCTCCTGAACACCTATTGCCAGCCTTCAGGGAGCTCCCTAGCAACTTTCAAACCCCCCACCCGCACCCTCATTGGTCCCGGCGCCTGCCCTCTTCCCGCCCCTGCCGGAACACTGAGCGTGTCTCCACGTGTGTTTCATGCTGGCCAGCAGTTAATTGGCTAGGCAGCATGAAATTGAGGCTGGGAGCCAATCGCGGACATAAGTGGATTACACATCCACTTCTGTGCTTGCCGATCGCACTCCCGCACAACGCTAAAAATTCAGGCCCTGGAATGGGGCATGAACCCAGAGGTGAGAGTGCTATCAGCTGAAGCACAGTTTACCATCGTATATACATAGAACATTTTAGAAACTGGTAAATCGCAGTAAGCCTATGATTTTTGTTTGATTTCAATGATAACTATGCCTTTGCTTGAATTGCCCTTCCTATGGTCAAATAGTCAGATGCCTTTTGGAGCCATTTATACTGGGTTAATTCATGGACTTGCTTTGTTAACTTATTTAGTAGTTCAATTATACTTTGTGTGAAATAACTCCATCTGAATTCATCACTTCCAATTTCTTCATTTTTAATATAGATCATCTTTGTTAGTATTGACAAATTCTGTTGTTTTGTTCTGTTCATCATTTTCCTCACTTCTGTTTGGCCAACCTCTGAGTTACCTCTTTGCCAAAAAGAAGAGAGTGTGAGCAATAAGTGAATTTGTTTTTCCACGTGAATAAATATTTATATGCAAGCAAGCTAGTACTGCTGAGAATAATCCAATAAAGATAAGAGACGGCGAGCGAGAGGACCTCTTTGGATTCAGATTCTTCAAACAAACAATTATAATAAAGGAAATGAAGCTAATGCTGTGTTTGGCAATGGTTCTATTTATGTAGTCATGCCACCTGTTCAGCAGGTCGTTCTCTAGCATTTCCCGACCTAACAGTATTATGAGTGCGCCATCTCATGATTGCAACCGTTCAAGGAAATGATCCACCGCCATCTCCTCAGCACAGATAGCGATGGGCAACTGTTGGATCCAGTGCCCTGGTTTGTTGGGGCTCAAGGATCCAGGCTGCATGCTTGTTTCAGGGTGACCGAGTAGGTACCAAGACAGAGAAGTTCAGTAGACTGTTCTTAGAAAAAACACATTCTGTTTATTTACAAAAGGAACTCAGCAGCTACACTTGTGTGCTTACAAAACTCTGTCTTTACTCTTCAGACTCTAACTTAAGACTACTGACTACAAAGTGGTAGCCCGCGCTACCCTGCTATTGGGTATCAAGATCATGTGATCTTACATTACAACATTTGTCTTAAAGGTATATTACACATCAGATTACTACATCCCTCCCCCTTTACTCAGAAATATATTTTATAATTTTTCTCAAAATATCAAATTATTCACACAAATAAATAATTTACCAAGTCAGTCTTTCTGGGGGCTTCCTTATGCATGTAGAATGTCTCAGCTCTACAGCTTCTGATGTTTAATCCCTCACTTTAGTTGTCTGAGCATCTGGTTCTGCAGTAGGTACCTGCAAATCTATTTCTTCGACTCTTTCAGGTACATTTGGCCGTTCTGACACATCTGTGCTTAGTTGAGTTCTTTCAACACGCGACGTTAATTCAGTCACGAACACGGGTGGAATCATTTCTGGGTATTTTGTTTCCCCTCTTCTAATATGATCCACATGTCTCCGTATGACTTGATCTTCAACTTTCGCGTGGTAAAAAAGAGATCCCGTTACTGCACTTATTTCACCAAACAACTATGTTGGTCCTTCTCTAAAATTTTTCACAAATACTTTCTCTCCGATGTCAAATGTCCTGTCATGGCTGTGACAGTCATGTTCAATTTTCTGACTTCCCTGACTCCTTTCCACCTTCCCCTCCAAGTTTGGCATAATTAGGCTCAATCTCGATTGGAGACGGTGCTTCATCAACAATTCTGCAGGTGTGACACCTGTTGTCGTATGATGGGTGGTTCTATAATGGAAAAGAAAACATGCTAATTTATTTGCTATCAAATCTCCAGACAATTTCTTCATACCAGATTAGAACGCCTGAACTGCTCTCTCAGCTAGTCCATTTGAAGAAGGGTGGTATGGTGAAGTTTTCACATGAGTAAAACCGTTGAGGCTGAAAAATCGGTGAAATTTAGCACTCGTAAATTCCATTGTCTGATACGACCACTTCAGGTAGTCCGTTGATTGCAAAACTTTGTCATAGCTTGTCTATTGTAGCGGAAGATGTCGGCGACCTCACTTCATATATGTCCATCCATTTTGAACGAGCATCGACAATAAGTAGAAACATTTTTCCCATAAAAGGTCCCACATAGTCGATGTGTACTGTCACCCATGGCCTTCCTGGCCACTCCCAGGAGTGTAACAGAGCTGTTGAAGGTAATTTACGTACTTGCTGACACTGCATCCAACTTCTCACTAAATTTTCTATTTCCCCAGCCATCCCAGGCCACCATACATAGCTGCGTGCTATTGCCTTCATTTTGGAAATCCCGGGATGTGCACTGTGAAGTTCAGATAACAATGGCTTTCGTCTTTTTGGAAGAACAAGCACTCGTGCTCCCCACAGTAAGATACCTTCCTGGCTGGTTATTTCGTATCTTCTCTGGAAATACAGTTTCATTTAATCGGATTCTTGTTCTTGTGACCAACCATGAAGAACTTGATCTTGCACTTTGGATAAGACTAGGTCTCGACTTGTCCATTCTTTAATCTGTCTGGCACATATTGGTGATGAGTCCAGGAAGTTCAATAATAAAACAAATTCTTGAGGAATTGGAACATCCTCATATTTTACTTGCACGGGCAAACGATTGAGTACATCTGTGTTTGTAATTTGACTTCCGGGTCTATGAATGAAAGTATACTCATACACTGCCAAGATCAATGCCCATCTTTGTACACTTGCTGAGGCTATAGGGGGTACAGCCTTGTCGTCGTTGAATAATCCTAATAATGGTTTGTGGTCCGATATGACAGTAAAGTGACGACCGTGTGCATATTGGTGAAACTTCTTAACACCGAAAATGATTGACAGGCCTTCTTTGTCTATTTGGGAGTACCCCTTTTTCTGCTGTGTTGAGCGTTCTTGATACATATTCTATAGGTCATTCTGATCCATCATCCATTCGATGGGAAAGCACTGCTCCCACTCCATAGGGAGATGTGTCACACGTTAATACCAACTTTTTTTTGGGTCAAAATGTACTAGAAGTGTAGGTGACTGTAACAACTGTTTCACTTTTGTGAAAGCTTCTTCTTGTAGTGTTTTCCAAGACCATCGCTGTTTTTTCTTGAGCAGGTAATACAGGGGTGCCAGTTCTGTTGGGAAAATAAGCAAGAAGCGTCCATAGTAATTGATCATCCCCAAGAATGATTTCAGTTCAGATGTATTCTTTGGCACTGGGGCTTCTCTAATGGCTTTCACTTTTTCTTCAACTGGATGTAGGCCTCGTGAATCTACCTTGTGACCTAGATAAGTTACCTCTTCTGCTTGGAATGTGCACTTTTCCTTTTTCAACCACACTCCAACCTGCGAAAAATGTTCCAAAACTTCTTCCAGGTTCATCAAATGTTCCTTTTCTATGAGTCCAGTCATGAGAACATCATCCAAATAAACTACAATGTGGGGCAGTCCCTGTAGTAAACATTATTCCATGGTTCTTTGGAATATGGTGCAAGCTGAAGAGATGTCACAAGGTAAATGGATATATTGGTACAGCCCTTTGCATGTATTAATGGTGACAAACTTCTGGGAGACCTTCTCTAATTCCAATTGTTGGTAAGCATGATTCATATCAAGCTTCGTGTAGGCAGTTCCACCTGCCAGTTTAGCGTACAAGTCTCCAATTTTTGGTACGGGGTGTCTGTCCAACTTAGCCACTTTATTGACTATTAATTTGTAGTCCCCACAAATTCAAAAGCTTCGGTCAGATTTGAGAACAGAAACTGCACTGATTGTATCACTCTCTGTTTTTCTAACTTGTCCAGGTCAGTGTCTACCATTTCCTGCATTGCATAAGGTACTGGTCTTGCCTCTATGAATCTTGGTGTTGCCTCTGGATCTAAATGAATTTTTGCTTGTAGCCCTTCAATCTTTCCAAGTTCGTCCTTAAAAACTGAAGCATATTTTCGTAGTAGCTGTGACAGCCCATTAGTTCTCAGTTGAAAATTTTCAGTCCATCCCAATTTAATTTCTTTCAGCCAGTTTCATCCGAGGAGACTAGGTCCCTTGCCTTCTACTACCATTAAGGATAATTTCACTATTTGACCTCCATAGTGTACTCTGACTTTACATACACTCTTGACTTGTATACCTTCTCCTGTGTAAGTTTTCAATTTGGCATCATTTTCTTCCAAATTTTGTTTACAATCCCCATGATTCAGGTATTTAAAAGTATGCTCACCTATCACTGTAGTGGCTGCTCCAGTATCCACCTCCATTCTGATAGGCCTCTCATTCACTCTCATGGTTACCTAGATAGGTTCTGTTCTTCCTACCTTTAAATTATATAATGAATAAACATCTGAATCTATTATTTCAGGCTTTCCAATGCTGTTAATCTCATTGAGTTTTTGCTTTTGTCTGAAAGTCTGCCTGATTCTATCTTTACAATGTCTCATGAAGTGTCCATTTCGATGACAGAAAAAAATTTGATCTTTTTAAACTGTGATTCATAACAAGGTTGTCTGCGTCCGGCTCTGTTATCATTATGCCATGTTTTGCTGCTAAGTTATCTCTTTTAATTTGTCTGCTAGAGGTGGCTGCTTTCCGCTTCCGAGTAAAGTTTTGCATTTTCGTGCACTTTTTGGCTGAGGTTTCCCACTCAACGTGGAGGACGGCGCCTTTTTACGCTCCCTGTATGGTTTTCAAGTCTTGTATTGCACCTTCCATTGCCAGAGCGATTTCCAATGCCTTCTGAAAATCTAAATTTGTTACAGACAGTAATCTCTTCTGAATCGTATCTTCATTTTTCCCACACACCAGTGATTTCCAAGCATATCATTGATAGATGTACCAAACTCGCAATATTCAGTTAGTTGCTTCAGACTTGACACATAACAAGCAATTGCCTCCCCCGTGGCTCTATTCCTTGAGTTAAATTTGAACTGTTGCATTGTCACCTATGGCTCAGGCTGATTCTTTACAAGGTTCACTAAGTCAGCAAAACTTTTCGAACCTGGGGCACTGGGCGCCAACAAACTTCAAATTAATCGATATGTCTTACTCCCACACGTGGATAAGAGGATTGCGCGCTGCTCCTCCTCCTCCTCGGTGTCGTTTGCCTAGAAGAAGGACGTGAGGCGTTTGACATAATGAGACCAGTTGTCTGAGGCTCAATCAAAAGGCTCCACCCTTCCAAATTGCGGCATGCTCTGAGGGGATTGCTTCAACAATCAGGAAGGAAATTTTTCTTTACTTACAACTACCTTGCGAGGTACGGCTTGATTTCAGTTCTTCCAATTTCCTCTTGCTTTTTACCTTGTCCTTTTGTGTCATATCTTGGTTTTTACTTTTGTTGCCAGTTTGTTGGATCCAGTGCCCTGGTTTGTTGGGGCTAAAGGATCCAGGTTGTACACTTGTTTTGGGGTGACCGAGTTGGTACCAAGACAGAGAAGATCTGTAGACCGTTCTTAGAAGAAACATATTCTGTTGATTTATAAAAGGAACTCAGCAGCTACACTTGTGTGCTTACAACTCAAAACTCTGTCTTTTCTCTTCAGACTCTAACTCAAGACTACTGACAATGGAGGTAGCCCATGCTACTCTGCTATTGGGTATCAAGATCATGTGATCTTACATTACAACATTTGTCTTAAAGGTACATTACACATCAGATTACTACAGCAACAAATCTGCCTTTGACAGTATCACACGCATCCTAAGATTAAATAAATAACCACAATGCTTTTATCCTCAAGGTTCCATCTCTGGGTTGTCTCAATAAATTAAGAATGATTTTAGATACAATCTTGCTTCAGCTTCACGCTTTAGTACTTTGGTCCTCACTTAGCCGTGAACAGTTGGAAATGATATTCCCTTGCACTCTCACAAAGTAGTTAATGGTTATGGGTACTGCATAACTTGCCATCCTTGGTCAAGGTTACTTAGACACTCTCACTATATGCTTAGGTCAAGCCAGATCCAACTGATTTACTGGCAAAAGTGACAATGTTTATTTCTTATTAATTAAAAGAAAGTTCAGCTACTCAGTATACGAGTTCCAACAAAACATCAGGTCACCAATAGATTTGAAGGATAATTATTAGCATCCTCTGCAGCAGTACTAAACTGTACTACCATATTCAGAGAGTGTTGTATACTTCGATATGGATTGTGATTTTTAAATCAATTATAGCAGAGTTTATAACTTGGAGTAGGATTTTGCAGCTTACTGTTGTTTTCTGTGGATTGTAATTCTAGAGGTGATTACTTTGATGAAAAGGACTTGTCTTATTTATTGTTATTCTTTCTTTAATGGTGCATTCTTAAGAAAGAAATCATTCTTCAAAGCCCTGTAGGTATTCTGTGTTTTGTGTGCAAAAGTAGATAGACCTCTCCGTGTCTATTATTTTTTCCCCAGACAGCATCAAGATTATTTGCAGGCTGAGCTTTTAAAACGTGGATGTTTTTTTCAAAGATGTTTTAAAGGGTGCAGAATAATACATGGGAGACATCAGTACTTCTGTAACGCTTACCCATTATCTTCTCCTTTCTCTTAAATTTTGCTACAATCTTGGCTAGTGACAAGTGATTATTTTTCCTAATGACTTCTACACAGAAAATAGTGGATGTAGTAGTTCAGTTCCAACTATGGATTCAATGTGATCAGCATGGTTCAAATCAATCTAATCCTCTTTTTACATCACAGAGCTGCTACTAATGCGAACTCTGAATAAGGTGGTGGTGTTGGAGTGTAAATGAGATTGCAGTACTGCCCCTATTGGCATGGAGCCCCACCATTCAAATATCATCACACTTTCATGGCATAGATAAAGGGCTTCATGCAAAAATGAAGTCAGAATTGCGACTTTTAAAAAACAGCTCATAGTTGTGTTACGATCACAGCTGATGTTATTACTGGACGAGTCAGATCCCAGAATGGAACCTAGCTCAATAGATCATAGCTAATTTTTTTTTAAACCACGGAGGGTACTTACTGAAACAGATTCACAAGAGCCTGTTGTTAACAAAAAATTTAAAACATTTATTGCACAAGAAACATTGGGCAGAACTTTCCATGCCAGCTGGCATCAAGCATCACGGTGGGCGTGGGCAGACAATATAGCGGGAAGGCCAAAAATCAGTTTCACAACGTCGTGAAACCTGCTTGCAATCATCCACTCTGCCCGTCAATGTTCCCTGTCGCCGCACATCGGGAACTTCATTGTAATACATCTGGATATCATTATAAGCCCAGCGCACCCGACTCATCCTCCCACTCTGGAACATCCAGGCACCAATCATGCCAATGTGTTTCACAACTGTTTCTAGAAGCCATCCCAGGGATGCATCATTGAATTGGGAGGCTGCAGCCTTCTTGCTTTTTGGGGCCATGACTTCTATGCAGCGGTCCTGGCTGGAAGCAGTGAGAGGTGTGCGCGCAACTGCCCTTTACATATGGCACTCGGCGGGACAATGTGGCGAGGTGATAGCATGGTAGGCATCTTGGAAGCTGCCCACCAGTGAAACGGTGTGTTTCCCAGGAATGCATGATTAATGAGGCGATATTGGGATGGTACGGCATGAAAACCCGCCTTTGCGGCCAGCAGGTAAAACGTCCTTTTTGCTGCCCGCTACCCAACTTAGTGCAAATTTGGGACAATTCAACCTATTAACTATATTATGCTAGATAATAAAAAGATTGGAAAGATTTTAACACAGACACCAATAAAAAATGATTCAAACTCACTCGGTCCTTTTTATCCCAGCAATACTCTTACATACCCAAGACTCCAGTGAAGTGGTACCACTATTTCCACACCCAGGGTAGAGCTGGTTCAGTTGCAAAGAGGTTTCTTTTCGAGTAGACTTCTAAAAATTCAGTAGAAGTCTTTTCACAATTGGTATATCCCTTGAGATATCCAGAAAACTCCTCTAAATTCACTATTACTTTAACTTTAGAGCAATACATAATAGTTCCTTTACAGCCTGACATCATTTCCACCTAGAGAGAATCTTAGCCCTTTTCTGTCTTCAGTCTATGGTCACATATACCAACTGAAACTAAAAACACTTTTCTTGTCTTTCCCTGTATCTCAGTGGGTCTCTCTCTGATCCTTTCCTAACAGCACTGTGGATGTACCTACATCACATGGACTGCAACAGTTCAAGGAGGCAGCTCACCACCACCTTCTCAAGGGCAACTAGGGATGGGCAATAAATGCTGGCCAAGCCAGTGAAGCCCACATCCCGTGAATGAATAAAAAAAAAACAGGGCAATTATGAGGGCATGAAAGCTGAGCTGATGAAAGTGAATTGGAAAATTAGGTTAAGGGATAGGTCAATAGAGATGCAGTGGCTATTACTTAAGGGGATATTTCAGAATGCACAGAATAGATACATTCCAACCAGTAAGAGAAAGTCCAAGGAACGGACACACTATCCGTGGTTAACTAGAAAGGTTAACAATTGTATCAAACTTAAAGAACAAGTATACAATTGTGCAAAGGTAGTGAAAGGCCAGAAGATTGAACAGAATATAAGGAACAGCAAAGGATGACTAAAAGACTAATAAGGAGGGAAAAATTAGAGTATGAGAGAAAGCTGGCCAGAAATATAAAAACAGATAGTAAGAGTTTTTATAAATATTTTAAAAAGAAGAGTTAACAAACTGAGCTTTGGTCCTATTGAAAGTGAGTCTGGGGAGTTGATAATGGAAAACAAGGAGATGGCAGCTGAATTGAACAGGTATTTTGCATCAGTTTTCACTATAGAGGATATAAGTAACAGCCCAGAAGCAGCTATAAACCAGGAAATGGGAGAGAGGAAGGAAGTCAGGAAAATTACAGTCACCAGAGAAGTGGTACTGAGTAAATTATTGGAGCTGCGGGCTGACAGAAGTCCTGATGGACTTCATCCTAGGGTCTTAAAAGAGATATCTAGTGAGACAGTTGATGCATTAGTTTTAATTTTCCAACCTCTCTAGATTCGGACAAGGTCCCTTTAGATTGGAAGATAGCAAATATAACTCCATTTTTCAACAAGGGAGGGAGACAGAAAGCGGGAAACGATATGCCAGTTAGCTTAATATCTGTCGTAGTGAAAATGTTAGAAGCTATTATTAAAGAAGCTATAGCAGGACATTTGGATAAGCTCAAGGTCATCAGGCCAAATCAACATGGTTTTCTGAAAGTGAAATCATGTTTAACCAACTTACTGGAGCTCTTTGAAGGAGTAACATGTGCTGTGGATAAGGGGGAACCAGTGGATGTACTATACTTAGGTTTCCAGAAGGCATTTGATAAAGTGCCACATCAAAGGCTACTGCAGAAAATAAAAGCTCATGGCATGGGTGTAACATATTGGCATGGATAGAAGATTGGCTGGCTAACAGGAAGCAGAGAGTAGGCACAAATAGGTCATTTTCAGGTTGGCAAGATGTAACAAGTGGTGCACCACAGGGATCAGTGCTGGGATTTCAACTGTTTACAATTTATATAAATGACTTGGATGAAGGGAGTGAAGGGATGGTTGCCAGATTTGCTGATGACACAAAGATAGGTAGGAAAGTAAATTGTGAAGAGGACATAAGGAGGCTACAAACAGATATAGATAGGTTAAGTGAGTGGGCAAAGATCTGTCAGGTGGAGTTTAATGTGGGAAAATGTGAAATTGTCCATTTTGGCAGGAAGAATAAAAGAGAGGCATATTATCTAAATGGTGAGAGATTGTAGAGCTCTGAAGTGCATAGAGATCTGGGTGTCCTAGTGCATGAATCACAGAAAGCTAGTATGCAAGTACATCAAGTAATTTGGAAAGCTAGTAGAACGCCATCATTTATTGTGAGGGGAATTGAGTACAAAAGTAGGGAGGTTATGCTTCAGTTATAAGAGCATTGGTGAGACCACATTTGGATATTGTATACAGTATTGGTCACGTTATTTAAGGAAGGATGTAAATGTGTTGGAAGCAGTTCAGAGAAGGTTTACCAGAATAATACATGGAATGGGTGGGTTGGCCTATGAGGAAACGTTGGACATACTAGGCTTGTATCTGCTGGAATTTAGAAGAGTAAGAGGTGACTTGATTAAAACATATAAGATCCTGAGGGGTCTTGACAGCATGGATGTGGAGAGGATGTTTCCTCTTGTGGAAGAATTTAGAACTAGGGGTCACCGTTTAAAAATAAGGCGTCGTCCATTTAAAACAGAGATGAGGTGAAATATTTGCACTCAGAGGGTTGTGAGTCATTGGAACTCTCTTCTTGAAAAGGTGGTGGAAGCAGAGTCTTTGAATATTTTTAAAGCAGCAATGGATAGATTCTTGGTAAGCAAGGGGGTGATAGGTAGGTGGGATGCAGATTTCAGGTTACTATCAGATCAGCCATGATCTTATTAAATGGCGGACCAGGCTTGAGGGGCTGAATGGCCTACTCCTGCTCCTTGTTCGTATGTTCATCTGTAAACAGAGAAAGATATGGAAAGAGATTACAAATTGTGAGTTACTTAAAAAAAATCAAAAAGCATTAATTTACACGTGTAGAGTCCAGTAAGTCAATGTTCAATGAAGGTTCTTTCAGGTGGTTTAGTCCGACAGAATTCCTGGCCTTGATCATAGGAACTCGGTTGCAGTTTAAGGCAGTTGAAGATGCAGCAAAGGATTCTTGTATTCTGGGAATAAGTTCACTTTGCAGGTGAAATTCAGGGTTCTTTCTGGAGATCAGACTTTGAGAGAGATGGAGGTCAGAGGCAGGTTGCTGGCCTGGAGCCCTGTTTTTTTCTTATCAGGTTAAACAGTAACTGAAGACAGAATACAAAGCTGTATAATTAAAGGCAACCCAAACAGCTCAAGTCTTGGTCATGTGACAGGGCATAGATAAATGATTTGGACTTAAATGTAGGGGGTATGATCAAGAAGTCCACGGATGACACAAAATTGGTAGGGTGGTAAATAGTGAGGAGGATAGCCGTAAACTGCAGGAGGATATTAGTGGACTGGTCAGGTGGGCAGAGCAGTGGCAAATGGAATTCAACCCAGAAAAGTGTGAGGTAATGCATTTGGGGAGGTCTAACAAGGCAAGGGGTTACGCTATGAATGGTTGGACCCTGGAATGTACTGAAGATCAGAAGGACCTTGGTGTGCATATCCATAGATCCCTGAAGGTAGCAGGGCAGGTAGATCAGATGGTTAAGAAGGCATATAGGACACTTGTCTTATTAGCTGAGGCATAGAATACAAAATCAGTAAGTTATGCTGGAACTGTATAAAATGCTGGTTAGGCCACAACTGGAGTACTGTATGCAGTTCTGGTCACCACATTATAGGAAGGATGTGATTACACTGGAGAGGATGCAGAGGAGATTTACCAGGATGCTGCCTGGGCTGGAGGGTCTGAGCTATGAGGAAAGATTGGATAGGCTGGGTTTTTTTCCTTGGAGCAACGAAGGTTGAGAGGGGACCTGATAGAGGTGTATAAGACTATGAGGGGCATAGATAGGGTGGATAGGAAGGCACTTTTTCCATTAGTACAGGGTTCAATAACCAGGGGGCATAGATTTAAGGTAAGAGGTAGAAGGGGAGTTGAGGAGAAATTTTTTCACCCAGAGGGTGATGGGAGTCTGGAACTCACTGCCTGAAAGGGTGGTTGAGTTAGAAACTCTTGTAACATTTAAGATGTGTTTAGATATTCAGTTACATTGCCATTGCCTTCAGGGCTATGGGCCAAACACTGAGGGCCCAAACACTCCTTTCAAGTGAAGCAGCATTTCACTTGCATTTCCCCCAACTTAGTCTACTGCATTCATTGCTCCCAATGCGGTCTCCTCTACATTGGAGAGACCAAACGCAGACTGGGTGACCGCTTTGCAGAACACCTTTGGTCTGTCCGCAAGAATGACCCAGACCTCCCTGTCGCTTGCCATTTTAACACTCCACCCTGCTCTCTTGCCCACATGTCTGTCCTTGGCTTGCTGCATTGTTCCAGTGAAGCTCAACGCAAACTGGAGGAACAGCACCTCATCTTCCAACTAGGCACTTTACAGCCTTCTGGACTGAATATTGAGTTCAATAACTTTAGATCTTGAACTCCCTCCTCCATCCCCACCCCCTTTCCATTTCTTCCCCCTCTCTTTTGTTTTTTCCAATAATTTATATAGATTTTTCCTTTCCCACCTATTTCCATTATTTTTAAATCTATACCTTTTATGCCGTTTTAGTCTTATTTCACCCCACCCCCACTAGAGCTGTACCTTGCGTGTCCTGCCACCCATTCTTAATTAGCACATTCTTTTAGATAATATCACCACCTTCAACACCTTTTTGTTCTTTTGTCTGTGACATCTTTTGATTATCTGCTCCTATCACTGCTTGCTTGTCCCTACAACCACCCCCTCCCACTTCTCTCCCCCCACCTTAAACCAGCTTATATTTCACCCCTCTCCTATTTTTACTTAGTTCTGTTGAAGGGCCATGAGGACTCGAAACGTCAACTTTGTTCTTCTCTGCCGATGCTGCCAGACCTGCTGAGTTTTTCCAGGTAATTCTGTTTTTGTTTTGGATTTCCAGCATCCGTAGTTTTTTGTTTTTATCACTGGAAAATGGGATTAATGTAGTCACAATGGGCTGAATGGCCTCCTTCTATACTGTAGACATCCATGAGTCTATGAGGGCAGTTTCTGATCAAGCCATTCAGCTAACAATGTACTTTAAGGACCCTCATTAAAACCCATTGTATTTTGAGCAGATAACTGTGGAACCATGAGCACATCATTAGAGATAAGGAGTCCCAATAGCTCCTCCTCTGTCCAGAGCTAGCTTGTGCAGACATTTCGTCTATTAGCCATTTGTGTTTGCTTTACTGGAATGTTGACACAGTGCAAGAGGTCTCATGTTTCAGGAGGATGATGAGTTAGTCTTTGCCCATTGGAACTGCTCAGACCCTTCCAGATCCGCAATCATGTGGTTAGCTGCAGCCATTTTATCAGTCCCAATAGCTCTTCCATTTTCCTTTGAGAATATGGAAGAGAAACAACTTTTTAAGTTTATTTTTTCTTCACGCCTTCTCAGCATGACACAATTAAAACACATTGTCATTGGAAGAATGCCCAGCTGATCTAGTGCACGCATATTGCAGGATACTTAAGAACTTTGCTGATTTTCACATGCAACCGGATGTCTTGTAGCATTGCAAGGCCTCAAGGCCAACCCAGACATTCATATCTGTGGGTCCAACAAAGGGACTGAAATAGCCATCCTTCTCCTTTTTAACTATATATCTAATATATATATATATATATATACTTTATTTATTCATTGGATGTGGGCACCGCTGGCTAGGCCAGCATTTATTGCCCATCCCTAATTGCCCTTGTTCAGAGAGCATTCAAATTGCTGTAGGCCAGACCAGGTAAGGACAGCAGATTTCCTTCTCTAAAGGACATTAGTGAACCAGATGGGTTTCTACAACAAATGATAATAGCTTTTAATTCCAAATTTTTATCGAATTCAAATTCCACCATCTGCTGTGGCAAGGTTCATACCCTGGTCCCCAGAGAATTACCTTGGATTACTCATCCAGCGACAATACCACTACGTCACCGCCTCCACCAATACCACTATGCCAAGTGCAGGCCATTCTTAATGACAGGTCCAAATTTGTATCCATTGGACCTGCCACTAAGCATGACCATGAAGCCCTGCTTGAAAGAAGTTACAAAAACACTTGTTGGATGTGTGTAAGAGTTATGAGCTGTATGGTGGTGTATAGGTAAGGAGAGAAGAGTGGGTCTAGGACTAGTATTTTAAATTTAAATAAGGGTGATTATGAGGGCATGAAAGCAGAGCTAGCTAGAGTGAACGGTCATATGAGGTTAAGGGATAGATCCATAGAGATGCAGTGGCAGATTTTTAAAGGAATGTTTCAGAACAAACAGAATAGATGCATTCCAATGAGAAAGAAATGTTCTAAGGGGAGAACCTACCATCCGTGGTTAACTAAAAAAGTTTAAGACAGTGTCAAACTTCAAGATAAAGCATATAATTGTGGCAAGTCAGAAGATTGGACAGAATATATAGAACAGCAAAGAATGACTAAAAGACTAATAAGGAGGGAAATTTAGAGTATGAGAGAAATCGAGCCAGAAATATAAAAACAGATAGTAAGAGTTTTTATAAATATTTAAATGGGAAAAGAGTCAACAAAGTGAGCATTGGTTCTATAGAAAGTGAGTCTGGGGAATTAATAATGGAAAGTAAGGAAATGCAAGACTAATTGAACAGGTATTTTACATTGGTTTTCACTATAGAGGATACAAGTACCACCCCACATATAGCTGTAAATTAGGAAATGGGAGGGAGGGAGGAACTCAGGAAAATTACAATCATCATCAGATAAGTGATACTGAGCAAATGGTGGAGCTTCGGGTTGACAAATCCCCAGGTCCTGATGGACGTCATTCTAGGGCCTTTAAAGAAGTGACTTGTGAAATAGTTGATGTGTTGCTTTTTATTTTCCAAAATTCCCTAGATTCAGGGAAGGTTCCATTAGATTGGAAAATATCAAATATAACTCTTTTATTCAAAAAGTGAGGGAGACAGGAAGCAGGAAACTATAGGTCAGTTAGCTTAATGTCTGTCAGAGGGAAAATGTTAGAAGCTATTGTTAAAGATGTTATAGCAGGACATTTAGAAAAATTCAAAACAACCAGGCAGAGTCAACATGGTTTTGTGAAAGGAAGATCATGTTTAACCAGTTTATTGGAGTTCTTTGAAGGAGTCACATGTGCTGTGGATAAAGGGGAACCGGTAGATATACTGTGCTTAGATTTCTAGAAAGCATTTGATAAAGTGCCACATCAAAGGTTATTACAGAAAACAAAAGCTCATGGTGTAGGGGGGTAATCTATTGGCATGGATAGAAGATTGGTTAGCTATCAGGAAACAGAGGGGAGCCATAAATGTGTCTATTCCTGGTTGGTGGGATGTAATGAGTGGTGTGCCATAGGTATCAGTGCTGGGGCCTCAGCTTTTTACGATTTATATAAATGACTTGGATGAAGGGACAGAAGGTATGGTTGCTAAATATGCTGACGGCAGAAAGATACATAGGAAAGTAAGTTGTGAGGAGGATGTAAGGAGACTACAATAGATAGATAGGTTAAGTGAGCGGGCAAAGGCCTGGCAAATGGACTATAAAATGGACAAATGGCAGGAAGAATAAAAAAATTTATTATCTAAATAGTAAGAAATTTCAGAGTTCTGAGATTCAGGGGGATCTAGGGCTGGATTTTTCCGTCCCCATTGGAATCAGGTGTCATGGCGGGTGTGAGTCGACAATATGGCGAGAAGGCCAAAAATCACATCATCATGAAATCAGTTTGCCATCGTTCGCTCCACTCGTCAATCGCGGGTCACCTTTCCCGCCATCACATTTCATGAAGGTAATTATATCTGCATATAATTATAAGCCCTGTTCACTGGAATCATCTCCACATGCTTGATCGTCTGGGCACATCAGCAGGAAAACACGCCGGCCCAGGACATGGCTTGACAAGTGTGATGTGCAGAAGTCAGGACTTACCGTTAGGGCCTTGCTCACATTGCGGACATCCGAGGAGCAGAAGATGCTGGAACCCTACAGCTACTGGACCCTGGATGAAGCTGGTTGGATTTTCATGGACATGTCTTCACCGCAAAGCACCTCACGAAATGTGGAAGGTCATCGTTGATGTCTGGGGTCTGCTTTGGGACATCAAGGTCATGGCCATGGGCTGCTACTGATGATCGTCAATGGCATGGAGGGGAAGGTCTAGATTTGACTGGGAGAGGAAGGTGTACTGGGAGTCGTGGCGGGGGAGGGTGAGGTGGTTGGAGAGTAAGGTCTAGGTTTGACTCAGGGAGGAAGGTATACTGGGAGGTGGGAGTGGGGGGTGGTGGTGATGGTGAAGTTGGGAGGAGGGGAGCGATGGTGTCTGGCGACAGGGGTGAGGTTGGGATGGGGGCATGATGGTGTCAGGGGGATAAGGTTGGGAGCAGGGTGGGGAAGGAGTACGGGGGAAGGAGGGTGTAATGGGAGAGAATGTGGCAACTAGGGGGGTAGGTGTAAGGGGGGGTGAAGGTGTAAGGGAAGGAGTTTGGAGAGGGGGAAGGAGTTTGGAGCGGTGCAGGGCTTTGGAGGGAGGAAGAAGTCCAGGGGAAGAAAGGAGTTTGGAGGAAGGAAGGAGTATAGGGAAGGGAAGGAGTCCACGGGAGGAAGGAGTTCAGAGAGAGGAGGATTTCATGGGAAGGAAGGAGTCCAGGGGGGTGGAGGAAGGAGTTTGGAGGGGGGAAGGAGTCTGGGGGGAGGAGGAAGTAAGGGTGAAGGAGGGAGTAAGGGGGGATGTCCATGTGAATGTGCAAGAAAGGGGTCTATGGAGTTGATGATTGCTTCCTGGGGAGCAAACTGAGGGTGGGCTTGGTAGGAGGGAATGGTGAATATGAGAGAGGGCAGTGAGCAGATAGGTGAGAGGGTGAGTTTGCAACTAGCAGTAGGGGGGACAGTGAGGGTGGTTGGTGGGGACTCGGAGGCAGACAAGGACCCTGGGGGTGAAAAGGAGGAGGCCAGGAAGGTCAGTGTGGATTGGGGTGGGATTCTCGGGAAAATGTGCATGTTCATCTGGACAACCTGGAAAGAAAAGGGTTCTGGTTGGTAGATGATGGTGGGAGGTAGAATGTGATGCCAGGGGGGGGTCAACAGTGACTGGTGAAAGGACCTGGGGGAGGGGAAGGACAGGG
Source organism: Cetorhinus maximus (assembly GCF_964194155.1). Classification (NCBI taxonomy): domain Eukaryota; kingdom Metazoa; phylum Chordata; class Chondrichthyes; order Lamniformes; family Cetorhinidae; genus Cetorhinus; species Cetorhinus maximus. The sequence goes on from NC_135879.1 coordinate 83,923,439, forward strand.
GAACTGAAAACAACCTTACAACAAACCATGCTTCTGAAATCGAAAGTGAGAGGAGCTGTGTGTTGGGCACAAGTGCTGCATGGGAATGTAATCAGTGGGTGGGCGCACTTGCAGATCAGCTCAGATGGACAACTGAATGAGAACCCCAGCAGGCAGAATTGGAAATGCTTGGGACAGCAAGTTGAGTGTGATGGATGAAGGCACTGCATGGATGGGAGGGTGCTTGCATGAGCTGAACTGCTATTGGGGGAGGTGGGGAGATGCAGGGAGAGAACTTGCACAGCCTGTAAATGAAGCTGACAGACAACATTAAACATTACTCTGTGAAGGTGAATATATTTTCAGATTATAAAGTGACGAAATGTGTTCACCTATGCAACCACTTGTGTTCAGAAATCCTTAACTTTTCTAGGCCTACCATTTCTTCTAGGTGCTGCCCTGACATCCGCAGGAGGGGTGAAGACAGCCTGTGCACTGGTTGGCCCTGTTGCCACTGATGACTTCAGCATGCACCCTCTGGAGAGCTGTGACCTTGAGGGCCCTGGCTTGCTCTGGCTGTTCTCCTGTGGACAAGCTGCTCCCTCTGTGGTGACAGAGAATGAGGTTGAGGGGTTCACAGGCAAAAGTGACTCAGAGGGAGAGGACAGCCTCTGAGATTCCTCAGTGGATGGCCTGGGGGTGTCTAGCTGCCACTCCTCCTACTTTCGGGTGCCTGAGGGCCCCAGCTTGACTCCTTAAGGTGAAGGAGCACCTGGAGGGATGGCGAGGTGCCCCGCTTCCCTCTCACATTGCTACTGCAGGAACTCGCCCATGGTTACCGTGATGGAGTGTAGGTGTGTACGCACCTCCGCGTTCTGTTGGACCAGGGTCTCTATGGCGTCCGCCATTCTCCCCATGGAGACCTCAATACATATACATGTGGGCACTGCTTCATCAGAGAGCAGGCGAATGCATTCTTCCAACTTGCCTGCCACTCTTTTGAGGGCTTCCAACAGCTCTGCGTGATGTTCCCCCCACTTTCTGCTGACTCTCCACGATGAGTTGGAAGGCTTAATCCAGAATTTTGTCATCTGAATCGGACCTCACAGATGCCTCTTCCCTAGCAGTCCTCCAAGTGCCATGGAGTTCAGCTGAACCTGCCTCCTCCTGCTGCGGACACGTGTCCATACGATGACCACCAGGTTGTGAACCCGATCCTGCTCTAGATTTGGGTCCCACTGAGGCGTGTGTTCTCTGCGCTGGTGCAAATTGGAGTAAGCACTGTGACGGGTCTTCCAGGCTGCTTATTTCCAGCTCTTCAATGGAACAAGTGTCCATTTGGCTGGATGGAGCTGAGGGGCTGGCTGGCTGAGGGTGTCAGCCACTTGACAGAGCTCTCTGTGAACCAATGTAGAAATAATTAGTGCATAGCAGCTGAGTCAAAAGCAAGAGAGAGAGCACTCACATTTGTGCTAAGGGAGGGATGATGTGGTGCAGGATCCTCATGTGGGTGTTCACTGCTGATCTCATCGTTGCCGCATGCACGGTCCACGTCTTCACCAGTTAGCACAATGGCACACTCCTCAAAGTGAGTGAGGGGCCTAATGTGGGCCACATCACCCCTGGTCTGGAACCTCTGCCTGCTGTTGTGAGCCAGCTTCTAAAAACAGTTGGAGGGGGAGCAGGACACATGACACTGTGTGGAATGTTTGTGTGGTGAGTGGAGCCATGGACGGGATGAGGACTTGAGCTCCAGATGATATGAGCCTGATGGAGATGTGAGGGTGTGTGTGAGAGTTAGTGGTGTTGTCCCTTGAGGGGTTAGATCCCTGTGGATGTGTGATGGGCTTGGGAGTGTCTGAGTTGAGACTGATGACGTAGTTGACTTACCCTGGCGGATGGATGAGAGCATTCATCCTCTTCCAGCACTGGATGGCTGACCTCCTCTGTGCTCCAGTGGCACTGTCTGCTGTTGCCCAACCTCCAAGACCGGATTGTTGGCTCTGCTGGACCTCCTGCAGCCAGAGCAGGGGTAGAGGACATTGCAGTGGCCTTCCACTGCGTCCAGCAGGCGCCCCAGTGAGGCGTCACTCAATTTGGGGACTGCCACCTTCTTTGGTTTTGAGGCCATCTGTCGCCTGGAGCAGCCCTGTTCTAAAGACATGAAATAGGTTGCGCTCTGGTGCACTTCAAATATCGTGCCCAGAGTGAGGAAGCGCTGAAGTCATGGCGTGGTGAACAAATCCGAGCCCGCCTGCCAGCGATCTGGATTATTCCCCATGAATGCATTATTAATGAGGCGGGGTACGCCGGGAATGGAATGATATGGTGTGAAAACCCGCCACTGCGACCTGCAGGTAAACCTTAGCGCAAATCTGTGATGAATCCACCCACAGTCTCCATTTTCAGAACTGCCTGAGAACACAGTGAGGAGGTGGCAACACTGTGCAATGTCTCTGAGTTACTTTCTGCCTTTGGGCAGCCCAGATCCACCCAAATACTGATGTGGGTGAGAGGCAGTGGCCATGATTTATAATCAGTTTAATGCTTGTCAGATGCAAATTATCTTTAGGAATCAATCGTGTCTAAGTATAAATGAAACAATATTGCATATGCACTACTTAATTATTTACAAAAATTGTTCGGAATCAACATTGCTAAAAAAATGGAATCTGGTCCACAATGCATTGGTGCAAATCTTGTAAGCCTATATAATTAAATCACAATTTAAGTTAGTCAGCCTCTATTAACCAATGACCCTAATTTGAAATAAGTAGAATGGCAGAAAGCAATCTCCAAAACAGTATCATAAGTCTTGGAATCCTATGTAATAAAAATAGAATTTCATTTATTAGGCCACTGTAAAGCAACAGTTCTGTTGATAATAGTAAACCTGATAAAGCAGACATTTTCCTTGCAGTAAAAATGTGCACTAAACCAGCTGCACATTTAACTTGGCTACCATTGAAATCAATGGATACTACTTCAGTGAGTGACTATTTACAATGGTTGTAGTTTATCTTGTCATTTCTTATCGCCTATTCTGTGTCATAGTTTAGCAATTATTGGACAGGATTACTTTTTAAAAATTCTCATTAAAAAAAAAGCACCAGCTGGCTTGTTCCATTCTGGCTGAATTACTTCAGTGGCAGATGAAAGTGATACAATTGTCTAAATTTATCTTCTCTATCTTAGTTTTCATCATTTATAGTTCATCTATTTTCCTATTTCAGTTGTTGCAACAAATCCTTTCCATAATCTGTTTCTCAACAGACTGCAGGAAGTAAAGTTTTGTTAATGATAACCATTTGTGCAATTCTGCAAGATGACTCCTCGAACATCAAGTTGTGATCTGTGTGATTGTAAAATAGGACAATTGAGTGTGGTAATTAGTACATTCAATCTGCAATACTCCCAATATTCAGAGTCTTATCTCACACAATTTAGCTTATGTAACATGTAAATTGTGAAAGCCTGGCACGTTGAGAATCAATTGTCACTGGTGACTTAAAGAAACCATTCTACCCATCATGTCAATTCACAGGCACAACCTCAAGGTTATCTAATCCCTCATCTTTTTCCATGCCCTTTAATATTTTCTTTCTTCAAATGTTTACCTAATTCCCTCATAATTTTTATGAATGGCCCAGCTTTAATAGCCAATTACGGCGAATCAATCTGTACTCCAACAAATGAAAAGAAATCCTTCTAACCTCTCTCTTTATATTTATTGTGCTGGTCCCAAATGTATGTGCTCTTGCTACTATCTCACCAAACAGTTATGTAACTTCTCAAATCTTTTCAGAAATTCGAACACTCGTTGGGGTCATTTTGACTTTGGGCGGTAATGTAAATTAAACAATAGTGAATCAACTGCTCAGTGTACATTTCTCCAAGTTATAATTTCCATCAGTTGAAATGAAAACTAGGATAAAGGTATAGTTGATGGTTGATCTGTTATTTTTCGCTTCCTACTTTTGTCTAAAGTCAGAATGATACCCGTTTTGTACTATTGTCTCATTTAGATCTCCATACATAACCTTTTGGAAAACCTGTTGATGCCAGTCTTCATTCAGGGCCATTTTGTAACCATCTGCCCCTAGGTATTCATGGACAGTGCAAGGAGGCACTCATATCAGTTTTGCCCCACTTGTAGGAAAGGACCTGGTCCCTTTATGGCACTTCCTTTTATGATACAACTGAGAACAGAAGCTTAATATTTTGGGAATCTGACTTCTTTGAGATCCAGTATGCCACATTTTGCCATTATATCATCCTTCCCTCAACGGTGAAATCCCCGACTTGCATCAGGTATTTTTCTTAATCAATAATGCATAGCTATACTTCCACTGTAGGAACAACTCAAGCCTTGATAAATATTAATTCGTCTAAACACCCAAAGTAGCTTTCAAGAGATTAGAAGCAATGTTTGAGATTATAAAATGTTTGTGTCAAACACTTGTATTTGTTATTCTGACAAAATACTATTGGCAGAAATGTTAAAAATAGCATTCACTTTTCAGATTGCAAGACTTTCTACTTATGCCATTTATAGTGCAAGGGTCTACTGAGGTTTGAAACATTCAATTTTAGGATGCAAGGTAAAAATGTGAGTGATTTTGGTGTGCAGATATAACATCTGTGGCTAACTTACTGTTTATTTTATGGTTATTCCATCATTATTGTGAATGCAACAATCCCACATCTCATGAAAAAATAAAAATAAGATCTGATTGGAATCTGAGTGTATATGCATATTTTAGCTGCCAATAAGTCATGTGCAGATTCCAAATATGTAGACATACAGATGCAAAATTTAGTTGATGTTTTTTTTCATGGGATATGGACGTCACTGGCTAGGCCAGCATTTATTGCCCCCCTCTAATTGCCCTTGAGAATGCCCAAATGCATTGAGACCTGGACAATATCCAGGCTTGGGCTGACAAGTGGCAAATAACATTCGCACCACACAAGTACCAGGCAATGACCATCTCCAACAAGAGAGAATCTAACCATCGCCTCTTGACATTCAATGCCATTAGCATCACTGAATTCCCCACTATCAACACCCTGGGGGTTACCATTGACCGGAAACTGAACTGGACTAGCCATATAAATACTGTGGCTACAAGAGCAGGTCAAAGGCTAGGAATCTTGCGATGAGTAACTCACCTCCTGACTCCCCAAAACCTGTCCACCATCTACAAGGCACAAGTAAGGAGTGTGATGAAATTCTCGCCACTTGTCTGGATGAGTGCAGCTCCTACAACACTCAAGAAGCTTGACACCATGCAGGACAAAGCAGCCCACTTGCTTGGCACCACATCCACAAACATTCCTTCCCTCCACCACCAACGCCCAGCGCAGCAGTATGTACCATCTACAAAATGCACTGCAGGAATTCACCAAGGCTTCTTCGACAGCACCTTCCAAACCCATGACCACTATGATCTAGAAGGACAAGGGCAGCCAATAGATGGGAATACCATGGAAGATGGGAATACTATGGAAGATCCCCCCCAAGTCACTCATCATCCTGACTTGGAAAAGGCAACTAGGGATAGGCAGTAAATGTTGGCCCAGCCTGAGAAGCCCACATCCCATGAATTATTTTATTTTTTTAAATTGCCCTTGAGAAGGTGGTGGTGAGCCACCTTCTTTAACTGCTGCAGTCCGTGTGATGCAGAAACACCCCCAGTGCTGTTAGGGAGGGAGTTCCATGATTTTGACCCAGTGACAGTGAATGGCGATGATATAGTTCCAAGTCAGGATGGTACGTAGCATGGAGGGGAACTTTCAGGTGGTGGTGTTCCCATGAATCTGCTGCCCCTTGTCCTTCTAAGTAATAGAGGTCATGGGTTTGGAAGGTGCTGTTGAAGGAACTATGATGAGTTGCTGCAGTGCATCTTGTAGATTGTTCACACTGCTGTCACTGTGCATCAGTGGTGGAGAGATTGGATGTTTAAGGTGGTGGATTGGGTGTCAATCAAGCGGGTTGCTTCACCCTGGGTAGTGTTGAGTTTTGTGAGTGTTGCTGGAGCTGCAGTCATGCAGGCAAGTGGAGACTATTCCATTAGACTCTGACTTGTGACTTTTGGATGGTGGACAGGCTTTGGGGAGTCAAGCGGTGAGTTACTCTCCACAGAATTCCCAGTCCCTGATTTGTTCTTGCAGCCACAGTATTTATATGACTGGTCCAGTTTAGTTTCTGATCAATGGTAGCCCCCAGGATGTTTATAGTGGAGGATTCAGCAATGGTAATGCTATTGAATGTCATGGGGAGATGGTTGGTTTCTCTCTTGTTGGAGCTGGTCATTGCATGGCACTTGTGTGGCGAATGTTACTTGCCACTTATCAGCCCAAGTCTGAATTCTGACCAGGTTTTGCTGCATATGGACATGGACTGCTTCAATAACTGAGGAGTCATGAATGGTGCTGAACATTGTGCAATCATCAATCAATATCACCATTCTGACCTTAGGATGGAAGGAAGATCATTAATGAAACAGCTGAAGATGGTTGGGCCAAGGAAACTACCCTGAGGAACTCCTGCTGAGGTGTCCTGGGACAGAGATGATTGACCTCCAATAACCACATCCATCTTCCTTTGTGCTTGGTATGACTCCAGCAGTGGAAAGCTTTCCCCCGATTCCTATTGACTTCAGTTTTACTCGGGCCTCGATGCCACACTTGGTCAAATGCTGCCTTGATGTTATGGACAGTCACTCTCGCCTCACCTCTGTTCCATAAACCCCTGCCGTAGGGAGTCCAATTAAATGAGAACAAACTCCACTGAGACCAGGCCTTACCCAGCCTCGGGCAGGAATTTGTGTAGGCCTTAGTAAGGAAACTCCTTCCACCACTTGCTTAGTTCTCTGCATCAGAGAGGGCAGAGCTGTGAACAAGGACTTCAATGTGAGGACTTCCTGCCGCCTCTGCGTGAAGTACCATCAGAAACTAATATGCCAAGGAAGAGGAGCTAGCTTCTGATGCAAGTAGGCTCAATCACCTTGTGGACATCCTGCGGTCATGAAGGTTGCTATATAAATGCAAGTTCTTTCTTATATGAATGCAAGTTGTTTTTGTAAAATAGCAGGCTATTAAAGATTAGGCAAAACTTTTTTTCAAAAAGAACCAGCAAAGTGGGGCTAGGTCATCTTATTCCTGGAAAGTGTCCAGTGCCCTTTCCCCTTTCAGCCAGTAACCTATGCCACGATATTGCCCCTTCTATTAGCAGGGTGGCCCCAGATGCCAGAACACTGCTTTAGTTTCCTGTTCCCTGAACTTCGGTGGCAACAACCATGGCAGGGCAATCCCTAAATCTTATGCTGGGCTCTGCCTGCAAATTTTCAGGACTGTGTTTTTATTTTGTTTAGAATAATAGAATTATAATTTGTAATGTGTTAAATTTTTACATAATACCAAAACTTAAAATCGGTTTTAACTAATTCAACATTAAGATGCATCTTCTAGTGTTCAGCATGACTTTACTTGTTTTTAAAAAGGAGTGATCTGGATTTTTACATAGATTTATTTTGTCACTTATAATCCATGAAAACTAATACCACTGCAATCAGTCATAGATGTTCTTAAATGATCATGTTCCAGTTGAAAGGGCTATGAAGCTTGAGAGCCAAACACTCTTCCAACCATGAGATTAAAGATCTCAATACAAGCTCAATGACTTCCACAATTAAAGATTCATCTCTGGTCACTTTGATTTGGAGTTCAGCAAATTTATTGAAAATGCGAATTAGATTTCATGCTGTTTTACAACAACAACTTGTATTGATATAAGAAGGAAAGAGCAAGCATTTATATAGGGCAGAATTTCCCGGTCGGCGTGCAGGGGCGGGACCCGCACACCAATGTATAAAATGACACGGGGTGACGTCGGGCGTCCCAATGTCACCCCATATCATTAGATTTTTAGTTCAGCGGGCATGCAGCCAAATCGGCCTATTATGGCCTGTTAATGACCTCACTGAGGTCGTTGTCACGGCTGTTCGTCCAACCTTACGGTTGCCGGGCAGGCCAGGAGCCCTGGCGGGCTTCTGAAAAAACATGAAACCTCATCCACAGGCGGGATGAGGTTCCATGAGGGTTTTAAAAATGGTTATTAACTTTTAACATTCAAGTAATTGACATGTCCTAGCTCATGTGACAGTGTCACATGAGGGGACATGTCAATAATTTTTTTTCTTCTCTGTTCAGCACAGTTTTTAAAGTTGAAGCAATCTCCCTGAGGCAGCACTTTGCCTCAGGGAGATCTGTGGGTGCGAAGCGCACAGGCCTGCTCAGGGAATCCACCCCCCCCGCCCCCCCCCCCCCCCACCCTACAGCGCTTCAGGGTGGACGTCACGCTGGGCGGGCCTTAATTGGCCTGCCCACATAAAATGGTGGCACGCCCCCGAGCGGGGATGCCAATCGGGAACCCGCCCACCCACAAACGCACCCGCACAACCCCTCCAACAGGCAGAAAATTCTGCCCATAGTGTCCTTCACTATCTCCAGACATCCAAAAACACAGGCAATTAAGTACGTTGAAATGCAATTACCGTTGTAATATGGGGAACAGAGCACTTAATGCTCCTCAAGGTTCCACAAACAGCAAAAGATCAGCTATTTTAGGTGTTGGCCTATGGTCAAGTCAAGACCCAGCTTAGCATCTCATTCGAAAGAAAGACATAGCACCTTGACTTTGACAAAAATTCCCCAGGGCGCTTCATGGAAGAGCATTCAGGCTAAAATGGACAAAAATCCAGAGAAGCAGATATTAGAATGTCTGACTAAGAACTTGGTCAAAGAGATGGGTTTTAATGACAGACTTAAAGAAGGAGAGGGAGTTGGAAAACAATGATGTTTCAAGAGCAAATTCCAAAGCTTAAGGCCAATGGATGACTGAAGGCAGCCAATGTAGGTCAGTGAGCACAGAAGTGATTGGTGAATGGGAAATGATGTGGTTAAAAATATAGAAAGCAGGGTTTTGGGGGAAGTTTTGGTGATAAGAGGCTGGATAGTTGAGTCATAGATTATTTGACTATTATTATTTGAAGGTGACAAATGGTGGATGAGGGTTTCAATAGAAGGTGGACTGAAGCTTGATGGAGATGGACAATATTATGGATAGGTGATCACTGTGATAGAGATGATATGGGATCAGTATCTTAGCTTAGCTCAGTCTCACATACGGTTTGCAACCTTAGCGTATCCTCTGCTTCAGCCTGAGACAGCGACCAGGTATTGAGCTGGAATTAGTGGTGACCAAATAGTGTTTGTGATCAATGATGATGGCTCTGATCTTCACAATGTTTTTCTGGAGGAAATTGTGGCTCATCCTGAACTGGATAATGGACAAGCAGTATGACAACATAAAGGCAAGTAGATGACTTGGGAGAGCTGGTAGAGAAGTTCATAAGCATAAATATGAAACGTTTTTTGGATGGTGTCACCAAGGGCAAACATAATTATGAAAGAGAAGTAGGGAGGTGAAGGTTAGATCATTGAAGGTCTTACATGTAATAGGGTGAGAACGGGGAAGAAAAGCCATTGCTTCAATTAGCTACTGTCGGATATGTAAGAGTTGAACCAAATGAGTGCAGGCCCTCTGAGCTGGTCAATTGAAGGGATAATTTGGAGGAGGGCAGTCTGATTGATCCTGTTAAAGATGGCAGAAATAAGGAGAAGGACAATGAGGAATAATACGCCATGGCCAAGATCACAGTCATGGAGGATGTCATTTGTGACTTTCATTGCAGCCGTAACTTTGGTTATTTTGGATACTTATACAAAAACAACAAACACATGAGGCCATTTATGACCTTTTAAGAAATGGTAAGCTTTAGAATTGGCACTTACATTTATTATATTCATGTCTGTTCAGAGAGCATGTCTATATTCACACTAGGTAAAAATTCTCAAGACTTTGACCAAAAGAAGGAGCAGAGGTGGAAGAACATAATTGGAGATCAGAGAGCACTTTCCTATTCTAAAGTTCTTATGAGTGTAAATGTGCAAATGTAGCACTTAAATATTTTGGGTTTGACTTTTAATTAGATTTTGTGATAAAGTACAGTGTTTGATTCAGTTGGTTGTACAATGCTCCAGAAAATGTCAACTCAAATCATAATAAGAAATAGAAAAGCAAAATATGTCTTTGGAGGGATTTCAAACAGATCTAAGGGTCAACAGACAGGGCAAGAAAAGAAACAGAAAATAGTGTCATCATATTTTCCTAAAAAACTGATGATAAGAACTTTTCTTTAGACAACCCGTCAGCACTCTGGAGGTGCAGCAGTTTCAGCTACAGAGAAGTGAAAGCCTCAGATGACTAATGCCAGCCAATTAGATAGCCAGGCACATCTATTGGAGTGTTGGAGAAATTAGGGAAATTAAAACGTTATAACAGTATCTGAAGCTCCCTTTATTCTTATTTCTTTCATCATTTCTTCCTCTTTGTTTGCTCTGCATTTTTAGTTTTTGTTTAGAAATGTACTTTGCAATATTATTTATTTCCTCCTTCAGTTTTCCCCCTCGGTCTTCTGAGGGAAATCCCAATGGCAGCTAAGAGAGCAAATGGAGAATCAATGAAAATAGGGGGAACTCATTGGATTAGAAACAAACAGCGTAGCTCTTAGTTTTTAAACAGGTAGGAGACACAGAAGCCTTCTACTTTCCATGCGGAAGCCATGGGGATTTCACCTTGTAGAATCAGGAGAAGAGGTGGGGGGAGAACATGGACCGAGCACTAGAGGCTTACACCAAGGTGTTCATTCATGAAAAGACGTGTTAATGTTCATTTTCAATGAAAGGTTCTTTTTATAGATTTCTTGATGTGCAAACTCTATTTGTTGAATATTTGTTGACTAGGCAATGTGTTTTGACTGAAAGACTCATTGGTGTTTGGGTTGAGTGCACTCTTTGGGTTGGTGCGAGAACTTGAACTGATTGTGGGAAGGACTATTGGTGCAGAGGAATGGTAGTCAACTGAAACGCTGCAGGATGAGCTGATCAAAAAGCCCTAGCAGCTGGCAAGATAAGTGAGCTTTTGACTGTTTGCCTTTGTTGACTGCTTTTATTTCTGTTATCCTAGCACTTGCTTTCTTTTATTGGTGACTCCACTTTTGTCTAAATTTCTTGATCCTTGAGTTGTTTTTCCCGTTGGTAATTTTTCCATTTAATCTTCCCAGGACAAATAAACATATGAAATTAAATGCACTGATTTTTATTCAGTTTTTTGTGTGCTGTGTGAGTGCTGTTATTTTAGTGTGATTTTGTTTGTGTGGTTCATGCTGAAGTTGGTCTCTGATAATGCTGTGACTGGAGGAGCTTTAACCTGATAAAGAGAATGAATTTGGGAATGGCTGTCCAGTTGAAAGGGTAAAATTGACGCCGCATCAGGAAACCAACAGCAACCCGCCAAATTACACCTTTACTTCAGCATGCGTGCTGTGCATGTGAAGCCTCTATGGGAGAGGCGGGCTGCCAATCGTAATATGTAAAATGCTCACTGCGAGCTTTTTAAACTGTGGATTTGAACTTTAACTGTGTATACATGGGTTTCTCAGGCTTTGTGAAACTTGCTAGTGAAACCAAGGTGAGAAGTCCACAGGGTTTGAGGGGACTGAACAAATGATAAGCAAAAAAATCCTTAAAGTACTGGGATCTCACTGCTGCTTCCTTGTTGAACTGAAAGACTTTTGCTTACGTGACTCATTCCGCAAATATACTTTCACTACTTTGGAGATCATTTCTAATATGAAGTGTAGTGTGTTTGATCTACACTCCCCATCTGCCAACTTTCAGTTCAACATCGGTACTAATTCTGCAGTTTTACCTTGGACCTTAGATGAGGAACAAAATGAATAACAACTCCAGTTGCAGCAGCCGTCTTCTACTAGCCCACCTGCTGGTCCACAAGAGAGAAGTGATGAGCACAGAGGTGCAGCTCACAGGAGGCGATACCCCCAACACAAGATTTACAGGCAGGGGATAAGCTTTCTGGACATGTCTGGACACCAGTGTCTTAGGAGGCTCAGGGTTTAAGAGTCCAGGGTCGCTAACATTTGCAACCTCCTGGAATCAGACCTGATGCCAAAGTTATCAGGTGGACATGCTTTATAGGTGGCTGTCAAAGTCACCACTGCCGTTAATTTCTTGGCACCTCCCAGGGATCAGCAGCAAATATTTGCTGAATTTCATAGTCTGCTGTCCATAAATGCATCTCAGAGGTGGCCTGTGCCCTGTTGGGCTTGTATGCTTTGCAACTGAAGAGGCCAGTCAGAATGAACGGGTGAGTGGGCGCTCAGCTCTGCAGCTCTTGCTGGCTCCTCATTGGTACACGGAGTCATCGACTACCCACATGTGCAGCCCATGTGCAACCGCAAAAAAGATTATCTTGCATGTTATTGCAAGATTCCCAGGGACATGCCACAATGCTGTTTTTGTCCGGTGATAGTCACACCTCCCTGAGATCTTCATGCCTCAAAGCAGAGTTAGTGGAAGGATTCTTGGAGACAAGGATCGCCGCTGATGACATAGCTGAAGAGTCCAGAAAATGATGCCCAGGCAAGGTACAGCCAAAGCCAACTAGCAGTGAGAGCTGTCATTGAGCAATCAATTGGGATGCTGAAGATGTGCCTTGGGTGCCTGGACAAATGTGGGGTCGCCCTTCAGTAAGCAGCACGTTCCTGATATCCAGAATGATAGTGCAGTGGTGTGCTGCGCCTTTCACAATATTGTATAACGCGAGGACAGGAGAATGAAGCCGCTGAGCACACTGCCTCTTTGGAGGAGGAGGGGAAGGTGCTACATGATGAGCAGGAAGTGGAGGGACTTGACGTGATGAAGGCACCAACAGCAGCACACATAGCTGCCTGGAATGTCTCGGATGCTATTGGTAATATTGGTACACTTCAGTTCAACTGAAGCAGTGCACCCATCTGGTAGCCAAATTCTAAACTCACCTCCCCCCCCAATACAAAACAAGCCTACAATCAACACATATCAGTTGCTTAGCTTTAACTCTTGTTTTACCATTCGTCCCAAGTGAGAAGACCACTTGCCAGGCAACAGGCAAAAATAGGCATTAAAGGAAGATGCAGCAAGCAGTAGTTTTGTTCCACAGAAAAAATTAAACAGAAACTTAACAATCTAAAATTGAATTAAATACTCTGTGCAGCTACTAATCTTTAATTTTCTTTTGTCTACTACTTCTATGTGGTGATATCACAGTGACTTCAGTGGAGACAGGCTGCTCCTCTCCCTGTTCTGACTGCTAAGATGCCCTTTGTCACATCCTCTCAATTTGGGAGCCTGTGAGACCCCAACAAAGATTGCCCCACCTGCACCAGTGCAGGGACAGACTCAGCCATCAGGACAGGAGGTAGTACGTGGGGCTCTGACTGTGATAGCATTTGGGGGACAGGGGGTGGCAGTGGGTGAGAAAAGAAAGCATTTTGAGCAGAGTCCACATGTTCCATGTCCCCTTTCTCCATCTGCTCTCTCATGGCCCACCTACACATCTCTGTTAGCAATGAGCTGGAGAACAGATTTCTGCATGTAATGAGGCACTGAATGACCAAGACCAAGGTATCAGGTTGCATTTAAAGGGCGCAAGCATTGGTGAGGGTCAGCATGCACTCAGTCGCCTGACTTACCTGATGTTTTATGCAGGTGTAGCCACTCTTTCCAAGGATGTTGACATCATAACGAAAGCCTGGAACATTATGGTGGTCATGTTAGGGACAGACCCCTCCAACCTCTCTCTAAGGATATGCATTGCGGCTGGAAATGCTGACAGGAGGTCACACATTTTCTGCTGCTGCTCCAGAATTATCCCCTGCCTGGATAGTCCCCGAGACGCAGCATTGGGGTCCAGCTGACCAGAACTTGGAGTGTCCTGCATCCTCTGGTAGGGCCTCTTCACTGCTGCTCCTGCCTCTAACAGCTTCTGCTGTTCACTTGTGATGAGTGAAACATCACGTGAGAATCCAACTTGCCAGTTCCACTAGGATCTGATCTGGTGGACAATCTGCATGAGGTCCATGATGGTGCACCCTTAAAGTGATTGATGTCCTCTCAGAAGTCTTTGTCCTCCTCCTGCAGGATGCTTGATGGGCCTTTGGGTGATGAAAGACATCGTTCAGAACTGTCAAGGTAAGAAGGCTACATTATGTGCATGATCATAATTCACTTTCTGCCAATATCAAGTTCATGCCATGTGGCTGTGTGCAATTTAACTCCATCACCAGGTAGCTGGGGTGGCCTCATCTTTCCACCTCTGATGGCTAAGCACAGTGAGACTTTATTTATCTTCAACGCTGCCTCCTTTGCTGAAGTCAGTATGGAGGCGGCTGGAGTACCACCCCTGGCTCTCTGCCTCTCCTTGGTTTTCTGTTTGATCTGCTCTTGTAAGGGCAGGAAGAAGAGATCAATGATTGAGAGCAAAGGAGTGTATTGAGTCAATGGATGGGCAACATTTGTGGAGGGTCACTGAGGGGATAGGTGTGACATTATATTAAGCTGAGGGTAAGTGTCAATGGCGGATGATCAGATGGAGTTGTGAGGAGGTGCCTAGACAGAGAGGGATGTGTACACCTACAACATGAGCTGATATTAGGAAAGATGTGCCAGAGCAGGCTTGGGAAGGCATAGTGATGGGGCTAGAGATAGTTAAAAATGCCATGCCACTCACCTAACCTACCTAACCCCAACCCTCATTAAACCTCTTGTGGCACTGTATGCAGGAGGGTGGGCACCACAGTCCTGCCACTCAGCTCCTTACCGATTTCTTGTTCTCTGTGCCAGACTTCTTGCTCACCTCAGCAGCGAACAACATCTTCCTGTGGGGCCTTTCAGCTCACAGCACCATCTCTGGGCTTAGCACCAGGATAGCATAGTCCCCTCACATTGTTACTCTATTCAAGCACCAGGACAATCCTTCAAATTTCATGTTAAGCAGAATCTCTGTATATATTTCAGCTGAAATAGACTCGCACAGGTCATCATCACTGGCGTTAATTGAACAGGAAACCTAAAGGTCAGGTGCAAACGCAGTGGCTGCATTAAAAGGTCACTGACAAATGTGCTGCTGAGACTTTTGGGTTCCCTGCGTGCTACCAGGCTCGCCAACTACCAGCACATCGCCAAGTTAAAACCCAATCCATTATCTCTGACTCCAATTCTTTGGAATACAGTGAATATTTTGATAAGGCTAGGATATGTCAAAGAGACTGTTGTGATCATTTGATAGCTGATAGATTTAAGTGCCTTCCTCAACCAAAAGGAAGACTGTTTTCTTCAATCTTAAACAAAAAGAACTAATTCGAGATGTAGCAGTAGAAATCTCATTTTACACAGATGGTTGGAAACCTGAACAAATGGTGGAATTTTCTACTCTTGGGCTTTTAATGAACCACCTAATGAATGTAAAGAATATACGCCAGCATTTATAGAATGAAGGCTTATTTTTTCCAAGTTGAGTTCATGAATCATTAGGTGTTGATTCATGGCAATAAATTGTAAAATATACTACATAATGCTGTACACTTGTCATCTTAGTAGATTTTGCTAAGTTAACCCTGTAAGAATTATTACTACTTAATTACATAAGGCTTTCAATAACGATCTCATGTCACAATGATACCTAAAACAAATCCTGCTGCTGCATGCTGCATGTCCTTGATAGGAAGATGACCACATTGCTGTATTTGTAAATTTGTGGAAAACCTCATTAGCATTCATTTTTTTTAATCCTTCACTGTTGATTTTTTTTCACATTTAACAACAATCTCCCACTGGAATGTTTTGACAAATAGTGGGTTAGTGTTGACTGATTTATGATACACCTTGTAACAATTGCAAGGATATGGGGAAAAGGCAGGGCAATAGCACGAAGTCATAATGCTCATTTGGCGAGCTGGTGCAATCATGATGGGCTGAATAGCCTCCTTCAGTGCCGTTAAAATTCTGTGATTCTGTGAACAATTTGCTAACTGTGAAGATCCTCTGTTGTTGAAGTGTTAAATGATAATGTTGTCCATGTTCAGCAATCTTGTACCACTGTAATTTTATCTTTAAATCAAATATATAGCAGATCTTCATATACTGGGGCTGGATTTTCTTGATCCTGACTTTGTTTTTATTTGTTCATGGGAGTCACTGGCTTGGTCAGCATTTATTGCCCATCCCTAATTGCCCTTGTTCAGAGGGCACTTAAGAGTCAACCATATTGCTGTGGGTCTGGAGTCACATGTAGGCCAGACCATGTAGGGACAGCAGATTTCCTTCCCTAAAGGACATTAGTGAACCAGATGCGTTTTTGCAACAATCAGCAATGGTTTTGTGGTCATCATCAGACTTTTAATTCCAGATTTTTATTGGATTCAAATTTCACCATCTGCCCTGGTGGGATTTGAACCTGTGTCCTGAAAGTATTATCCTAGGTCTCTGGAATACTAGTCCAATGGTAATACCACTATGCCACTGCCTCCCCTAAAGGATATGTCTTGCATTGGTCAGGAATCAAACTCGGGCCTCCCGCATGGCAAGTAAGAATTCCACCACCAAACCGCCAATGCCAGAGCTGAAAAGGGACCTGGAAGTCCTGCCTCAACTTTCGCTCTTGGCCATTTTCACAAGGCTGGGGGAGAAAGTGGGTCCTGGAACCCACTTATTGCTATTAGGAAGGCAACTGAGAATGTCGTGGGCTCATTGAGACCCCACTCCAGGTAGGATTTTTAATATTCATGGGGGCTGACAGACTTTAGCAGCTATTGGGTTTTACACCAGCTGTATGGAGGTGTGAACTATGGATTAGAGGGGAAAGAGCATAAAAGGTAAACAAAATGGCTTTGCATCCTTTACAATTCATCATTAAATGCTGGAATATCAACTGTGTCTATATTTATTGAGGTGAGTTATCACAGTGCTGTAATTATACAAGAACACAAGAGAGAGGAGCAGATGTAGACATATGGCCCATTGAACCTGCTCTGCCATTCAATATGATCATGGCTGATCTTGGGCTTCAACTCCACTTTTCAGCCCTCTCCCCATATCCCTTGATTCCCTGAGAGACCAAAATCTGTCTATCTCAGCCTTAATTATAGTCAAAGATGGAATATCCACAACCCTCTGGGGTTGAGAATTCATCCTTTGAGTGAAGAAATTTCTGCTTATCTCAGTTCTAAATGATCGTCTCCTTATGCTGAGACCCTGTGTTTTAGATTCCCCAGCCAGTGGAAACAACCTTTTAGTGTCTACCCCGTCAATGCCTTCAAAAGTTTGTATATTTCAATGTGATCATCTCTCATTCTTCTAAACTCCAGAGAATATAGGCCCAATTTACTCAGCCTTTCATCATAAGACAACCCTCTCATCCCAAGGACTAATCTAGTGAATTTTCGATGTACTCCCTCCAAAGCAATATATGCTTCCTTAAATATGGAGACCAAAACTGCACACAGTATTCCTATGGTCTGGTCTCACTAAAGCCCTCTATGACTGTAGTAAGACTTCTTTACTCTTGTACTCTAATCCCCTTACAATGAAGGCCAAAACGACATTTACCTCCTCATTGCTTGCTATACCTGCATGCTAACTTTCTGTGTTCCTTGTATGAGCACACACAAGTCTCTCTAAACATCAACATTTATATATTTCACACCTTTATTTAAAAGAAAAACTTGCCTTCCTATTCTTACAGCCTAAGTGAATAGCCTCACACTTCTTCACATTATGCTCCATCTCCCATCTTGTTGTCCAGTCACTTTACCTGTCTATATCTCTTTGCAGCCTCTGTGTTCTCCTCATTACATTTCAACCTAATGTTGTATTATCAGCAAACTTAGATACATTACTTTGCCTCCTTGTCTAAGTCATTAATATAGATTGTAAATAGCTGATGCACCAGCACTGATCCTTGCAACACTCCACCAGTCCGAGTCTGCCAACTTGAAGCTGCCCCATTTATGCCCACTCTTTGCTCCCTATCTGTTAACCAATCCTCTAACCATGCTAATATATTACCCCCAACTCCATGACTCCTTATCTTGCCTATTAAACTTTTATGTGACACCTTATCAAATGCCTTTTGGAAATCCATCTACTGGCTTCCCTTTATCTGCCTTACTAGAGGCATCCTCAGAAAACTCTAATAAATTTTTCAAATATGATTTCCCTTTCATAAATCGTGTTGACTTTGTCCAACTGGAAAATGTAACTACCCCTTAAACAGTGTGTTTACCAGGTTGTTACTTCTGCCAGCTGGCAAGCTGTCAAGTAAAAGATCAACATTGTAAATTGGGAAACTCTTCAGATTAGTTAATAAAAAGTTAACCTAGGGGATAAAAATATAGAGTACAGTTTACACTGTTAAAAGGGTAGCTTTGTCTGATAACCATTATAAAAGTTTAATCTTTTCCCATTGCTTTTATATGTTCAGTCTAGACATATAGCAGTTCTAAAGTCTGTTATTTACCTGGGAAGTTTTATGGGCTTTTGGCTGCAATCCAGCTGCCTGATTGCTTTACAAGTGCTCAACTCTGTTTACACAGCTATTTTGAAGAGTCTGCTTATTTACTTGGGGAGTTTTATGGGTTATTCAAATGGCTTCAAATTGTTTTAATAGGGTTTATCAGTTCTGCTAATAAAGTGGATAATGGATGAGGGGAGTGAGGGTGTGAGAATAAGGAGAGTGAGGGGGTAGGATGAGGGGGATAGCATTTAAAATGGGCAAAAGGTTCTACTGTGTATAGATGAGCTGCTGATTGAATTGGAAGCACCAAGCTGAGGTTTTTTTGGGAATGGAGGCAGGCCTTTTAACCTGCCCTCTCTGGATTTGCCCACCTTGATTTCTGCCTCAGGCCTGCTACTGGAGGCAGCAGGCCCATCTCCAGGCTACTTAGAGCCTGGATCCCTGGAAAATCCTGCCCCCCAGCAGTCTCGAGACGAAGTTTAAATGGGACTTGGAATTAGTCCCATTTTCTGATTCCTGTCTCCAACATGAAAGCTTGGCCCTAGGTGTTCGCATACATAATGTTTTTGGTTTTTTTTCCATCATATTATACCACAGTATAATAATATGACTATAAACGATTTAACTGTGTGAAGCATGAAATTTGAGTCTGGTCTTTCCTCATCCAGTGTCCACTTAGATACTTTTCAGCAGGATTCCCAGAACAGCAACAGAGATGGGAACTCTGACTCTAGTGCACTTAATAGTATTCTAATTGGGATCCCAGGTGAGATTAATATTTTGCAGATAACAAAAATTCATATAAATTCAAGTCCTCTCACAATTCAGTGGCTGAAAGAGTGTTAACACATAAATTTGGGCTAAAGGTGGAGTCATAAGAGGTAAGAGCAAAAGCTGATGATTGGACTTAGTACCGCATTAGGCAGCATCTTAAATTATTTTCTTAAGTCTTCAAATGGAGTTTGAATGGCAACCTTCTGAGGTAGAGGTGAGTGTGCTATCAACAAAGCTCAGTCACATTCTTAATTAAATAAAAGCAAAATACTGTAGATGATGAAAATCTGAACTAAAAACAGAAAATGCTGGAAAAACTCAGCAGGTCTGGCAGCATCTATGGAGAGAGAAACAGAGTTAACGTTTCGAGTCTGTTCTTAATTATTTCATTCTTATGGCTCACCATTGATGGGCGGTGCAGACGATTGCAAATGGGTTTCACGACATTTCTTAATTAATTAATTCTTAATTCCTTCACTTTCTAATTTACTCTTTACAACTTCAATACTGTCCTACACTTTGGGCTTTGTCCCATCATCTTAGCTGCTCAATGATGAAGGAAAACAGCATCAGAAGATATTGTAATGAAAGTGTTTGTGACAGGATAATGGCTCTTATGGCTCCAGATTTTGGGTTGAATCGTCCCATATTTGCACTAAGTGCAGTAGCTGGAAGGAAAAAGGACATTTTACCCGTTGGCCGCAATGGCGGGTTTTCACGTCTTCTCATTCCAATTCCATCTCATTAATCATGGATTCCTAGGAAACACGCCATTTAGCTGGCGGACGGCCTCCAATTCACCCGCCTTGCCGGCTTGTCACCATTTCCTCATGCTGGGTGCCATATTTAAAGTGCAGCGATGCGCACACCCGCAGTGCTTCCAGCCCAGGGGGGCACCAGTTAACACATGGCCCCAAAAGCCAAGAAGAGCGCAGCCCCCCGATTCAGTGACGCATCCCTGGGATGCCTTCTGGACACCGTTGAAGCTCGCCGTGATGTCCTCTACCCCCATATGGTGCAGGAGGCCCATCAGTGTCACCACTCTGGCATGGGAGGCAGTGGCAGTGGTGGTCAGTGCCAATGCTGTGCAAGAAGAGGTTCGCCATCCAGTGCAGAAAACAGATGAATGATCTCATCCGTGCCATTAGGGTAAGGCAACCTTCTCATTACTCTAAACTCACACATTCACAAGCCCAGCACACATTCACTGGCATCTCACTCACTGCCAGTTCAAGGGGCATCACCACTCACTCTCTCACACACACCTTCATATCTCCATCTGGCCTCATCTATGGAGACTGCTTCCTCAGCCCTCACCCTTTTGAGGCCACTTGCACAGATCAATGTGTGTTCCCACACACATCCTGGGATGCCCCCCTTCCCAATCAATGCCCTAGCCCTGCAGCCTCTTCCCTTGCCTGAGGCCACTTCTCCCCCTTCCTCAAGCAAGCCCTAGCCCTGCAGCCATTGAAAAACCACCCCCACCTTATGCCTAGCCTCATAAATAGAGACCTGCCCATGAACCCCGCTCAAACTGATGTGGTTCTGCCTGTGAAGCCTGGCACTGATGGCTGTGAGTGCTTCCCAAAGCAAGGTAGGCACATAAGCCTCAAAGTCCTTAGCAAAGTGCAGCCCGCCAGGTGCACATCGCTTATGTTCAGTTGTGAAACATGTCGGCGTGCAATCACGCTGACATGCTCGGATGATGCAGCACGGGGGGACAATTACAACACGCTGGACTTATAATGATATACAGATGTATTACAATGAAGTTCCCAATGTCCAATAGCAGGAAATGTGGCCCGCCATTGACGGGCAGAGCGGACGATTGCAAACTGGTTTCACAATGTGGTGAAACCAATTTTTGACCTTCTTGCCATATTGTCCACTCACGACGCCAAATATGATTGATGCCAGTAGGCATGGAGAATTCCCTCATTTGTGGTTCTAATGATGGATAAGGTCAGTATTTTTTGTCATTACTCTGTGAAACTGACAGCGAGTTTCAGCATTCACACATGCAGTTAAATATGCAAATCCAGAAATTGCTCTTGGTAATTCCCTGCTCCCCCAAAGAGTGTGCTGTTGAATTCATTGCAAATGGAAATCAATTCGAAATCATTGAATTGATATGAACTTTCACATTTTACACTAGTATTCTCGCTGTTAAAACCCTTGAAAATGTTATGCCTTGATAGATGACATGTAACTGGATTTTACTGATGAACAACCTCTCTGAAAAATTAGTTTTTCATTTGTGGCATGTCAAATTTCTCTAGTCCATGGTTTATCAAAGGTATATGGATCTTTAAAATAATTAAAACATCATAAAGTTTGTTAGTGGGGTACTGCAGGGATCGGTGTTGGGACCCCAGTTATTCACAATATATATTAATGATTTAGATGAGGGAATTAAGTGTAATATCTCCAAATTTGCAGATGACACAAAGCTGGGTGGGAGGGTGAGCTGTGGAGAGGATGCAGAGATGCTTCAGTATGATTTGAACAAGCTGAGTGAGTGGGCAAATGCATGGCAGATGCAGTATAATATGGATAAATGTGAGGTTATCCATTTTGGTAGCAAAAACAGGAAGGCAGATTATTATTCGAATGGTTATAAATTGAGAGAGGGGAAGATGCAACAAGACCTGGGTGTCCTTGTACACCAGTTGCTAAAGGTAAGCATGCAGGTGCAGCAGGCGGTAAAGAAGGCAAACGGTATATTGGCCTTCATAGCCAGAGGATTCGAATACAGGAACAGAGATGTCTTGCTGCAATTGTACAGAGCTTTGGTGAGACCACACCTGGAATATTGTGTGCAGTTTTGGTCTCCTTATCTGAGGAATGATGTACTTGCTTATAGAGGGAGTGCAGCGAAGGTTTACCCAACTGATTCCTGGGATGGCGGGACTGAAATGTGAGGAGAGATTGAGTCGATTAGGATTACATTTGCTGGAGTTCAGAAGAATGAGGGGGGATCTCATAGAAACCTATAAAATTCTAACAGGACTAGACAGGGTAGATGCAGGAAGGATGTTCCCGATGGTAGGGGAGTCCAGAACCAGGGGTCACAGTCTGAGGATATGGAGTAAACCATTTAGGACTGAGATGAGGAGAAATTTCTTCACCCAGAGAGTGGTGAGCCTGTGGAATTCGTTACCACAGAAAGTAGTTGAGACCAAAACATTGTATGCTTTCAAGGAGTTAGATATAGCTCTTGGGGCGAAAGGGATCAAAGGATATGGGGAGAAAGCGGGAGCAGGCTATTGAGTTGGATGATCAGCCATGATCATAATGAATGGCGGAGCAGGCTCGAAGGGCCGAATGGCCTACTCCTGCTCCTAGTTTCTATGTTTCTATGATACTACAGCTTCCAACTTATTCCTATGTGTATCTCTCAATCTTTATTTCACCACCTAAAATCATAAAAATGAATATTAAAACCTGCTTATGACTTACTGGTTTGCTGTTTGTGAGCATTCTTCAATATGATTGCTGCCTCTCTTGCATGATGACAAAAGGTTGGTGGATGCCACAGATCCCCTGTAGCTGGCACTAGCATGAAATTAAGGGCCAGAAAGGTGAAGTTATAGAGCTCTCTAGTCTTTCTGGGCTGCCCTCTTCTCGGTCAGTAGTGTGTGTCTACACTTCACTGACCATAAAATCTAGGCCTGTATCTTTTGCATAGACTAGAAATGCAATAGCATTCACTCTGTTTTGGAGAGCTAAATTGACATTACATATATCAAATTTCATGGTGGGATGCTCCATGCTGGAAGTATGCATAAAATGCGGAGGCTGCTACATTAGCTAAGCACTCCTTAGGCTTCCCTGACAGCCACCTGTGAGTGTACCATTATCACTGAGAAGCTTCGCAAAATAATAATATTTTGCAAATTTGCCACCATAATGTTGGTGGAAGATTGATGGGAGCCCCAAAGTAATGATGTAGATGACCATTCAAATCCGTTCTCTTGGTTTCCTCCAATCTTATGTTGAAGTTCTGGTGAGAAATCAGGAGAACCTCTTTGGAAATTCTAGCCAATTGTATTTATTTTGGGTGTTGGCATACAAAGCATGATGTGATTTGAAAGTCTTGATTCCAGTACTCTTTTGTGTTCTTTCATCATGTCTACTAATTTATTACATTTTGATAATACATAATCCTTGACAAAATTGATGAGACTGAAATTGTATATCATTGGTTATTACTTTTTTTTAATGGACCGGAAGATTCACTTCAAGGCAGGGTGTTTGTTGGACCTTTTACAGATGACTTTGACAGACAGGAAAGTGAGATTTAATTTTACAACATGATAAAATAAGTACCTGACTAACACGGCTAAAATCTTTGAATATTGATGATTAATAAGCTGTAGTACCACTTAATTCATTGCTCCCATTACACAGGAGAGGAGAGGATGAGGCAATAAATAGCCCCTGCCTTGATATTTATTCAAGGGCCAAGATTCTTTCGATGCTAAGCACACTCTAGATGAATGAGGAATTGAGTAGCGGTTTATTGCTGGTTTGCCACCTTTAAGGAGTTCAAAATATATATAAAAAAGGTAATACACTACAGGCAGTGGGTTATGAGAGCGGAAGATATGAATCTCACAATCACAAGCACCACAGATATCAGTTTGTTTTGACAACCTTTTTTGTGCTAGAGCTGTACTGTCATGATGTTTTTTTGTCTCCATGTCTTTTAAAAATATTCTGAAGTGTGCCACAAAATGTGAGACACGAATGGGTTGAATTTCCTTAGGGTTTCTCCCTTTCTTCCATTGTGACTTTGGTAGAAGTTCAACAGAAACCCCATTTACATTGGGGGAACAAGAGAAGTCCCAAAACAATTCACCCTCTAGATGATATATAACTGCAATTAAATGTGCTGTCAGATTTCTCCCAAATGTCCACCGTAACTTTGTCAGGAGACCAATGGAAACCCTGGAGAAATGGCACAGGCAATGATTTAAGATGTTTCTCCAATGTTTCTGCTGATCTTCTGCAGAATTTCCAGCCATTAGGTTAAATTTTCAAAGGGAGCAGAAGTATTTCTCATCTCTGAAAGTGATAAGGATTCACTTTCCAATCAAGCTCTCCCAGGATGAAGCTTTGCCTACTGGGAGTGCATATTGGAAAATCAGGTGCACAATTCATTATTTTCCATTTACTTTACATAGATTTATTAAATAAAAAGAACATTGGATGCTACATGTGTTCTATTGTTCAATAATGAGTCTCAGTAGGCAATGGTCTACACTTGGGACATGCAGATCGAAACCCTTGACTTCACATATGCAATGTTTATGGAAAGACAAGCTCTTGATTTAACTTTTCAACTTGTCTCCCTTTATACAAACCTATAATTCCTCCCTCTAAACTTAAGATCCCGTTCTTGAATATTCCTATGGTTGGTCCCGCTCTGATGTTGTAACTTCACCGGAAGAACAGCACAAACTCTGTATGCAAACAAGCTATGTGCCACTCTTCTAATGACGCTACGGTTGCCGAGCAGGAGCAGTTCCAGGACATTTTGGACTCTGGCCTCTCAATATAAAATGTAACGTTGGCAAAAAAGTCACACTTTGTCATCCATTTAGACATAATTGATTGGAATGTTTATTTCTACATTATTTAGGTGAGCTGCCTGTACTAAAGATGGGAGTTTAATTTGATATTTAACATAACCAGTCTGGGCAATACATTATTGTATGGATGTGAGCATAAAGAAAGTTTAATAAATATTAGCAATAAAGTTACCATTCCAATTCAATGTAGTTTCTATAACTATTTCAAGGGAACAGCAACAGGACGACTCAATTAGCAAGATAGCAGCAGAGACATTTGGAAGACTCAGAATGCCAAAAGTGTTGTGCAAGTTTCTTCAGAAAACTGAATCACAAGAAAGTCACAATCAATCATGCACCATATGGAGCCTCAGACTGCTGCAATGAAAGTTGAGAGGAATGAATGTCACACCTTGTCTTCAAATAAGCTGGGTTTACACCTTAAACAAGGAAATACATAGAATCACGTAGTATTTACAGCACAGAAACAGGTCTTCTGTTCCAAAAGATCTATAGCAGTGTTTAAGCTCCACATGAGGCTCCTCCTATTTCACTTCAGCTCACCTTTTCAATGGGAAATGTTGTGCTTAAATACTTTAAGATAAATTCCATAGCGACTACTGTCTGTCCTGCTGCATAGACTGTTTCTTTTCCATTTTTTGTTATTACAGTTATTTTTAATGCGACCCTTTAATGAGGGAGTTTTTCAACTGCTGGCTGTGTGAGAAAGAAATAGCTAGTAGTTGAAAATTGGTGGAGGTGGAGAGAGGCAATTTGCAAACTTCGCACCAAGGAAGTAATTTGGCACCTGGATCCTGCCAATTACATTCAAATGAAGTACAAACCTGAAAATGGCTTGGACCTCCTGATGCCAGCCTTGGACAAAGGGGTACATTTTCAACAGAAGGCAAATTTCCAGGTCTCCCCTCCACCATTAGTTTGTCTCTGAATAATATGATACTTTTAATTATCCTAATTTTATGTACAATGTCTCTGTGTGGACTTGCCAATGAATCAGTGCAAAACAATTAGAAAAGCTTAATAAATGAAGTTATAAAATGATTATCTGGGGTTCATTTGTGTTCTGACATCTTTTGCAGACAAATTGGAAATTTAAAGTCCAGTTAAGTTGCAGACATGTTATTGCAGTTTTAAATAAGATTATCTATCCTCAAGTGCTTAGGTCAAATCCCAGTGTAATCATACAAGTGGAGGGCTTGTGGTGCAGTGGGTAGTATTCCTGCCTCTGAGCCAGAAGCTTCAGATTCAAATCTGACTCTAGGACTTGATGGCTGTGGAGTGTGTCTCATAATGTGGCCAAACAAGTTGATTATCACCCTGTAAATCCTTTCAATATGCAGAAGGCAATGGCAAACCACAGCAGTACCTTGACAAGCACAGCTGTGGATCCAGTCCACGGTTGCCAATGCCCTCTCATGGCATGATATCTGAAGAGAGAGAGAATGATGCAACACTGAAACATACAACTTACTGTTTGAAGTAAAACTAGAATAGTGTGAAATAAAATGTTATAAATATAGCAGAGTAGAACTCTGTGCTTGACACACATTGCCGGCTTCCCCTAAGAACAATGCCCCTAATGCACTTGCATTGTCCACTGCTTTCATGAATGCAAAGGCATTCAAAACTGTATTGATGAGCATGTAGAATGCAATCATCAGCAACACATTCTGCAGATGTATATGCTCACTTTCCTGGCAGCTGACATTTATATCATTCACACTGCATTCTTTACCCTTGCACAGCAGGGTCCTTGGGGTCAAGGACTAGACTTTACACACTTGGCTCATGAACCCTCTTGGCAACCCATGCTCAGTGACAAAACTGCACTTCAGTCAAGTGCACAAGTAAACTTGAGCTCCCATTGAGCAAGCCATTGGAGCTTTCAAGAAATGACCTGGATATCTGCACAGGTCTGATAGCTTCCTTAAACACAACTTAGAAAAAATAGCTAGTGCCTGTGGTTCTGTTGTCTGCCATATAATTTTGCACTGGAATGCAGACAATGCACGGTGCCAACACTGACCAAGGACTTGCAGCAAGATGAAAAAGATGACACTGATGATATTGAGGATGACAAAGAAACAGGAGAACTCTAGCATCAGCCTGTAGCCAGACTCTACAGCAGCAGCTCACTAAAGAGCCCTGCAGCTCATTAAAAAACCTTTCAGCTCCTCTGCAGCATTAACAATCATGATCAACATATGGGCCAGGATTTCTAGGATGGCAGCATTTCCCTTCCCACCATCTGAAGAGTCGGTGGAGAACACAGCCCCATCCCGCCATTACTGCCTGCCCTCCAGCCATTTCATGCTCCAACAATCATTAATTGGCTGCAGGCAGGACTTCTGCCCCTCACTCGGGAGCTAGAAGATGCAGTGGATGGCACTGGGACTACAAGCAGTCACCGGAGCCTAAGTCCCGGGATTCCAGGTAAGTTTTGGGTGTCTCAGGGAGGGGAGGGGTGCTGGGCAGAGGGGCGGTGGGGCTGTTGGTAGAGAGGCCGTGGTGGGTGGAATGGAGGGAGGACCTGCAGGGGCCAGACCTTCTGGGGGTGGGGGGTGGGCACCTGATATATGAAACAGAGGCTGCTGATGGAGGTGCTCCCATGCCCCCTTCCTACCTGAGGCCTAAGCATAGTTAATTTTCAGGCTTTCCCCCTGCTTCTGAACTCCTCCCATCAGCCTGAAAATTGAGGCTGTTTGGGAAACGGCCTTAAGTGGTCAATAATTGGCCATTTAAGAGCCTCAATTGGGGCAAGGGTGGGCAGGCTGCCTAGGTCCCCACCATCCAAGCGTAAAGTTGTGGAAAGGTAGGGGTGCGTGGCAGCCCCGGTGGGAAGGCCATCTGAGAAATTTTACAATCACCTCCCCCCCAACCCACCCCATCCTGCCTACAAACCTGCTAGCGGGGAAATGTATGAAACCAATCCTTCTACCATCCAAAACAATGACATCTACCAATATCAATATTCATGTCACCTGGCATTTCAGTGTTATCAGATATCACAGGAATACTCAGCACACATATGTTTCAAAAATACTTATCACTTTACTGGCACACGCAAACCTCTGCATACTATTAACCAGGTCTGAGCCCATAGTGCCTAACTTAGTAATATCTTACTTGCTCTAATGTTCTAACAAGGGGCTTGCCCTAGTGGCCTGACCATGGGATTTGGAAGGATGCTGCGACTCAGATGAGGGCTCTTGAGATGCTTGTAGTCAGTGAACTTTAGCACCTTAAACCTGAGAGGGTCAGTTGCAAATTGCAGAAACTCGGCAAGTTTGAGGGTAAATGTTCCAGCTGAGATTCTGGCACAGGGACAGGCATTGGTTGAGGAGCTGGAGAGGATGAATTGTCTTCCTGAGTGAGGACAATTGTTCCACTCTAATTGCATAATTGTCAGTTATTTCTTTGCAGCCAGCCACTGATCATTTTTTTTATTCATTCACAGGAATGTTGGGCCTGCATTTATTGCTCATCCCTAGGTGCCCTTGAGAGGGTGGTGGTGAGCTGCCTTCTTGAATTGCTGCAGTCTATGTGGTGTAGGTACACCCACAGTGCTGTTTGGGAGGGAGTTCCAGGATTTTGACCCAGCGACAGTGAAGAAACGGCGATATATTTTCAAGTTAGGATGATGAGTTACTTGGAGGGGAACTTCCAAGTGGTGGTGTTCCCATCTATCTGCTGCCCTTGTCCTTCTAGATGGTAGTGGTCATAGGTTTGAAAGATGCTGTCAAAGGAGCCTTGGTGAATTCCTGCAGTGCATCTTGTAGATGGTGCACACTGCTGCTACTGTGCGTCAGTGATGGAGGGAATGAATGTTTGTGGATGTGGTGCCAATCAAGCAAGCTGCTTTGTCCTGGATGGTGTCAAGCTTCTTGAGTGTTGTGGGAGCTGCACTCATCCAGGCAAGTGGAGAGTATTCCATCACATACTGACTTGTGCCTTGTAGATGATGGACAGGCTTTGGGGAGTCAGGCGGTGAGTTACTCATCACAGGATTCCTAGCCTCTGACCTGCTCTTGTAGCCACAGTATTTATATGGCTAGTTCAGTTCAGTTTCTGATCAATGGTAACCCCCAGGATGTTGATAGTGGGGGATTCAGTGATGATAATGCCATTGAACATCAAGGGGTGATGGTTAAGACCCTCTCTTGTTGGAGATGGTCATTGCCTGGCACTTGTGTGGCGTGAATCTTACTTGCCTCTTGTCAGCCCAAGCCTGGATATTGTCCAGGTCTTGCTGCATTTGGACATGGACTGCTTCAGTATCTGAGAAGTTGTGAATGGTGCTGAACATTGTGCAGTCATCAGTGAACATCCCCAATTCTGATCTTATGATGGAATGAAGGTTATTAATGAAACAGCTGAAGACGGTTGGGTCGAGGACACTACCCTGAGGAACTCCTGCAGTGATGTCCTGGAGCTGAGATGACTGACCTCCTACAACACAACCATCTTCCTTTGTACTAGGTATGACTCTAACCAGTGGAGAGTTTTCCCCCTGATTCCCATTGACTCCAGTTTTGCTAGGGTTCCCTGATGCCACACTCAGTCAAATGCTGCTTTGATGTCAAAGACAGTCACTCTCACCTCATCTCTGGAGTTCAGCCCTCTTGTCCATGTTTGAATCAAGGTTGTAATGAGATCAAGAGCTGAGTGGCTCTGGCGGAACCCAAGCTGAATTTCAGTGAGCAGGTTATTGCTAAGTAAGTGCCACTTGATAGCACTGTTGTTGACTCCCTTCATTACTTTACTGATGATCAAGAGTAGACTGATGAGGCGGTAATTGGACGGGTTGTATTTATCCTGCTTTTTGTGTATAGGACATACTTGGGCAATTTTCCACAAAGCTGTGCAGATGCCAGTGTTGTAGCTGTAATGGAACAGCTTGGCTAGGGGCACAGCAAGTTCTGGAGCACAAGACTTCAGTACTATTGCCGGAATATTGTCAGGGCCTATAGCCTTTGCAATATCCAGTGCCTTCAGCCATTTCTTGATATCACGTGGAGTGAATTGAATTGGCTGAAGACTGGTATCTGTGATGTGATGCAGGGGACCTCCAGAGGAGGCCGAGATGTATCACCTACTCAACACTTCTGGCAGAAGATTATTGCGAATGCTTCAGCCTTAACTTTTGCACTGATGTGCTGAGCTCCCCCATCGTTAAGGATGGGGTTATTTGTGCAGCCTCCTCCTCCAGTGAGTTGTTCACTTGTCCACTGCCATTCGTCGATGTGGCAGAACAGGAGAACTTAGGTCTGATCCGTTGGTTGTGGGATCGCTTAACTCTGAATATCGCTTGCTGCTTATGCTGTTTGGCACATAAGTAGTCCTGTGCTTTAGCTTCAACAGGTTGACACCTCATTTTTAGGTATGCCTCGTGCTGCTCCTGGCATGCCCTCCAGCACTCTTCATTGAACCAGGGTTGATCCCCTGGTTTGGTGGTAATGGTAGAGTTGGGGATATATTGGGCTATGAGGTTGTAGATTGTGTTCGAGTACAATTCTGCTGCTTCTGTTGGTCCACTGTGCCTCATGGATGCCGAGTCTTGAGTTGCTAGATCTGTTCGAAATCTATCCCATTTAGCAAGGTGGTAGTGCCACACAACACGGTGGAGGGTATCCTTAATGTGAAGGCGGGATTTCATCTCCACAAGGACTGTATGGTGGTCACTCCCACCAATACTATCATGGGTAGATATATCTGCGGCAGGCAGGTTGGCGAGGATGAGGTCATGTATATTTTTCCCTCTTGTTGGTTCCCTCACCACCTGCCACAGACCCAGTGTAGCAACTATGTCCTTTAGGATTCGGCCAGCTCGGTCAGTAGTGGTGCTACCGAGCCACTCTTGGTGATAGACATTGAAGTCCCCCACCCAGAGTACATTCTGCGCCCTTGCCACCCTCAGTGCTTTCTCCAAGTGGTGTTCAACATGGAGGAGCACTGATTCATCAGCTGAGGGATGGTGGTACGTGGTACTGTGGTTCTCCAGAAAAACTGGCCATAGGATATCTATGATTCGATTGAAGACCCTATCCACTCAGTCCTCTAGCCTGTCCAAGGCTGCAGAATAGGTGGAGTCCTGATCCTGAATTGCCCTGGTATGAGAGATCATTGAGAGATACTACTACTAGAACCACAGACTTCTGCAAGGAGGGACGAGCTACATCGAGGTGACTACGTACTTCATGATTATCGGCAGTGTGTTGATACCCTGGAGAATCTGTCAAACAGCTGAAAGAAAGAGGGTCTCCTTCCTACCCTTCGCTTGTTCCAAGAGAATCTCCACGGAGAATTACCTCACTAATATGTTGGCCATTGATTCTAGTCAACTTACCAGTTGGGAAATCTGGAAATGTGATGAGACTGCTCCCCTTAAAGGCAGACCGCAGCTCTTAAGGAGAGGTACATTTTTTCCTAGTTTTCTTATTTACATTCTTGGGATGTGTGTATTGCTGGCAAGGCCGGCACTGTCCACCCCAAATAGCTGTTGAGAAGGTGGTGAAGAGCCGCCTTCTTGTGCCTACGCCACACAGACTGCAGCATTCAATTCAAAAAGGCAGCTGGTTCACCACCTTCTTACCAAGAGCAGTTTGGGATGGGTAATAAATGCTGGCCTTGTCAACAACAACCACACCCCATACACAAATAAAAAAGAAACCCTTAGAAAAGTGCACCTGCTCTTTAAGAGCTTTAGTCTGCCTTTAACTGGAGTAAGCTCACCACATTTCCAGCTTTTCAAAGTGGCAGGTTGCCTATAAAATGTGTGATTATTGCTGACTGCTCGCCTATTATAGTTAAATGAAGATTGACTATTAAAATCAATCAGGCCGCCCACTGTTGTCATTGGGTAGGTGGAGTGGACACCTCGAACACCTCTCGCCTGATCTATACTACATCAAAAAATTGATCCAGAGCAGCAATTTTATCTGGATTTACATTTTTCCACATTTTTTGTTTTTGAAATTGGCTTGTGTTAAGTATTCCCATTAAAAACTGATGGCTACACTGACAAACATTAAAGAAATTCAGAAG
This sequence comes from Cetorhinus maximus, assembly GCF_964194155.1. NCBI lineage: Eukaryota > Metazoa > Chordata > Chondrichthyes > Lamniformes > Cetorhinidae > Cetorhinus > Cetorhinus maximus. Next base: position 83,955,308 of record NC_135879.1, read on the forward strand.
TGCTCAGACTGTCATATAAAAAGTGCTTGGCCTGTAATTGCTAACTAGAATAGAACTTCATCTAATATCTTCCATTCCTGTCATTTAAAAATGCAACTGTTATTAGATGTGCTTAGACTAGATGTCTCTTTTGCAGATTTTTCTAGCAATTATATTGCTGAAGGTCCTTCTGAATAATGTTTTACCTTTTGCAAATCATTAAAAAAAGACTTCCGAAGTGGTAATTGCAGCCTCAGGATCAAACCCATGAAAACACATACACTTCCCTGCCTTGTAGAAAGAGATGAAAAAAAGAATTTAAGTGCCAGGATTCTGAGCTGGCTCAAATTAATTCCAAATAGGAGTATGTTCGTAGTAAAAAAAAACTAGCTTAATGATTGCTTTTAATAGGCACTAAATTACTCTTTAAATGAAAAAGGCATTGAATAGCAAAGATGCAAAGGGGGATATGCACACTGGTGTAGTCAAAACTATTTCTGAGTTTTGGGGTAAAGCATATTTTTTTATAACATGATAGAAGGATTTAATATGTGATATGCTCCACCTAGCAGTGCTTGATGCTTTCAAAAGGTGGAAAAACGAGAAAAGGTGTCAAAATTAAAGGGATATTTCCATCTGTAATTTCTTGCATTTTAACATTGCATTTCATTTAATCACTTTTAAACTTTCTTAGCCTCTCCATTTTACATTTATTGTCTGGTGTCATGCATCATGTCCATAGGTGGCATGGTGGGTAGGAAATCTGCTGCCAGTCTTCATTCAAAGTGAACTGTTTGAATCCTGACACTGCATCATCTCGAATTCAGTACTTCATTTAAATTGCATTACGGTGCAATAATGTGCTTTCAGATCTGGATAAAACTCTTCAGCTGCAAAATTTGGCTCCAGAGAGTCTGTATCTCACATGTACGTTTCTAGTGCATCCCATGCCGGAGAGTGTAGGCAGAGGCTTTGAATGTTACATATGAGTAGTGACTGATAGAGATTGTTGTTGGTAGGTGAGTATACGAGGTACGGTGACTTGAGCAATGGCTGAGGCTAGTGGTTCATTTACCAGGATATGGCATGTGTAGATGCAGTCACTGACTTTGACACACTAGCTGTGTGAGGTCATTGAGCATTTTGCGGCACTACAGGTCCTCAGATTTAGACTGCTTGCATTGGCTGCTGCGACTACTTACACCCACTGCCTTTATAATGTCTGACTGAAGGGGCAGCTGGCCCCCTGAGGGAAGAGGACCTATCTCCTCTTGTCCACTCTCTAACCAAGATCTCTAGCGCTGCATCAGAAAACTTTGGGGCACGCTCTGTTGTAAGTCCACTTTCCTGACAATGGTCATTTATATTGTGGTCACCCTCCATCCCCTCACTCTTTAACTCTGCACAAGTGAGAGGTAGGTTACTTGGGGACAAGCACTCTCAGTGACCCATGCTAAGCAACTCAACTGCATTGCAGTGGGATTTATGGGTCAACAGGAACCCTCATTCAGGCAGACCACTGGAGCCCTCAAGCAATGACTTGGACATTTCTGGTTAATTTCCTGGATATAGCCCAGAAAGTGTGTCTTGAATGATAGTGATTTGCTTTATGCTGCACAACTTTTATTTTCAATTGCAATATTGATAAGATGCCAAAGGATGGTGAAAAGGCAGGAGGGCTCCAACACCAAAGCATTATGCTGAGCTGTGTAGAAACTAAAAGAGATGTGAAGAGGAGTCTTAACAATCTTGGTAAACTCATTACATTTCTACCAGCACAAAATTGATCGGTCCTCTCACCAGCCATCAGGCAAATAATGCGGGTGCTCTACCAACGTATATCCAATCAGCACCAAAAGAATACCACCTCCCACAGCTTTAACCCTTGTATCATTATTTTTCAGATTTGATGCTACGCGTGTCTGACGAAAGTATCCGTTGATGATCAGCATTCATAGCAAATTGTTAATTTTCATTCATTTTCCATTTTTGTATTGTCAGCTGAAAAAAATTAACCCTGTGTCACTATGTAAATTGTTTGAAAATTATGAGTAAATCAGCAATTAAAAAAATTAGAAGTTCATTGTTCAGTATCATACACTTGGTCAATAACATACCTAATCAAAAACATCAACTAAAAATAGGAACAGTGCGTGGAATTTTCCCATCCTGCCCGTGGTAGGTTTTGTGGCGGGCAGGAGCAGAGAATCCAGCGGCAGGCAAGAAGTGGGAAATCCATCGGCGTAAAAACAGTTTGCAATTCTCCAGATGGTGGGTTTATGGCGGGTCGGTTATCCCACCAACTAGTGGCATGAATGCTCTTTGCATTTATTAACATGTCATGAATGCTAATTAAAACAGCTGCTCACCGGAATCTTGTCAGGCCTCTCAATCTTGCCTCACGCTAGTAGGAAATTATGTTGGCCTCAAACCCGTTTGAAGTTTGAAGTTTGAGGTGTGCACAAGTCGGACCTCAGCTCGCTCATAACTTCAAGGTGAGTGGAACATACATAGCCGACCTGCCATAGTGCTGTGCCAGTCTTGTTGCGATGATCACCACACTGCTGGGGCTGCAGGGTTGGTCTGCTCCTGCTCTTTGCCTACATTGTCCTGAAGAACACCACTGTGCTGTGGTACTCATGCAGGCCTCCACTTTCAGAAACCAGCACTTCAACCGGTCGTGGGCTGTGAGGTTAGGGTGGGGTTGATGAACACAAGGTGGGCAATGAGGAGGGAAGACTGTGGAAAGGCAGTGAGGGGGAAGGGCAAACATGAGTGGAACTTTCTGGGGTCGCCCTCTAACTTATTGCCCACAAGAGTGAACAGGAAACTTTGAGGTTTAGAAAGAAAGGAGGAAGACCTCCTTGTGATGAAAGCCACTGAAAGCCAATGGCTTCATTAGCACTGTTAACGTGCTATTCAGAACTCAGTGGCTTCACATCACAGTCGCTGCATCTCAAGAGTAACACATAAGAATGTAGAATTTGGGAATGCAGGCAATAGTGAAGGAGGCACAGCTGTATCATATATGGCATTCCATCAATGAAGGCCTGTCACGTGTTCACCAGATTTGACACTCCTATCGGGCCAAAGGGCATCCAATCACAGCAGACAGATGGGAACACCACCACCTGGAAGCTCTCTTCCAAGCCAGTCACCATCCTGACTTGGAAATATATCACCGTTCCTTCACTATCGCTGGGTCAGAAACCTGGTACTCTGTCCCTAACAGCATTGTGAGTGTACCTACATCACATGGACTGCAGTGACGCCCACATCCCGTAAATGAATAACAAACTGATTGGACATTAATATGCCACATCAGAGATTGGAGCACAAAGCTAGATTGGGTCATTCAACTCAATTAACTTCAGCATCTACGCAGGGCTCAAGATGTTACATATCTGCGATGCCATCTTGGTCACCACGATGTGTGTGCTAATGTCTCAGGGACAAGGCAGCATCAGCCACCATGCAAGTAGGACAGGAAAAATATGGACACTTACAGTTTCCAAACGTGTCATCCTCTGAGCTTCACTTTCTTGCCCCTTGAATCGTTAATGTCTTAAATGTTTCCTTTCAGAGAGAAGGCAAAAGCAGATATGGATCCAGGGCTCAGTGCTGCCTTTGTCAGGGTCCTAATGTAATGGAGGAGGCGAAAGAGGGAGAGGCGACTCCACGCGCAGCTCCAGTAGGAGGGACATGGTCAAGCGGAGCCAGGGCATGAACAGGAAGGTCAGGAGGAGAGACCCAGACAACAGGGACGACTTGTCAGACCTAGGGTTTATCAGGTAGAAGAGTCCCCTATTTACAAATGAGTGAGAGGCAATGCCATGCACGTCTACGCTTGTCCCGAGATCTGGTACATCACATATGCCACATTCTTCGTGAAGACCTGATGCTACATGGAGTTGGAGGGTATACCCCACCTGTGGCTTTGAAGGTGACCACAGAGCCAAATTTCTTGGCCTCTGGTTCTTTCCAAGGATCAACAGGGGACCTGTGTGGCATCTTTCAGTCCACAGCACATCGATGCATAAAGGAGGTCACAGATGTCCTTTACAGGAAGGCCCATCATTATGTCAGGTTTGCTCTGGATGAAGATAGACAGGCTGTGAGATTCACCAGCTTCGCCTTCAACTCAGGCTTCCCTAGAGTGCAGGCTGTAATCGACTGCACCCATGTGGCTATACGGACTCCATGGCAGCAGCCCCTAATGTTTATAAACCCACCTCCATCATTCGCTCTAGTCTGCTGAGTGACTGTTGAACCTCTGCCTGATGTTCCGCCGCCTGTCACTGTATCTCCAGCATTGAGTTGGCGGCTGCTTCCAGAGGTTCATCCTCTGACTTGGACTGAATGGGTAGCTGGTCTCCAGCAGCCCTCTGAGTGCCGGAGACCTGGGCTGTCCCTGCCTCTGACTGCTGTGGGGACGTGTCAGTGAGGTGTTTTCCAGAAAGTGAGCCTGGGCCTGATCTACATCTGTGCCCCACTGGCGTGTGTATCTCTGAGCTGGTGGAGGGTGCATGTGAGCACCGTGATGGTTCTGCTGGAGCTTCCTCTTTGGATGTGGTCTGGGGGGTCACACTGGTGATTGAATAGCTTGGGGGCCTCGGTTTGCTGGTGCTGAGAGAATAGAAAATAGATTTTCAGCTAATGAGCATGACCTAGATAAGACAGCATGTGACTCACTGTGATTGTCAGGATTTGGTGAAGCGATGGAGCTGTGACCCGTACTGGGTTGGTGGGAGAAGCCGATCTCCCCTTCCCACAGGAGCGACCCCTGTCCTCCCCAGTCAGCTCGGCTGCAGCCTCCTCAACCTCAGTGAGGGCAATGATGTTACTGTCCCTCCCCTGGTCTGCGATCTCTCGCGCCTGCTGTGTGCCAGCTTGGCCCGTATGAAGAAGAAAGAGAGGTATGTGGTGAGAAGGGATGAAGCAGAGGTTGGGTGTGATGCATGTTCCCTGTGTGTGGTGAGCCCTCCCCAGAAGGGGCAGAGGATGGAGTGTGAACAACCTGACAGATGGGATGGTGGAGATGTGAAAGTCTCCGTGAGAGAATAAGTGTTGATATGTGTCCCCCAATAATGGTTGTATGAGACCCCTGAAGAGAGTAGCCATTTGAGTGCATGATGCCACGATGAGAGTTTGATATTGGAGGGTGTTGAAGGATGACTTACCCTGGCAGAGCGGATGGGATCATTGATCAACTTCCTGCACTGGATGGCATTTTGGGCGCAGTTGCTAGCCGCGCTGAGCTGCTCTGCGACCGTCTTCCAGGCTGGAGAGGTGAGGCTGGTGCACTTCCTGCAGCCATCCCTGGGATACAGGACTTGCCTGTGCGCCTGCACTCCTCTGAGCAAGGCCTGTAGGGCCTGGTGAGTGAAAAGGGGCGCTGCCTTCTTCTTGGGACTCTCGGCCTTCTTCTTCTGACTGCTCGGCATCTCTGCACCTGTCCAGATGACAGGTGGGCTGGAGAGAGTGAGAATATGTGTTGGAGCGGCGTTTAAATATGGCGCCCGGATCTTTGATCCCACTAGCTGACAGCGGGCGGATGAATCAGCTCCCAACCCGCCAGGTGGTTCAGGCCGATACTTACCTGTGTGTAATTAATGAGCTTCCAAGCGCGGAGTTGGGCTCGAGTTCCCACCATTCCGGCCAGCCGAAGGGGTGCTACTGAAACCATCCACCACTGCACTTAGTCACATAAATGGAAAATTGTGCCCAGTGAAGCTAAGTATCCAAAAAGAGATTGTTTAAATAATATTACTTAATTTTTATAAACATTTCTGGATCTATTTGACACTTTCATCATTTAATTATTTAAATTCCATGCTGATGTTTCTTTGTGAAATATGACTTTCTGAAACAGGGACACGTTCATGTTCACCATTAATAGGCATCAACAACAGAAAAAGAGGCACATTGTGAACAAGTATTAAATAGGTGAATGATCTCAAGTTTCTAATGATATTGCAGTTGTAAGTGACACTGTACTATAGTGTTACATGACAAATCAATAACATTGGTATTGAAATATAACATTACGCAATACCCCCCAAATAAACACACAGGAATTGCAGCCATTATGTGCCTAATAGATTTTAGGCATCCCTTCACCACTGTGCATAATTTCCATTTTCACGTAGCACTACCACTAGCAGGGGGGTCTTATTACAATTACAATTTACATAGGCAGTTTCCATTCTAAACATGGGTGGGAAAAGTTATAATAAATTTATGACAGATAAAATAGACTGGAAGTACATGGAGATATAAGGTGTTCAGTATATTAAACTGGATAAAAGCAGATTGCATTTGAATGTCTGTGTCCTGGTCCAATTTTGCCCCAAACCTTGCTTTACTTGAAGACTATACATGCCCTTGGCTTCCTATTGCCTTGGGACATTGATTAGTTTTGCATAGTTCTGGTTTTGTTAACACCATAAACTTCTTCCCCTTCAAAGAGCACAATTTGCTGAATATAACCGTGGAAGCAAGAAAGAAAAATACAATTCCTGAACACTGGAAAGTGAGTCATTTTTTAGGATGGCCTATTTATATTATTGATGCTTCCCTGTGATACTCCCTTGCTTTTTATAGACATAAAAGCAAGACTGTCTATGAAATGATATCAGAGTTATGTTAAACTAAGAGCAAGGGACGGAGGTATGATGCACAGTCAACAAAAAGGGTGATAATGGGAAAAAGGTGAAAATGAATAATGATGCACAACTCACCAATATAAAAGGAAATACATGTACCCTAAAAAGCAGTTAACAGGTAATTAACTAGATAGACTTTCTAATTACTGACTATTATCTGGGATCCTCTCACTAGTAATAGAAAACATAGAACGCCACTGCCCCCACCACAATTAAAGTATTTTCATGTGCTCATAAGAAAATAGGAATCAGTGGAAATATTTTAAAGTGGATATGTAATTGGTTGATTGATAGAACCCAGAAGATAGCGGTATAGGAATTGTCAGCCTGAAAGAATATTGCAAGTGAAGTATCACAAGGATCTATTTTGGAACATTTTTAATATCTTTACAAACAATTTGGAGTTTGGAGTGACAAGCATAGTGGCTACATTTACAGATGATATAAGACTTACGCAGATGGTAGACTCCAAAGCTCAATGGGATAAGCTAGAGGAAGAGTTGAAAGTGCTTGGGAATTGGGCGGACAGGTGACATATTAAATTCGATGTAAAGAAATACAAAGTGCTTCACATGGGCACAAAAAAATTCCAGGGAGGGACTATTATTTAAATGGAGGTGAAAATAACGTGCACAGAAAAATGGAAGAGATCTGGAGACCCTTATTGACAATAAAGTGAAACTTTCACAACAATATTCCCGGCGCTGAGTAAAGCAAATCAGATGTTGGGATTTATTAAATGACCAAAATTTGGCTGAAATAGTGAAATGATCTCATCACTTATAAAAAATTGATGTAATCACACTTAGAAGAATGTATACAGTTTTGGACACCACTGAACAAGAAGGATATTGCAGCTATTGAACCAATATTGAAGGAAGCAACCACATTGAATGAGGGGATGGGGGGATTGTATCATGAGGAGCACTCATGTAAATCGGCATGTTGTCTTTCTCAGATTCTAAAGGGTCTCAGTAATGTAGACCAAGACGAGCTATGTCGCCTTGTCCAGAAGAATAGAAGTCGAGGACGTAGCCTGCATTTGAGGTGGGGGTGGAGGCGGTGGTTGGTGGATACATTCAAAATTAATTTACAAAAACAACTTTTTTTAGTAAGTGATCAATCTGTCAGAAAGCCCCCCCACCCCGGAGGCAATGCAATCAGTCAGTAGTAATTCATTCAAATGCAAATTGAACCAATTTCTTTCCGAAAATAACATTTTGGGATACAGTTTTTGGATAATTTGAGACATGATATGGTAAGTGTAGCATACTTGGGAAGAAAAAAAGTAAACTTGGACCTATGGTTTTCAAAGCTTTCCATCATTGGGGGTTTTCTCATGTCATTTCTGGGTCTGTTATAGACGAATTGATAGAGATTGATTGCTATGATCATTATTATTGCACCTTACAACTACTAGATGGGAGAAGGCGACCTGGATAGACCTTGATCTTCTTTCATCTAGCAAGTTCTATGTTTTCTAGCAGCCTTTATTGCAAGTTGCTAATACGGAATACACTAGCTCAGACTAAAGTGACTACTGGATATTTTTCATTATGTTTCTAATTTGCAAAAGTTGTCAATGATGAATTTAGCTAGAGGTCATAATTATGAAAGAGGTTACTTATGTTTACACCCTTGTGAAATAATTAGCTTTTATTGATTTATAGAATAAATCATATAATAGGATTTGGCATACATTTATGCAAAGTTTTGTTGCAATTAGAGGTTGAAAATCATGCCCTGTGGGTTCATAAACAATGCAGGAGATAGCAAACAGCAATCCACAAGTGGGTTGTCACATTAAAATTAGAAACAAGAGGATAAATTTTCTTTGACAAATGGATATAGTGCCTGGATCACCTATTCATACCATTTGAAACAGGTTATGTTTCAAAATGTTACAGATAACAGTTTTTGTTATTAAAGTGGCCACAACTATTTAATGTCACTCTGCCTGCTCATTATATCACTCCATCCAAATACAACTGGGGAAGTAAATGGTGCAGCTCTAGTCTACAACACCAATTGCTTTGAACTGAAAATGCATTGCATCATATCAGATGATATCAGATCAGATATCAGGAGTATGGTAATAAAGAAAGATTTTGTGCGGCAGCAGTGATATCGATATTGTAGCAGTCATATTACTGGATTAGAAATCCCGAGACCTGGACTAATGATCCAGAAAACATGAATTCATGGCCTGAATTTTTCAGTCAGCATGTAGGGGGGGGCGATGTTTCGTTCAGCACATACGCACCAGAGTCGGCTGCATGCCCGCCGATAACTGAAAGGCTTATTAAGGCCATTAACAAATTAATTAGTGTCGTTGTTTACACTGCCCATCCAACATTAAGTTGGCGGGCAAGCAAAAAGGCCAAGCGGCCTTTACATTTTTTAGGAAACATCATCCACAAGCGGGATGAGGTTTCCTATAGCTTTTATGAATCAAATAAAAAAGTTTCCTGAAATATAAAAACATACCCCATCTCATGTGACACAGTCACATGAGGGGACAAATTTAATAATTTTTTTCCATTTATTTCAATAGCTCTTCAATCTCCCTGAGGCATCTCTGTACCTTAGGGAGATTGAAGCGCTCTTCCATGCGTATGCATAAAAGAATGCTGGCCCCGACTCTCCCTCCTCCCCCCACCCGCACAGGTAGCACTGAGCGCTACCGCTCGCGTCTTATGCTGGGCAGGCCTTAATTGGCGCACCCGCGTAAAATGGCAGTGTGCAAACCCGATCACGGGTGGCGGTCAGCTCCGGGACTGCCCTCACCCGCTCCCGCCAAGCCTGCCTGCTGACTGAAAAATTCAGGCCATAAAAAAATTTTAAAAAACTATCAGTATGTGGTAAAGTGAGGTATCCTATCCCTTTAAGAGAATACAAGTGTACTGATCATGTGATAGCACTCATGAATCACTGTATAGCATGGGAAACTGGGAATTGTAAGTGAGTGAGCACGAATGATCCGGTCCTCTGCCCCAATGAGCTCATCTACCCAAGATATAAAAATGGCGTCGAGGATGAAGATCAAAAGAAAATAAATTTCAAGACGGGTGAGCAAAGCATTGGAAAGTGCATCTGTAGTTACCTTGTAAAATAGGCAACAGCCAGCAATCGGAGCAAAAAGCAGTGCTGCAGTTTAAAATTGTAAAAATCCCTGCAGAATCGCGATCACGGGGATCCCGCCAAAACTTGAAAGGACTGCGAAACCCAGCAGAGAAAAGTCAACAGCTCCAGGGACAGAGTTAAAAAAAACATAGTGACTGCCCTTAAAACAGAAATACATTTAAAAAGGTAAATATGTGATAAATGACTATGGACAGAAAATTATAAGGGACCCCAGAGAGCGCGCAACTCCGCAGTAAGGCAAACATCTAAACCCGTCACTACCTGGAAAGCCTATCGGAAGTACAGTCACTTTGCAGTCGTTCACAATGCCACAGTTCGGGCGTGTCGATCCATTCCACCCCATTGCAGATGACTGGTCTTAGTTTGTCCAATGCCTAACGTTCGTTTTTACCACTAACGACATCGCAGGGGAGGAGAAGAAGAGGGCGATTCTTTTGTCCTCACATGGGAATACAACATACAGGTTGATCCGTAGCCTCACATCGTCTAGCGCCCCAGACTCGAAGACTTTCGACGAGCTAATAAAAATTGCACAGAGCCACCTGAGACCAATGCAGTGCTTCAAGTTCAATTCAAGGTACAGGCTTCCGGAGAAGACAACATCTGACTATATGGCTGTTTTAAAGGCATTAACTGAGCATTGCAAATTTGAATCATTCATTTGTGAGATGTTGGGAGACTGGCTTATATGAGGGATTGGAGATGATATGATCTAAAGGCGTTTGCTAGCCGAACCTAGTCGAGACTTCTATGAGGCATAAGACTTAGCTACCACAATGGACAGTGCTGTTAGAAATTCCAAAATTATAGAAAATACACAAAATGGCACCATCCATCTGGTCGAGCGGGTCAATCTGGCAACAAAAGGCGCGAAAACCTCGGATGCCACGGAAAGGCAGGAAACACTCTCTAGCTCCAGACCATTGAGAAACAACAGTACTGCAGTGAAAACCCACAAAATGAATGAGAGAAATACATTCAGGCCTCCAGTGAGCGAACAACAACTCAAACAAGTCGAGTGCTTTTTCTGCCACCGCTATGGCTAAGTAAAGCAGAATTGCAGAGAAAGGCTAAAACAACATTATTAAGGCAGAAGGAAAAATTGTGCAATATGCCTCATGGAAGAGCCAGAAGAAATAGAATCAGACATCCATTCGTTATATGATCTCAAAGTTGGTAGAACCGAGCCAATCGAAATAGTCTTTACAGTTAACGGACAACCCATTAAGATGGTAGTTGATACAGGAGCATCAATATCCGTCATTGGAGAGCATACATTTAGATATCTGAGCAAAGGAACCCATCCTTTGAAGTTAGACGTCTTGGACACATAGCTGAGGATATACATGGGCGAAGAAATAAATGTGAAAGGGGTACATCAAGCCAAGGTGCAGTATGAGGAACAGTCTGCAAAATGACCCCTGTTTGTAATGTCAGGCAGAGGACCAAGTCTCCTCGGAAGGAACTGGCTGGGAGAGATAAATCTTGAGAGCCCGCTAAGTTCCCAGTGCAAAATCAGAAGCGTTGCTGCAAGAAAAAAATGAGTATGCAAATACTCAACAGGAGAAGCCCATAGAAGTGTTACACTGGGACAGAGTTCAAGCTAAAGTCAGCATCCTTCAAAATAAAATGGAAAATCTATTAAAGGACTTTTGTGTGCTACAAAATTCAATCTGCTCCCAAGTTGTGCCACCAGAATGATATGAAGAAAAAAAGGAAGAGTTAAACCTGTCTCTGGCTAAGTTAAGGAACAACTTATCTGAGAAGAGGCAACAATATATGATTCTCCAGGAAACTATTAATGAGAATAGGAAAGAATTAGAAGAGCTGAAGCAGCAGCTGCGTAAAAGTCCTGAAGTTTTAAAGTTAGAAGGCCCTGAATTCTCAGAACTTTCGGAAAACCCAACTACCGAGCTCATTAACGTTCAGCTCGTGCCTGAGTCGAGTCCAGCCAACAGTGAAATTAAAGAGAAGACAGAGATACGGGTCAGTGCTTCCAAGAAAAGGACACGCAGGAAGAAAAAGAGAAATAATTGACAGTCCTCAGAAAGAAAACCAAAAAGATTTTTTTTTGTTCCTTTTCCTCTCTCTCCCCACACACCATGTAGCTCATCGCTGTATTGCTTTGTGCTTGTTGCCCTTTATCTGTTTCAGCTTGGAGGGGAGGGGCAGCAGGAGTGGATGTGACTGCACCCAGAAGGCGGTGAAATCATCCACTGAGGAACATAGTGGGCAACTGCCCCTGAAAAGGAGGTCTCGGAAACACCAGCTGAGGTTGTTGGGCTATGACGTTCAGCCTGTCAAAGAAAGCCTCCTGAGAGACTTGACCTATAAATAGTTATTGTGTAAATAGTTAATGCGTTTTAAGCTTGTTAACTGTACTTTTAAGTAAAGGGGGAGAGATGTGGTAAAGTGAGGTACCCCATCCCTTTAAGAGAATGCAAATGTACTGATCATGTGACAGCACTGATGAATCACTGTACAGCATGGGCAACTGGGAATTGTAAGTCTAGTTCTGTAGGTTTCTGAGTGAGCACGAATGATCCGGTCCTCTGCCCTATGTCTCTATAAACCATCACTGTTTATTCTTACATCAGGCTTTCCCCATTATTGATTGTAAGCAGCAATTGATGAGAACATAGGAAGGCATGCATTTAGAGTTTGGTTGGCCAACGAACTCATCTACCCAAGACATAAAACAGTAAAGGTCACCAAGAATATATCAGTTTGTCTTAAAAACCCAACTGATTAATTGAAGTTCCTTAGGGATGGATAACCACCATCTTTACCAGGGGTCTTGCCTATATGTTGATTCTTAGGGCCCGATTTTAACACTGTGCAAGTGGATGGGTTTTGAGTGGGTTAAAATTGTGTCCAGATCAACATTCCTCTGAAGTGGTCCAACAAGTTGCTCACTGTGAACCCTCTCTTCTAAACTACAGTTGGATTGAATGATACCATATGCAAAATACGTAAAACATGGGCCATTCCTTTAATGAATTTTTTGAAGCAAATAGCAGATTTAGGAATTTTTCAGGAGCCAAATGACTGATCAGGTTGTAAAACACTTTGTAGGAAGGATGTTGAATCTTTTTCTTTTTGCAGGAAAAAAATTAATAATAAAAGGGGTAAATTACTCCTGCTACATATTACATTTTAAAGGCACTTCTAAGATTGTGGGATAAAAAAATAATCAGAAGGAATCTTTCCCACTTCCCTGATGATAGATTAAAAATAGTACATGGTGAGAAACTTGTGCATTATTAACATGCCATACAGATTTGTTGGCTTAAATATGAGGGTTTATTCTTTGACTATGTGTGCCTGGTAGAGAACTTTGTTTCCAAGTTAGGCATTTGCTGTGTATGATTTTTTAGCCATTTGCTTTAGTAGTCAAAAAAATCATGTGCAGCACAGAATCCAAAATTTCTATTTGTTCTCTTGGATAGGCAGTGTTCTTAAGTGAGAACGTGACATTGGAAAATGATCCCTGTAGTATAGAATTTATGACCCATTGCCTGAATCTAGCTCACTATGATACTGTAAAGTTAATAAATTACAGAAAGAAAAACATTTAGCTATTTTTAAGTTGCTCATTAACAGCTCACATGGTTACAAGTATGGCTTGCCGTTCTATGATCTGGGAATATTAAAATCTGTTTCAGGTAATAGTCATTGTTAGGTTTAGGTAATTACTCTTGCATTTTGCAGTGATGGAGGATAGAACTTAGCCAAAGTGTTACCTAGAGAAATGAATTATTATTTTCCTAAAATGTCACTGAGCAAAACTATTGCATAGTGCAAGACAAAGTTGCCTCGTTGTCTCAGAAATAGCTGTGTTAATGGTGAAATCTGAAAGAAAGTTAAGTTACTAGGAGAAATAGGGACAGGAAAACAATAAACAAATTGCAGTTTGGAGAACAAAAAGATAAACAAAACTAGGGCAGAGGGGAAACGATTGAAGAAAGAAAAGCAAAATACATTAGAGAGAGACACTGAGAAACTGCAAGGTTAGTCACTCATGAATTTTCCTACTGATTCCTCATGTGAATTCTCAATCTTGGTCATGTTCACAGGTGAGGTAGCAATTGGCAGTTCTTAAAGAATGAAAGGAGAAATGATCTAGAGGGATATCATTCCACAGAGAGGAAAACTATCATCTTACCCATCTCCCATACATCATATTTTTAGCCCTCAGTATGTTAAGGTTACTTGTTGATCTATCTGGCAGTGCATAAAAGACTCGGTACAAAGGTAACCTGTGAAAATTAGCATTCTGAAAGACAATAAACCTTAATAAGACAAATAATAAACAATTCAACAGAAACATTTTTCAGCAGCTATTATATTTTCTCAACAAAGACTTTTTCATTCAACACACTAAAGCATCAAACATGCCCTACTGCTAAATCTGACTTCGAATCTAAGGAACATATGTAACACTGGAATTGTAATTTTATTCTCACCTAATGCAATATTGATAGCTGAATGCAGCTAATTTTAACATCTGAATTTTTAATGGTGTGATTAATCACACTGTAAAATTCTTTTTTAGTTCTTGAAATCTATTCTTATTTCAAATTCCAGCACAAAAGAGATTTCACAGCTGGTGCTGATTAAAAAGGAAATTGCAATTAGTTCATATGGTGCAAGTGCTTGGAGTACATTTGGTGACCAAATTAAATGGGTTTGTTGATGCTCCATATGTGTGGAGTGGAATTTTTTACAAGGGAGACTTTTCAGGCTCTGGACCCACGTGTGCTGGATCACCTGAGTGCAGCAAATATCGGGAAACCAGGCAGGTCAAAAAGCATGCCGCCAAAGAATCTGTCTGATTGTCCTTCCTTTGAACTTGAACAGTTCACTGAGTGGGGACCTGATTAGCACTGGACAAGCAAGTATCATTATGAGAGGACTGATGGAGTCTGCCTGCCCCATGCCGAGAGCAGCATTCATAGAATCTCAGAAATGTACTGTGCGAAAGGAGATCATTTGACCCATTGTATCGGAGTTGGCTCTTTGAAAGAGCTGTCGCTCTTTGTCCTGCATCCCTGTTTTTTTATCTGCAACACTGTAGGTTTCTCAATCCTCAAGTATCTGTCCAACCCCGGCATCAAATGATATATGGGAACAGTTTCCGGCACCCTTTCAGGTACCGTGTACCAGATCCCGACAACACAGAGTAGGAAAATAAAATGTCCTCATCTCCCCTTTGGATTTTGTCCCACTTACAAAAGGGATAATTTATGTTTTAGGTTATCCAGTTCACTTTGTCCAGCGAACGTGAGCTGCGCCCTTGATATTCATATACTAGTTGGTTCTTGAAACAATATAGGCAGAGAGACCGATTAACTGAACAAACACTGGTGGTTTACTGGAACTAAGAACAGGACATTAACACAATGGGCAGAATTTTCCTGTTGGTGTGTGGGGGCGGGCCCCGCATGCCCGAGCATAAAATGACGCGCGGTGATATCGGGCGAGCGTCCCGATGTCACTGCGCACCATCATGATATTTCATTGGGCGGGCACACGATGATCTCCGATGCACGCCTGCCTTTAATAATAACCTCAGCCACAGGTGGGATAAGAGGGCTCAGTGGGGTCGTGAATGTGCTCTGTCAAATATTGATGTTTCAAAGTTTCTGATACTTGCCTGTGTGATCTGCAATACTTCAAAACACATACCAGCTGCTTGGTCTGGACTCACAACCTTCAGGTCAGCACTCTGCAGCGAGGAATCGTTTTTGGGCCTGCATGTTTCAAGAAAACTTCCCTTAGCCTGGGAATGGGAGTTGAACTCTCCACTGGAGGCACCTCCTCTGAGGAGGAAGGGAGGGCTAGATGGGGGAGGAGGCCAGGAGTGCACATTCAGCCTCCAGGGGAACCACCTTTGGGAGGTCAGGCACAGGCACAAGGGGCACAGGCCCAGCAGGTAGTCCAAGGCGGAAGGGGCCGCAGAAGATGCCACTATCCTGCTGCCAGTGTATACAGGCAGAGAAGCAGCTACCTCAATATATCTGAGGTGCAGTGCCGAAGGAGGCTCCGTCTCTCAAGGGAGACAGTCAACTATATCTGTCAGATGATCGGGCTTGAGATCTCCGTGAACTGTGTGGGTGGACACCCCATGCCAGTGGCTCTAAAGGTCACAGCTGCCCTCAACTTCTATGCCGCTGGCTCCTTCCAGGAGTCGGTGGGTGATCTTTGCGGTGTCTCCCAATCAGCTGCCCAGACTTTGGTCAAGCAGGTTACAGATGCTCTGTTCAGGCATGCATTGACCTTCATCCTCTACTGTTGGGACCAGGCATGCCAGCCACAGCGGGCCAGAGGCTTCCAGGGTACTATAGACTGCACACATGTGGCCATCAAGCCGCCAGCGGGTGAGCCCGATGCCTTCGTCAACAGGAAGGGCTTCCACTCCATGAATGTGCAGATAGTGTGTGATCACAGGATGCAGATTCTACAAGACTGTGCAAGGTACCCTGACAGCTTCCATGATGCCTACATCCTCAGACACTCCCAGGTGCCGGGTCTTTCAGTGCTCCAGCCCGATTGGTTAAATGGCTGCTGAGTGACAAGGTCTATCCCCTCAGAAGGTGGCTCATAACGCCTCTCCGCCATCCAAGAACAGAAGCAGAGCAGCGGTACAATAGGAGCCAGGGCACCACAAGGGCTGTGGTGGAGAGAGCCATTGGTCTTCTCAAGATGCACATCCGGTGCCTGGGCCACTCAGGGGGCGCACTCCAGTACCCTCAAGATTGTATGTTTCTGATAGTGGTTGCATGCTGCGCTCTCCACAATCTTGCGCTGGAAAGGGGGATGCTGTGGACGATGAAGACATGGTCGCAGTGGCTGCAGCTGCACATGATGAGTCCAGCAGTGAGTCCGAGGATAAGCATGCACATGGAAATGCTGAGGGGGTAGATGCTGACCTGGGCATACTCCAGGGAGGCAGGGATACCCGGTTGGCATTAATCCAACAAACCTTCAGCTAACACACCACATATAAATCTCCAGGATAAGTCTGGGCGGCAGGCTCCATATTCGAGACCTCAGTGCAATATCTGCCTGGTTAGGAACAGTAACTAAGGTCCTTGTTAATAAAGCTGAATGTCCTACAAAGCACACATTACATTATTGGAAACCATCCACCTGCAGAACAAAAGAGGCAACATCAGCCATGGTGACATGTCTGAATTTATTTTTGCAACCAAAGAAACTTAATGAAACAAAACGAAAAAGATGTTAAAATTACACCAACTCATAAAGACCTCATCTCGGGCCAACACAAAAGCACCAATGATAAACCCGTGGTGTGCCTAAGTGCCTTATGTTTACGTTTCCAGGTGCTACATCTTGGTGCTGCCCCATCGCTCGGAGTGGCATCTGAGACAGCCTGCTCACTCTGCTGTCCTGGTGGCCTCGATGACCTTGGCGGCCGTCCTCTTGTCCTTGGAGCCTGTGCTGGCTCCGCCTGGGAGGGAGCTGCCAGGTCCACAGCTGGCATCTCTCCAGTTGTCACAGCCTCACCAGATGCAATGGTCACTGGCAGAGGGGCAGAGGAGCTGCGCCCTCATCCAGAGCGCCCTGAGAGGTTCCCGCAGATACGGCAGGCAGCTGCTGCAACGACGTGAGGTCGGTTCAGACCTCCCTGCTCACCGTGGATGGATGGGCACCAAGCTGGGAAACTTGGTGCCCAGACCATCTCCCACACTGGCTCTGACCAGCTGAAGTCAATGCCGATGTGAGGGCTTGCTGGTCCGCGCACATCCCCAGGAAGCCCTGATGGGTCTCCTGGAGGAGCCTCTCCATGAGAGTCGCCACTCTCTCCATGGAGGACCCATGGTGCTCGGACATGAGGCTTATTGCATCGGTGATGATTCGCGTAGACTCTTCCTCCACGGACACCAAGCCAAGCATAGCCTCATGTATCTCCCCCAGATGCTCCCGCACACCCGGCCGCATTTCCTGTATTTGCTGCGTCGGGGATAACTCCAAAAGCACATCATCAGGCACCGACTGAGCATGTGCCTGGTCCCCTGCAGTCCTCCAACTGCTGGCGCCATGGGCACTCTCTGTCTCTGCCAGCTCCTCCAGTTACTGTGAAGTGCACTCGCCGCTGTGCCCCAGATCAATTGCCGATGTTCTAATTCCCACCGAGGTGCTAGTATCTGCGCTGGTGCCTGCCTGGCAGAGATGGTGTGATGCTGGTGAGACTTCAGGGCCCTCAGGTGTGAGAGGGGGCCCTTGCTACTCCTCCTCCCGGCCCTGCTCCGCTGATGCTGAAAGGAAGAACAAGGACATTGGATCAGTTAACGTGGAGCCAATGTCAATGTGCATCCCTGTCCCCCGGATCATTATGCGCTCATCCTTCCATAAGCAATGGTCAAGCCATGTTGCAAACTTCAATCACTGAACATTCAGCACTGCCATGGCTGCCACTGCCATGGGAGAACAATGGCGACCTCACTGCTGGGCAAACATACCTGCCCGTGGCACCCCAGCCTCACAGACACCGATGGACCTGGGCGCATGGCGCCTCTCTGAGTCTAAGGCCTCCTGCTCGAAACAGCTGAGAATCGCTAACTGTGCCTGGCCGCTGCCAGTCCTCACCCACTCAGCAGCATTATGTGCATTCTTCTCCTGAAAAGGAGAGAAGAACATTTATTAGTGCTACTTGTAACTGGACTCTCTTCGCGCACGGCCCACCCCAGCCAGAGTGGGACATTGCAGGGCTCCAGTGTCTCCTCACCCCATTGCTGCCGAACACTCACACAAAGATGCTAGGCCTGTCCCCCCCACCAACCCCTTGGCCAAATGCTGCCTACATCACATTTGGCACCACATGGTCTAACCTTCCATAGCAAGGAGGCAAAAACATGTGGAGTGCAGAGGGCAGCAGATGGACTGGTGCCCCGCCACCTTGAAGCTCCCCTCCCAGCATGTCATCACTGTGACTTTGACATGTCCTGGGGTTCCAGCACTGCGCCCAGGTGCAGCTCCTCCAGGCTGCCCCCAAAACAGTCATGTGGGTCTCAGTGTATCACATGCTGCGGGGGCAGAACCCATCTCTTCACCACCCTCTCAGGGTGACCTCGGCATGGGCAATATCTACTGGCTCACCCAGCGAAGGACACATGCCGTCAATGATTCAATGCAGCAATTGCACTCAGAGTTGGGGGGAGTGGGGATGCCAGAGGGAAAGCCTACCTGTTGGGTTAAGTGACCAATGCCAACAATGTACTCACCTTCCAGAGCGCAACAAGTCGTTGAAGCGCTTGTGACACTGGATCCAGGTGCGCCACACCACATCGCCGGAGCTCACCACCTCCACCACCTCCTCCCAGGCACATTTGGTCATGTGGAGGGGCCTCCTCCTCCCATCCTGGGGAACCAGCACCTCCCATGTGCTGCCACCTCCTTGAGGAGGGCAGCAAGGCAATCATTGGAAAAACGAGAGGCACAGTGCCTTCTTGCCCTACCCTCCTGCTCACCAGCAGCGCTCTGGAGAGCCCTTCCATTGGCCATGATTCACAGCCTTCGAAAGGCTGCAGCAGCTTTTTAAAACAGGCTGCCAGGTCACCATTGGACCCGGCAGTCATTGCAGTCCCGCCGCTGCCCGCCCTCTCCCGCTGTCCTCGGGATCCGCGATTCACGCTGAGTGGGCCTTAATTGTCTCGCCTGTGTAAAATGGTGCCATGGGCCCGATTGCGGGCGGCGATCGGGTCCGTGTCCGCTCCCGCTGCACCCCCCGCCAGCCAGAAATTTCATCCCAATGTGTGCTTCCTCGATCACCTCCAGCTGTAGACTTATAGCTACCCAAGTAGCCCCTGCTGTATAGCAATTGGTTGACACAGTCAGTTAACTACATTCTCTTAAAGGTAACTAGCACTCCACTTTACCACATCCCTCCCCCTTTACTTGAAAGTACAATTGACAAGCTTCACAACATTCCAATTTTTTACATTAATAACTATTTACAAGTTAAATCTCTCAGGAGGCTTCCTCGGACGTGTCAAACGTCGTTGCTCAATGACCTCAGCTGGTTTTTCCAAGAACTCCTCCTCAGGGGTCAACTGTCCACCAGGCTCTTCGGTGGAAGTGGGCAACTTTGCGTCTTTGGCCCTCTCGGGTCCAACAGGCCCCACCGGTACTTACAAATTATGTGACATTTCTTCCATGTGTGTTGCAGATTCAAACTGTATTCCTTCTTGTGTGGCTGCCCCTCTCCTCAGGAGATGATCCAAGTGTTGTCTTATTATTCGGCCATTTACCGACACATTATAGGAGAGAGGTCCTGTCACAGCATTCACTTCGCCTAATAGCCAATTGGGCCCATCTCCAATGTTCTTTGCAAGGACTGTGTCTCCCACCATGAAATTTATTTCATGATTATGGCCATCATGTCTGGTCTTCTGGGCCTCTTGACATCTCTCCACCCTCCCCCCTAAATTTGGCCTGATAAGAGTTAGACGGGTGGGGAGACGTCCCCCCATTAGTAATTCAGCGGGGCCAATGCGGTGGTTGTGTGTGGCATCATCTGGTATGCGAACAGGAACCATGACAATCTGGTGCTGATGGAATCCCAGTCCAGTTTTTTTATCCCGGACTTAAAAGTTTGGACTGCCCGTTCAGCCAAACCATTAGAGGCGGGGTCATACGGCGAGGTTTTGATATGAGTTATTCCGTTGAGGGTTCTAAACCTGTGGAACTTCCTGCTGGTAAATGGTAGAAGTCCCGTTGTTTGACACAAGCACCTCCGGTAACCCGTGCACTGCAAAACTCTGTTGCAAACTGTCAATGGTGGCAGCAGACGTGGGTGACCCCACTTCATAGACATCCATCCACTTGGAGCGGGCGTCCATTAGTAAAAGGAACACCGTGCTCAAGAAGGACCCAATGTAGTCAGTGTGGAGACGTGCCCATGGCCACCCCAGCCATTCCCAGGGGTGCAATGGAGCTAAGGGGGTTAGCTTCTGTACCTGCTGGCATTGAAGACAACTTTTGACTAAGGCTTTGATGTCCATGTCCATCCCTGGCCACCACAAGTAGCTGCGCACGAGCATCTTCATCCTACTAATGCCAGGGTGAGCGCTATGTAATTTGGCCTTTGCCCTCTCGGGGGCACAGTAACCCTTGCTCCTCAGAGCAATATGCCGTCCTGGCAGGTGAGCCCATATCTGCGATTGAAATAAGGCTTCATGTCAACATGATTCTGGTTTGAAAAATCTCGGCCCATTGCAATTTAATCTTTTTGAGCCAGCTGTGACCAATTAAACTGGGGCCTGCCCCAGCTACGACTATAAAGGGTAAATTTGCAGACTGATACTCATACTACACCAGGACTCGACATATCCCTTTCACTCTTATTTCTTCATATGTTTTTAATTTAACGTGCGATCCTTCCAAACCTAAAGGATGGTATCCTTTATTCAAGTGTCTGAACGTATGTTCTCCTATGATAGACATTGATGTCTCAGTATCGACCTCCATCTTGATGGGTTGTCCATTGACTCTAATGACGACCTAGATTGGCTCAGTTCTACCCACTTTCAGATTGTATAATGAATAGATGTCAGATTCTGCTTCCTCTGGTTCTTCAACGAGACAGATTTCATGATTCCTACCTTTGTTTTTAAAATGATGTCTCAGCCTATCTTGACACTGTCACAAAATGTGACCATTGAGGTGGCAGAAAAAGCATTCAATATTTCTGAACTGTCCATCGCCTGGATGCATTTCTCATTAATGTCAGGGGCTTTCACTGTAGTGCTGTTGTTCTTCAATGGTCTGTGGGCATAGTGGGCATTTCCCACCTTTCTCTGGAGTCTGACATTTTGCACCTTTTGTTACTGATCCCACCCACTCTACAAGATGGATGGCACCATTTTGTGTATCTTTTATTGCCGCTGAGTTTCTAACAGTGCTCTCCATGGCTGTTGCCAATTCTAGTGCCTTACTGAAGTCTAGATTAGTTTCAGATAGCAGTCGCTTTTGAATATCATCATAGGTGCACCTCAAGGTATTCAACGTAATGAGAGCAGTCATGGGAAACGGGGTCAAATGGTTCAAGATGCCCAAACAGCGGCATACTTGATGACTAAGGAGGCTGCCCTTTCAAACAGCTTCAAGGTAGTGGCAATGCAACATAGCTGGCTTACCACGGCTTTCTTGATTGCCATCAATTGATCCAGTTTATCCTCGTCACCAGTTTTATGCTTTAGGTTATCCGATTCACTTTGTCTGGCAAACGCTAGCTGAGCCCTTGATATTCACACATTAGTTGGTGTTTGAAACAACATAGGCAGAGAGAGACTGATTAACTGAGCAAACACTGGTGGTTTATTGGAACTAAGAACAGAATACAAATACAATGTGTGCTTCTTCAATCGCCTCGAGCTCTAGACTTACGGTTACCCAAGTAGCTCCTGCTGTATCATGATTGGTCGATACAGTCATGTGGTCAGTTAACTGTATTCTCTTAAAGGTACATAGCACTTCACTTTACCACATGATATCTTTTCTCCATTTACTCTAATAATACTTCTCATCATCGCGAAAACCTGTTCTAGGTCACTTGTGAAACTTCTTTGTCCCAAGGGCAACAATTCTAACTTTTCCAACATCTCTGTATACCTGAAGCCCCTCATCCTTGGCAACTTTCTGGTAAACTGCCTTGCTTTTGAATAGAAATTCCAGCGACAGTCTGCCATTAGGAAGGGCTTGTCTTCGCTTGATCCCAACCATATTTCCTAATTGGCTTCCAAAATATCTGTAGGGTTTGCCAGGGATCCAGACCATTTCCCTGGTGTGGGTCCATATTCACCTGTTTGGAGGTCAATGTGTCTCACCTAATGGGGCTTAGGGCAGAATTTAATGCTTCCCTCTGAGGTGGCTTGGAGGCTGGTGATATAATCGGATGGGAAGGTTTGGGGTCAAGGACAGCCTCCCGCTCGGAGGCAACTTAAGGTCCACTTAACGGACTCACCTCAGTGATGCTAGTATACAACCAGTGGTCGGTGGGAACCATGCCATGTGGGCAAAGCGCAAGATAAACCATGGCAGGCATGCCTGTGGCCTGGTGGTGGGAGGGTCCATCCTATTTGAGAAGCCTGCATCCAACCGAGCGACCTACTGACACAGAAGGCCACCCATGCGTGGTCCACCCCCTGCCTTTCCTTTAAATTGTCTCCCCTAACCCCCCACCTCATAAGAGCCTTCCCAACAGGCTTCACCTACCTTTCCTCCAGGGCTCCAGTGATAATCTTCACCCTGGGCCTTCTGCTTTACTGATAGTGATCACCACTCCCGGCGGCTGGCAGGTTTGGTTGGCAGCACTTGGAAGTGGGAAATTCCCCCTTAAGATGATGATGTGGACTCCTACACCAACCAGGTAAGTGCCTGATTGGCATTAAATTGAGTCGGGGAGACCCAGAATGGCTGCAATGGGTTTGCCACCGCCTCTCTAGTCAGTGGACAGGTCCACTGTTGCGACTATTAAATTCTACTCATGTTGTCTTTCATTGATATGGCAGGACTGGGTGAACTCAATATTTTTATTCTTATTTATTGTCAGGATTTGGGCATCACTGGCAAGGCAAACATTTATTGTCTGTTCTTAGATGCCCTGAGAAGTTGATGGTGAGCCTTCTTGAACCATACAGTGGTTTCATACAACTGAGTAGCTCACTGGGCCATGTCAAAGGACAATTAATTCTCAACCAAGTCGGTGTGGGACTGAAGTCACATATCGTCATGTTAGGGAAAGCAGGTTTCCTTCCCTTCAAGGCAAAAAGTAAACTCTTGAAAATTTTAGTGGGGAGTTATGTTGGTCTCTCTCCTGAGCTACAGTAGAAGGCTGCAGAAATTCTAATCAATTTTGACCTCTAACATTTTAAATATTTTAGTTTACTGCCTCTTACTGTCATAAAACACAAAACATTTTTTTACGAAATAATATGAGGAAGTAGGAAAAGTCCTTTCTCCCACCAAAATATGACCCTATTAATCCATTCCATTCTGACACAACAAAGTAAATGGTCATTTCAGAGCCATTTAGCGTCAAACATTGCTACATTACACAATTTGATTAAGTGGTCACATCAACAAATCTCTAAAATTTAGGTTTCTGGAACATGTTATTTGGAGGTGCATAAGTGTGTGCTCAAAAAAAAAAATGCTCAAAAGCAGTATCCCTCAATACTTTCTAGTTTTGCAGTTTAAGAAATATGATTCGGTTGCTTTTATTTTAGTATTGGTCGACTCTACAAAACTGATAATTTAGCCTTTGCCATTTGATTTCTGGTTATTATCTCGGAAGATTCAGGGACTATTGGAGAAAGGTATCCAGCTGCAGTGTCAGGATAACTTTTGGCCTGCTATTCAAAATATCACACAAAGGGTATGAAGGCATCATTAGCTCTGATAATTTTTGGCAACCCACTATTAACACCAAGTGGAGTGGCAATTCATTATTAACAATTTTGTATTTTGGTGTGAATTTACTTCTAATTAGGCACAGCAAATCTTGTTCTTCATAGCTTGATTTTCTGATATGCATGAAATATGCATCCAAACAATTAGGAATTTATATAAATATAAATTAGGAACTTATTTTTTCCTGATACAAATGGAACTGTACCATGTCCAACCCATTCATAATTTTAAAGACCTCCATCAGGTCATTTCTAAGTCACCTCATCAAAAGAAAGAAAAAAATCAGCTGTACAATCCTTCTTGATAGCTGTAATCTCTCCATTCTTGTATCCATCCTTGCAAATCTTTTAAAACTTCCTCCAGTCCTTATCAGTTTTTTAATAGTGTGTTCATCAGAACTGTGCGCAGTAGTCTTAGTGCAGCTTGAACAGGGCCCTATACAAATTTAACATAACTCTACTGCTTTTGAATTCTATACCCCTAAAAAAAATAGCAGCGAAAACAAGGAATAATTGCAACAGAGGTGGAAATAGACAACCTTATAACGATTGGTAGTTTAAAAAAAATTAAATATTTTATTATCATCAAAATGGACACATAATGAGACAGTGCAAGGAAAGAATCAGGCAGAATTTCAAACAAAAGAAATAATCCTGTGAGATCTACAATGTAGTAGAGCCTGATGTAACAAATTCAGATATTTATTCGTTATTTAATTTGAAGGTTGGAAAGACAGAACCAATACGTGTAACAGTGAAAGTGAATGGCAGACCTGTTAGAATGGAAGTGGACACAGGAGCTTCCACTATAGTAATTGGTGAACACACCTTCAAATATCTGAATTATGGTGAACATAAATTTGGAAGAAACTGATGCCAAATTAAAAACTTACACGAGTGAAGACATCCAAGACAAAGGCATAAGCAAAGTTACTGTCCATTATGGAAGTCAATCGGTAAAACTACCTTTGATGGTGGTAGTAGGCGAGGGGCCAAGCCTCCGTGGATGAAACTGGTTAAAGGAGATTAAGTTAAAATGGGCTGAAATTTTCCAGTTAGGAGCAAGTGGGTTACCAGAGCTATTACAAAAATATGCCTCTGTCCTCAGGATGAATTTGGGAAGATCCAGGAGCTACAGGCAAAAAATTCATGTGAATCCAGAGGCAACCCTCTGATTCATGAAGGCAAGCTCAGTACCTTATGCACTGCAGGAAAATGCCGAACTGGATAGATTAGAGAAACAGGGCGTTATACAACCTATGCAGTTCTCAGAATGGGCAGCACCAATAGTCCCCACCCTTAAACCTGACCAAAGCATTCGAACTTGTGGAGACTATAAATTGACAGTTAATAAAGTGACTAAGCTGGACAGACACCACATACCAAAAATTGAAAACCTGTATACTAAACTGGCAGGAGCAACTGCCTACATGAAGCTTGATATGAGTCATGTTTATCAACAATTCGAGTTAGAGAAGGCCTCCCCAAAATTTGTCACAATTCATACACACAAAGGGTTGTATCAATACAACTATTTGCCTTTCGGCATCTCCTCAGCTTGTGCCATATTCCAGAGAACATTGGAAAGTTTTCTGTAGGGACTGTCCCACATTGTAGTTTATTTAGATGACGTTCTGGTGACAGGACCCACTGAGAAAGAGAACATGACAAACTTAGAAGAAATCTTAAAACGTTTCTTACAGACTGGAGTGTGTTTAAAAAAGAGAAGTGCACGTTCCAAGCAAGGGAGATACTCTATTTGTGTTGCCGGGTAGATTCACAGGGCCTCCACCTGGTTGAGGAGAAAGTGAGAGGCATAAGCGAGGCACCTGTGCCAAAGAACATCTCAGAGCGCAAGTCATTCCTAGGAATGATCAATTATTAAGGGCAGTTCTTACCCAATTTGTCTACAGAACGGGCACCCCTACAATACCTACTCAAGAAGGACCAACGTTGGCCTTGGCAGGCACCATAGAAAGAAGCTTTCATAAAGATGAAAAAATTGTTGCACTCATCCAACCTATTAGTACATTTTGACCAGAGGAATGAATTGGTGTTGACATGCGATGCATCTCCCTATGGAGTGGGAGCAGTGCTCTCCCATCAAATGGACGATGGCACGGAATGGCCTATAGTATATGTATCAAGAGCACTCACCACAGCGGAAAAGGATACTCACAGATAGAAAAAGAAGGCCTGCTAATCATCTTTGGTGTCGAGAAATTTCACCAGTATGTACATGGCCGTCTTTTTACTACCGTTTCAGACCACAGGCCAGTGCTAGGATTGTCCAGCAAAGATAAGGCTATACTACGCATAGCCTCAGCAAGAATACAACGATGGGCATTGATCCTGGCAACCTACGAGTATACTTTCGTCCATAGGCCTGGAAATCAAATTGCAAACACTGATGCACTTAGTCATATGCCATACAAGAAAAAGATGAGGATGTCCCAGTTCCACAAGAACTAGTTTTATTGTTAAATTTCTTAGATTCATTGCTGGTATATGTTAGATAGATCAGAGACTGGACAAGTCGAGACATTGTCTTATCCAAAGCATGAGAACAAGTGCTTCATGGTTGGTCACAAGAGCATGTATCTGATTAAATGAAACTGTACTCTACCAGAAGACATGAAATAACCAGCCAGGATGATATCTTATTGTGCGGAGGACAAGTGATTGTTTCTCCAAAAGGAAGAAAGTCATTGTTAATTGAACTACACAGTGCACATCCAGGAAGTTCCTGAATGAAGACCATAGCACACAGCTATCTATGGTAGCCTGGGATGGATGAAGAAATAGAGAGCTTAATGAAGAATTGTGTGCAGTGTCATCAATTGCAAAAGTTACCTTCAACAGCTCCGTTACACCCTTGGGAATGGCCAGGAAGACCATTGGTACGATTGTACATTGACTATGTTGGAACTTTCACGGGAACAATGTTTCTGCTCATTGTTGATGCCCACCCAAAATGAATGGACATGTATGAGGTGAAGTCACCAACATTTTCTGCTATAATTAAGAAGTTACGTCAAAGGTTTGCCATTAATGGACTATCAGAAGTAGTCGTATCTGATAATGGCACGGCATTTATGAGTGCTGAGTTTCAATGGTTTATCAGCCTCAATGATATCACTCATGTGAAAACTGCACCGTACCACCCTTCCTCAAATGGACTGGCTGAAAGAGCAGTTCAAACATTCAAGTCAGGCATGAAAATGTTAACTGGAGATTCCATAGCAACCAAGGGCAAGCTAGCACACTTTCTTTTCCAGTATAGGACTACCCCTCACACAACAACAGGTGCCACACCTGCGGAATTATTGATGAAACACCGTCTCAGGATGAGAGTGAGCTTAGTAATGCCCAATTTAGAGGGGAAGGTGCAAAACAGTCAGGGAAGTCAGAAGATTAGACATGACTGGTATAGCCGTGACAGGAAGTTTACCATGGGAAAGACAGTATATGTGAAGAACTTTGGAGAAGGACCAAAGTGGTTACTGGGTGATTTAAGTGCGGTGACTGGACCTCTATCTTACCACGTGGAAGCAGAAGGCCGAGTCATACAGAGACATGTGAACCATCTAAGGAAGAGAGAAACAAATCACCAGGAAATGATTCTACCAGTGTTCATGACCGGGTCAACGTTTCCTGTGAGAGAACTCAACCTAGTACAGATGTGTCAGATGTGTCTGTTGAACCTGTAAGAGTTCAGGAAATAGATTTGCAGGTGCTCACCGAAGGACCTGACATTCGGACAACTCCATAAAAGAAGGTTTCTGACAAAGCATCTGAAGTTGTAGAGCTGAGATGTTCTACACACATAAGGAAACCCCCAGAAAGACTGAATTTGTAAATTACTTATCTGTGTAAATAATTTGCTATTTTAAGAAAATTGTACTTGTAAATGTAAAACGTGTTTCCGAGTAAAGGGGGAGGGATGTGGTAATTATGGTTTTATGTAATGTGTCGTATACCTTTAAGAAGGATGTTATAAAGGAAGATCACATGATCTTATGTAATCAATAGAAGAGTAGTGCGGGCTACCTCTGTAGTCAGTAGTATGGAGACAGGGTTTGAGTTGAAAGCACACAAGTGTAGCTGCTGAGTACCTTTGCAAATAAACAGTATGTGTTCCACCTAAGAAATGTCTGCTGATCAACTCTGTCTATTTTGCGAACTCAGCCATTCCACAACAAGCGTGCCCCAGGATCCATAAATCCCAACAAACTGGTGACTAGGATCCAACCAAATCCAACACTAGCATTTTTAATTGCTTTGCTGACCTGCAATGCTGCTTTTGATAATTTATTTACTGGTATCCCTAGATACTTCTACTTTTCTATCTCATTTAGTTTCTTATTTGCTAAGTTCCAGCTGATGTTTCTATTTTTTCTACCAAAGAGCATCATCTCATATTTGTCTATATTAAAGTTAATTTGTTGCTTTGCTGCCCATACTAAAAGTTCTCTATTGTCTTCTTACATTATATTGTGTTCTTCCTCAATGTCAGCTCAATGTGTACGATCTACAAGATACACTGCACAATTTTTTTTTAAATTCATTCACGGGATGTGGGCTTCGCTGGCTAGGCCAGCATTTATTGCCCATCCCTAGTTGCCCTTGAGAAGCTGATGGCGATCTGCTTTCTTGAACTGCTGCAGTCCATGTGGTGTGGGTAACAGAGTTGTTAGGGAGAGAGATCCAGGTTTTTGACCCAGCGACAGTGAAGGAACTGCGATCTATTTCCAAGTCAGGATGATGAGTTACTTGGAGGGGAACCTCCAGGTGATGGTGTTCCCATCTATCTGCTGCCCTTGACCTTCTAGATGGTAGTGGTCATGGGTTTGGAAGGTGCTGTCAAAGGAGCCTTTGTGAATTCTTGCAGTGCATCTTGCAGATGGTACACACTGCTGCTACTGTGCGTCGGTGGCGGAGGGAGTAAATGTTTGTGGATTGGTGCCAATCAAGCGGGCTGCTTTGTCCTAGATGGTGTTAAGCTTCCTGAGTGTTGTGGGAGCTGCACTCACCCAGGCAAGTGGCGAGTATTCCATCACACTCCTGACTTGTGCCTTGTAGATGGTGGACAGGCTTTGGGGAGTAAGGAGGTGAGTTACTTGTCACACGATTCCTAACCTCTGACCTGCTCTTGTAGCCACAGTATTTATATGGCTAGTCCAATTCAGTTTTTGGTCAATGGTAATCCCCCAGGATATTGATAGTGGGGGGATTCAGTGATGGTAATGCAATTAAATGTCAAGGGGTGATGGTTGTATGCTCTCTTGTTGGAGATGGTCGTTGCCTGACACTTGGTGTGGCACGAATTTTACTTGCAATTGTCACCCCAAGCCTGGATATTGTCCAGGTCTTGCTGCTTTTGGACATGGACTGCTTCAGTGTCTGAGGAGTCACGAATTGTGCGCTGAACATTGTGCAATCCTCAGCGATCATCCCCACTTCTGACCTTATGATGGAAGGAAGGTTATTGATGAAGCAGCCAAAGATGGTTGGGCCTAGGACACTACCCTGAGGAACTCCTGCAGCGATGTCCTGGAGCTGACATGACTGACCTCCAACAACCACAACCATCTTCCTCTGTGCTAGGTATGAATCCAACCAGCGGAGAGTTTTTCCCTTGATTCCCATTGACTCCAGTTTTGCTAGGGCTCCTTGATGCAACACTCAGTCAAATGCTGGTTTGATCTCAAGGACAGTTATTCTGACCTCACCTCTGGAGTTCAGCTCTTTTGTCCATGTTTGAACCAAGGCTGTAATGAGATCAGGAGCTAAGTGGCCCTGGCGGAACTCAAACTGGGCGTCAATGAGCGGGTCATTGCTAAGCAAGTGCTGCTTGATAGCACTGTTGATGGCCCCTTCCATTACTTTACTGATGATGGAGAGTAGACTGATGGGGCGGTAACTGGCCAGGTTGGATTTGTGCTGCTTTAGAGTACAGGACATACCTGGGCAATTTTCCACATAGCCGGGTAGATTCCAGTGTTGTAACTGTACTGGAACAGCTTGGCTAGGGATGTGGCAAGTTCTGGAGCACAAGTCTTCAGTACTATTGCCGGAATATTGTCAGGGCCCATAGCTTTTGCAGTATCTAGTGCCTTCAGCTGTTTCTTAATTTCACGTGGAGTGAATCGCATAGGCTGAAGACTGGCATCTGTGATGCTGGGGACCTCAGGAGGAGGCCAAGATGGATCATCCACTCGGCACTTTTGACTGAAGATTGTTGCGAATGCCTTACCTTTTGCATTGCTGTGCTGGACTCCGCCATCATTGTGGATGGGGATATTTGTGGAGCCTCCTCCTCCAGTGAGTTGTTTAATTGTCCACCACCATTCACAACTGGATGTGGCAGGACTGCAGAGCTTAGATCTGATCTGTTGGTTGTGGGATCGCTTAGCCCTGTCTATCACTTGCTGCTTATGCGGTTTGGCACGCAAGTAGCCCTGTGCGATAGCTTCACCAGGTTGATACCTCATTTTTAGGTATGCCTGGTGCTGCTCCTTGCATGCCTCCTGCCCTCTTCTTTGAACCAGGGTTGATCCCCTGGCTTGATGGTAATGGTAGAGTGGGGGATATGCCGGGCTATGAGGTTACATATTGTGTTTGAGTACAATTCTGCTGCTGCTGATGGCCCACAGTGCCTCTTGAGCTGCTAGATCTGTTCAAAATCTATTCCATTTAGCACGGTGGTATTGCCACGCAACATGATGGAGGGTATCCTCAATGCGAAGGCGGGACTTTGTATCCAAAATAACTGTAATAATTTGATCCGCTGCAGTCCATGTGGTGTAGGTACACCCACAGCACTGTGGGTGTGCCTACACCACATGGACTGCAGCAGTTCAAGAAGGCAGCTCACCACCACCTTCTCAAGGGCAACTAGGGATGGGCGAATAAATTCACCAAAGCTCCTTCGACAGCACCTTCCAAACCCACAACCACTACTATCTAGAAGGACAAGGGCAGAAGATGGATGGGAACAGCACCACCTGGAAGTTCCCCTCCAAGTCGCTCACCATCCCGACTTCGAAATATGTCGCTGTTCCTTCATTGTCACTGAGTCAACATCCTGGAAATCCCTTCCTAATAGCACTGTGGGTGTACCTACACCACATGGACTACACCAGTTCAAGAAGGCAGCTCACCACCACCTTTTCAAGGGCAACTAGGCATGGACAACAAATGCTGGCCCAGCCAGCGAAGCCCACATCCCTTGAGTGAATAAAAAAAATCTAAATCTCCAGTTTGGCATCATCTGCAAATTCTGATATTGAGCTCCCTTTCTTAAGTTCAAATCATTAATGTAAATTATGAATAACAGTGGTCTCAACTCTGATCTTTATGGAACACTAATTTCTATCTTCCTCTACTCTAAATAACCACCTTCTGTGTTTACTCTCAGCCTTCTGTTTTTAGTCAACTTGCTACCCATTCACATATTTGTCTCTTGACTCTACCTTTGTCATGAACCTACCATTGGGTACATTATTAGAAAAGTTTTGAAAATTCAAGTGTATAACATTTACTGCGTTACCCTTCTTTATTCTTTTTGTTACCTCTTCAAAGAATATTATCAAGTTCGGTAAGCATGATGTAGCTTTTCAGAATCTGTGAGGACTATTTTAAATTATAGTTTCTTTCTCTAGCTGCTCTTTTGTCACTTTTACAATAGATTGCAGTGCCTTTTCTATCACAAAAGAAAAAAAAAGTGATTTTTATGTATATCAATGCTTCTGTTATTCTCTTCTAGTTTCCTTGATCATGCATTTCATTTTTACCTGGGGTTTTTAATCTTCCCAGGGTTTTGTTTGTTTATCAATTACTTTCTCTGTTTCCTTCCTAACTGTATTAATATTGTTTTTTAGCTCAACCCCCTAGCCCTCTCACCCTCTATTCCGTTGTCGTCTTTCAGAAAAATTGAGGTGAAGTATTATCTTGCCATTTTTTGGTCATTACCTATGAGTTTATTTTGCTCACCCTTTAGTGAGCCTGTGCCTACATTAATTTTCCTTTTGTCATTTATGTGTCCATGGAACATTTTATTATTTATTTTTATATTTATTGATATTTTGCTTTTGCAATTTTTCTTTGCCTTCCAGGTGCCTTTTTCAACAGCTCTCCTGAATTTTTTGTGTTCTATTTTTTTCTTTGTCTTCTTTAGTACCTAGATACTTCTAATATGTTTCTTTCTTTAAATTTAATTATCACTTTAATTATTTTTATTTACTAACAGTGGGTTTTTTCATTCATTCATGGGATGCGGGCTTCACTGGCTGGGCCAGCATTTATTGCCCAACCCTAATTAGCCTTGAGAAGGTGGTGGTGAGCTGCCTTCTTGAACCGCTGAGCCCCATGTGGTGTAGGTACACCCACAGTGCTGTTAGGAAGGGAGTTCCAGGATTTTGACCCAGCGACAGTGAGGGAATGGCAATATATTTCTAAGTCAGGATGGTGAGTGACTTGGAGGGGAACTTCCAGGTGGCAGTGTTCCAATGGACTGAATTTTCACCTCGATGTGCGGGCGCACGCCCGACATGCACAAGTGTGAAATAGTGTGCGATGACATCGGGCAAGTGTCCCGACCTCATTGCACACTTGCGTGATATTTTGGTCAGCGGGCACGCACGGTAGTCGGCAGCGTG
This sequence comes from Cetorhinus maximus, assembly GCF_964194155.1. Taxonomy (NCBI): domain Eukaryota; kingdom Metazoa; phylum Chordata; class Chondrichthyes; order Lamniformes; family Cetorhinidae; genus Cetorhinus; species Cetorhinus maximus. The sequence goes on from NC_135879.1 coordinate 83,988,191, forward strand.
CCTGCCAACAATTAAGAGGGCTGTCAAGACCATTAATCGATTAATTACACAGAACGTGCCCCTGCCTGTCCAGCCTTATGGTTGGCAGGCGGGTGAATAGGCCAAGGAGCCTTTCGATTTTTGAGGAAAGCTCATCCACGAGCGGGATGAGGTTGCCGATGCTTATTAAAAATTAAAGTTTTCAGAACTCATTTGCAACATATCCCTGCTCATGTTTTCCTTATTTTGCAAAACTCTATTTTTCATGTGAAAAATCTCCAGCTCCCTGAGGCTGCTCTGTGCCTTCAGGGAGCTGTCTGTGAGCGCGCTCACGTGCCTGCACTGATTTCCACACTAGACTTCCTCCTGCCCCAACCCAGGCAGCACTGAGCACTTCAGCGCATGATTCATGCTGGGTGGCCGTTAATTGGTCAGCCAGCGTGAAATCGCAGTTGGAGTCTGACCGCGGGCAGCGGACTGTTAGGTGGCTGCTCCCAGGCCCGCATGCTGCGTCTGCCCGACGAGGGGAAAATCCTCCCCCGTGTGTGTGCTGCCCTTGTCCACATAGATGGTAGCGGTTGGAAGGTGCTGCCCGAGGAGCCTTGGCAAGTTCCTGCAGTGCATCTTGTAGATGGCACACACTGCTGCCACTGTGCACCAATGGTGGAGGGAGTGAATGTTTGTGGATGGGGTGCTACTCAAGTGGGCTGCTTTGCCCTGGATGTTGTCAAGCTTCTTGAGCATTGTGAGAGCTGCATGCAACCAGGCAAGTGGAGAATATTCCATCACACTCCTGACCTGCGCCTTGTAGGTGGTGGACAGGCTGTGGGGAGTCAGGAGGTGAGTTACTCGTCGCAGAACTCTGAGCCTCTGACCTGTTCTTGTAGCCACAGTATTTATATGGCTAGTTCAGTTCAGTTTCTGTGGTAACCCCCAGGATGTTGATAGTGGGGGATTCAGTGATTTTATTGCCGCTGAATGTCACGGGGTGATGGTTGGATTCTCCCATGTTGGAGATGGTCATTGCCTGACACATGTGTAGCATGAATATTACTTGCCACTTGTCAGCCTAAGCTTGGATATTGTCCAGGTCTTGTTGATTTGAACATGGACAGCTTTGGTATCTGAGGTGCTGAACATTGTGCAATCATCAGTGAACAGTCCCACTTTGACTTTATGGTGTAAGGAAGGTAATTGATGAAGCAGCTGAAGATGGTTGGGCCTAGGACACTACCCTGAGGATAATTAGCTTACTTGCTTTTGGCTATTAGTGAAGAAAAAAAAATCCCCTGAACTCCTTTGTGGAATTATGTGTGCGGAACCCTCCCTGCTAGATGTTTCCATTTATGCACTATATATGAACATACAAATTAGGAGCAGTAGGTCACTCAACATCTTGAGCCTCCTCTGACATTCAATAAAATCATGGCTGATCTATTTGTAACCTCTCACCTACCCCCGATAACCTTTCATCCCCTTGTTTATCAAGAATCTATCTAGCTCTGCCTTAAAAATATTCAAAGACTCTGCTTCCACTGCCTTTTGATGAAGAAAGTTCCAAAGACTCACTACTCTCTGAGAGAAAAATAAATTCTCTTCATCTCTGTCTTAAATGGGCAACCCCTTATTTTCATGCAGTGACCCCGAGCACTCCAACAAGAGAAATCATCCTCTCCCCATCCACCCTGTCAAGACCCCCCAGGATCTCAGATGTTTCAACCAAGTTACTTCTTACTCTTCTAAACTCCAGCAGATGCAAGCCTAGCCTGTCCAACCTTTCCTCATAAGACAACCCGCCTATTTCTGGTATGAGTTTAGTGAACCTTCTCTGAACTGCTTCTAACGCATCTGCATTCTTCTTTAAATAAGGAGACCAATATTGTACACAGCACACCAGATGTGGTCTCACCAGTGCCCTATATAATGGAAGCATAACCTCCCTACTTTTATATTCAATTCCCCTCACAATAAACAATAACATTCCATTAGTTTTCCTAATTACTTGCTATACCTGTATATTAGCCTTTTGTGGTTCATTCGCTAAAATACCCAGATCCTTCTGCATCTCAGAGCTCTGCAATCTCTTACCATTTAGATAATATGCTTCTTTCTTACTCTTCCTGCCAAAATGGGCAATTTCACATTTGCCCACATTACACTCCATTTACCCATTCACTCAACCTATTTATATCCCTTTGTAGCCTCCTTGTGTCCTCTTCACAACTTACTTTCCTACTTTGTGTCATTAGGAAATTAGCAACCATACTTTCGGTCCCTTCATCCAAGTCATTTGTATAAATTGTAAAACATTGAGGCCCTAACTCTCATCCCTGTGGCACACCACTCGTTACATCTTGCCAACCAGAAAAAGACCTATGCTTAGACCTATGCCTACTCTCTGTTTCCTGTTAGCTAGTAAATCTTCTATCCATACCAATGTGTTACCCCCTACACCAAGGGCTTTTATTTTTGACCTTTGATGAGGCACCTTATGAAATGCCTTCTGGAAATCTAAGACCAGTACATCCCCCAGCTCCCCTATATCAACAGCACATGTGATCCATTCAAGGAAGTCCAATAAATTGGTTAAACATGATTTCCCTTTCATAAAACCACATTGATTCTACCTGATTGCCTTGAATTTTTCTAAGTACCCTGCCATAACATCTTTAATAATAGCTTCCAATATTTTCCATATGACAAATGTTAAGCTAACTGGTCTATAGTTTCCTGCTTTCTGTCTCGCTCCCTTTTAAAATAAAGGAGTTACATTTGCTATTTTCCAATCTAATGGAGCATTCCAGAACCTAGGGAATTTTGCAAAATTAAAACCAAATCATCAACTATCTCATTAGCCTCTTCTTTTAATGGCCTCGGATGAAGTCCATCAAGGCCCGGGGATTTGTCAGCCCACAGCTCCAGCAATTTGCTAAGTACCACTTGTCTGGTGATTGTAATTTTCCTGAGTTTCTCCATCCCTTCCAATTCCTAATTTACAGCTATTTCTGGGGTGTTCCTTCTATCGTCTATAGTGAATACCAATGCAAAGTTCCTGTTCAATTCCTCTGCCATCTCCTTACTTTCCATTATCAATTCCCCAGACTCACTTTCTCTCTGACAAATGCTCACTTTGTTAACTCTTTTCTTATTTAAATATCTGCAGGAACTCTTACTATCCATTTTTATATTTCTAGCTAGCCTTCTCTCGCACTCTAATTTTTTCCCTCCTTATTAATCTTCTTGTTTTTCTTTCCTGTTCTTTATATTGTGTCCAATCTTCTGACCTTCCACCTGCCTTGCGCAATTATATACTTTTAAAAAAGTTTGGTACAGTCTTTAACTTTTTAGTTAACCACGGATGGTGGGTCCTCCCCTTGGAATTTTTCTTTCTCATTGGAATGTATCTATTCTGTGTATTCTGAAATATCCCTTTAAATGTCTGCCACTGCATTTCTATTGAACTCTCCCTTAACCTCATTTACCAGTTTACTTTAGCTAGCTCTGCTTTCATGCCCTCATAATTGCCCTTATTTAAGTTTAAAATACTAGTCTTGGACCCACTCTTCTCCCCCTCAAACTTAATGTAAAAAGTCAATCATATTATGATTGTTTACACCTAGGGGTGCCTTCAGCTTATCAATTAATCCTATCTCATTGCACAGTACCAGGCCTACCAGGCTCTCTCTGGTTGGCTCGAGAATGTGATGTTTTAAGAAACTATCTTGAAAACATTCTATGAACTATTCATCTAGGCTACCTTTACCAATCTGATTTTTCCATTCTACATGCAGATTATAAACCACAATGATTATCACCATACCTTTCTGACAAACTCCCATTATCTCTTCCTTTATACCCTCTCTTACTGTGTAGTTACAATTAGGGGACCTGTGCACCACTCCACAAGTGACTTCTTGCCTTTATCATTTTTCATGTCAACCCAAACCACTTCTACATCTTGGTTTCCTGAGTTTGGTTCATCCTTCTCTGATGTGCTAATACTACCATTAATCAACAAAGCCACCCCTCCACCTTTTTCTAGCTTCCTGTCCTTGCTAAATGTCATGTATCCTTCAATATTCTGGTCCCAATCAATGTCATCCAGCAGTCATGTCTCTGTAATGGCTATCAGATCTTACTTATTTATTTCTATTTGCGCTATCAGTTCATCTGTTTTGTTTCAAATGCTCTGGGCATTCATATACAGAGCTTATACTTTTGTCCTTCTATTATTTTTGTAATCTCTAGCCTTGACTGCTGTTTTACTCTTAGATTTGTACTCTCTATCCCTTCCTGTCACATTCTGTTTATTATTTCCCATATTAATACCTTTCTCACTACCCAGGAGATGCTTTATGCTTGGGCAGAACAGACACAAATCTACATGAAAAGTCAAAATGCAATCCATCAGAGTCAGCATGATTTAATGAAAAGTAAATCGTGTTTGACTAATTTGCTAGAGTTCTTTGAAGATGTGACAAGCAAAGTGGATAATGGGGATCCTCTAGATGTAGTGTATCTGGACTTCCAGAAGGCATTTGATAAGGTGCTGCACAAAAGATTAATACACAAGATAATATCATACGGAGTTAAGGGTAATATATTAGCCTGGATAGAGGATTGGCTAACCAACAGAAAGCAGCGAGTCAGGATAAATGGGTCTTTTTCTGGATGACAAGCTGTAACTAGTGTGGTGCCACAGGGTTTGGTCCTTGGGCCCCAACTATTTACAATCTATATTGATGACTTGGATTCAGGGATAGGAGGTACTATAGCTAAATTTGCAGATGACGCCAAAATAGGTGGGAAAGTAAGTTGCAATGAAGAAATAAGAAATTTATAAATGGATATGGACAGTGAATGGGCCAAATTTTGGCAGGTGGAGTTTAATTTAGATAAGTGTGAGGTTATCCATTTTGGTCGGAAGGATAAAAAGGCGACTTATTATTTAAATGGAGAGAAACTTCAGAATGCTTCAGTGCAGAGGGATCTGGGTGTCCTCGTGCATGAATCACTGAAAGCTAGTATGCAGGTACAGCAGGTAATAAGGAAGGCAAATGGAATTTTGGCATTTATTGCTAAAGGAATAGAGTGTAAGAATAGGGAAGTGTTGTTGCAACTGTACAAGGCATTGGTGAGACCACACCTGGAGTACTGTGCACAGTTTTGGTCCCCTTACTTGAGGAAGGATGTAGTTGCACTGGAGGTGGTTCAGGGGAGGTTCACTAGATTGATTCCAGAGTTACGGGGCTTGTCTTATGAGGAGAGATTGAGCAGTTTAGGACTATACTCACTAGAGTTTAGAAGGATGAGAGGAGATCTAATTGAGGTATATAAGATGCTAAAGAGGATAGACAAAGTAGGCGTGGAGTGGATGTTTCCCCTTCTGGGGCATTCTAGAACGTGAGGCCATAGTTTTAGGTTAAGGAGTGGTAGATTTAAATCAGAGATGAGGAGGAATTACTTTTCTCAAAGGGTCGTGAATCTGTGGAATTCACTACTTCGGAGTGCAGTGGGTGCCGGGACGCAGTCAGGGGATGGCAGTGGTAGTCAGGGGATCAGGAGTGTAGTTAAGGGGCATGGGGCAGTAGTTCGGGGGTCAGGATGATAGTTGTGGGGTGGGGAGGGTAGTCGGGTATTGGGGGTGTAGTTGCGGGGTTCTGGAGGGTGTTCAGGAGGTTGGGGGGTTCCAGTGGAGTCTCAGGAGGGTAGTTAGGGGGTCCAGTAGGGGGATCAGGAGGGGGATGCAGTACTATAGTTATCCAGGAGTTTGAAGCAGTTTTAATTCCTTTAACCTTTCCTGGGAAATAAGAGAAAAATGAGAGTGAGAAAAAAAAATCAGCAAAACAAAAGGAAACAGAATGGGGGCAGAGGTTATAATCTACAATTGTTGAATGCAATTTTGAGTCCAGAAAGCTATAAAGTGCACAGTTGAAAAATGAGACGCCATTCTTTGAGCTTGTGTTAAGCTTCATTGGAACACTGTCAGAGGTCATGGGGAGAAAGGTCAGAGTGGGAACAAGGTGGAGAATTCAAATGACAACTAGGAAGTCGGAATCATGTTTGCTGACTGAATGGAGGTGTTCCACAAAGTGGTCACCTAATCTGCATTTGGTCACCCTAATGTAGAATAACCTAAACAATGAGCAGTGAAGACAGTTTACTAAATTGAAAGAAGTACAAGCAAATGTTTCCCTTGGAAGGAGTGTTTGGGGCTTTGGATAGTGAAAAGAATGGAGAGAAAAGGGGAGGCATTGCAAATCCTGCTCTTACATGGAAAGACGCTTTAAGAAAGGGATGGGATTTTAAGCGTGATTGAGGAATGGTCCAGAGCAGGCATGACATGCAAATACATTTAAAAAGAGATGCTTGTTGTTTGCTGATTAAGCTTATAATTGCTGGCATAATAGCTTTTTAAAAGACCAGTGCACCTTAGGATAAAAATTCTAGTCGTAAAATGTCATATTTTCTCTAGCACCAATGGAATCTTCTCATTGAGAGGGCATAGGCCTTTATCCTTTCCATGCTGGAGGATCAGTTAAGGACACAATAACGAGGTTCACCCTACGCAAATGCATAGTGCTTGCTTCTCCTTAGGGTTGCCTGGCGTTATGAGGGAATAGCTTTCAAATACAAGCCAAAAAATTACTTTATTGATGCATTTGAAACATTGGAGTAAATGTTCATCTTTAGAGATTTTTCAGCAAACTTTTGTGTGCTAATGTCGCATGTTGGGAATTTAAGCATGTACAATCTGTGATTTTTAACTGATCGCATATGTCAACCTCAAAAACTAGCAAATGTTAACCGATATCTTCACAAACGCTGATTCAGCCCCCATAAGTGTCACTCAGGAGGAAGCTTCATTATAATCCTATGACATGTGTTATGGCTCAGCCGATGGTAAATGCTGAGCTGCTCAAATCCCAAAGGGAAACTTGAAACAACTACCACAACAGTTTTTCAATTTGTATATTTATTTTGAGATGTATGCCTTGAATTCACTAGTAAAAAGTCCACCAAGTCTTGGAGCATTTTTACAAAACTAAATTAAACGTTTATTAAATTTTAAAAATCATTTTAAGCACTTACATAGGTTCACAAATTACTACTATGATAACTTCTAAATCCCCTAGTTAATCTGACTCCCAGTTACATCTCTGTTAAGACAACAGTAAGACACATAGATTTTAAAAGACACAGGCAAAGTTACCCAAGACCCTGAACAGTTGAATTCAAAGTGAGTTTTTCTTGGCTTCGGTTACTTGTACACAGCAGCCTGAGGCATAGATGCTGGAGGCTTTACACACTTTGTGTTAGATCTTAAAATGCCTGCCCTTACACACAGCCTTCTTTCCTTTATACATATTTTTCCCTTTGAATGCAAATTCCCATTGTTTCACTATGTCTTTGGACTTTACCTCTCTAAAAGTAATCTTTGGGAAAAATAAACACACTATTTCTTAACTTCTTCTGGCTAGGTGTAACATTTCACCCCCTCTTTTGAATGCAAGCTACAATGGTTTACACCTTGTATTCTAAAACTTTGCCCATGTTTACCTATTTAGCATTTCAAGCCTAGCTTCTCTTCTAACTTCAAAGCCTTCAGACCAGCCTTCTTTCGTTCAATTAAGTCCTACACACACACACACAGACCCATAGGCACAGAACCTACCATTATTCTACTTTTCAATAAATTCCAATAACATCATGAAAATTATTATATCTTCCTGACACATGTGAAAGCAAGTAATTACATGGAGATTGCAACATGAAACAGTAGATGCAACCAACATTCCTTCACTTGTAATAAAACTGGAAAATTCTGGAAATACTCAGCAGATCAGGCAGCATCGGTGAAGAGAGCAACAGTGTTTACGCTTCGAGTCAATGACCTTTAACTACTCATTACTTCACTTGTCTTGGAGGAGGAGAAGACATAAATATGAGAAAGCTCGAAGCAAGAACAACAAACATTAAAGAGACAAGATGGATGATTAGGAGTACACGGTCATTGAAAAATGTCTATAAAGGATGCATTCTGGCTAATCTTAAGCGTTCTTGCATTTGACAATTTTTAGATTTGTAATGAAACATATGGGCCTGAATTTTCAGCTCGGTGGGCAGGTGTGATTGGCAGGCCTGGGGGCAGTGGGGAAACGGACCACCGACCACAATTTCACGTTGGCTGACCAATTAACGGCCAGCCAGCGTGAAACGCACACTGAAATGCTCAGCTCTGCCGGGAAGGGGGGCGTGGGAGCAGGGCGGGCAATGACGTTTCCGTGGGCGCGGATGTGCGCTGAGAGAAAACTCCCTGAAGACAGAGAGCTGCCTCAAGGAGCTGCAGACCCAAAAACCATGAAATAAAGTCTTGAAAATCAGAAAAAAAAAAATTGTCCAAGCATCACCTGAACATATTGATGATAAAAAAATGCTGTCCATAGATTTTTATTTTTATTTTAGTTAATAATGGAGACCTCATCCCGCCCTTGGATGAGGTTTCATGAAAAATGCAAAGAACCCCCTGGCTGATTCGCCCTTTGGACCATGAAAAATCGGAGTCAATTGCTCCGTTAATGGGCTTAATTGCTCTCTTCATTATCGGCGGGTGCACTTCCGACTTTTGCGTGTGCTCGCTGACCGAAATATCACAAGAGCGTGGGAACGCGTCGTGATGCTCACCCGACATCTTCTCGCACAATTTTATGCCTGAACGGGTCGGGCACACGCCCGTCTGCAGCACGTAAAATTCTGCCCATTTTTCAACATACCAACATAACCATTGAACAGCAAGAACCTGCATTAATGTACCTTTAAAATAGTAAAATATCCCAAGGTGCTTCATAGAAGTTTCCCCAACATCACCCCCATTAACTCACAAAGTACCCCAATTAACTCCCAACTATTTCACGGAGGCTTTTACAGCTCCAGCCATTCCAATTCATGTTCTCTCTCTTGCCCCTCTGCCCTCTCAATTCAACCTGGCACATTTTTTTCCCAATCAACCCAGCTGAATTTGCTACTTTGTTTCCTTTCCCTAGTTGTCCCCTTCCTCCTTACTTCAAAATACCAGTGCTGACCTCTCCCCTTGGCTCCCCAAAATGCAACTCCTCTGTCTCCTGTCCTCTTAGTTTTTCCCTGAATTCTGTCATCCTTTCACCACCATCCATTTTCCCCTCCCCTTAGCCATGCTGGTATTCTGAGTTTTGCCATTAATGCACCAGATCAGATGGCCCCTCCAGGCACTAATGGAAGGGTTTATGGCCACTCCATTCTGGAGGCTGGAACTGCAATTTTTCTGAGGATTCCAACCTATAAAATGCTGCTTGGAGTGGGTGAAAAGGAACAGGGGCCTAAATCTTCCTGGTACATCAATGGCAACCCTTGAAAAAGAAGAAGAATGAGGAAAGCACAGGCCAGTACATGGTGAGTTTTATCACCAAATGGTGAAGTACTGAACTGGTTCCCATAGTTGCTAAAAGTCAGATAAACTGATGACAGGCAGCATGTATGATTCCATTGTTTCTAGTGTTATTTTGTCTTATTGTATGAGAGAAAAAAAAACTTGAATTCAAAGAGCAACTTTCTTGACTTCAGGCTGCCCCTTGGTGCTTTACAGCCCATTAGGTACCTCTGAACTGTTGCCCCTGTTGTAATGTAAGAAACACAGCTGGCGATTTGCTTTGTATGAGGCCCATCAATGTGCCCAACTCCACCCACAATCTGACTGCATGTTGTCATTAAACTGGTCAAGAGCAAGTCCAGTGAACTCTAATTTTGAATACCTGAGTCTTATAAGCAAGGAAAAGCAAGGAAATGCATTTCTATGTTTACCTGCACTATTTGGGTGCTAGATATTCATCTAAGTCATTTCCCAAGATTGGACAAACCAAATGAGGCCGTCAGAAGGACTTTAGTGAATTGCTCCTGGACAGTTGCAAGATTGGTTTCTTGGATTCTGACCAAAAGCCTAAGGTGGATCACAGAATCACAGAATCTCACAGTACAGAAGAGGCCCTTCAGCCCATTGAGTCTGCACCGATCCTGGAGGAAAAGGAGGCAATTTGGAAGGGGATAACTGTGACCAGCAACAGCCCAATGTTTTAATGTGGAGCCAAGAGGAGCTGTGCTCAGTGCAAGTCAATTTAGCATTTGGATCCTAAAATAGACACTAGTCCCCTTATTACCATTCAATAAATCTAATGCCTCTACTAAGCAGCTACCAGGGATCTCTCTCTAGTACTGTTATGATCCCCATGGGGGAACCATAACCCAAAATAACCAAATTTACTGAATAATCCCCAAATGAACAAATTACCAACAAGATTCTAATTTTGAATAGCTTTGAAATGAACATGAATCAGAATCCACATAAGTTAAACATGAATTAACAGGCAAATTATGGTCAGTATGAATGATAAATGGCACGTGGAATAGCAGATGCAACAAAGACTAGCTCACATGATGACAATCATTTGTATCACTCCCCACACAAATGTGGTACCACATGCAATCCCAGTCTTTCCAACTTGGCTTCCAGAAGGTAGGAAGTCTCACTTCACTCAGGATTTGGGTCCTCAAGTCACCTGCAATGGTAGCTCCACTCTATCCAAGGGTGGAATCGTCCCAGATTTGCACTCAGTGTGGAAGCAGGCGGGGAAAACAACGTTTTACTGGCTGCCTACAATCTTGGCTTCTCATGCCATATTGTCTCAAACCTGCCGCATTAATTATGCATTCCTAGGAATCACGCCGTTTCGATGGCAGATGGGTTCTCATTCGCCCACACCCCCCATGCCATCACCTCACCACTTCATCACACCGGGCACCGTATTTAAAGTGCAGCTGCACGCGCACCTCTCAGCGCTCCGAGCTCACAGCTGCTGCACAGAAGACATGGCCCCGAAAGGCAACAAGGACTGCAGCTGACAGGTTTAATGACAAGGGACTCAAGGGCCTTTTGGACACTGTGGAGGCCCGCTGCGATGTCCTTTACCCCCACTCTGGCCGCAGGATGTGTAGCAACATCACCAATCCAGCTTGGGAGATAGTGGCAGTGTTGGTCAGTGCCAACGTACTGCAAAAGAGGACAGCAACTCAGTGCCACAAGAGGATGAATGATCTCCTCCATTCCGCCAGGGTAAGTCACTCTTCCCATCACTCTCCGCTCACACACTCACAAACCCATCACACACTCACAGGGCCCTCACTCACTGCCAGTGCAAGGAACATCACCATTCACTCTCTCTCACACACCTTCATTGTCCCCATCCTGTCCATGGGACCACTCACCACCCACACAAGCAAGGCATGCTTATCATCTGGCTTGGTAGGCATTCCGCTTTCATACTCTCCATCTCTATTCATGCAGGACAAGCTGGGACACAACAAGAGGGAGAGGTCACAGACCGGTGGAGGAATGCCCAAAATCAAGGTCCTCACAGACTTTGAAAACAGTGCCATCCAGTTGGCCAGTGCGGATCTGGACCGTTCCTGTGCTGACAGTGAGGTCGACACTGCTTCACCAAGTGAGAATCCAGCAGTGCTACATCCATCAGACAACCATGCTGTGAGTGATATGTCCTCTTTCACAGGCCACTGCCATGCAATAATTATTTCCTCTTGCTTTCGCAGGCACCTCCGCTAAGCAGCCGATGGAATCCAAGACCCAGGACCTCCAATCAAGCCCCAAAGTAACCTCTGAAGAGGAATCCGAAGGCACCCTCCTTGAAGTCCTGTCACAGCGCTCACTCACGCCCTCCACCAATACAGAGACACACACCTCATTGGGACCTAGCTTTAGAGCAGTCTCAGGATCACAATCTGGTGAGCACATCGCACTGTTTGATCCACAGCAGGCAGCAGCACAGACTTCCCAGGTATCCGGCACTCGGAGGACTGCTGGAGGCCACAAATTTGCTGAGTCCGAGTTAGATGATGAGCCTCTGGACTCGGTCATATCACAGTTGCTGGAGCTGCAAAGGCAAGCTCGGGAACAACAGGAAGGGATGTCCGCTACACTCCTCAGGTTGCAAAGGACGATGGAGGAGTCCGTCCGCCTTCAGGCTGAGGTGATAGCACCGGCATGCTAACCCACCAAGGTCAACATTGGTACGATGGCAGCTGCACTGGAGACCTTGGTCCAGGATGTTCCTCCTGCACTGCTGCACGGGCTGAACTCCATCGCTGACCCATAGTTGGCCTCCAACAGTGTGTACATGGGAGGGGTGTGGGGCAGCTCGATCTCACTACAGCTTCCCCTTATCCTCAAGGAGTCAGCCTGGGGCCGTCGGGCACCCATTGGGACAAGAATTAGCAGGTGTACCCCCGAAGCCATCCACCCAGGTGACTCTGGGAATGTCCAGCCCATCCAAATCCCCTCTTCCCGTGATCTCAGCAGCTCCAGCTCCACAGGCTGAGGAGGGTGCCACTGCCGCATAGCAGGACCCAGCAAGCAGGCCTGGGCCCTCCAAGTCTCAGCCCTCCAGAGGACGCCCATCAAGGTCATCACAGGTAGGGCGTAGCAGTCATCAGACTGCCTCCACCTCTGCTGTGGATGTCTGGGGAGCACCAAGACGTAGCAGCAGCGTTAGGAAAGTTAAGAAGATGTATTTGCACAGCCTGGGCAACCGAGTTAGCCACTTGTACATACAGTTCACTATTGCAAATAAACTCCCAAGAATGTCTCCCTGCCTATGGCTCCTTGTTCTGATTAGCAATGTTCATGTCACTCAGATGTGAAACCTTTCTACACAAGATAAAGGCAGGTGTCTCAGTCTAGAGCCTCTTCCCTGAGCTTTATGCAGCCTTCAGACCAAAGTGATGGTCCAGCCTCATACTCCCTGGACATATTACTGATGCCTGCACCTTGATGGTGCTTGTCATTGCTGCCAGAATGTCGTGGGCAGGCATCACTGAGTTCCATCATTCTCTCTGTGTGCTCTCAGCATTTTTAAGGTGGGGCTGGCCCCTATCTCTTCAGCATCTGTGACCAGTGATGCTGTGCTCCTGAAGGGGTCAGGTGCTGAAGGCTGACAAAGGATCAGCTTTTAAAGTTTTATGGCTGCCTTTCTGTGATATAACCCTGATCAAAGAGCACAAGCGAGCTGCCCTTGGCCAGACAGGAGTCAGATATTATCAGAGTCTATGTGAAGATCGATGGAGTGTCCTCACTGCAAGTCTTCATCTTCTAGAGTGGCTATTAGGGCCTCCACTGTGTCTCCATGACAGGAGCATTATCACAGAGGGTGTGTGCACTGCCATAAGCCAGACTGGAGTCAAATGTTCACAGATGCAATGTGAGGATCTATGGTGTCTCGTCATTGCATGTTGTCATCGTCATCCTTCACAAATCTAGCAGCTATGAGGACCTCTCGAGTGCGCCTGCCTCGTCTGGCCAGGGCAAGGGCCTCATCACCGTCATTGTCACCTTCGGGGACCTCCTCACCCTCATCCCCGTCGATGTCCTCCTCATCAGAGGAGATCTCCAGCTCCTCCTCAGCCAGCTCCTCTCCCTGTTGCAGTGCTAGGCTGTAAAGGGCACAGCAGGCAATGACAATCCGTGACACCTTCTATGGACTATATTGCAGGGCTCCATCAGACCTGTCCAGGTACCGGAACCTCATTTTCAGCATCCCAATGGTTTGCCTCATTAAGTTGCGAGTTGCAGATTGAGCCTCATTATACCTTCGCTCTGTTGTAGTCTGAGGCCACCACACAGGAGTCATCAGCCATGGCCTCTGCCCTTGTTCCCGACGAATCATCCCTGCAGCCTCTGTGGACTCTGGAAGACTTCAGGGATCTGTGACTTACTGAGAATGTAGGAGTCATGGGCGCTCTCTGGAAACTGCGCAGACCTGCAGGATGCGTTTGAGGTGCTTGCACACCAGCTGCACATTCAGCGAATGGAAGCCCTTGCAGCTGACATAGTTGACCCCTTGTTGTGACGGAGATCTGAGCGCCACAGGAGAGCAGTCACTTGCACCCTGCACCTGTGGGAAACCCGAGATCTGGGCAAATCCAATCGCTCTTGCATCCTGGCTCTCTTGGTCCTGAACAAAATGCACAAAGTTGTGTGCCCTTGTGAAGATGGCATCTGTGACCTCATGGATGCATTTGTGGATGGAGGCTTGTGATATCCCACAGAGGTTGCCTCTGGAGCCCTGAAAGGAGCCATTGGCGTAAAAATTGAGCACCAAGGTCACTTTCACGACTGCTGGTAGTGGATGCCCTCCATGTCCCCATGGTGCCAAATCCTGCAGCAGGTGACAGATGTGGCCGATCAGTTCCCTAGACATGTGCAGTCTTCGGTGACACTGGTTCTCAGTCATTTGCAGGAATGAAAGGCGGCGTCTATTGACCCTGGGTCTAGCTAGGAGCTGACCAACAACAGCTCGCTGTGGCCCTTCAGCAGCATTTGAGGGAGCCCCAGCCACCCCTTCTTCCTGAGCTTGCTACTCCTCCATCTGCACAGCCAGGCACCTCCATTACTCTCTTCTCTGTCGTCTTTCCTCTCTGTAAGCCATAAGGCATACAGCTAGTTCACCAGGCTCCAGGCCCCTGATATACTCTTCCTGCAGGATGAAAGAGAGTGAGTTACCTTGGGTGTTCTAAGAACCTCTCTCTTGGTTAAGTTTGAAGGCCCCTTAACGTATCCTGGAGAGTGCTGGCCACCACTTGAATGGCCAGAGATTAGTGCGCTCCATGCCTGCCTGAAATCTCACCCACCTTCGCCCCACTCCACCTGACCGATTGGCTGCAGCTTTGCCCACTGGACTGCATGTTATGCTCTCAGCTCAAGTGCAGGCATTCTCCTAACCTGCGCTACAAGGCTGCACTGCTAGCTTGAATGGGAAAGACTGGTCCAAACCAGAATGATAACATTGCAGGGGTCTGTGAGCACCTCCACCAGTGACTGCTCCACGGTCAGCTTTAGCAAGGAGATTGTACAAAGTGCCCAGTCGTCCAGCTGTTCTGCAGTCCACTAAAATCTCATTAGTTTGCAGACTGTGCCTGAGGGTTGAAAAAGCTCTGAAGCACTTGGTGCCACTTTTATGCCTCTGCATTGCTTGAGTGGACAGACCAGCTAGAGACCCGCCTCTACGCATGCGAATGTGGCTGTGTCTGAGCTGTCTCAGCTGCAGTGGAATGGGCACTTTATACAAGGTTTCCCTAATGCATGGCCGCTTCCCTCCCCCCTACCCCACACAGGCTTGTGCACTACCTTCAAATGCAGGGCAGCCCTTGCCTACTCCCCCAACGCACCTCAACTGCAAGGCAGGACTTGCACCCCGCCGACTAAATGCGCCTCAACAGCAGGGCAGCCCTTGTCCCCACCAATGCGCCTCAACCTTGAAGCCCAACAGGCTACCTTGCGAGTGCTGCACAAAGTTATTGTGCACTCACCTCCGAGGTCCCCTCAAATTGCAGCCCACCAAGTGCACGCCTTATATATGTTATGTGAAACATGTTGGCGTGATTGCATGCTGATGTGGGCGGACAGTCCAGCGGGGTGGGGGATGATTCAGGCAGACTGGCCTTACAATGATATGCAGATGTATTACAATGACCAATGGCAAGAAATTTGGCCCACCATTGACGGGCTAAGCGGACAATCGCAAACTGGTTACATGACTTTTTGATACTGATTTCTAGCCTTCTTGCCATATTGTCCATTCACACTGCCGAGCACACCCGATACCAGTGGGTACAGAAAATTCCACCCCAAGTCTCTCAAGATAGTCATCACCCAAACGGCATATTCCTGAAAAACCTCCTGAGCTAGTTTCACAACAGTCTTCCTGGCACAGATTCTCCAGAGAACCCTTCATCTTTTTCCTTTAATAAACCTTGTTAACTGGTCTGGTCAACTCTGACAAAACTGAAGCATAGCTCTGGAATTGTCCAATTCATTTTCTCTGTTCTAACCCTGTCTTCAGCTTTCTGCTCTTTTTAACTGCATTATACGCACATTTCCTTGTAAATGTGCCTTCTCTATTCTTCTCCTGCTGCATCTCTCCTTTGTACTTTATAGCAGTAGCTTCTTTGTCTTTTCTGTGTCTGCCCAAATGGCTTTTTGCTTCTTAACTTCCTTCCTATTGGTACTACTTCTAAGTCAAGAGTCACCAGGTGATATGGGACTGTATTTCATATAATCCAAGAAAATTACAATTGATCCCCTTAAAATTGATGCAAACTCTTAAAAGCCCTTTTCAAACATTCTTAAAAATAATTATAGATTCCTTAGACATTTTAAATAAATTACAAATTTTCCTCACACCACTGCTTCTAGGTCAAAGGTCATCACAGCGCCTAAAGCAATATAGTGTTGGATGTGTTTCTAATGATATTTGCATGCATGAATTTGGTCCCTTAAGTTGTACCTCTTCATACCTGTTTTCCATTCAAAAAATGGGCACATTAACATCTAATATCATCCCTGTCATTTTTTTTTTTAGAATTGGTCCAAAAACTCAACATTATTTCTTTTGAATTAACATTTTAACAAATCTGCATCTTTCTACTAATTCATGTATATGATTGCTCTATCATCTAACATAAATTGAGTTATTTCATTTGATTTGAAGATCGGTGGATGTTAGCTTGTGCCTGTTTTCTCAATTAAAATAAATATTTGCTGCTGACTAGTTTGGATAATAGGATTCATTATGAAACATGCAGTGGCTGCCATTGATAATGCATTTGATGGTTAGTAAAGGAGTAGCAGCTTTCTCTAGCCCAAACCCTGTCAGGGGAAAGGTTGTGAGGATAGCTAATACTACCAGCTTAGAAAACCACTTGGTAGAGGGTGAGAGTTAGCCCTGATCCCCACCTAGTTCTTAGCCATTCTCAAGGTAACTGGATTGACATAAGATTTCTAGCCCTTATTAGGTACTGTGATAACTTATGATATTGTGAGAATGGATTTTTATAAAATATTTTGGGGAACATTGTAGTATTCTGTAAAAAAGGATGGGTGTCTGTGTGTGATTTAATTAAGCTGGATAAGAGTTTGATAGGAGTCAGGTTTTCTTGGGGTTTGGAAACATGAAAAGAATTAAGGCATTAAGTTGAGGCACAAGTAAATAGGTTAGATGTAACATTTACATTTTTTAGATAAACTGAAAGATTATTTGAATTTCAAAGGGGAGTCAGAGATGACAGGAAAATGGTTGCATCTTGCAGGAGTTCATAGGTAAACAAATAGCGGGGATATGATATTTTTATTGACCCAAAAGCAAAGACAAGATGGAAACATGAAATATCTGATATTTGGGAGGGTTTGAACTCAAAGAGATGTGTGAGAACAATGGAATGAAGATGAAAGGGAAAAAAGGTATATCAGAGTTACTGTGGATAGCTGGTGTTAGTGGTTGAGCTGGAGATGGCTGGAGATAGCTGGGGCTATTTGAGCTGTTGAGAAGTCTTGGGTTGCAGTGGGCAGTTTTATTCTGAAGTGAATTCCATCACAAATGGGAAGAGGGTAAAGGTCATATGGTATGCCTTTATTGAAGTGACAGCCATTTGCCTTGTGTAATATTGCTGGATTTCATATTTAAATATCTATAAGGGAATGTTGCCTGGAAAGTGTTTACTTGTGAGTTTGACCAAGTCGAGAGTTTTGGGGGAATGTTTTGTAAGACTAACCGTAATTGTGTAACTGTAATCTTGTGTGCTTAAGTTTTCTTTTATTCTTGTTAATAAAACTTTTACTTTTAATTTAAAAAAAAACAAAAGTGTTACTGGACCTCTTACTGCTGAGATCTGCTCATTATTAGAATACAGAAAAAAAGTGTTGTGGCCCATAAGCCAAGTTTTCTTCTGGGATTTGGTTTGCGCAGCAATTAACACCGGCTGTGGTCATAACAATATTGTTGGTCTCATATCTGTTCTGAGATATCTTCACCCAGCCTACGGCAACTTCAACTTTTGGAGTCCTGGGTTTTGGCAGATATTTTTATTGTCCTGGTGTCACTTCTTCAAATCTCGAGTACAGAGCACTTGAGCAAATAGATGGTTCCAGCTACGGCAATTACATCTCTGCATCCGGTTCAGTGATTGTTTTACATCATATTTTATGGCTAACAGTTTTCCTCTGTAAAAAATTTCCCTTTATATGGGCTTCTCCCAATCCTACCATTCTCACCACGTGGTTATGTAATTAACTTTACACTGAAGGAGTAGAATTGTAATGCTTAAAGAAAGAAATATGTCAAAATGTTTCATCTTGCACTCATCAGGGCACTTCACAAGAATACCAATATAAGGGGGAAACAACAATTTATACTGCATGAGAAGAGAGTACTGATTCTCATATGGTATGAATAATTGTTTTCCCCTTATATTGGTTTTCTTGCAAAGTGTTCTGATGAATGCAAGACAAAAAGCTTTGGCATGTCTCTTTTTTCAGCAATACTCAAGTTCTGTACTACCAAACGAGTAGGATTGTGGCGCAAATATCTTTTTCCAGTATTCTGAACTTTTAAAGCCTACAATCATGGAGTACAAAATTGGCTGCACAATCTTTGGGGATTTGCAGTTTACATGAGCAGAGTAAATATTCTTTGTCTGCAGAATCATATGCCTTCTTTGTAATTAGATATTTACTAGAGATTCTGGTAGGTGGCCAGTGGTGCTAATACATATGCACTAATTACAAATACTCTGCATTTCCCACATAATATTTAATTAAGTTGCAATAGATTGCTGAGCATTTACTAAATTCCAATTAAAGCAATTATTAAGCAGCAAACTCATTAAATTAAGCTGGACTAATATTTACAGTGTTTTTTTCAGGGGATAGGAGGGAGGGATGGGAAAATGATAAACACATGCAGAGTCACATTTGAAGGAGGTTCAATATGTTTCACTCTGTTACACTGACAGTTATTCACAATCATCTTGCCATTTTTCAACTAAATATAAATGAGTAAAATGTAAATTGTTAAATTGCTAACACGATATAATAATTTAGCTATCATAATATAACAAATGCCCACTTTCCAAAAATGAATAGATCAACCTGTTACTGCTTAGAATGTTTAGCACAGATATATTTAATAGTACAATAAAATAGCCATTTCTTAAAGGCTGGATAAATGGGCTTTCTTGAAAGGAAAAATCATTCCTGGCAGTTTGGGAATTAGATAATGATTTTGAATATATGTAGCTTTAATGGTCCACCTATTATGCCATTAAACATAGCAAATCTACTGGAAAACGATGCTTAGTTTAAATCTTTATGGCATTATTGAGTGTTTGTTTAAATTTTAATTTGTTTGCAGTGTTTTCTTTGAATTAAATGGAGTGGATTTTAACTCTCGATAGTGGCAGAATAATGGGTGGCAATGGATCAGTCATCCATTATGCACCTGTCCAATTTACCTTTCCATTGACCTCTGGAACTGTTGGCACCCATTTTCCACAACCATCAATAGTTAAAATTAACCAAATAGTTCTGCCCTCCTCTCCCTATTGCAATACATTAGAGCTGACTTTACCTTCCTACAGTGGCAAGGATGGGTGGTGGTGGATCAATCATCTGTTATAAACCTCACCTAATTTAACTCTTCTATTGAATTAACAGAAAGGGAAGTTAGCTGTAGCAAATAATAGCAGTGTGATCCTCCCATTATCCTTCACTACCGAATGATAAAAACAGCCATCAGAGTTTTTAACTCCCGGAGTTTCTTTTGGAGATGAGAGGTTACAGCTATCAGGCTATTGCTTTCAATGCAGTGTTGTTCTTAAAGTCAGTAGCTCATTGGGCAGAATTTTCCTTGTCCGCTGGCGTCGGACGTGTTCAATGGCATGAGTGGACAATATGCCAAGAAGGCCAGAAATTGGTTTCACGACGTCGTGAAACCAGTTTGCAGTCGTCCGCTCAGCCTGTCAATGGCGGGCCACATTTCCCGCATCGGACATCGAAAGCCTCATCATAATACATCTGCATATCATTATAAGGCTAACCCACTGGGCTCAACCCCCCACGCTGAATCTTCCGTCCACGTCGGCGTGATAGTACGCCAACATGTTTCACAACAGCACATAAGCAACATGCGCTTGGCGAGCTGCATTTCACTTGGGACTTTGAGGTTTGTTTGTCTACCTTGCTTGGACAGCATTCATAGTCGTCAGTGCCAGGCTTCACAGACAGCACCACATCACCACTTTTGGAGGTATTCATGGGCAGATCTCTACCTACCAGACCAGCTATAAGGTGGGGGTGGCTTTGTATGGCTGCAGGACTAGGGCTTGCTTGGGGAAGAGGGAGAAATGGCCTCAGGCAACAGGAGAGGCTGCAGGGTGAGGGCTGTATTGGGGAATGGAGGCATCTCAGGGTTTGTGTGGGGGCACAAGTTGATCTGTGTAAGTGGCCTCAAGA
Source organism: Cetorhinus maximus (assembly GCF_964194155.1). Classification (NCBI taxonomy): domain Eukaryota; kingdom Metazoa; phylum Chordata; class Chondrichthyes; order Lamniformes; family Cetorhinidae; genus Cetorhinus; species Cetorhinus maximus. The sequence goes on from NC_135879.1 coordinate 84,008,556, forward strand.
TGATGAGGGCTAAGGAGGCAGTCTCCAGAGGAGAATAGGCCAGTGGAAATATGAGGATATATGTGAAAGAATGAGTGACGATGTCCCTTGAGCTGGCTGATGGGTGAGAAGCCAGTGCACGTGTGATGATCTTGTGTGTGTGAGTTTAGAGTGATGAGATGGTTGCTTTACCCTGGCGGCACAGAAGAGATTATTTGTTCTCTATCTGCATTGGATGGCCAACCTCTTCTGTGCAGCATGGCACTGATCGCCACTGCCATCGCCTACCAAGCTGGATTGGTAATGTTGCTGCCTCTCCTGCGGCCAGAGCGTGCGTAGAGAACATCATGGCGGGCCACCACAGTGCCCAAAAGGCGCTCGAGGGACACGTCACTGAACCTGGTGGCTGTAGTCATCTTGCCTTTCATGCCTTCATGTCTTATTTGCAGCAGTACTGGGCTGGAAGCACGGAGAGGTGTGTGTGTGGCTGTACTTTAAATATGGCACCCAGTGTGATGAAGCGGCGAGGTGACGGCATGGCGGGCAAATCAAAGCCCGTCCACCATGGAAACAGCGTGTTTCCCAGGAATGCGGCCGGTTTGGGAGGATACAGCATGAAAAGCCACCGTTGCAGCCGGCGAGTAAAACATCGCCCGCTACCGCACTTAGTGCAAATCAGGATGATTCTGCCCATTGATTCAAATGTATATGATCATGTAAGCCTCTTTCCTTCACAGTGATGGTGATGTTTCTCATTCTGCGGCTTGTAATCACTGCCTCAACCTCGCCTAAAAGCTGGAGTGAACAATATTGATTTTTAACAGTAATTTGTTGATGTTGTTTAAGTGAAATAGCTTTAACCTATTCATGAATTCACAGGAATTCACAGCAACGATATTTACTGGTGTGAAAAGTGCAGTTATGGGAGTACCTGCCATGAGCAGAAAGGTAGCAAAATTACTTTTGTGTCAAACTAAAATGGTGCAACCGCATACCAGAAAGTAAACAAATCACATTGACCCAGAAATTAAACTTTTTACATCATTCTTAAGACCGTACTTTTTGTACCTCAAATTGCTACAAGTGTAAATTGATAATGGGGAGGCAAGGGCAATGGGGCATCTCGGACCTCACATACATTGGGTCCAATGGTTTAACTCCTTAACCAACGACATTCAAGGAGTCTGAAATGTGGTGAATTAGACTAAAACTGGATTTAGAAAGGAAATAAAGGGAGAGATAAATTGGATGAGGAGACAGAAAAGTAAGAAAAAAAGCTTAAAATTTAAAACATCTCTAGGAGCAATCTACTACCTGCAGAGGTGATATCCTATTGTTTCGTGGTTCTCTTTCTGGTCTCCAATGCCAAGTAACATGTCAGGACCATAAAGCACACCATTGACAGATTCCTTACAACATGAATTACCGGCCTTAAACGGTTGTGGTGAGATTAATTCGTATTTACGGCACAAATCCAGCAATTTCTTCAAACTCATTGGGAGATTAATGGTGACCTCCTGTTTTTGTGAGGCTAGTAATGAACCAGTACAAATTGTCCAGCAGTTTGTGGTGATTTGCAATTCATTGTGTATCTCTTCCTCAGAAATTGTTGTTTTTTAATACACTTGCAATGGCAGGCCCAGTGAACTCACCATTATTTTCCAGTAATGTTTGGGCCATTTTGTTTGAAAGAAGGTGAAGTAAAGGGAGCACATGGGCTGTTAGGGGAAGGGATTTGTACATGAGGCAGAAGTAGAAAAGATGATCTTCCAGCTACAATAAACAGACAAACTTAGTTTGAATGACACTGGATTCTCTGACGATCGAATGGAGGCACTCCTTTGCTTTGTTGCTACCAGCCTAAAACATAGGTTAGATCAAATGTCACCTTGCCTAAATCTAAAATTCATCTTTCTTTTTTTATTTTGCATTTACCTGAAATGAAAGTTCTTTGTAGCATGCGAAGTTTTCTGCCACAGCATATGTTCATTCAATTTTATAAGGCTGTATGGATAATGCATTATCCATATACATCTGATAAGTTTCTTACTAGCCCCCCTGCCCCCATCCCCACCACTGCCCCGCCCCATCCCATTTAAATGCTTTTACCACTATAAAAGATGTCGAAACGACATGATTGATTAATTAATTTTCCACAAAAAACAGAATTTTAAGATGTTACTTAAGGAAGTTATTATACACAGGAGATGGTGCAGAGGTATGCTTTTGCCAGCATCACATGCAGTTTTTATATGCTTAATTAGACTGCAAACCACATGTTGTGACTTTAAGGGCATGTATTTCAGTTGAGTATAAAGGTAACATGTCAAGCATATGGTACAGTGCCAGCACATTTCAGAAGAAGTAATGTAGTGTTTATCACAATTTGGACTTTAGACAAATTACTGGTTTAACAGTGACCGTTACAATTGATTCTCTTGTAGATAAATTAGTCTAATTTTTTAAATAAATTAAATATTATAGATAATTCCCTACTATTCTTTATTAGCATCCAGTTATTAAATTTAACAAAACACAATACAGAAGAGGGAAACTTTTAGCAAATTAAATTAAATGCTAAGCAAACAAATCTCTATTAAAACTGCTTTAAAGAAAAGTAATTTAATGTGATATTGCCCTGACGAATTTATAGCATACAATTCATATAAGAGGTATTTTTCCAACTTTGAACTTATGGCAGTGATCAGCATCTATTGAAAGTACATATTCAAAATTGTATTCACTGCATGATTTTCCAATCACTGATTTAAATGGTTGAAAGATCTGTAATGGCATCTCGCCAGGAGAATCTGAGTTTAATTAAGTCCAATTCTGTTTGTGTTTGTTAAAGTTGTTTATATCTGCAGTTTCTTTTATTGTTGGTCTGCCATTGCAAAACATAATTTTGAAGCAGGAGAGCTTCCATATCAAACATATGAGAGATATACATTTAGTTTGACACCTGTTATTCCACTGATTTTACAAGACTCAAGGTTGATATAACCACTTCGAGCAGCAAGTTCACATAAAGCTTTCATCAAATAACTATGTTCAAAGTTTACTAAGGAGAGCTGCAAAAGCTTGGTTTTTGTTTTGTTTTGGATAAGACAGTGTAGTTCTGTGCTGTATTTATGTTTATCTTCTTCCTTATTATTTTGTTTTTCTATGTCACTATGTTTAGTAGTTTAACACAATATACACAATACCAGTTAGGAGAGATTGGGAGCATAAGCTAAGCATTCCAGACGATCTCCAAAGGACACCATAACAATATGAAGATTCATTGCTCACACTGTGGTCCATTATCTCAGATGATGTTGCAATTTATGAGGGGAATGGGTGTATGCAAGGTAACCTTTCGGGACCACATGAATAAAGAACATTGGGAAGTAGCCTGAATGATAACAAGCATCTCTTCATTTATTAATTGATTAATAAATTTTTTAACTCTACTCATTACGTACAGAAATAAATGAAAGCGTGTGGTCATTAAACATTATGAGCAAGAACTGCTGGAAGCTTTCCTTCAAAGCAGAATTCCTCTGGAGCCAAACAGATGGTCAGAATGACCTTTTCACCTTCTTTAATTTTGGGGGTTGTGTGTGCATTTGGCACAAGCAGCACAGATCTGAATGGAGAATCTTCTCTTCCTAAGTTCATTTGGCAAACTTCATTTCATATCCATGTCATAAATACTGAATAAGTGGCCAGTTGACAACAAGCTAAGCACAGACTCATATCCGGTGTGGGTCAAAGATCAACAGTTAAACTCCGGTTGACTTCAGATAAATCCATATCTGCTAAGTTAGATCTAAGTACAGATTTTCAGATCAGCCTAATTGCCATCCATTAATCTCAGTAGATAGAATTACTTATTTATGTTTTCATCAGTCACTTAGTCCTTTGTCAGTCATCTTTGGCACACTAATAGCCTTTTTGCAAAAGAAGTATGTCATTTATTAAAGTATTTTAATGAATATGCATTTGTAATGTCAGTGCAAATATTATAAATTAATTACTTTTTTTGATAAGAAATACAAGGCCCATGTATAATCCTGATTCAAACATGAAACTTCTTGGGCTGGATTTTACGGTTGTTGGTGGGGTGAGGGAGGCCGAATAGAAACTGAGTGGGCTGCTCGCATCTTCCCGCACTGTCTCGGCTCATTCAATCAAGCATCGGATGCCAATTAGTTACCGTCCAATTGAAAAGGAGGTCAATTACAGGTGCAAAGTTGTTTGTGTGTGTGGAGGGGTTCCATGCCCATTCGGCTCTGTAGGCCGGGATGCTATGTGGCAGAGGGGTATTGCCACAAACAGAAAATTGGTCACAGCTTGAATTATAAAGGCCCCCTGCTGTCAGAATCCATCTTTATTTTGTATTGAAGGCTGAAAAAGGATATTCAAAAAGTCACTGAGCAGAATTTTCTGCCTGTTGGGCGGGCAGTGCGGGAGTGGGCGCGGGCAGGCGCTGACCCGATTGCCACCTGCGATTGGGTCCACACCGCCATTTCACGCAGGCCGACCAAGGACAGCGGGAGTGGGCGGGCAGCAGCGGGACTGCAATGACTGCCGGGTCCAATGGTGACCCGGGGGCCTGTTTTAAAAAGCTGCTGCAGCCTTTCAAAGGTTGTGACTCATGGCCAGTGAAGGGCTCCCCAGAGCACTGCTGGTGAGCAGGCCAGACAGGAGGGCAGGGCAGGGAGGCACTGTGCCCCTCATTTTTCAGGTGATTGCCTTGTTGCCCTCCTCGAGGAGGTGTCAGCATGGCAGGAGGTCCTCGTACCCCAGGATGGGAGGAGGATGCCCCCCCACATGACCAACCGTACCTGGCATCTTTGTGTGAGTGTTCGGCAGCAGCGGGGTGAGAAGACACTGGAGTCCTGCAATGTCCCACTCTGGCTGGGCTGGGCTGGGCCGTGCGCGAAGAGAGTCCAGGTACAAGTAGCACTAATAAATGCTCTTCCCTCCTTTTCAGGGGAAGAATGCACATAATGCTGCTGAGTGGGTGAGGACTGGTGGAGGCCTGGCACAGTTAGCCATTCTCAGCCGCTTTGGGCAGGAGGCCCTAGAGCTGCAGAGGCGCCATGCTTCTAGATTCACCGGTGTCGGTGAGGCTGGGGTGCCACAGGCAGGTATATTTACCCAGCAGTGAGGTCACCATTGTTCTCCCAGCAGCCATGGCAGTGCTGAATGTTCAGTGATTTAATTTTGCAACATGGCTTGACCATTGCTTATGGAAGGATGAGCGCATAATGATCCGGGTGACAGGGATACACATTGACATTGTCTCCACGTTAACTGATCCACTGTCCTTGTTCTTCCTTTCAGCATCAGCGGGGCAGGGCTGGGAGAAAGAGCAGCAGAGGCCCCCTCTCATACCTGAGGGCCCTGAAGTCTCACCAGTGTCACACCATCTCTGCCAGGCAGGCACTAGCGCAGGTACTAGCACCTCAGCGGGAATTAGAACATCTGCTAGTGTCCCGGGGCACAGCAGTGAGGGCACTTCACACTCGCTGGAGGAGCTGGCAGAGACAGAGAGTGCCCATGGTGCCGCAGTTGGAGGACTGCAGGGGACCAGGCACATGTTCAGTCGGTGCTTGATGATGTGCCTCTGGAGTCGTCCACGACGCAGCAAATGCAGGAAATGCAGCCGGGTGTGCAGGAGAAACTGGGGGAGATACATCAGGCTATGCTTGGCTTGGTGCCCGTGGTAGAGGAGTCTATGCGGACGATCGCTGAAGCAATGAACCTCATGTCCGAGCGCCATGCGTCCTCCATGGAGAGAGTGACTACTCTTGTGGAGACGCTCCTCCAGGAAACTAGTCAGGGCTTCCTGGGGATGCGCTCGGACCAGCAAGGCCTCACTTGGGCATTGACATCAGCTGGTCTCTGCCAGTGTGGGAGATGGTGTGGGCACCAAGTTTCCCAGTTCGATGCCCATCCATACACGGTGAGCAGGGGGGTCTGAAGCTACCTCACATCAGCGCAGCAGCTGCCTGTCGTCACTGCAGGCTCCTCTCAGGGCGCTCCGGATGAGGGTGGCAGCTCCTCTGTCCCTCTGCCAGTGACCATTGCATCCGGTGAGACTGTGACGACTGGGGAGATGCCAGCTGTGGCACTGGCCGCTCCCTCCCAGGCGGGGCCAGCACAGGCTCCACGGGCCAGAGGACGACCGCCAAGGTCATCGAGGCCAACAGGACAGCAGAGTGAGCAGGCTGGCTCAGATGCCACTCCCAGCGAGGAGTCAGCACCAAGATGTGGCACCCGAAAACATAAACAGAAGGCACCTTAGGCACACCACGGGTTTATCATTGGTGCTTTTGTGTTGGCCGGCAATGAGGTCTTTATGAGTTGGTGTGATTTTTAACACCTTTGTCATTTTGTTTTCTTAAGTTCCTTTTGTTGTAATATTAAATTCAGACATGTCCCCATGGCTGAGGGTGTCGATTTTCTTCTGCAGGTGGATGGTTTCCAAAAATATTATGAGTGATTTGTGGGACATTCAGCTTTATTAACAAGGCCCTCAGCTAATGTTCCTAACCAGGCAGATTTTGCACTTAGGTATTGAGTACAGAGCATACAGCCCAGGCTTGTCCTGGTGGACCACATGTAATGTGCTAGCTGAAGGTTCAATGGATTAAAGCCTTCCGGGTGTCCCTGCCTCCCTGGAGTATGCCCGAGTCAGCCTCTACCCCCTCAGCATTTCCCTGTGTGTGCTCATCCTCGGACTCACTGCTGGATTCATCGTGTGCAGCCACAGCAACTGCGTCTGTCTTCACCATCCACTGCGTACCCCCCTTCCAGCGCAAGATTGTGGAGAGCGCAGCATGCAACCACTATCAGCGACACAGGATCTGAGGGGTACTGGAGTGCACCCCCTGAGCGGTCTAGCTAACGGAAGCGCATCTTGAGAAGATGATGGTTCTCTCTACCACAGCCCTTGTGGAGGCGTGGCACCTATTGTCCCGCTCCTCAGCTTCTGTTCTTGGATAGCGGAGAGTTGTCCTGAGCCACCTTCTGAGGGGATAGCCCTTGTTACCCAGCAGCCATCCATCCAGCCGGGCTGGAGCACTGAAAGACCCGGCACCTGGGAGTGTCTGAGGATGTAGGCGTCGTGGGAGTTGCTTGGGCACCTTGCACAGATTTGTAGAATCTGCATCCTGTGATCACACACTATCTGCACGTTCATGGAGTGGAAGCCCTTCCTGTTGATGAAGGCATCGGGCTCACCTGCTGGCGCTTTGATGGCCACATGTGTGCAGTCGATTGCACTCTGGACGCGGGGGAAGCCAGCAATGGCTGTGAAGCCTCTGGCTCACTCTGTCTGGCTTGCCTGGTCCTAATGGGAGTGGATGAAGGTCAATGTACGCCTGAACAGAGCGTCTGTAACCTGCTTGACACAAGTGCGGACAGCTGATTGGGAGACACCGCAAAGATCACCCACAGACCCCTGGAAGAAGCCAGAGGCAAAGATGTTGAGGGCAGCTGTGACCTTTAGAGCCGCTGACATGGGGTGTCCACCCACACAGTTCACAGAGATCTCAGGCCCAATCATCTGACAGATATAGTTGACTGTCTCCCTTGAGAGATGGAGCCTCCTTCTGTACTGCATCTCAGGCATGTTGAGGTAGCTGCTTCGCTGCCTGTATACACTGTTAGCAGGATATTGGCGTCTTCTGCGGCCCCTTCTGCCTTGGACTACCTCTTGGCCCTGCTTCCCTTCTGCCTGCGCCAGTCCTCCCAAAGGTGGCTCCCCTGGAGACTGAATGTGCACTCCTGGCCTCCTCCCCCTTCTAGCCCTCCCTCCTCAGAGGAGGTGCCACTAATGGAGAGTTCAGCTCCCATTTCCAGACTAAGGGAAGGCTTCCTGAAACCTGCAGGCCCAAAAAAGATGCCTCATTGCAAAGTGCTAACCTGAAGGTTGTGAGTCCAGACCAAGCAGCTGGTATGTGTTTTGAAGTGTTGCAGGTCACACAGGCAAGTATCAGAAACTTTGAAACATCAATATTTCACAGAGCACATTCACAACCCCACTGAACCCTCTTACCCCGCCTGTGGGTGAGGTTTATACAAATATGTCATACCCGCCTGTCCGTTGCGCCCATGTGCCAACCCAAAGATTGCACAGGCACCAAAAAAAGTCACTGTCGATTGGCACCTCAAGAGCCTTAAGTGGCCCATTATTTAATGGTGGGCGGGCATCAGATATCGTCGTGCGCCCGCCCAACGAAATATTGCGATGGCGCGCGGTCACGTCAGGACACTCGCCCAACATCACCACGCGTCATTTTACGTGCGTGCTAATGGGGCCCGCCCCTGCATGCCAACAGGAAAATCCTGGCCATTAAAAAACATGAAGGCGTTGCCACCTTCCCCAGCAGAAGCCGCTGATACATTCAACCATGGTCCCTGTGGAGACATATTCTACCGCCCTTGTACTGCCTCGTTATAGCTGGCGTAAAAGACTCCCAAACCTTTTCTCGTCCGATGCCTGAAAAATGCAGCAGGCAATGAAAAATTGTGGGCGATTGGGTTGCTAAACAAGCTTAGTAATTTGTAATTAGTGATTTCAAAATAATGGACAGGCTGCTGATTGCAGTGGCCACTTGCCTTCTGTAATTTGGGAGGCATGGCGTGATGACGTTTTACAGATGACACACGTCATCACACCGAATTTTTTGTCAGCTTTGTTTGGGGGGGTGAGGGGGGCGGAGTGGGTTTAGTGGCAGTGCACCTAATGTTAATGTGTGAAGTCCAGCCCCTTGACAATATTATGCAGCATCTTAACAAGGTTCACCAGCACTGATTCTTAAGGTCTTAGTTCTTGAATTCACAAGCAGATGTGTTGAATTTTGCCTATTCTTATTTACCCTCTTTTGATTGCTTTGCCATTGGTGGCCATGCCCTCATCTGCCTAGGCTCTAACCTCTGGAAATCTCTCACTAACCTGTCTGCCTTCCTACCTCTCTCTTGTTTCTGCTGGTTGGGGAATCTAAAACACAGGGACAGAATCTCAGGATAAGGTGCTGATCATTTAGGACTGAGGTGAGGAGAAATTGCTTTTAAAAACATTTTTTTTATTCATTCATGGGATGTGGGCTTCACTGGCTGGGCCAGCATTTATTGCCCATCCCTAGTTGCCTAGTTGTCACTCAAAGGGTTATGAATTTTTGGAATTCTCTACCCCAGAGTGTTGTGAATGCTCCATCGTTGAATATATTTACGGGTGGGATAGATATATTTCAGGAAATGGCCCAGTCTCTATAAGGAATCAAAGGATATTGGGAGCAGAAGGGAAAGTAGACATGGTGCCCAAGACCAGCTATGATTGTACTGAATGATGGAGCAGGCTCACTGGGCCATATGGTCTACTCCTGCTCCTATTTCTTGTATTCTTGTTTTCCTCCTTTAAGATGCTTTTGAAAACATTTTGATCAAGCTTTAAAGTAACCCTTTATGCAGCTCACTGTCAAATTTGGTCTTATAATTTCTCCCAGTATCCGCCTGCGGATGTTTTACTACATTGAAGGCACTATATAAATACAAGTTACTGCATAATACAGAACTATCTCAAATAGGAGGTGCTTATTTATCCAACATTGACATGGATAGATTTAACATCCAGGAGCACACTGAAAAGATCATTATGCATGATGATTACAAACAATAGTGTCCTTTGCTTTCACGGCTAAGGTTGTTGTTCACCCGCTTACACTACAGAATGGAATATATTTGTTCCTCTGTTCATATGACAGCTTTTAGTAATTAGAGTGTTGCATCAACATATTTAGCGGTCGTACTTTTTTCCAGAAAACATTGGCCAGAAGCTTACCTGTGTCGGGCAGGCTGGGTGGGAGTGGGTGGGGACGGGCGTGGAGCTGATCGCCTCCCGCGATTGGCTGCGCATAACGCGTGGCCAGTAACACTCAGTGCTACCTGTGCGGGCGGGGGGAGGAGGGAGAGTCGGGGCCTGCGCTCTTTCGCGCGTGCACGTGAAAGAGAGCAGGACTCTCCCTGAGGCACAGAGCTACCTCAGGGAGATTAAGTCGCTTAAAAAATTTAGTTACAAATAAAGTACAAAATTATTTAAACATGTCCCCTCATGTGACAGTGTCACATGAGCTGGGACATGTTTTTATATTTAGGAAAAATTTATCATTTAATTAATAAAAGCTTTAGGGAACCTCATCCTGCTCGTGGTTAAGGTTTCCTAAAAAATACGAAGGCCGCTTGGGCTTTTCGCCTGCCCGCCAACATTAAGGTTGGACGGGCGGCATTGCAAACAACTTTAATTGGTTTTTTAACGGCCTTAATGGGCCATTGACAGTTGGTGGGCACGCAGCCGCCTCCAGTGCCCGCCCGCCGAACGAAAGATCTAAATGATGCGCGATGATGTCAGGGTGCATGCCTGACATCATCGCGCATCATTTTGCGCTTCGGCGTGTCGGGCCTTCCCCCGCACGCCGACAGCAATATTCAGGCCATTCTGTGAGATTTACAGGCAAGATATACTTAATGGTATGACAGTTAATTGGCACAGGTCAATGTTGCCTTTTAACATTGACATTTTCATCAAAGCACTATTTCGCAGTAGGATAGCTAATGCTTACAAATATGTTTAAATAAATATATAAATACATAATTAAATATAACAAATGAATTAACATTTTAGCATTGTAATTACTGTAGGAAATAGGTTTACATTGTTATTTTCAATGGCATTCATTTTTTAAGTAATAATTTTACTATATTATGGTTAGATGGCATCATTTTCTAAACTAATTGCTATAAAAGCATTTGAGTATTGCTGATAAAAGATACATTTTTTGTCAAAGCTTTTCATCTGTAACTCATCAAGACAATTCACAAGAAAATAATAAGATTATTAATAAGATTGTCAATCGGGCTTGCAGTGTGGCAAATTTATGAGTACTGGAAGGTACACATATTAACACACAAGGCCCTTTGCTGACAGAAAGCTCATGTACACACATCGTGCCTGTTTCAGCTAAATAACGTAAGTGACAGCCATTCACTGGTTCATTCCCCAAGGCAATATCATGATCAATCAGAGTCAAACTGTCTGGTTTAAAAGTCAAACAATGCTTGGCAGTCTACTGTCAGTCACCATAGACTGGTGCATTCACCATGGCAATGCCTCTACCAATCAGAATCCACTTGCCAACCAATCAGCACTCTTTTTGCATACAATATAAATATGTTGTTTCCCCTGACATTGGTATTTTCTTGCGAATGATGCATCCTGATGAATGCAAGACAAAAGGCTTCGGAAAAAAAATGTCTCTTTTTTCAGCAATACTCAAGGCCTGTACTACCAAACAACTATAAAAGCATTTCCTGTACTTCTAGATTGTGAGGAAAAGAAATTAAACCTTATCTGTGAACTCTGCTGTTTAAATCAGCAAAGCAAATGCAAACATTTATCTTTAAGAAGGTTGCAATCACACCAGGTTCGTTCCACAAAATAAGAAAATTTAAAACATGCATACAACTCTATTGAATAAAACGATGTTCAGTTTGCAGGTATCCAGATACACACTCACGCTGGCCTTAATTTTAATTCTACATTACACACAAAATTTATGAAGTGTTGGTTTATTCAGCATTTTTAATTGCTTTCTTTTGTATCTTTATTCTGATTTGCTGTCACAAAATGTATGAGGCATTGTTACTACAAAGGCAATTTTGCTTCCATGCTACATTAGCGATTGTATACAAGTCCATTTTTCTTCCATTCCCTGATATGATCTGATAATAGTTTGAATGTAATTTGGGGGAAAATTGAACTTTCACTGTAAATTGTTCAGGTGATGAGAACAAACCATATAGTAAAAATAAGGACACTCTGACTCACAGTGAGCAGAGGATCAGCACTGCTGTTTTGATGGTTTATCTCACTTCTCTTTTGCATTTTAAAGGAATCCTGCTGTCGTTTTTTAGGCAACTTGAGCTGTGTAAAGCAAAGGAAAGTTGTCTCTGCAATCATCATTCAAAATTAGCTTTTCATTTTGTTCCAGCATGTTAAATTCAGTCAGTTGAATAAATAAACAATGACTACTTTACATAATAATGCAAAGAGCCCCTAGGCCAAGCGCATTAACCACATCAATAATTTGTCTTCACAATACTAACTAAAATAATATTACACAGAATTGCTGTTGGAGCATTCATATTGTATCATTTGTTTCTCTCTCCACCCTGCTTTCCTTCATCTCTTCTCTTTACTCTGCTTCCTTCTTTCTTTTCACTCCCCTTCTTGCTGTTCTCTTATTTTGACAACTGCTGTGACTATCTAGGTCATACTTCATATATTTTAGGATATAACGTTCAGTTCTAGGAATTAAAGTGCTAAATGGAAACATCTGGTTGAGAAATTGGTATGCATCTCAAGTTAATGCAATTCAAACAAGCTTGGAGTTATTTACAGTTAAAAGCTAACCTATGTTTATCTTACAAGATCAGAGGTAGAAGAGTGAAAGCAATAAACACTAGGAGGGGAGGGGGGGCGCGGTTCTTAGCTTAATGGAGCCATGAGGTCCACCCTTACTTCAATGGATATTTAAATTAAGTACAAAACAAAAACAAAAATACCTGGAAAAACTCAGCAGGTCTGGCAGCATCTGCGGAGAGGAGCACAGTTAACGTTTCAAGTCGGTATGACTCTTCAACAGAACTAAGGAAAAATAGAAAAGAGGTGAAATATAAGCTGGTTTAAGGTGGGGGTGGGGGGGTGGAGGGGGGCGGACAAATAGAGCTGGATAGAGGGCCAGTGATAGGTGGAGATAACCAAAAGATGTCATAGACAAAAGGACAAAGAGGTGTTGAAGCTGGTGATATTATCTAAGGAATGTGATAATAAAGGTACAGAGAGCCCTAGCGGGGGTGGGGTGGGGGGAAGGGATCGAAATAGGCTAAAAGGCAAAGATAAAACAATGGATGGAAATACATTTAAAAATAATGGAAATAGGTGGGAAAAGAAAAATCTATATAAATTATTGCAAAAAAGGGGGATCGGAAAGGGGGTGGGGATGGAGGAGAGAGTTCATGATCTAAAATTATTGAACTCAATATTCAGTCCGGAAAGTTGTAAAGTGCCTAGTCGGAAGATGAGGTGCTGTTCCTCCAGTTTGCGTTGAGCTTCACTAGAACAATGCAGCAGGCCAAGGACGGACATGTGGGCAGGGTGGAGTGTTGAAATAGCAAGCGACAGGGAGGTCTGGATCATGCTTGCAGACAGACCAAAGGTGTTCCGCAAAGCGGTCACCCAGTCTGCGTTTGGTCTCTCCAATGTAGAGGAAACCGCATTGGGAGCAGCGAATGCAGTAGACTAAATTGAGGGAAGTGCAAGTGAAATGCTGCTTCACTTGAAAGGAGTGTTTGGGCCCTTGGACGGTGAGGAGAAGGGAAGTAAAGGGGCAGGTGGTTTTCCACCCACGGTGGTTGATAGGGCCCTCAACCGTGTCCGGCCAATCTCCCGCGCATCCGCCCTCACACCTTCCTCTCCCTCCCAGAACCATGATAGGGTCCCCCTTGTCCTCACTTATCACCCCACCAGCCTCCGCATTCAAAGGATCATCCTCCGCCATTTCCGCCAACTTCAGCATGATGCCACCACCAAACACATCTTCCCTTCATCCCCCCGGCGGCATTCCGAAAGGATTGTTCCCTCCGGGACACCCTGGTCCACTCCTCCATCACCCCCTACACCTCAACCCCCTCCCACGGCATCTTCCCATGCAACCGCAGAAGGTGCAACACCTGCCCCTTTACTTCCCCTCTCCTCACCGTACAAGGGCCCAAACACTCCTTTCAAATGAAGCAGTATTTCACCTGTACTTCCCTCAATTTAGTCTACTGGACTCGCTGTTCCCAATGCGGTTTCCTCTACATTGGAGACACCAAACGCAGACTGGGTGACCGCTTTACAGGATCAAAGGGTTGCATTGAAGGTAAAATAATTAGCTTACATTTCTGATTGAGAACATCGCAAAGCAACCACGATGTCATGAAGATGGGCTGTGGGGGTTAGAAAGTTATTTTGTTTAAGTTATCTGGGTGTTTGCTCACAGCAAGCAGGCAGTTGCAGTTTTGGTTTGCTGTAGATTGTAGCTCACTGAGTTGAGAGAACCAAAGGAGATTAATGTTTGTCATGCCTGCACTTAAACAGAGAAAATATTAACTTTATCGTTCAGCACATGGAATACCAATGGGAACTCAAGCTCAGTTTGGAATTCATGGGAAAAGAGGCTGGAGGATTTGCCTAGTTTGAAGCTCGAGGAAGAAATCCACAGCAGTCATCACTGAGCCTTGTGGAAGAAAGCAGTCAGCAGGGTTGGTTTGGAAAGCTGTGAGAGGGCAATTGGATATCTTCCAACAGCTAGGACAAGGAGCTGAGGAGCCCACAGTCATGATGTTTTGAAGGAAAAGTTGGAGGGTCACTTAGCCAAAAGCTAAAGGAAGAATCCCAATAAACCTTATGCCTTGGCGAAAGCTTGAATGTTGAGAAGAATTAAAGTAAATTCAGAAGGCTGTGTCATACCTACCTGTTGGTCCCTGAGAAGTGAATGAACCTTCAAGATGCTTGTAATGTTTAAAGGAACTCTAGGGGGGAGGGGATTAGGGTGGCAGAGTGTAAAAAATAGAACTGAGTTCATAACATAAGTAGTTATAAACAATAGTTTTAAGTTAATAGTGCTTGCTTTGCTTAACGTTGTTTTGTATAAAAATGTGAAATCTGCTGGTGTAGTTCTGCTAGTTAATCAAGAGGCGTTCGGATTTCTCATTAAACATTAACGGCCTCTAACAGGGTCGTAACACAACAAATTCCCCCGATTTCCAACAGCAATTATGTTGTCAAATTGGATTATGGGAGGGGGAAGGACAGGCCACTTAAGAAACTGTCACAACCACGTAAAAGGTGTTTTCTTAAAATGGTCTGTGACTTAAGAATTTGTGTATGTAAATAGCCCCCTTTTAATTTGTGAATGATTCAATTTAAAAATGTCCAGCAGTTAAGTTTTATTCTTAAACAAGATAAAGGTTAGTTTATTACATAGCTGCTGTTGAAAATTACTTACGTGAAAATGATAAACTTATTAACCAAAATACAGATGCAATGGGCAGAATTTTGCCCTTGGAGGGCGAGCGGGCCCCACCGGCTTGGCGGCGGGCAGACAGCCGACCCCCGCTGCTGAAACGGGGCCCGCCGCCATTTTGAGTGGGCAGGCCAATTAAGGCCCCCCCAGCGGCCTGCCCGACAGGAAATTCTATGCACTTCCTGTGTAGGGGGTGGAGGGAATCACCAGCTATCATATTGCGCTCCTTCGCGCATGCGCGCATAAGAGCACACTGCTCCCTGAGACTAAGTGCTGTCTCAGGGAGATTAGTGACAGTGTACAAAAGTTAAAAAATAGAAAAATAAAAATATTATTAACATGTCCTCCTCATGTGACAATGTCACATGAGATGGGACATGTTAATAAAAACAACATAAACTTTATTAAACTTTTTAAAAACGGACATGAAACCTCATCCCGCCAGTGGATGAGGTTTCATGTATTATCAGAAGCCCACTGGGGCTCCTGGCCTGCCGCCAGCCTTAAGGTTGGACGGGCAGGTCTTTAATGATCTTATTAGCCTGTCAATGGCCTCAATTGGCCATTGACAGGTCGGTGGGCGGACAGATGATTTTGCTGTCCGCCCACCTTCCTAAAAATTTAAAGGGACCAGGATGACGTCGGGGGTTCCTCCCAACGTCATTCCACATCATTTTCTCATCGGCGAGCGGGCCCCGCCCCCAAATCACCAACGGGAAAATTCTGGCCAATGATTAAAATGCAGACAAAGATAAAAGATACTTGGAAAAATTAGATTTCAAATCAGTCTCTGTGAGATATCATTGTGGGCCCATTTCCTGCAGTTGAAGATAAAAGCAAAAAACTGCAGATGCTGGAAATCCAAAACAAAAACAAAAATACCTGGAAAAACTCAGGAGGTCTAACAGCATCTGCGGAGAGGAACACAGTTAACGTTTTGAATCCGTATGACTCTTCAACAGAACACACTTGCAGTTGAAGTGTTGGTTGTCTGGGGTGAAGGCTTTTTTTCAGTAACTGTGAGGGCTTCTGTAGTTAATTAGTCAGTGTTTGCCTTTTCGGGTGGACTCAGCAGGTAGAGGAGCAATGGGCAGCCCTTTTCTTTACTGGTTCTGCAGGAATAACACTTAAAGACTGCCTGGATTCTCTTTTCAGTGGAACAATGATGATTTCTGGACAACTTCCTCTGTGACTCCTGGTGGCAAAGAGAAACCCAGTTCTCTCATTCTGTTCACAGTTAGTTCAGCTGAAAGCTGAGGGCTGGAACGGACTTCCAGAGGTGTTCTGGGTCTTCTACGCGCCACCTAAAATGGCTTCTTACAGCCTCTTTTATACAGTTCAAAAAGAGAAAAATGTCTGATATTAGGTGATTCTAATTTAGGTGAGTCTTTGTTCCACAAAGCAAATAAATTAATTAAATTGCTGTCGTTTGAAGAAGTCCTTACTTTTGTTGATAACAAATGAGTCCTATGTTTTCACACCTTTGGAAGATTCAATTGTGTTGTTCAAGACATTCTTGAACCATTAATGACTCTCTTGGTGACTGATTCTGAGATAACACAGTTCAACAAAGTTTAAGCAATCATCTGTGGAGATAACAGTCTGCTACATCTTCCATCTTGAAAGGGCTTTTAAAACCTAAAGGCTTTTTTTTTCCCCCAAGCAGGAATATACTTTTAAAAATCCACATGGTTTGTGACAGAAACACAAAATTGGGGAAAGATTTAAAAAAAATACAGGGGTCAGAAGGAATGGGGCACAGTAAGAGCAGGGAAAGACCAGAAAGAAGCAAGCTAAATAGGGAAGGACATACATTTTGCACATGCATGAATTCTGGCCATGCAATGGCTTATTGAATTTTTTGTCTTTTTACATCAAAGAATCCTACATGAAGTTTTGTTGGCTTATGTCAACCCCTCTAAATGATTGGGGTCAACGGGATGAGTAACACAATATGGAGCAGAGGTGAAATCAAGGTCCAGGATGTGCAAAGGCCTAGTCGAGTGTGTTTAGACATCTTGGACAAGCGCTGGAAAGTTATTAGAGCCAAATTTATGAATATGTTGTAATTGCTCTGTGAATTTGAATGACTTTCTCATATACCTAAAATAACATTTGCTAAAAGCAGCAAGGTGGATGAGGAACTGTCTTAATAGCAGTAAACAAATTATTTGTTTTGATGGAATGTGATCATGCAGATAGTTGAAATTGGTGAGAAATGTTTTATGTGATGTGTTTATGGAATGAGGAAATTGTAACAAAAGTATTTGAGATCCAATTATAAAGGAGAAAAATAGATCCAGCATAACTTAAACATGAGGTAAATGAAAATTGGCAGATGACTCAATTGCAGGTGACAGATTTAGTACATTTGTCAGATGTTTTTTGAAATTATTTTAATGTATAAGTAAAGCAAAGGATTGCTGCACTGGAGGCAGAAAGACTTCTGTTTACCCTTGCCCCTCCACCATTCCCTGCACCCAGCAGGAATGGTGTGGACAGTGGGGGTAAGATGGCTGTGGGCTGGTGATGTGTTTCTGATGTATCCTTACCCCCCACCGATTTTATTTATCTGTCTTCAGGGGTACAATAAGGCTGTCTGTCCCAGAGGAGCAGAGGCCAACGTTGAATGGCAGCACCTTGACCCAGTGATATCATAGGGACTGCAGTTCATTTTAACCACAGCTCACACACTCTCTGGTCTACCATAAACAACTGGTGGCAGCAAGGACCCACGCTCAAGTGATTCCTTCTTTCAAAAAATCTTTAACATTCTCCTTGCGGGCCATGAGGAATAGTAGTGCTCTTCCAGCAGAGTTTTTTCCCCCCGAACATCCCCAAACAAGGTCAGAGGCAAAAGACGGGTTGGGATGGAGCCAGAGGCTGTGAATCATTGGACAGAATTTTGCCCTTGGCATGGGGGCCTGGCAGGGGCGGGCGGTGGTTGTCGGTAGCCCGCAATCAGGCACACAAAGCAATTTCACGCTGGCGGGCCAGTTAAGGCCTGCCCAGTGTGAAACACGAGCAGCAGTGCTGAGCGCTGCCTGTTGTGGGGGTGGGGGGGGTGAGCACAAACTTCGCACATGCATGCGAGTACATGCTACATAATCTCCCTGAGGCGGGAGCTGCCTCAGGGAGATGAACTGATTTTTTTAAAAATTAAAGATTTTATAAATGTTATGAAATATGCCTGCTCATGTGACTCTGTCACATGAGCAGGGAGATGCTATTAATGAAAATAAAGTTTTTATTTGGTTTTGGAAACCTCATCCCGACCACGGATGAGGTTTCCAAAAAAGTGCAAAGGCCGCTTGGCCTTTCCGCCTGCCCGCCAACTATAAGGTTGGACGGGCAGTGAAAAATCTCCTTTAATTAACTTTTTAATTGCCTTAATAGGCCTTTTAATTGTCAGTGAGTGTACTGCCGACTCCGGCGTGTGCCCGCCAACCAAAATATCACAGGAGGGGACAATGGCGTCGGGACGCACGCCAACATCATCGCGTGTTAATTTACACTCGGTTGGGTCGGGCGTGTGCACGCCCACTGAGCTAAAAATTTTACCCCTATTTTAGAATTTCTTACTTGCATCGACCTCAGAAAAACACAAGAAATAGGATCAGGAGGAGGCCATTTGGCCTATCAATAAGATCATGGCTGATTCGATCATGGTCTCAACTCCAATTTTCTCCCTGTTCCCCAGAACCACTGGCTCCCTTGTAGATCAAAAATCTGTCTAACTCAGCCTTGAGTATATTTAATGATCCAGCCTCCACTGGTCCCTGGGCTAGAGAATTCCAAAGAATACCCTCCGAGAGAAGAAATTCCTCCTCAGAATCATATTATGATCACATCTCATTGTTCTAAACTCCAATGAGAATAGGCTCAACCTGCTCAATCTTTCCTTGTAAATCAACCCCTTCAGCCTAGGAATCAAGCTAGTGAATCTTCTCTGAGCTGCCTCCAATGCAAATACATACTTGCTTAAATATGGAGAGCAAAACTATGCACAGTATTCTAGATGCAGTCACACCAACAATCATAGCTAGACTTCCCTACTTTAATACTTCATCCCCTTTGCAGTAAAGACCAGCTTCCATTTGCCTTCCTAACTACTTGTTGTACCTACATGCCAATCTTTTGTGCTTCATGCACAAGGAGACCCAGATTCCTCTGTAATGAAGTATTCCATATATAAATAATATTCTTATTTTCTATTCTTCCTGCCAAAGTGGACAACCTCAGATTTTCTGACATTATACTCCACCTGCCAAATGTTTTCCCACTTACTTAACTTATCTATATCCCTTTGCAGAGCCTTTGAGTGAAATGTTTGTGGCAGCAGTGAGTGTCCCAATGGCGAGACTGGAAGGGAGCGAGATGTCTGCTTGGAGGTGGGATGGCTAGCCATGTGCAATCACATGGCAGCCAGAAAATTAGCCATGCACAGTCGAGGGACATGACCAATTATGTGACGGGGGTGGGCAGGAAGTTTCTGACCCCACTGTTACCTCACCGTGGTTGAGTTTGGGTGCCATATTTAAACAGCACTCGGACAGGCATCTACTCCCTGCAAGCCAGCAGCATTATTCTGCCTGTCTGGAAGGAGGATTTTGAATGTAAACTCCTACCACCCCCTTTCCACCTGCACATTTGGATCCCTGAAGCTGCAAGTCATCATCTGCACCCATCCTCAATCACACTTGGCCTTCCCTACATCACCCTTGACTCTCCCTCCATTACCCTAGCCCTGTCTTCCATCATCGTTCTTGATAACTTTCTATCAATCTGGAGTTGCCCCCCCCATTACCATTAAGCCTCCCCTTCCAACACCCTGGACCTTCCCCAATCACCCTTGACCTGCCAACCCTCTCCCCTGGTTCAACAAAATTTCCTATAAAGAAAAGCAGCTTCTCCTCATTCAAAATCCACCAGGAAGACTACCTTACCTACTTAACGCCATCTTTAACCAATCATGAACTTGAAGGCACATGTTACTCCTTTGCTGCCAGCTTAACCACAAAGATACTATTTAATCTGGTGACCATGTATTTTAACTATGCATTAAAAATAGATTCCAGCTGTTTGCTGTTGGGAACCACAATCCCCCTTTAATTTGCCACCAATCTACTTCCTAATTTGCACCCTGCCATCAGGAATCTGACATTTGACAATTAAGTGCCCTTGCCCGCCTCATTTCCCACTCTCAGGAGCTTCACTAGATTTTGCCCTTTGTGTCCTCCTTACAACTTACTTTCCTACCTATCATTGTATCATCAGAAACTTTGGTTGCAATGCATTCTGCCTCTTCATCCAAGTCATTGATATAGATCATAAATAGTTGAAGCCCCAGCCCACTAGTGGCATCCCACTAATTACAGTTTGCCAACATGAAAATGACCCATTTATCTCAACTCTCTATTTCCTGTCAGTTAGCCTCCTCTATCCCATGCTAATATATTTCCCCCAAAACAATGTACTCTTCTCATTTTGTGTAGTAACATTTTATGTGACACCTTACCAAATGCCTTTTGGAAATCCAAATACACCACATCTACTGGCTCCCCTTCATTTACCCTCTCATGATTTTCCAATACATTTGTTTTCCTGATTTCCCTTTCACAAAACCATGTTAACTCTGCCTGATTGTATTATGATTTTCTAAATCCTGTTACCACTTCCTTTATAAATGGATTCCAGCATTTTCCCAATGACAGATGTTAGGCTAATTAAGCAAGGGCACTTAATTGTGCAGGAGGTCAAATGCCAGATTCCTGATGGCAGGTTGAAAATTAGGAAGTAGATTGGTGGTGAATTAAAGATAGATTGTGGTTCCCAACAGCAAATGGTGGGAACCTATTTTTAATGCATTAGCATGTCCTGCATAATTAAAACACATGGCCACCAGATTAAATAGTATCTTTGTGATTAAGTCAGCAGCAAAGGAGAAACACGTGCCTTCAAGTTCATGATTGGTTAAAGATGGAACACAGAGGTTGTCTTCCTCGTGGATTCCTGGCCAATAATTTCCAGCTTTGTGTCTCCCTCCTTTTGTGAATAGGGGCATTACATTTGTGGATTTCCAATCTGCTGGGATCTTTCTAAAATCTAGGGAATTTTGGGAAATCACAACCAATGCATCCACTATCTCTGTGCCTTTTTTAAGACCCTAGAATGCAGGCCACCAAGTCCAGGGAACTTGTTAGCTTTTAGTCCCATTAGTTTTCTCAGTACTTTTCTCTAGTGAGTGATTGTTTTAAGTTCCTCCCTTCTTTCTGCCCCTTGGTTTTCTACTTTTCTTTGTATGCTTTTTCTGTCTTCTACTGTGAAGACAGATGGAAAATAATTTTTCAAAACTTCTACCGTTTCCTTGTTTCCTTTTATTAATTCCCCAGACTTATCCTCTAAGGGACCAACGAAGAGTTTAGCTACTCCCTTCCTTTTAATATATTTATAGAAACTCTTATTGTCTATTTTAATTTTTCTTGCTAGTTTACTCTGATATTCTAATTTCTCCCTCTTTATTTTTTTTTCGTCGTTGTTTGCTGGTTTCTAAAATGTTCCCACTCTCTGGGTTACCACTAATCTTCTCAACATTGTACACTTTTCTTTCGATTTGATACCATCCTTAACTTCTCTAATTAGTTGCAGGTTGTGCATCCTCCTCATATAGGGCTGGGTTTTCATGTCGGTGTGCAGGGGCGGGCCCGGCATGCTGACACGTAAAATGCCGCGCGATGACATCGGGCCTGCGTCCCAACATCACCGCGCATCATTCAGATCTTTCATTCGGCGGGCATGCACCGGAGGCGGCTGCACGCCTGCCAAATTGTCAAAGGCCTGTTAAGGCCATTAAGAAACAATTGAAGCAATTATCAATGCTGCCTGTCCAACCTTAAGGTTGGCGGGCGGGCAAAGAGCCCAAGCGGCCTTCGTGTTTTTCAGGAAACCTCATCCACGGGTGGGATGAAGTTTCCTTAAGGTTTTATTAAATAAATAAATATTTTTCTCACGATTCATAAACATGTCCCAGCTGATGTGACACTGTCACATGAGGGGACATGTCTAAATAATTTTAATCTTTATTTAAAACTTTAAATATGAAGTTAATCTCCCTGAGGCAGCTCCGTTCCTCAGGGAGATTTCTGCGCTCTTTCACGTGCATGCATGAAAGAGCGCAGGCCCCGACCCTCCATCCTCCATCCACCCGCACAGGGAGCACTGAGTGCTACCAACCGTGCGTCAATTACAGGCATAATTGGCCTGCCCATGTAAAATGGCGGCATGCAGCCAATCGTGGGTGGCGATCGGCTCCACGCCCACCCACGCCAGCTCCTGACCGGCCTGCCCGACAGGCAGAAAATTCTGCCTATTGTCTTTCTTTCTCAATGGAATATATCTTTGTTAAGAATTATGATATATTTCCTTAACTATCTGTCACTGCTTATCTACCACCTTAACTTTTAATCCATTTTCCCAGTGCACTTTAGCCAACTCTGTCTTCATACCTTCATAATTACCTTTATTTAAGATTAAGACATTAGTTTCAGACCCAAGTTTCTGACTCTCAAACTGAATTTGAAATTATACCATTTTGCCTCAAGGACCCCTTACCATGGGATCATCAATCAATCATGTCTCATTACATAATATCAGGTCAAAAATAGCCTTTTTGCTGGTTGGTTCCAGAACATGCTTTTCTAAGAAACTGCCTCGAGTACATTCTATGAACTCATCCTCAGGGCCACCTTTCCTAATTTGATTTGTCCAATCAATGAAAATTAAAATCAGAAGTACTGCAGTATATTTCTCACAACGACCCATCATTTCTTGATTTACACTCTGTTTTACAGTGATGCAACTGTTATGGGGCCCCATAATCAACTCCTGCCAGTGATTTATTTTCCTTGCTATTTCTTATCTTCATCCAACTGATTCCACATTTTGACCCTCCAGCCCCTCACAACTGTACAGATTGCATGCTTTATTAACAGAGCTGCCCTACCTCCTTTTCATTTCATTCTGTCCTTCTGAAATGTCAAATACTCTTAAATATTCATTTCCCAGCCTTGGTCACTTTGCAACCACTTCTTCGTAATGGTTATCGTATCATTCACATGTATTTCTACCTGTGTCATCAATTTATCTATCTTGTTAGATATGCTGTGTGTATTCAGATAAAGAGCCTTTAATTTGGTCATTTTAGTATTTTTCCACTCTATGGGCCTATTTGCTCCCTGATGCACTGCAGTGTTTGAAGTTTGGACTCCAGCTCATAAAATCTAAGCTGAAGTCATTACTTTAGATGTGGTTGCTGTGTATCATGTTGGTGTCCAAATGCTACAGCTGCTACACATCACCTGCCCTGCTATTATCATTTAACTAATTAGGATTTCAAGTTTAGAAATATCATTCAAAGAGTTTTTGTCGTTATATTAAGTAGTTTAACTAGTTAAGCTGTACATTGAACGCAGTTATTTATATCTCCATGGTCCTAGCTTAAATTACCGCAACAAAGCAATGACAACTATAATAAACACTCAATCCATACAATATTAGTCTTGTTACATATTTATACTAAAACTGTTTAGAAAGAACTTAAAAGACTTGTGGAATATTTAAGTAATACTATAGTTAAAATGTAAAAGCATTTTCAGTGAAAGCAAACTTGAAGTAGTTATTAAATGCTAGACTGTATATTAAAGTCTGGACTGTAGAACTTTCTCCCAAATTACTTCCAATTACTTTCAAATGATTTCTCACCAGTAATTTATTATTGTGCCTAACAAACTGTAGGATGACAAATAAACTACCCCTGCAGTTTAAAGAAAAACTTAAAACTCACCTAAACGATCACCTACCTGCTCAATTAATTAATGCCTCAAGACCTCAGCTCTCAGGTCTTGCTGTCTCTTGCTCCATCTCTCAGAACTCTACTTGCCTTATAAAAGACCAGAACAGTAACTCTTCCCTCACTGAGCTGAATCCCTCACTTGACAAATTCCCAAGTTCAGCACTCTGTCGAATTTGTCTGTCGAATTTACCTCTATGCTACTTAATCTGTGCATTAGCATTGAGACTAATTAATGCTGAATGATTAATAGGCTGTTCTTAAGTAGTAATGTAATTATTAGAGTCATGTTTCTTTGTTTAAGTTACACTTGCTGGGTTCCAAGGTGTTACTACCACAATCTAACCTGATAAATTACGGTGGGAATTGCCATTAATAAGGCCAGCAATAACACATGTAGGTGATACTTTATTTGTCATCCTACAGTTTATTAGGCACAATAGTAAATTACTGGTGAGAAATCATTTGAAAGTAATTGTAAGTAATTTGGGAGAAAGTTCTACAGTCCAGACTTTAATATGCAGTCTAGCATTTAATAACTACTTCGAGTTTGCTTTTACTGATCATGCTTTTACATTTTAATTATAGTATTACTTAAATATTCCACAAGTCTTTTAAGTTCCTTATAACAGTTATAGTATAAGTATGTAACTCGATTAATATTGTATGGATTGTGTGTTTATTATAGTTGTCATTGCTTTATTGTGAGAATCATCAGGATTAGTTTAACTCCCACTGGAAAGCCAGCATGAGCAGAGAGCTTTCCAATACAGCATCTTGAGTTTTTAAAAATTCATTATTTTACAGAATGCGAGCATCGCTGGTTAGGCCAGCATTTATCGTCCATCCTTAATTGCCATTGAAAAGATAGCGGTGAGCCACCTTCTTGAACTTCTGCAGTCCATGTGGTGTAGGTACACCCATAGTGCTGTTAGGAAGGGAGTTCCAGGGTTTTGACCCAGTAACTGTGAAGGGACAGCGATATATTTCCAAGTCAGGATGATGAGAAGCTTGGAGGAGAACTTGCAGGCGGCAGTGTTCCTATGTGTTTGCTACCCTTGTCCTTCTATATGGTAGAGGTCGGAGGTTGAAGGTGCTGTGGAAGGAGCCATGGTGAATTGCTACAGTATATCTTGTATTTCGTACATGCTGCTGCCACTGCGCGTTGGTGGTGAAGGGACTGAATGTTTATGTTGATGAATGGGGTACCAATCAAGCGGGCTGCTTTATCCTGGATGGTGTCAAGCTTCTTTACTGTTGTTGGAGTTGCACTCATCCAGGCAAGTGAAGAGTATTCCGTCACACTCCTGACTTGTGCCTTGCACATGGTGAACAGGCTTTGGAGAGTCAAGATGTGAGTTACTCACTGCAGAATTCCCAGCCTCTGATCTGCTCTTGTAGCTGTGTAAGTGCCACATGAAAGTATTGTTGATGACAACTTTCATCACTTTGCTTATGATTGAGAGCAATCAGCCAGGTTGAACTTGTTCTGGTTTCTGTGAACAGAATGTACCTAGGAAATTTTACACATTGCTAGGTGGATGCCATTTTTGCAGCAGTACTGAAACAGCTTGGCTGGAGGCGCAGCTACTTCCAGAGCACGTGTTTTCAGTACTATTGCCAGAATATTTTCAGGACCAGTGGCCTTTGTAGGGCCTTCAGCTATTTCTTGATCTTACATGGATTGAACTGAGGAGTAGGCCGAGATGGGCTATCCACTCGGCACTTCTGGCTAAAGATTGTTGCAAATGCTTCAGCCTTGTTTTTGTACTGTTGTGCTGGGCTCCCCCATCATTGAGGATGGGAATATTTGTGGAGCTTCCTCTTCCAGTGAGTTGTTTAGTTGTCCACACATTCATGACTGTGTGTGGCAGGACTGCAGAGCTTAGATCTGATCCATTGGTTGTGGGATTGCTTATCTCTATACATTGCATGCTGCATCTGCTGTTTGGCATGCAAGTAGTCTTGTGCTGTAGCTTCACCAGGTTGACACCTCATTTTTAGATATTCTTGGTGCTGCTCCTGGCATGCCCTCCTGCCATCATTATTAAACCAGGATTGATCCCCCAGCTTGATGGTAATGGTAGAATGAGGGACATGCCGGGTCATGAGGTTACAAATTGTGGTTAAATACAATTCTGCTGCTGCTGATGGCCCAACGCACTTAGCGAATACTCAGTTTTGAGCTGCTAGATCTGTTCAAAATCTATCTCATTTACTGCGGTGGCAGTGCCACACAACACTATGGAGGGTATCCTCAATGTGAACATGGAACTTTGTCTCCACAAGGACTGTAGTGTGGTCACTCCTACAAATACTATCATCGACAGATGCATCTGTGACAGATAGATTGGTGAGGATGAGATCAAGTGGATTTTTTCTCTCTTGTTCCCTTGCCACCTGCTGCAGACAGCTATGTCCTTTAGGTCCAACAGCTATGTCCTTCAGGACTCGGCCGGCTCTATCAGTACCGATACTACCTATCTACTCTTGGTGATGGACATTGAAGTCTCCCATGCAGAGTACACTCTGTGCTCATTCACCACTCACTACTTCTTCCAATTGGTCTGTCCTTCCGTTGGGACAGGGAATACCCAGGGGCGGTGATGGTGGTGACTGGAACACTCTCTATAAGGTATGATTCAATGATTATGACTGTGCCATACTGTCGCTTGGCAAGTGTGTGAGACAGCTCTCTCAGTTTTGGCACAATCCCCCAGATGTTAGTAAGGAGGGCTTAGCTGGGTTCACAGGGCTAGGCGTGCTATTGTCCTTTCTGGGCCTAGGTCGATGCTAGGTGGTTTGTCTGGTTTCATTCCCTTTTGACTTTATAGTGGTGTGGTACTACAGAGAGTCTTGCTAGGTCATTTCAGAGGGCAGTTAAGAGTCAATCACATTGCTATGGGTCTGGGTTCACATGTAGCCAAACCAGGTAAGTACGGCAGTTTTCCTTCCCTAAAGAGCATTAGTGAACCAGATTTTTATGACAATTGTTTCATGGCCACAATCTCTGGTACTAGCTTTTAATTCCAGATTTATTAA
Source organism: Cetorhinus maximus (assembly GCF_964194155.1). NCBI lineage: Eukaryota > Metazoa > Chordata > Chondrichthyes > Lamniformes > Cetorhinidae > Cetorhinus > Cetorhinus maximus. The sequence goes on from NC_135879.1 coordinate 84,035,544, forward strand.
TTAATTGAATTTAAATTCTACCAGCTGCCGTAGTGGAATTTGAACTCGTTCCCAGATCATTAGACTGAGCCTCTGGATTACTAGTCCAGTAACATTACCACCATTTCCCATCTAAAAGGTATAGATTGTAGGGCCTCTTTGAGACTGCTAGTCTTGCTGAGGCTAGCATAATCAGTTAATGATGACATGGTTTGGATCACTTAAAGGGAGTCTCTGGTATGTGAGTTATAATGTCAGAACTTGTACTTGTATCTTAATAACGCTACAGGTAAAGGGTTGTGTTTTATAATCTCATTGACTTGATTTCATAAAGAATCAATTCAGGAACTTTGGACAGTGACATGAGGAGCTGTGGCATCATGGACTAATGGAGGATGAAGGCATTTGGATAGCAAGTGCACAGGAAGCAGTTCCAATGAATGAATCTCACTGGCTGGTTACTGGGTGCAGTTGATGATGCCTGACATATGATGCCAGCATTTCCCACTGTCCTCTGTCACTGCGAGTCCCCATCCATTTGAAATTGTACATACTGCCTAGTTGTCACAAAAGGCATCAATGACCTGCGAGATGCCATTAATGTCCTTTGATGGTCCTAGGAAGCAGCCACAGGCAAAGAAGCTAAAGGCCACATTGACTTTAATGGTTACTGGCAAGGCATGGAGAGCAGTACCGCATATTCTGAGGTCTTCTTCAAAGAGGGCACAAATTTCAGAAACCATCTGCCTAAATAGACGCAGTCTCCTGTGGCATTGATTCTCTGACCTATCCAGGTAGCTTCTTCTTTGGCGGTACAATCGATGCTGAGTTGATGCCCTCATTTCCTTCCTGCCCTTTGTTCCCCCTTCTGTACTCCTCATGCCGGGACTCTGTATCTACTTGTGAGGATGTTGATCCTCAACCCTATTGTTCACGACCTCCAAGTACCTAATTCCATTCTAGCTGTTTTCTTGCTTGTGGTTAGCTGCATTCACATTGATCACTGTACCCATCCTCTGATGGCAGCACGATCCCTGGAGGGTCACAATCCCCTCCACTGATCAATTACACACGGATCACTTGCTCCATTAACTCTGCACACTCAATGGCAACTGTGTGCCAATGGCTGAGTGCCCCCTCAGTAGTGCACCCTTTTAAGGGTCTACTTAATTGAATGCTGTGGCCATGATTTGACTCCCCTCTGTGTTGCTGCCTCCTTCTACTTGGAATGTTCCAGATTTGTTGTGGAACCCATGTCTCCCCACAAAGATTGTAATTTGGCCCCTTAACAAACTGAAAACAAGCTTGTTAACAAGCTTAATTAGTCTTTGACCTTAACCATGTCCCACCTTCCTCCCACCCGAGCAAAATCGCCAACTGTTAGAATGGCAGTGGTAAACTGGCATGATAGCTGGTGATGCGAATATACGTGTTCCCCCACCTCCGTTCCAACATCCATATTGGGGTGGAAATTCTGCCCCTAATCTGCTGCCAAAAAGCACCTGTTAAAGTAGGGAGGCATAGGAACAGAGCCATTCTGTTTTAATTGTTCTTCTGCTCCATTCCTGCCAATCAGGAAGAGTTAAAATTTAAGCTGCCTCCCCATCACTGATTCCATTCATATTATTACACAGAAGCTGAATGTGCATGTTCAGTCATGTAGTGCCACGCACCTTTAGTTTTTATCTAAGTAGCAGTTTAATTATCTATGTCGTGCTACCTCTACTAAGCTGAGCCTTTGTCTACTGTATAAGTACCAAAATTTAATGTTCAAAAGTATACGTATTGTATACTTTCGAGAATAACAGATGTCTGACAGCCAGTTGAAGACAGTAATTGTATCTTGCAATTTCACTAATGCTCATGAACTACTCAGGCTTTGCTTTTGTGATTTGCAACATTACCAGCTCCATTTATTTGAATTGATGCCTTCTACATTGCTGCTAGCCATCTGTAATCCTCCTATTTGCAAATTGCTTCCAAAATGTTCGTCTGTTTTGAGATGCTGATAAACCTGTTGAATATTTCCATTTTTTCTGGTTTATTTCAGGTGTCAGAGATGTTGTTTTGGTTCCAAGTTGTTTTCTGTAAGATTAACTGAAATGCTAATCCTATTGTAGTATGTGTGAATCCCACTGAAGACTACTGGAATGGACTTACCTGTGGCAGTATCTTTATGCTATTAACTATCAGTAAAATACTGTCTCTTTCAGAGTTCAATTTACTGTTCTTGTTATAATTGTGAAGTCAGAGCGTTGCACTAAAAATTAGTTGCAGGCAAGTAAAAATGTCACCAACTAAACCAGCAACCAATGGACCAAAATAAGCTCAATTGTCATTTTGTATCCAAAATATTAGCATTACACTCAGGAGCGATAAGCAAAATGATGGTTAATTGTATTTGCACATGCTGAGGATTTTAGCTTGGAGTTGCAGCGTCTGCTTCTGTTGTTGGAAAATTAATTTTGCAACAGCTAGCTTGCTATATTACGGGGGCTGTAGTAAAAAGAAGAGAATGTTGGAGGCAAAGCATTAGCCACCTTAAAAATAAATTCAGCCTTTATCAAAGTTGTCAATGTTGTGGATTTGAAGTTACTTACATTTGATAAAGCAGTTCTCACAGTCTTGCGTCATCAGTTGCACAGTTTCTCTGTAATCGCAGTTGTTTTACCTGTGGCTGTGAAGGTCATTGCCACTTTGGGGGTGGTTGTGCAAGAACGTTTGAGCTATGTTCAGCTGCACCTCTGCAGCTGATTTTAGTTTAAGGATAGCTTAATGTTTCGGCAGCAGCTTAAATAGAATTGCAAGTGGCTAGAGGCAAGTTAGAAGGCATCCTTCACATAAATGGTGGCAGTCATGGTGCAAATTGCATAAGTAAAAATCCTAAGTTTATTTTAGTCCATTGGCACAATGGGGCAGGCAACCCAATGACATCATCAGAAGGTGTAAATGATTAACATCAGAAGCCCATGATGCTGATGTAATCATGATGTAGGAGAGACTGGAACTAGGGGATACAGTTTAAAAATAAGGGGTCTCCGATTTAAGACGGAGGTGAGGAGAAATATTTTCTCTCAGAAGGTTGTGAGTCTTTGGAACTCTCTTCCCCAAGAGACAGGGTCTTTGAATATTTTTAAAGCAGAGGTAGATAGATTGTTAACTACAAGGGAGTCAAAGGTTACCCGGGGTAGGCGGGAAAGTGGAGTTGAGGCCATAATCAGATCCGCCATGATTTTATTGAATGGTGGAGCAGACTCCAGGGGCCGAATGGCCTACTCCTGCTCCTAATTCATGGGCAGGATTTTTAGTTCGGCGAACGGCAGGCCCGGGATCGGCCAGGGAACGGACCACCCACTGCGATTGGCCCCCGACCAATTAATGGCCAGCCGACGGGAAACGCAAGCTGAAATGCTCAGCGCTGCCGGGGTGGAGGCAGGTGGAGGGTGGGCACTGATGTAAGCACAAGCATGGGGGAAGCATGGAATGCAAGTTCCCTGAAGACAGAGAGCTGCCTCAGGGAGCTGGAGAATTTAAAAGCAATCCGTAAAGATTTGAAAAACCAGAAAAAAATGTCCACGCATCAGAATCAGTCACCTAAACGTATAGATGATGAAAATTCTGTCTAAACATTTTTATTTTTATTTAAAAAGGAAACCTCATCCCGTTCTTGGATGAAGTTTCATCAAAAATACAAAGCCCACCTGGCAGATTCGCCTGTCCGCCAGCCGTTAGTTTGGATGGGCCATGAAAAATCGGAGGCAATTGGAACTTTAATGGGCTTAATTGCCCTCATAATTGTCAGCGGGAGCACTTCCAACTTTCTCGTGCGCCGATTGACTAAAATATGGTGCGAGTGCGGGATGACGTTGAGACCTTGCCCAACGTCATCACGCACTATTTTACGCTCGAACGGGTCGGCACGCACCCACATGCTGAGCTACAAATTCTGCCCCATATGTTCGTATGTAGCATCACATGATTGAACAACAAAGATCTGGAGGGAGAAGAGGTTCCAACCTCATGCAGAGTTCCCAATATGTACTTAGTAGCTATAAATAGAGTAATAGTTTTAACAAGCTACAGTCTTGAGCAGCTAACTTTAGGAGAATAGATATGCCCCAAAGGACCCCATCTAGACCCAAACATAAATCGAAACAGAAGGCACAAACTTTTTTGGTAGTTGGACTGCCTCAGATTGTGCTGCTAGCACAAATTGCAGCTTGCCACATGGGAAGGTGGGAATTCTGTCCCTGTGGCTTCTAAAAGCAAACTTACACTTGTTAGAGGAACAAGGGAAGCAGATTTGTATAATCCAATGGAAGAATACAATGTCCAGAGCAACTCCTTTTTGTGATACTGCAGTGGAATGTTGATGAAGCAAATGATAGCCAAGAAGGAGAGCCTTTTTTTGTTACAAAGAATTACACAGAATTTACAGCATACAATCAGGCCATTTTGCCCAACTCATCTATGCCAGTGTTGATACTCCATATGAACTTCCTCCTATTCCTTGGCATCTAACCTTCTTAGCAGAGCCAATTCTCCCTCATATGTTTATCTAGCTTTCCTTTAAATGCACCTATGCTATTCCCTTCAACAAATCCTTGTGACTGTGGGTTCCATTTACTGCACTTCAGGTAAAGAAATTTGTCCTGAACTCTCTCTATTGGATTTATTAGTGACTATCTTATATTTATGGCCCCTAATTTTGGGCTTCCCCTCCAATGCAAATAATTTTCTCTCAGTGTACCCTATCAAACCTTTTCATGCTCTTAAAGACCTCTATCAGATCACCTCTCAGTCTTCTCTTTTCTGGTGAAAAAAGCTCCAGGCTGTTCACTCCTTCCTGAGCTTCTGTCTCTCAGGGCGGAATCGTCCCAGATTTGCACTAATGCGGTAGTGGGCAGGTAAAAGAACGTTTTACCCGCCAGCCACAATGGTGGCTTTTCACACCGTACCATCCCAAATCCACCTCATTAATTATGCATTCCCCGAAAACATGCAGTTTCGACGGCGGGCTGGACTCATTCAACCGTCACCTCACTGCTTCCTCAAGCCAGACGCCATATTTAAGGTATAGCTGCGCTCACACCTCTCAGTACTTCCAGTCCAGGACTGCTACACAGAAGATATAGTCCTGAAAGAGAAGAAGACTGCAGCCCCCCAATTTAGTGATGGATCCCTGGAACACTTTTGGAAGCCGTGGAAACCCACCATGTTGTCCTCTATCCCTGCTCTGGGCGAAGGCCAGCAAGCAAGGTCACCCATCCAGCATGGGAGGCAGAGGCAGCGGTGGTCAGTCAACACCTTGAGAATAGGACACAGTGGACATTGTGGACCCAGTGCCACAAAAGGATGAATAGTCTCACCTGTTCTGCCAGGTTAAGTCACTCTTCTCATCGTTCTCAAATCACACACTCACAAACCCATCACACATCCACAGGGATCTCACACCTTGACGGGCAACACTACTAACTCTCACACGCACCCTCACATCTCCATGAAGCTCATACCCTCTTGAACTTGCGTCCTTATTCCTCCATGGTTCTGCTCACCACACAAACATTCCACGCAGTGCCATGTGTCCTATTCATACTCTCTCCATCTGTTTTCATGCTGGAGAAGCTGGCTCAAAGCAGCAGGGAGAGGTCCCAGACCGGGGTGGAGTGGTTCACGTTAGGCTCCCCCACTCACTTTGAGGAACATGCCATCGTGCTGACTGGTGAGGACGTGGATCATGCCTGCAGCGATGGTGAGGTCGGCGACGAACACCCACATGAGGATCCTGCACCACATCATCCCTCTCTCAGTGCAACTGTGAGTGCTCTCTCTCCGGTTTCTGACTCTGCTGCCATGCACTAATTATCCCTACTTTGGTTCACAGGGAGCTCTGCCAAGTGACCAAGATCCTCAGCCAGCCAGTCCCTCAGCTCCATCCAGTTCCTCACCTCCAGCCAAGAGGACACCTCCTCTACTGAACAGCTGGAAATAAGCAGACTGGGCAACCCATCACAGCGCTTACCCACACCCTCCACCAGCACAAAGACACACACCTCGGAGGGCCCTAGATCTAGAACAGGCTCAAGTTCACAATCTGGTGGTCACCACATGGACCTGTGTCTGCAGCAGGAGGAGACAGGTCCTGCCGAGTTCTCCGGCACTCAGAGGACTGCAGGGGAAGAGGCATCGGTGAGGCCTGAGTCAGATGACGAACTTCTGGATTTAGCCTTCCAAATCATCGTGGAAAGTCAGCGGAAGGCGTGAGTACATCACACAGATGTTGGAAGCCCTCAACAGAGTGACACGTGAGCTGAAGGAGTGTGTCCGCCTGGTCTCTGATGAAGTGGTGCCCACATTTGCACGTATGGAGGTCTCCAGGGGAAGGAAGGTGGATGCCATGGAGACCCTGGTCCAGCAGAACACAGATGCGCTCCATCATGGTAGCCATGGGTGACTTCCTGTATTGGCAACACGAGAGGAAAATGGCACTTCTCAATGTCCCTCCAGGTACTCCTTCCCCTCAAGGAGTAAGGCCGAGGCCCTCACGCACCCGAATGGAGGAGGAGCGGCAGCTGGACACCTATGGGTCATCCGCTCAGGCATCTCAGAAGCTGCCCGCTCCCTTCAAATCATTGGTTGCATGGGTGAACACATTATGTCACTTTATAATCTGAAAATATATTCACTTTCACTAAATAATGTGTAATGGTGTCTTTCAGCTTCAGTTACAGGCTTTGTGAGTCCTCCCACTGCATCTCCCCCACTAGCAGTCCAGCTGCACACAGCTGGACCACAAGTGATTCTAGAAGGAGAAGTATGTGTATGGCAGGGCCTTTCAGAGCCTCGTGCAAACACTCTCCCATGCACGTGGATCCTTCCCCCATCACACGCATCTAAATATCTTGAGAATTTTCACTGCTGCCTGCTGTGGTTCGCTTTCAGTTGTCCATCTGAGCTGACCTGCATCTTTGCCCACCCACTGATCACACTCCTATGCAGCACCTTTTCCTGCCCACAAGTCTCCTTCCATTTTCAGATTTGTAAGCATGGATGCATTTAACATTCTTCTTCAGCTCCCCCCATCCATTCCCTTCCCCCAGGCACCCATGTCCTTTCCCCCATTACTGTCGACACCCCCGGTATCACCTTCCACCTCCCCACTGTCACCTACCAGCCACAACCCTTTTCTTTCAGGGATGTGCAGGTGAACGCACACGTTCCCTTCCTTCCCGAAAATCCCACCCCGATCCCCGAATTCCTCCTTCCCACCCCAAGGTCAATGTCTGCCTCTGAGTCCCCACTAACCACCCTTACCGACCCTTCTACCGCTACCGTCACATCCTCACTCTCCCGCCCTACTGCCTCATTCTGCCCTCTCTCATTCTCACCATTCCCTCCTACCACACCCACCCTCATTTCGCTCCCCACGAGGCAGTTATCGACTCCACAGGCTTCTCCCTTGTACATTCACCTGGACATCACCCCCCAAAACCCCTTGGAACTGCTTCCACCCTTCGAACTCCTACCCCTTTGAACTCCTTCCCCCCAGCAGTCTCCTCTCCCCCCACTCCTACCCCATTCTTGAATTTTTCTTCCACCTGTCCTTCTTCCTCCAGATTTATTCCTTATCCCTTCCTGACACATTCCTCCACCCTTACTCCTTCCTTCACCCTTACCCCTTCCTCCACCCTTACTTCTTCCTGCCTCCGGACTCCTTCCCCTCTCCGGGCTCCTTCCCCTCTTCGGGCTCCTTCGCTTCTCTAGGCTTCATCCTCCCCCTGGACTCCTTCCCCTCTTCGGAATCCTTCCCTTACACCTTTCTCCCCCCTTTCACCTTCTTCCCCCCCTTACACCTTCCTCCCCAGTTGCCATATTCTCCCCTGTTATGCCCCCTCCCCCTGCACTCCCTCCCACCTCCCAAACTCACCCCCACCGAAACCTTTGTTTCCCCTCCTAACCTTACCACACCCCCAAGAAACGCCTTTTACTCCCAGCCAAACCTAGACCGTCCTTGCCCACCCTCCCCCCGGTACACCTTCCTCTCCAACTCATAGCTGGACCTTCCCTTCCACCCCTGCAATAACCATCCATAGCAGACCATGGCCAAGACACTGAAGTCCCGAAACATACACTCAACAGTGATTTTCCACCTTCCTTGAGCTGCTGCACGGCATAACCCTGTCCATCAGAATCGACCCAGCATGTGATGGCCGTTTCTCCAGGGTCCCATTGCAGTCCAGCATCTTCTGCTGCTCTGATGTCCGCAATGTGAGCAAAGCCCTGATGCTAAGTCCCGACTTCTGCACATCACACTTCTCAAGACGTGTTCTGCACCGGTGTTTTTTCCTGCTGACGTGGGTGGTAAATTTGGCGTGGGGGGCTTATAATGATATGCAGATGTATTACAATTAACTTCCCGACTTCTGACGGTGCGAAACATGGCATAAAACGTGGAAATGGTGGGCAGAGCGGACAGTTGTAAACATGTTTCATAACATCGCGAAATTGATTTTTGGCCTTCCCACCATATTGTCCGCTCACTCCCGCCATGACGCCCAAAGTCAACGGGCACAGAAAATTCCACACTCGGTCCTGGAATCATCATTGTAAGTATTTTTTTTGTATCTTCTCCAGTATCTCAATATCCTTTTTGTAATATGGAGACCAGAACTATGCATCGTACACTTAAGTGGGATCTAGCTAAGGTTCTTTCCAAATGATAGCAAATGGATGGTTAAATAGTTAAACCAGACATTCAGACAATGGGTGAAGAGAGATGGCAAAACATGTCAAGTCTGCAGTATCATTCTCAGGTCCTGGGTGAAGCGCATAAGCAAATTTCAGCAACATCACCAGAACCGCCAAGTAGATAAGGATTCTACATTTTGAATTTGTGAATTGCTTATACTACTGGGAATTTCATAACACATAAATAAATAATTTGATTGCAAAGTACATGAGCTCAATATATGACTATTTTATGTCTCAATCCCAATAAGGGAGGTGACGAAATAAAAGAATGGCTATTGAGAAAGAATGGAAATAGTAATGAATCATAATTCCACTACGTAACCCAGAAAATCACTTTCAGCAATATTTATAGATGAATGCTTAATTGAGTGTCAGCCTTGGCTGAGTGGGAACACCCTCACATCTAAGTCAGGAGGTTGTGGGTTCAAGTTCCACTCCAGGAATGGAACACATAATCAAAGCTGAGACTTCAGTGTAGTACTGAAGGAGTGCTTCAGCTGGAGATGCCATCTTTCCAATGAAAGGTTAAACTGAGGCACCAATTGTCCTCCAAGGTCAACGTAAAATATTCCGATGCTTCTTCTTTCCATCCTTCCTTCCTACTTCAGCAGAGATGATAATCAGGCTAATAAAATAGTTAACAATATCAGTAAAATAACAGATAAATGCCATGCAAAGACATGAAATATTCAAATGCTAGCATCACCAGTTGCTATTTTTAGGCAGGACACCCAATGCTACATGTTAATGTCAAATTATTGTAGCAGTACTTTTAATGCTGAAACCACCTTCATTTTATCATTGACTGTAAAGTGCTTTGAGATGTCTGATGGCCATGAAAAGTGCTATATAAATGCAAGTCTCTCTTTTCTTAAAAAGGTTCTTGCATTTATACAAAACCTTTTCAAACCTCAGGACATTCCAAAACACTTTACAGCCAATGAAGCACTTTTTATGCATAGTCAATGCTGTGATGTAGGAAATGCCGTATTTTTATAATGATTTAAGGCACCAATCATAAGAACATAAGAACTAGGAGCAGGAGTGGGCAATTCAGCCCCTCGAACCTGCCCTGCCATTCATTACGATCATGGCTGATCTCATATCGGCCTCAACTCCAATTTCCTGCCCTCTCCCCATAACCTTTCAACCCGTTACTAATTAAAAATCTGTCTATCTCCTCCTTAAATTTATTCAGTGTCCCGGCATCCACTGCACCGATTCACGACCCTTTGAGAAAAGTAATTCCTCCTCATCTCTGTTTTAAATCTACCACCCCTTAGCCTAAAACTATGGCCTCTCATTCTAGAATGCCTCAGAAGGGGAAACATCCGCTCCACATCTACTTTGTCTATCCCCTTTAGCATCTTATATACCTCAATTAGACCTCCTCTCATCCTTCTAAATTCCAGCGAGTATCACTCATAAGGGATGATGTAAACACGTGAGTTTGTTTATTTAGACTAGGCGCATAAGAACATATATAAATAGATAGAAAACATGAAGACTTCAGCAGCAGGGCTGTGTCTGCTGTGTTCTACACACAGGCTAAATAAAAATTGAGACTGGATCACATGACACACTTCCCCTCTAGTGATGGCATGCTACTATCCCTTAAAGGCATATTACAACAGGAAACACAGCTGCCAATTTGTGCGCAGCAAGCTCTCACAAATAGCAAGGTGATAATAAACAGGTGATCTGTATTTTGTGATGTTGATTGAGGGATAAATATTGACCAGAAGAATGAGGAAAATTCTCTTGCTCTCCTTTGAAATAGCGCCATGGGGTTTTTCATATCCAACTGAGAAAGCAGATGTGGCTCCATTTAATGTTTCATCTAAAAGATAATGCCTCTGACAATGTAGCACTCTCCCGTTGCTGCACTGGAATGTCAGCCAAAATTTTTGTGCTCAAGTCTCAGAATAGAACTTGAACCCACAGCCTCTGAGGCAAGTATTCTACCAAATGAACTACTACTGATACAATTTTCAAACTTACAGCAGTGGCACGAACACACACTAATGCATAAGGATCAGATGTCTTTGTTTTACATTGTTAAGCTGCTTAGAATAATTATTGGAAATGTCTATTCATTGGATGCATTAAATTAAGACACGAAAAGCTGATAAATCACATGTTAGCATTGGCAAAGGCAGGCAATTATTCATAAGCAGTCCAAAGAGGCTGAATGGTTACACAGAGGACAATTTTGCTCTTAGCATTTAATGCAATTACAGACCTGAGTTTATTATATTTAATTAACCAATTATCATGTAATGAACATAGGATGAAGAATTGATATGGTCACTCTTTATGTGGTTTGTTAAGTAGCACAAGCTAGCAGCCTAAACAGGGCCACCATTAGATGATATGGACTATTAGCTGCATTAGAATTGTTTATCATTACAATTTGTAACCTTGTGGCTGCCAGTGGACAATTCTACAGTGCCCACAACTCCATCAGTAGTTAAAAAGCTCATAATCACCACAGGATCTGGCTGACATCCTGGCTTGGCCTGATAAGTGACAGGTAACCTCCATGCCAAAGTAGTACCAGGTGATGACCATCCCCAACAAAGAAAGGCCCAGGTATCTCTGCTGATCTTCAATGGTACCTGTATCATGAGGTCCTCAATCATCAGTATCCAAGTGCAGATGTGGGTACAGGTGTGTGAGGGGATGGGGAGCTTCCGGGGTTGGAGGTTGGGTTGGGGATGGGAGTGGTTGGGAGCTGGGGGATGTTAGGAGTGGGTTTGATGAATGGGGGGGCGGAGATGTGTTTGGCGATGAGGGGTGGATTTGGGGATGGGTGGGTTAAGTTTGACAAGACCATGCCAACACTGCAGCTGCAAGCAGTACAGAATATGGGTCCTGTGTTTCAAGTGATTCATTTAATTCCTTAGAGCCTCTCAAAGTCACCTGCAAGGTCAGTGCCAGAAATATGGTGCAATATTCACTGCTCATTTAGATGGGTACAGCTGTAATAACAGACAACAACATCAACTCCATTCAAAGCTGAAAAGACCACTGTCCCTGCCACTGGATATGAGATCTACCCACTACACCACCCACACCCTATGGCTGCAGCATATAAATTCCTCAGTCACAAAGATACTTAAATAGCAACTGCCATTAACATGACCATTACTGCCAAAAAGGACAAGAGAAGCAAGATGATGGAAAGACCATCACATCTAAGACACCTCACATTCTGAGTTAGCCAAACATCACCAGTTTCTTCAACGTCACTGGGTCAAAACTCCTGGAATTCCATACCTAACTATGCTATTGTAGGAGTACCATCTGCACGCAGATTGAAAGAGAAGCCCACTCCTCCACTCTATTGGGGCAGTTATGGTTGGGTAATAAATGCTACCATACCATCATAGTAAAATGCTTTTATAATATTATTAATGAGGACATTTTGTGTCAGTAATTCTAATGAAATTACAATTATATCTGAAAAGAGTCCACTTATGCTTTTGGTAGAAAATCTGACTGAACTTATTGATGGTGTCAGGTACATGTAGACTGCAGCAAATCTTCCCCCATGGGCATTTACTGTCTTCTTTTAAGATATATAACACTTGTGAACAGACTTTGGAGAATCATTACTTATTTAGTTCCAATATGTTGAAAATCCCTTACAAAATAATTTATCATTGCTAATTTACAAATATCTAAACTGAAATTGAAGGTAATTGTATTCTTCAAGTTCAATAAAATCTAGCATGCAAGTTATATTTAATGTCTTATAATGGGGTGCAATTTATCCATTGGTGTGATTGATTATTATATGGTTGCTGATATAAAAGTTATGAGTGTGTTTCTTTTTACATTAGTATGACATTAGAACAAAAATGAAGTATTTTTGTCTAAATTTAGTCTGGTAGTGGTTCCTGTAATAGAATTGCATTACTCAAGCTGATAAAACATGAAAATATAGCTGCATTTAGAATAATGCCACCACCTAGCTTGACAAAATGTTACAAATCATTCTGTGTCTGAGGCTGCATTGAGGGTCAGGTCTCAAAACCATACCACCAGCAAGTTGTGGGTTTACAGTGCATATTTTATACAGCTGCGCTCAGGAGAAGATCACAGGCTAAAAATTGATTATGGCCTGTTTTCAGGCACAGAGTTGCAATTCGTGACCTATCCACACCTAGTCCTATTGTGGTAGGCAGCATGCAAACTTGGTTCTTTTTCCTTATTTACCTGATTGTAGCATTGGCCCGAATGAACCCTTCATTTCTGGTTGCCTGACTATTCAACAGGGGGCCAAGCAGTGCGCTTTGATGTCATGTGATGCAAACAGTTTGCTCCTCTTAAAAGCAGTCTTCCCCCCTTAAAGGGGAACTGCACTCAGTGGAAGGAAGCTACTGCTGGCTGTCTGTATTAACACTGACTGCATGTAGGAGCTGCTCAAATGGAGCCTCAGGGAAGAGAGAAAGATGGGTGTATGAATGTTCTTTGGCAAATATCAAGCAAATATGTTGTTCTAAGTCCTAAGCATCAAATTAGCTAGTAAGGCTGTTTGATGTTGCAATCTGGCTAGTTGGGAACATTCCAGCATATGCAAGGCATGCCTGCATGAGCATTCTTCCTGTAAATCTATTAATTTCAATTTTGAAACTTGCAACATCTAGCCACTTTATTATTTTGAGGAACGACCTTCCAGGTTTTCTCTACCCTTTGAATAAAGATGTGCCTTCTCATATCATGCCTGATTGACCTAGCTCTAAGTTAAAATCCCTTGCAACGAATATCCCCACAAAAGGAAAAAGTTTCACTCTATGTACCTTGGCAAATCCTTTTAATAATCCTAAACACATTAGTTAGATCATCTGTTAACCTTTTGTAACAAGGGCCAGGGTTTTTCAGTTGGCGTGGAGGGGCGGGCCCGACATGCCGGCGCGTAAAATGACGCGTGATGATGTTGAGCGTGCGCCCAATGATGTTTCATTCTTGGGTGCGCGCCAGAATCGGCTCTGTGCCCGCCGATAATCGAAAGGCCTATTAAGGCCATTAACTAGATAATTAATTTCAAGTTTACGCTGCCCGTCCAACTTTACGGTTGGCGGACAGGCTAACAGGCCAAGCAGCTTTTATGTGTTTTGGGAAAGCTCATCCATGAGCGGGATGAGGTTTCCTAAAACTTTTACGAATGAAATAAAAAGTTTTTCAGAAAAATAAAAACATGTCCCATCTTATGTGACACAGTCACATGAGGGGACATGTTTCAATACATTTTTATTACATTTATTTATGTTTTTCAAAAGCGCTTCAATCTCCCTGAGGCAGCTTTGTGCCTCAGGGAGACTTAAGCACTCTTTCGCGTGCATGTGCGAGAGAGCGCTGGTCCAAACTCTCCCTCCTTCCCTCACCTGCACAGGTAGCGCACTACCGTTCGCGTCTTATGCTGGGCAGGTCTTAATTGGCCGCCTGCGTAAAAGGCAGCGCGGAACCGATCACAGGCAGCGGTCGGCTCCACGACCGCCCCAACTCAACCACTCCCTCCGAGCCCGCCCAATACAGGAAAACTCTGGCTGTGAAATTCAAGCACAAATGTAAAAAAAAACAAGGTTTCTTTATTCCACTGGTGCCAAGGCCATATGAACTCTCAAGGGAAAGCTTAATTCAAGAATCAAACTACTTACAGAGAATGTTCACTGCCATTGCTCCAGATCTCTGCACTATTTTTGGCCTCAGCTCCGCAATGCAGTGACATGGGCAAAAGTGCTGAACGGCCGAGGTGAGAGTGACTGCCCTTGACATCAAGGCAGTATTTGATCGAGTGTAGCATCAAGGAGCCCTAGCAAAACTGGAGTCAATGGGAATCAGGGGGAAAACTCTCCACCATTTGGAGTCATACCCAGCACAAAGGACATTGTGGTTGTTGGAGATCAGTCATCTCAGCTCTAGGGCATCGCTGCAGGAGTTCCTCAGGGTAGTGTCCTAGGCCCAACAAACTTTAGCAGTTTCATCAATGACCTTCCGTCCATCGTAAGGTCAAAAGTGGGGATGTTTGCTGATGATTGCACAATGCTCAGCACCATTCATGTTTCCTCAGATACTGAAGCAGTCCATGTCCAAATGCAGCAAGACCTGTACAATATCCAGGCTTGGGCTGACAAATGGCAAGTAACATTTGTGCCACACAAGTGCCAGGCAATGACAATCTAGACAGAATCTAACCATTGCCCCTTGACGTTCAGTAGTATTATCATTACTGAAACCCCTGCTATCAACATCCTGGGGGTTACCATTGACCGGAAACCGAACTGGACTAGCCATCACTGTGAAGCAGTCAGGGAAGAGCGTCCTGCAGTCAGCATCACAGTGAAGCAGTCTGGGAAGAGTGTCCTGCAGTCAGCATCACAGTGAAGCAGTCTGGGAAGAGTGTCCTGCAGTCAGCAACACGGTGAAGCAGTCACTTCAAAAAGTGACATCAGCACAAAGGTGAGATCTGATTGGTGAGTAGTGGGTAAGTGTTTTTTCTCCAGTATTTTTTTCCAGTTTTTCTCCAGTTTGAAATAGATCAAGCTAAGGAAAGGTAAGGGTTCTAGTTTTTATTTAAAGTACATAAATAATTTAATTTTAATTTACTGTATTTAACTTAAAGTAAGGGGTTGTTTTTCAACTAGAGGCATGGCAGGGCAGCTCAGTCCCGTGTTATGTACCACCTGCAACATGCGGGAAGTCCTAGATGCTCCTTGTGCTCTGACCGACCACGTGTGCAGTAAGTGCCACCAGCTGCAGGTACTTGAGCTCCGGGTTTCGGAGCTTGAGCAGCAGCTGGAGGCACTGAGGTACATCCACGAGGCTAAGAGTTTCGTGGATAGCACGTTTTTAGGCGTGGTCACCCCACAGCTTATAGAAGTGCAGACAGAGAGGGAATGGGTGACCATCAGTCAGAAGAAAGGTGTCAGGCAGGTAGTCAGGAAGTCCCTAGGGTGCATCTCGCTTGAGAACCGTTTTTCTGTGTTGGAAAACGGTGAGAATGACGGTTCCTCTGGGGAGTGCAGCCACACTCATGGCACTGTGAGTGGCTCAGCTGCACAGGGTGGGTAGGAAAAAGAGGGGAAGAGCAATCGTGGTAGGAGACTCGATAGTAAGGGGAACAGACGGGTGTTTCTGCGGCCATAGGCGTGACCCCAGGGTGGTATGTTGCCTCCCTGGTGCCAGGGTCAAGGATGTCACTGAACGGCTGCAGGACATTCGAAAGGGGGAGGGCAAACAGACAGAGATCGTGGTACATATTGGTACCAACTGACATAGGTAGAAAGGGGGATGAGGTCCTACAAGCAGAATTTAGGGAGCTAGGAAACAGATTAAAAAACAGGACCTCAAAGGTAGTAATCTCTGGATCACTTCCGGTGCCACATGCTAGTGAGTATAGGAATAGGAGGCTAGTCCAGATGAATGTGAGGCTGGAGAGATGGTGCAGGAGGGAGGGCTTTAGATTTCTGGGGCATTGGGACCGTTTCTGGGGGCGGTGGGACCTGTACAAGGCAGACGGGTTGCACCTGAACTGGAATGGGACCAACATCCTTGCAGGGAGGTTTCCAAGTGCTGTTGGGGAAGAGTTAAACTATATTGGCAGCGGGATGGGATCCTGAAAGGAGGTTCAGCAGGGGGAGTTGCACAGCCAAAATTAGAAGAGAGAGCAAGTGAGTCTGGAAGGAATTATAGGCCGGTTAAGGCACAAGGGAGTTTGGCAAGGTTGGATGGTATTTATTTTAATGTAAGGAATCTGACGAATAAGACAGATGAGTTGAGGGCTCAAAGTAACGATGGAAGTATGATGTCATTGCTGTCACAGAGACATGGGGCAGAATTTTGTGCTTGATGTGCGGGTGGGCGGGGCCTGCACGTCAGTTCGCAAAATGACACGTGGTGACGTCGGGACACTCGCAATATTTCGCTGGGTGCGCACGCGATGAAGTTCGATGCGCGCCCGCCATTAATTAAAGGCCTTATTAAGGCCCTTAAATCAGCAATCAACGCCGATTTTGAGGAGCCCATACAATCTTCGGGTCGGCGCATGGGCGCAACGGGCAGGTGGGTAAGAGACTTTTTAATGAACCTCACCCACGGGCGGGATAAGAGGGCTCAGTGGGGTCATCAATCTGGTCTGTCAGTATTTATTGCAGAAAGTTTTTTAAACTTGCCTGTGTGATCTGCAGTAGTTCAGAATGAATTCCAGCAGCTTTCTGTGTACTTTTAACCTTCAGGTCAGCAGTCTGCAGTCAGTAATCTTTAGCGGGCCTGCAGCTTTCTAGAGGCCTCCCTTTAGCCTGGGTATGGGTGCTGACATGTCCATTGGAGGCAGCTCCTCTGAGGAGAAAGGGAGGGCTAGAATAAGGAGGAGGCCAGAAATGCACATTCAGCCTCTAGGGGTGCCACCTTTGGGAGGCCAGGCTCAGGCACAAGGGGTGCAGGACCAAGAGGTAGTCCAAGGCGGAAGGGGACGCAGAAGATGCCACTATCCTGCTGCCAGGATATACAGGTAGCGAAGCAGCTACCTCAATATGTCTGAGGTGCAGTGCTGAAGGAAGCTCCGATTGTCAAGGGAGACAGTCAACTATATCTGTCAGATGATTGGCCCTGAGATCTCCCCTAACTGTGTGGGTGGACACCCCATGCCAGTGGCTCTGAAGGTCACAGTTACCCTCAAATTCTATGCCTCTGGCTCCTTCTAGGGCTCAGTGGATGATCTTTGCAGTGTCCCCCAGTCAGCTGTCCACACTTGTGTCAAGAGGTTACAGACGTTCTGTTCAGGCGTGCATTGACCTTCATCCACTACCGCTGGGACCAGGCAAGTCAGGCACAGCAAGCCAGAGGCTTTGCGGCCATTGCTGGCTTCCCCCGTGTCCGGGGTGCTATAGACTGTACATATGTGGCCATCAAGGTGCCAGCAGGTGAGCCCGGCGCCTTCGTCAACAGGAAGGGCTTCCACATACAGATAGTGCAGATAGACCACAGGATGCAGATTCTACAAGTCTGCGCAAGGTACCCAGGCAGCTCCCATGACGCCTACATCCTCAGATACTCCCAGGTGCTGAGGCTCTTCAGTGCTCCAGCCCGGCTTGATGGATGGCTGCTGGGTGACAAGGGCTATCCCCTTAGAAGGTGGCTCATGACGCCTCTCCGCTATCCAAGAACAGAAGCTGAGCAGCAGTACAATAGGAGCCATGGCTCCACAAGGACTGTGGTGGAGAGAGCCATCGGTCTTCTTAAGATGCACTTCCGATGCCTGGACTGCTCAGGGGGCGCACTCCAGTACCCCCCAGATCGTGTCTCAGTGATAGTGGTAGCATGCTGCGCTCTCCACAATCTTGCGCTGGAAAGGGGGGACGCAGTGGACGATTAAGTTGTTGACGCAGTGGCTGCGGATGCACACGATGAGTCCAGCACTGATTCTGAGGATGGGGAAGCACAGGGGCTAAACGCTGACCCGGGACTAGACCAAGGAGGCAGGGACACCCGAGACATTTTAATCTAACGAACCTTCAGCTAGCTCCACACAAATGGATCAGCAGGACCAGCCTTGCCTGGCGCTTCCATACACGGCACTTAAGTGCTACATTTTCCACTTCATCAGCTGCAACTAAGGGCTTTGGACATAAACCTCAATGTCCACTCAAACACTCATGACATGTCTGTAAAACATATAAATGCAGAACAAAGGCGCCACCCTCAGCCATGGTAACACATCTGGTTTTAATTTTCACCATCATAAGGTCATACAAAATGAAAGCAAAACGTTTTTCAACTATAAACAAATAATATTTCCCTAATCTAGGACCAACACAAAAGCACCAGTGAGAAACCCGTGGTTTGCCTAAGGTGACTTATGCTCACGTTTACGGGTGCAATGCCTTGGTACCATCGCTGGGAGTGGCTTGTGAGACACCCTGCTGACTCTGCTGTCCTGTTGGCCTCGATGACCTTGGCGGTCATCCTCTGGCCCGTGGAGCCTGTGCTGGGCCTGCCTGGGAGGGAGCTGCCAGTTGCACAGCTGGCACCTCCCCAGTCATCACAGACTCACCCGATGAAGCGGTCACTGGGAGAGGGGCGGAGCAGCTGTTGCCCATATCAGGAGCGCCCTGAGAGGAGCCCGCAGATATGACAGGCAGCTGCTGTGCCGACGCGAGGTCGTCCCTGACCTCCCTGCTCACTGTCGATGGATGGGCAACAAGCTGGGAAGCTTGAAGCCCACACCATCTCCCACATTGGCGCTGACTAGCTGTGGCCACTGTGAGGGCTTACAGGTCCGAGCGTAACCCCAGGAGAAGCTGCTTGTTCTCCTGGAGGTGCCTCTCCATGAAAGTCGCCATTCTCTCCATGGAGGAAGCCTGATGCTCTGCCATGAGGCTCATTGCATCAGTGATGCTCCGTATGGACTCCTCCACCACGGACACCAAGCGAAGCATAGTCTCTTGTATCACTCCCAGATGCTCCCGCACACCCATCCACATTTCCTGCAGCTGCTGCGTTGTGGACGACTCCAGAGGCACATCATCACGACCGGACTCAGCATGTGCCTGGTCCCCTGCAGTCCTTTGGCTGCTGGTGCCATCGGCACTCTCTGTCTCTGCCATCTCCTCCAGAGATTGTGAAATGCCCTCTCCACTGTGCCCAATGTTGCAATTCCCACCGAGGTGCTATTATCTGCGTTGGTGCCTGCCTGACAGAAATTGTGTGATGCAGGGGACAGTTCATGGCCCTCAGGTGTGAGAGGGGGCATCTGCAATCGATCCTGGTGGACAGGCTCTGATGATGCTGAAAATAAGAACAAGGACAGTGGATCAGTTAGCGTCCATACAGTGACACACTTCATCGCTTTCCCCCAGGCTCATTGTGCACTCAACCTTCCAGAACCTATGGAGACGAATATTGGTGCGGTGGCAACTAGTCAGGAGGAGACCCAAACATTACAGGCAGGTACAGATGGGCTGGTCAGATGGCCTAAGGAATGCCAAATGGAATGTTATATGGATAGGTGTGAGGTGATCCACTTGGTCAGGAGAAACAAGGTACGGGAATACACAAGGAATGTTAGGAGTGTGGAAAGTAAGGAGGATCAGAGGGACCTTGCTGGGCATGTCAACAGGCCCGTTAAGGTAGTGGGACAGGTACATAAGGTCTTTAAGAAGGTAAATGCCATACTTGCCTTTATTAGCCGAGGAATAGAGTATAGGAATAGGGAGGTCACGTTGCAAGTGCAGAAAACGCTGCCTAGGCCACAGCTATAGTTCTGCGTGCAGTTGTGATATGCACTTCACGGGAAGGATGTGATTGGAGTGGAGAGAGTGCAGAGGTCGCTGACCAGGATGCATGCCAGGCTGGAGAGTTGGAGTTATGACAAGACATAACATAGACTGGGAATATTTCCCCTGGAGCAGAGGAGATTGAGGGGTATTATTATTCAGCTTTATAACATTATGAGGGGCATGGATAGGGTCAACAGAAAGGAACTTTTCCCCTTGGCGGAGGGATGAGTAACCTGGTGGCACTGATTTAAGGTAATCGGCATGAGGTTGACAGGTGAGGTGATGAGGAACTCTTGTACACAGTAATGTGGGACGCACTGGCTGAAAGGGTGGTGGACGCAGAAACCCTCCTAAGATGTAATAAGTATTTGGATGTGCAGCAGCGATGCCATGGCATACAAGGCCATGGGGACAGTGGTCAGAAATGGGATAAGGCGACTTTGGAAGGTGCTAGAGATGCGCATCTTCAAAGGGCCCAGGGACCTTTGTCTATGACCCACACGTCTGACTGTATCAGTCTGTGAATGAGCAGTGTTGCTGCATTAACGATTGCAGCAGCCATCAGTGCTTTGGATGGTGGGAAGACAGAGCGGATGTCACTGTGGACCTCAAATACCTGGCCATTCCACCCCAGCCTCAGCGACACCTATGGACCTGGGTGCATGGCACCTCTCAAGCCCCAGGGCCTCCTGCTCAAAGCGGCTTAAAATCATCAGCTGGGCCTGGCTGCCTCCAGTCCGCAAACGCTCACAGGCATTGTGAGCATTTTTCTCCTGAAAAACAGAGAAGACCATTCATTGCGTCTAATCACACATGGACTCTGCATGAGCACGCCGCACCCCAACCACAGTGGTCCATATTAGGCCTCCAGTGCCTCCTCTCCCCGCTACTGCTGATCAGTCACATGAAGATAGTACGCCTACTCCCAACCCCCCTCCCAACGGCCACCTTGGACACATGCTACCCATGTCACTTTAGGAAACACACGGGTCTTAGCGCCCATGGCAAGGAGGTGCAACTAGGTGTGGCATTGAGGGCAGCAGATGGCTCTTGGCCACAACACCTTGAGGCTCCCCTTCCACTATCTCATCACACTGAATAGGACGTATGTTGGAGTTCTGAGTATGCGCCTGGCTGCATCTCCTGCCGGTTGCCCCCAGACTAGTCATGTGCAACTAAGACCAACACATGGTGTGGGGAGAACTAATCTCCTCATGAACCACTCAGGCTGATCTGAGCATGGGCGCTATTTGCTTGCCCACCCAGCGTACGAGAAATTCCCAACATGATTCAATGCAGTCACGACAGTAAGACTTGGGGGGGGGGCCCTCAAAGGCTAAGGCTACCTGCTGGGTTAAATTCCCATTGCCAACATGGTACTCACCCTTCCAGAGCGCAACAAATTATTGAAGCTCTTACGGCACTGGATCCAGGTGCGCTGCACCATGTCACGGGAGCTCACCACCTCCACCACCTCCTCCCATCCTGGGGGACCAACACTTCCCACCGCGCTGGCACCTCCTCGAGGAGGGCAGCAACGCAATCACCAGAAAAGCGAGGGGCACGTTGGCCCCCTGCTGGCCTACCCTGCAGCCTGCCCTGCTCCTGTGGCAGACCCTGCAGCCTGCCCTACTCCTCTGTCCTTCCCTCCAGAGTGCCCTGCTGAGCAGACCCCCTGTGGTTGGATCTCCAGGTGGCCATTGTGAGCAGCCTACAGGAGGCTGCCAGGCCTTCTTTTAAACAGACTGCCGGGTCGCTATTGGACCTGGCGTTCTGTGCATGCCCACCGCCGCCCTCACACTCCCGCTAACCACGGGGGTCGGAAATGCGCTGGGCGGGCCTTAATTGGCCTGCCTGTGCAAAATGGCAGCACAGCTCCAATTGGGGACGCCAATCGGGTCCGCGCCCGCCCACGTCGGCTCCTGCTCCGCCCCCCCCGCCAAACAGAAAATTTAGCCATGGTTGAGAGAGGGGCAGGTTTGGCAGCTCAATATTTCAGGATCTAGGGTCTTCAGGCGAGACAGGGAAGGAGATAAAACAGGAGGGGGTATCGCAATATTGATAACGGAATCAATTACTGCAGTAAGGAGGGATGACATCTTAGGACGCTCCTCAAATGAAGCCATATGGGGAGAACGGAAAAACAAAAAAGGAGCAATCACATTGCTGGGAGTGTAATATAGGCCCCCAAACAGTCAGAGAGAAATTGAAGAGCAGATAAGTGGGCAAATTTCAGAGAAGTGTAAAAATAATAGGGTAGTAATAGTCAGGGATTTCAACTTCCCCAACATTAACTGGGTTAGTCATCGTGTGATAGGTTTAGAGGGAGCAGAATTCTTAAAATGCATCCAGGAGAGCTTTTTAAGCCAGTACGTAGAAGGTCCTACAAGAAAGGGGGCGGTCCTGACATAATTTTAGGGAATGAAGCGGGGCAAGTAGTAGAGGTATCATTGGGGGAGCATTTTGCAGATGGTGATCATAACTCCGTTAGATTCAATGTTGTTATGGAAAAGGACAAGGATGGGCCAGAAATCAGAGTTCTAAATTGGGGGAAGGCCGATTTTAATAAGGTCAGATATGATTTGGCCAGAGTGGACTGGGATCAGCTACTTTTAAGTAAATCTGCGTCAGAGCAGTGGGACTCATTCAAGAAGGAAATAGGGAGAGTACAGGGCCAACATATTCCAATAAAGACAAAGGGTGGGACCAACAAATCCAAGGAACCCTGGATGTCCAGGGATACACAGGATTGGATAAAGAGAAAAAGGGAGGCTTATGGTAGATACCAAGGGCTCAAAACAGTAGAAGCCCCAGAGGAGTACAGAATGTGTAGGGGGAAACTTAAAAAGGAAATTAAGAGAGCAAAAAGGGGGCATAAAAAAGCATTGGCAGGTAAAATAAAGGAAAATCCAAAGTTATTTTACAAGTACAATAAGAGTAAGAAGATAACTAGGGAAAGAGTGGGGCCCATTAAGGACCATAGTGGTAATTTGTGTGTGGAGCCGGAAGATGTAGGTCGGGTTCTAAATGAATACTTTTTATCAGTGTTCACAAGTGAGAGGGACGACGTGGATATGGAAATCAGGCAGAATGATTGTGATATAATTAAAGAAATTAGCATAGAAAAGGAGGAGGTTTTAAGTGGTTTGGCAGGCTTAAAATCTCCAGATAAATCTCCAGGCCTGGATGAAATGTATCCCAGGCTGTTGAGTAAGGCAAGGGAGGAGATAGCAGGGACGCTGGCAATAATTTTCAATACCTCTCTGGCCACAGGAGAGGTGCCAGAGGACTGGAGGACAGCCAAAGTGGTACCGTTATTCAAGAAGGGAGGAAGGGATAAACCAGGGAACTACAGGCCAGTCAGTCTAACCTCAGTGGTGGGGAAACTATTGAAAGCAATTCTGCGGGACAGAATTAATCTACACTTAGAGAGGCAGGGATTAATCAAGGACAGCCAGCATGGTTTTGTTAAGGGGAGGTCATGTCTGACCAATTTGATTGAATTTTTCGAAGAGGTGACCAGGTGTGTAGATGAGGGCAATGCATTTGATGTAGTCTACTTGGACTTAAGCAAGGCTTTAAATAAGGTTCCACATGGGAGGTTGATAACGAAGGTAAGAGCCCATGGGATCCAAGGCAATTATGGATCCAGAATTGGCTGAGTGGCAGGAAGCAGAGAGTGATGGTCGAGGGGTGTTTTTGTGACTGGATGCCTGTGTTCAGTGGGGTTCCACAGGGATCGGTGTTGGGTCCCTTGCTGTTTGTGGTATATATAAACGATTTAGACTTGAAGTCGGAGGGTTGATCAGTAATTTCGCAGATGACATGAAAATTGGTAGGGTGGTAAATAATGAGGAGGATAGCCTTAGATTACAGGAGGATATAGATGGGCTGGTCGGATGAACTGATCAAATGGGATTTAATCCAGATAAGTGTGAGGTGATGCACTTGGGCAGGACAAACAAGGCACGGGAATACACAATGAATGGTAGGACCCTGAGAAGTACCGAAGGTCAGAGGGGCCTTGGTGTACATGTCCACCGGTCCCTTAAGGTAGCGGGATAGGTAGATAAGGTGGTTAGAAAGGCATATGGGATACTTGCCTTTGTTAGCCGAGGCATGGAATATAAGAGCAGGGAGGTCATGCTGGGACTGTATAAAACGCTGCTTAGGCCACAGCTAGAGAATTGCGTGCAGTTCTGGAATCTGCATTATAGGAAGGATGTGATTGCACTAGAGAGAGTGCAGAGGAGATTTACCAGGCTGTTACCTGGGCTGCAGAGTTTTAGTTACGAGGAGAGATTGGGCAGGATAGGGTTATTTTCACTGGAGCAGAGGAGATTGAACGGGAACATGATTGTGGTGTATAAAATTATGAGGGGCATAGATAGGATAGACAGGAAGGAACTTTTCCCCTTAGTGGAGGGATCAATAACCAGGGGGCATAGGTTTAAGGTAAGGGGCAGGAAGTTTAGAGGGGATGTGAGGAAGAATTTTTTCACTCAGAGGGTGGTGGGAATCTGGAATTCACTGCCTGAAAGTGTGGTAGAGGCAGAAACCGTCATATCATTTAAGGAGTATTTGGATGTGCACTTGCAATGCCATGACATGCAAGACTATGGGACTAGTGCTGGAAAATGGGATTAGAATAGTTAGGTACTTGTTTGACCGGCACAGACTCGATAGACTGAAGGGCCTTTTTCTGTGCTGTAGACCTCTATGACTCTATGACTCTACAAGTACTGTGGCTACAAGAGCAGGTCAGAGGCTAGAAATCCTGCAATGAGTAACTCACCTTCTGACTCACCAGAGGCTGTCCACTATCTACAAGGCACAAATCAGGAGTGTGATGGAATACTCTCCACTTGCCTGGATGAGTGCAGCTCCCACAACACTCAAGAAGCTTGACACCATCCAGGACAAAGCAGCCCGCTTGATTGGCAGCATATCCACAAACATTCACACCCTCCATCACCGCGCACAGTAGCAGTAGTGTGTACCACCTACAAGATGCACTGCAGGAATTCACCAAGGCTCCTTCGAAAGCACCTTCAAAACCCATAACCACTACTGTCTAGAAGGAAAGGGGAAGCAGATAGATAGGAACACTACCACCTGGAATTTCCTCTCCAAGCCCCTCAGCATTCTGACTTGGAAATATATCGCTGTTCCTTCACTGTCGCTGGGTCAAAATTCTGGAACTCCCTTCCTAATAGCACTGTGGGTGTACCTACACCACATGGACTGCAGCGGTTCAAGAAGGCAGCTCACCACCACCTTCTCAAGGACAACTAGGGATGGGCAATAAATGCTGGACCAGCCAGTGAAGCCCACATCCTGTGAATGAACTTAAAAAATAACAACTCACCAGGCTTAATTTGCTGCTTTAGCTCCTGTCTTCAGTCTTGCTCCCTCTCTCTCTCTCTCTCCTTTAGGCATTTGGTTGCTACTTCCCCTCCTGCCCATGGTCTCAGCTCAGGCCCCACTTCCAGCTTTCTTCAGCCAGCGCTGCGGGCTTTGGCTCCACACCCCCATTTTCTCCTATTCCGAGGGGAGCTCCCAGGGCGACTGAATTTCCTGCCTGATATCCTCCCAGGCTGACTACCTCTGCTGGTGGGTACCTAGAGCCTCGCAGTGGGTGGGGCCCCTCCTCCGGTCCTGCTCCAAAGTCGTATGCTGGATATCGAGAGCTCGTTCCTTACCTTGCTACACTTCTATATTAAAGAAAAAAATCAAGCTTAGTCTATGCACCCTGTCCTCATAATTCAACTCGTTTCATTATCATTTTTGTAAATCTGCACTGCACACTCTCCTTTCCTTTAAGTTCAAAGTGGATGACCTCACCCTTTTCCACATTGAACTCTACCTGTCACAGTGTTTCCCATTTAATTAAGTTACCATTGTCCTTTTTCAACTTACCACTCCCCATTTACATTACTTTTTGTACCACCTAACTTGGTGAAAGCAGCAAACTTAAATATATGGCTCTCTATTTCTTTATCCAAATCATTTATAAATAAAGTCATTCTTCACATTAACCATTCTGCACAAAACTCATATAATCTTCCAGTGACTTAATGGTTCATAAATTCCAATCTCCAATAAAGAATTTCTTATCACTATTTCAAAATTTAGACATTCCACTTCAACAACAGCAACTTGCATTTAGACTACGTGGTACAAATTGGTCTGCATTATGTCTGTTTTTCAAGTGGCAAATACTGATTTAGCAAAGCAATCTGACCTGACATATTAGCTACTATCTCCCAAATGGGTGTCCTTGGACTGGTATTGAACTAGGTGAGATGTCATGTTGGAGTTGGTGGGGTTGGGGCATGAATTATGGATCTGAATGTTGCACGAATTGTAGATCTGAATGTGGTACAAATTATAGATCTGAGAGTGATCATCACTGTGGCTGGACTTCCTGTGATGTAACAACTGTACCCCTCTGAAGTGCCTTGCACTAACTTGAGAAAGAACACAAAGGTGAGACTAGGATGAACTCTCTCATTGGTCAGATAAAACACTGGCCTGGATTTTGCAGTGGTAATAATAATGGTGGAGCTATCAGTGTTCGCCATTATTATGGTGTTAAGCAAACTGCAACTTTTAGTTTCTGCGCATGAGTAGTTAATTTGTGAAAACCCAGAAGATGTTTTTAGCGATACTGTGCACCTCGATAGGATTCTCTAATGCAGTCCTTTCCGATTGACACAACGATAAATATCTGGCATGAACTTGCTATTCTTGTCCACTATGTCACACTAAAAGCAGCTGAGAAAGTTAGGGTGGCACGCTGGAAAGGACGCCAGATTAGAGGAAGTGTATGCTGAGAAGTCACGGAAACTCTAAGAACCACCAGCAGCAAGGTGAATGCCAAATTTCTTCACTGCTGACTGCAAAACATGAGCAAGATCAGCTTTACTTAAATTATTTTTGTATCCCTAAAACAATTGAAGGTTTCCAGCTGTTACTTGTTCACCAAATAAGTGGATTAATTTTCCATTATTAACATGCAATAATTATTATTGGTTTAATGGATAGTGTAATTTAATAAGGATAATACTCTTTCACCTTGTGTTTTACAAAAGAGGGATGGAGATCATGAATTTGTATACCGGTTACCTTATTACTCAATTACAAAATCCAAACCCTGTGATAAGTAAGTTTATATATTGTTGTTCACATCAATGAGAACCTGTTAATTAAAATAGTTTCAACATGGATAATATTTGGCTTTGATTGCTGATCATCCTTGCCTTGTATGGTACTAGGATAACGGTTTTCTTGGTCAACGCACCACATTTCTTTTCAAGACTGCATTAAGATTATTTGTCACACTGCATGACCCTTACTCCTTTTTCTTCTTCTTTGTTTCAATCAAGAAGAAAACATTAATTTGACTGCCCAGTTGCTAAGTAGTTTCTGGTTTATCAAATTGGAAGTTGAAGTAGATTGGAAAGGTAGACTGTTTTTTTAAAAGTTGCATGCAAAGTGGATGGATTAACTTGGCAGGAATATTATGGGGAAATCAGTAAGTGACAGTTATAATAAATGAATTATTTTATCAATTATTATGAATGATGACTGTGAATAAATTACACATGCAGTCAACTAGCTCAGGAATTCCTAGGCAGGAAAATTTTATGAAATAGCATTCCTGGTATACTTACTATGTCGGGACTGCAAATTGGAAAATAAGGCACAGAGGTCAGTGTGTCCGATAAGATTTTTTGCCAATTAACTTATGGACAGGAAACTGAACAGGTTTCATGGACTTCCATGGCCACGTTCCTGATATGCGTTCACGATTTCTAGATGCTCAGTGCTGGAATGCTTATCAGAAAATCTAATCTATGTAGAAGTCAATAAAGTATGGATTATGAAAAGGCTTACAGCACTAAGGGCTATATTTTACCTTTTTTACAAAAGGGGTTAAATGCCCTGATTTTGTCAAATTGAGTAGCTGCCAATTAAAACAGTAAGTTGCCTGAATTTGTTTTGAGCAATTTCTTGAAAGCAAAATCCTTATTGAGAACGAATGAAAACTGACCAAACGTGACACACATGCAACAATTCTCTTTTAACACATCTCAAGTGACTGAATGGGCAAACTCAGAAGTGGGGCATGGGTGTGTAACACAGGAAGAAGTAGGAAATGTTTCCATGGTTTCCATGAAAATGAAAATCAGGAGATATGTATAATGGACGGCTGCTTCAATATCATCTGTTTTACACTGTTGCCCTAAGTCAAAATTATTCCTCTTCTTCAATTAATATAATGATGTTGCCAAAGTACAACAAGGTCTCTCTATGGGATGGGAACATGCCGCCTCTTATAAGATTCCTTCTCTGCTTGGAATGTTATCAAATTTCCATTGCACTAATTCAGTCTCTTTTCTTTAGCAGGCTGCAGATGGAGAGAAGTGAGACTAGTTTCCCTGATGAATGAATAAGACCATGTGCTACTTAAAGTTCCTTGAAGAAAAAAGTGCATAATCATCAAAGCAACTAAGGACACCTGAATTGTAACTGTATCTCCACAGACAGGTTTGTGTAATTCTCATGTATTCTCTCAATTCTGTCTAGTTGGAGCACATATTTTTTTCTGAAAGCTACGTGTAAAATAAAATAATGAAGTTTGAAACTTCTGAGCTCTGGTAACTGGTCATATGAAAGACCAGAATTTTTAGCTCATCGGGCAGGCGTGCGCCTGACGCATACGAGTGTAAAGTGACGCACGATGGGTCGGGTGAGTGTCCCGATGTCATCGCACACTCGCGCGATATTTCGGTCAGCGTGGGAGTCAGCACTCATGGTTGGCGGGCAGGTGAAAAGGCCAAGCGGCCTTAGCATTTTTTAGGTAACCTCATCCACGGGTGGGATGAGGTTTCCAACAGCAATTAAAAATAAAATTAAAATTTTAACTCTTCATTAATAACATCTCCCTGCTCATTTGACAGAGTCACATGAGGGGACAGTTTTTTTAACATTTTAAAATTCTTTATTTTTTATTTTCATAAATCTCCATCTCCCTGATTCAGCTTTGTGCCTCAGGGAGCTTTTCCTGCGCGCACCCGTGCACATGCGCAAAGTTCCCCACTGGCCCTCCTTCCCCCCCCAAACAGTCAGCGCTGATCGCTGCAGCGCACGTTTCACGCTGGGCGGGCCTTAATTGGTCCACCAGCATGAAATTGCAGTCGACTTCCTGACCTTTCCCGCCCGTCCATGCCGAGCCCGCCCAACGAGGACAAAATCCTGGCCATGGTGTGTAAATTTTTACCTTTTTGCCTGAGACTTGGCTCAGGGTTAATCCTCTTACCTGAATTAGAAAGGCATGGCACTCCATACATACAAGCGCATAATCAAGGCAGACGGTTCAGTGCAACCTTAAAGAATGGTTGCATTATTGGAAGCGCTATCTTATTGATGAGACATTAAACTGAGGCCCTGTTAACTCTCTCAGAATTTAAAAGATATCATGGTAGTATACAAAGCAAAGCAGAATAGTTCTCCTACCATCTGCATTAATTTTGTTCCTCCACCAACATCACTGAAACAAATTGAATTTTTTCCCATGTGCAACCTAGAAATTCCCTCATTTCCTAAATTGCCGGTGTCTGCAAGCCAAAAGCAATTCATTGGTGTGGAGTGCTACACACCATTTTGATTTTGTTTTTGAAGATTCCTCTTTTTCTTTTGATACCCATAATTTGTTGGCATTATGTTACAATTTGATTAGAAATAAATATATTGATTGATTTACACACTATGGTAGGTATTTCCCAGGTTATTTCTCCGCACCACCCCCCCCCCCCCCCCCCCCCCCCAAACCACCTGTGATTTCATTGGAGGGGCTGCAGAAATCCTGTTCACATTTTTGAAAAAAGTCGTTTTGTGAAGTTAAATGCAGCAGAGTGGGAGCAGCTCTGAGGAAATTGCTCACCGATTTGTAATGTTTGCTATTTGAAGGTTTGTTGAAATGAAGATCCTGTAGGATATCCTTAAAGGAGTGAAGTATGCCTGATAAAGAAAGGAATAGGCTTGTAGAAATATAAATGGACAAAGACACGGGGAAATTTCACCTGTTAATGATGGGTGCTTGGTGAAGGAATAACATAATTCTAAAGATGAGTTCATAAGACCATAAGAAACAGGAGGACATTTGGTTCTTCAAGCCTGCTCTGCCATTCAATACGATCATGCCTGATTGTCTGTCTCAACTCCGCCTTCCCACACTATCCTTACCCGCTTTAATTTCCTTAATGCCTGTCTTGAATATATTCATTGACTAAGCACCCACAAGCCTCTAGGTTAGAGAATTCCAAAATCAGCTTGATTTTAAATCTTTACGACAGCCATAAATACCTTTGGTCCATTGGTGTCAGTTACTCCCCCATAAACCCTCCAAAAGTCTTACTTTAAAGGCAATTGATTCTCAATGACACTCCATACCTCCTTACACATAAATGTAAATTAGGACCATAGCAATCACATGCCCCCACAAGCCAATTGAACATTCCTGCCTTTCACATGGATGCTTCTTCAGTCTTTGCAAAGGAAGACTGAAGACACACTTGGTGAGATGAGACCTGATTTGAAACAACAAGCTTTTATTTCACAGTGAATATACAGCATAGCCACTGTGACCAGGATCACTTATTTCAAATGGTATAGCTTATTTTCACAAATTAATACAAACTATAGAACATTTTATGCTTTCCACATCACTGACCTGAGTAAAAGCCGAATCTCTTCATCGTAACAAATTCTGTCACTGCCTTCTAGTTAATAAACCTGACTGCCTTTCCAGCTGTACTATTTCAAAAAGCTTGTATACCATTGTTCCTGTGTCTCTTTATTTTAATCTCCCTCTTCCTAGGTGGACAGGGATTAAAGGAATCTTCAACACAGTGGGGGGCAGAGTTTCTGCTTTGAGTGCAATAAGCAATTCCAGTACAAATAGCGCCAAAAATTACATATGTTTTGAAAAGTACATGGTTTTTCTCTCCCTGAAGCTTTCGTCTAAACTCATGTGTATATCACTGAATGTAAAATCTTTCATGAACCAGTGCACTTGGACAGCATTTTTAAATTAGTTCTTTTACATCTGCTTTAAAAAAATTCCCTGACATATTTAAGGTAAAGTTTGATTAAAGTTTACATTGGTTTATCACAAAAAATGGTTTAAATCATAGTGCCAACCTAGCACCTAGAACCATAGAACCATAGAAAAGTTATGGTGCAGGAAGAGGCAATTCAGCCCATCGTGTCTGCACTGGCCAAAAAGGAGAACAAGGAAACTGGCCACTCATTTTAATCCCATTTTCCAGCACCTGGTCCATAGCCTTGCCGGTTACAGCACTTCAGCTGCAGATCCAGGTACCTTTTAAATGAGTTGAGCATTTCAGTCTCAACCACAAACTTAGGCAGTGAATTCCAGATGCCCATCACCATCTGGGCGAAAAAGATTTTCCTCATATCCCCTCTAATCCTTCCAACAATCACCTTAAATCTATGCCCCCTGATAATTGACACCTCGGCCAGAGGAATCAAGTCTTTCCTGTCTTCCGTATTTAAGGCTCTCATAATTTTGTATGCCCCAATTAGGTCATCCCTTATCCTCCTCTGTTCTAAGGAAAACAGCTTTCTTTACCACCCTGTCCACCTGCCCTGTCACCTTCACATCCTGTGGACATGCACTCCAAGGTCTCGCACTTCCTCAACCCCTTCAATAACTTCCCGTTTATTGAGTATTCCCTTGTTTTGTTTGCTCTCCCCAAATGCATTAGCTCCCACTTCTCCAGGTTGAATTCCATTTGCCACTTCTCCGCCTACTCAACCAAATCATTCATATCATTCTGGAGTCAACAGCTATCCTCTTCACTATCAACTACATGGCCAATTTTTGTATCATCTGCAAATTTCCCAATCATGCCTCCCACATTTAAGTCTAACTCATTAAAATATACAACAAACAGCAAGGCCCCCAACACTGAGCCCTGTGGAACATCACTGGAAACTTTTCCCATTCGCTAAAACATCCATCGACCATTACCCTTTGTTTCCTGTCACTGAGCCAATTTTGGATCCAACTTGCCACCTTCCCCTCTATCCCATGAGATCTCACTTTCCTGATTGGTCTACCATGTGGGACCTTGTCAAATACCTTACTAAAATCCATGTAGATAACATCCACTACACTACCCTCATCAATCCTTCTTATTACTTCCTCAAAAA
Source organism: Cetorhinus maximus (assembly GCF_964194155.1). Lineage (NCBI taxonomy): Eukaryota > Metazoa > Chordata > Chondrichthyes > Lamniformes > Cetorhinidae > Cetorhinus > Cetorhinus maximus. The sequence goes on from NC_135879.1 coordinate 84,067,799, forward strand.
ATTCTACTCAGTTAGTAAGACACGATCTTCCCCCAACAAAACCATGCTGACTATCCCTGATCAATCCGTACCTTTCTAAGTGACAGTTAATCCTGTCTCTCAGGATTATTTCCAATAATTTGTCCACCACCGAAGTCAGACTGACCAGCCTATAATTTTCTGGCCTATCCCTCGCACCCGTTTTAAATAATGGTACAACGTTCGCAAACCTCCGATCCTCTGGAGCCTCACCTGTATCTGGTGAGGATTGGAAAATTATCCTCAGAGCATCTGCTATTTCCTCCCTGGCTTCCTTCAACAGCCTAGGATAGTCCATCTGGCCCTAGTGAGTTATCCACCTTCAAGGATACCAGTTCCTCCAGTATTTCCTCTCTCACTATGCTTATAATATCAAATATTTCACACTCTTCCTCCTTAACTAGAATGTCTGCATCATCCCTCTCCTTAGTGAGGACAGAAACAAAGTACTCATTGAGAACCTTGCCCACATCTTCTGCATCAACCTAGAAGTTACCATGTACATCTCTGTTAGGCCCTACCATTTCCTTAGTTATTCTCTTGCTCTTGATGTATTGGTAAAGCATCTTAGGATTTCTTTGGTTTTACCTGCCAATGTTTTTTCGTATCCTCTCTTTGCTTTCCTAATTTCCATTCTTACTTCACCCCTGTATTTTCTATACTCCTCTAGGCTTTCTACAGTATGCATTAACCCTATGAGTAGCCCAATTTTAAATGATTGAAAATGAGTTTTAAAAATTGTACAAAACTATTTTCTAATTAGATTGGAGTATAGCAATCAGTTTGTTGGTAACTTTAAAATCAAATCGAATCAAAATCTTTCAATCTTGCGCCTAAATGATCTAACTTTATTTTTAGAGCCTCCTTGAAGACAAGCACAGTTAGTGGAAACTCTCACTAGTGATTAGTTCACCCTGGGGTGTAGCCAGTTTTGGGCAGGGCTTGTTTCTCACACTATGGGCGGGATTTTCCGCACCCACCCGCCGCTGGGATCTTCCAGTCCTTCCACAAGTCAATGGACTTCCAACTGGGGCGCCAGGTCTCGCCCGCACCGGGGCTGGAAAATCCCGGCCTATGTTTTTTTTCAAAACTAACATAAAATATCACAGAGACTTGTTTTGCAGTGAGCATAACTCAAGCTTAAAATTTCATAACTTTGTGTTATTCATGTAAATTTTGGTTGAGTTGCATCGTAAAAACCATTGACCTGGAGACTCCAGAGGTGGAATTTTGTGGCCCAGTCACAGCGGGGAGGGGCTGGGGGTGGAAAAATGCAGTGAGCCATTCAAAAGTCCTTTGACTTTGGCGGGACTGGCTGGAAAATTCCACCCCAGGTCAGTAAGTGTGAAGTTTTTTTTGATTACCAAGAAGATAACAAATTGTTTATCTTTTAGTCTCTGTGGAAAACAACTTCTATTTAACATATTAATCACCTTATTTCAAGGTGCCTTTAGAAGTTACTTGCAAATATACATTATACATACCAAAAAAAAAGGTAATTCTAATTCCGTGGAAAGTAGCCAAAAGTATTGAAACAAGACATCTAGTTCTGCATTACTGCTTTAAAGAATTAAAGTGAAGAACTTATCGATAGATTTGAATGAGCTATTTGATTATAACGCGTCTCCTGTTGTTTCTGGGTTAAGATGATATTTGAAGCAAGCAATAAATATGAAGAAAGAAAAGGTGAAATTGCTTTTTTATAAATCTAATTTTTGTTTGAAATAAATATCTGACATATGCATATATTTATTTTGAAACTTAGATAAAAGCCCATGCCTAATGAATTTAATAGCCTCTACCTGCACTGTTATTTTCCTAAGCATCTGGCCTTGGAAAGTATTGGAATTGCTTGTGCATATTTTGATGTTGACAAAACGCTTCTTTAAATGTTATTTTGTGCAATGTTGGTGCGTCTAATTAAATCAATGTTCAGGGTGAAGCATCAATCATTGTCAGCTCCAGCTCCCAATGTGCTGATTGAACACTCCCTGTTAAAGAGTATTTAATATGCACCAATCATCCCACATACTTTAAACAGCAGCATGTGTTCTATTCATGCTTTTTCATTGGACAAAGCAATTGTAGCTCCCTCACATCTTGTTGAAGTTGAAGTTTATGTCAGTTATTTTTACTATGGAAGGTTTAGCTGCTGGGAAAATTAATGAAAGATGCAAATCATCCGTGAAAAATGACAAAATCTCAGTTTAAGGCTGAAAGCAATTATGTGCTATTCATCCATAATATTGTTACCCTTTGATATTTCAAAGAGTCAGCATCATCTGTTCCTGAGAATATTGTTCAATGCCAAAAGCAACATCTTTTGGTTATTCCTGCTGCCACACTGCTTTGAAATGTTCAGAGCAAAAATACATAATGTTAAGGGAAAAGACAAGTTTCTGAAGTTGTAATCGTAAAATATTCTGATGAACTTTTATTTCTTCATGAATACCATATTAACATCTTCTGTGGAAATCAGGGAGGCACAGATAGCCAAGGAAAAATGAAATATTTTGAACCCTTGAGGATGGGCTAAATTGTGTTAAGGGAATTGTTCATTGGGAGAATATACTTTTTGTTGCTTCTACTGTGATCAGTTTGTTGGAATTTTCACAATTATTTTTTATTAATACACAAGTATATTACTAGTGTATAAGAAATGAAAGTTTTAATCTTGTAAACTTGGGTTCATTTTTTGGCTGATTTCTACAGTCTTGGTTAGAAGTGCAGTTCACTTTGTCTGGCAAGGGCACATGGCAAACTATTTTACCTAATATTTCATCAAATTCTCTTGTGGCAAAATGTTAAATTATACATTATGAAATCTATTTCCTTTGTGCAATTTGATGGCCTGGGAGCCAGAGTATTGATGTGTTTATTCAAATTGAGTTGAAAACTCGCATCAGTGATGTTTTCTTCAGTCGTTTATAATCATGTTCAGTGGATTATTAGTTATCTTCAACTGAGGCAAAGAACTTAAGTATTTCAATAAAAAGATTTGAGCAACAAAAAGTGCAATAGCTTTTAATTTCATTAATTAATTAATGGAACAAAATGTATTATACATCATATAATAATTACCCAGATTTTCTTCCATTTTTTAGCATATTAAAGGCCTAAAGAATAATTGAATATTTAAAAGAAATTGCAACTACTGAGATAATGTGATAAATTGAGTGTTGTCAATTATACTTACTCCAACATATCTAGTGGCATTACAATAATCAGTTTAATAATGCAACATTTTAAATATTTAATGTTTCATTGTAGTGAATGCCTACAAATTAATTCAGGATGCAATTAAACATTTAGGGTCTGTAATTGGTGAATCAATCATTGCTCTTTCCTTACACATTTTGCCTTTATTTATTTTACTTTCCACCTCAAATTACCTTGACCTATTCATTGCAAAATTCTGGTGCTATGATTTGAAGATTGCAAACCATAGATGTTCCATGGATTTGATAAGGCTGCCAAAATAGAGGTCAAAAGCAAAAAACTGCAGATGCTGGGCAGCAATTTTTAAAACAGAAAATACCAAAAACACTCAGTAGGTTAGACAACACCTGCTAGGAAAGAAATTTAGAGTTAATATTTTAGGCTGATAGCCTTTCATCATAACTGGAAGATGTTAGAAATGAACCACTTTTAAGCAAGTATGGAGTCTTGGAAAAGTGGATGGAAGGAGTGGAAGAAACAAACAAACAAAAGGCAAAGTGCTGTTACAGAGCAGAGCAAGAAAGATTAAATAACAAAAGTAATGATGGTTGTTATGATCTCCATAAAGACCAATAAAAGAGATTTTAAAAAGAGATTTGAAAATCCAGTTAACCACTGAAAGAATGACCTGACATGTTTTAAACCTTCTACTGTAACAAATGACTAAATAACACTATTAATTAAACACTTTTTTTGTAGGCAACTTAGCTTTAACTAAAAAAGTGACATTCCATTTGTATACTCATCACCCATCAGGCTCTTAATGAGATTACAATCCTTTTAGCAAACAGTCCACAGTTACTCCCAGCTTCCAATGGATCCCCATATCCCCATTTCTTCTTAACTTCAAGTGACCATCTCCAGATGCTTTCCTCAGTTTTCAGGTTAAATCCACTAGCAGCAATGAAGCCTGTTCTGATGATTCTCCTTCCCCTTGGCCATTCCAAAACAAATTTCCCAGAATCCATAGAAGGCTGTAGGATGTGTCCCTTCGACCAGAGACTGTGTCCCTCCTGTCAGTCAGCCTTTTCTCTTTGCTGACCACACAGAACTGCTGCTGTCTGTCAGTGATATTCACTGATTTATAGGGAATCCTGTAACCTGATCTCAAAAATGGCTTCCACTGCCCTCTTTCCCTTGGAAATATGAAGTACGTTAACCTTGCATCCATGTAGAAACGCTAATTAGCTATGTTCGATCCCAACTCCTTTTCATCTGTTATAATCCCAGCTGATGTTACTACTTGACAAGTGAGATCCCAGGTTAGAAACTGGCAATAAAAACTATCTTATACTCTCATGTTCACAGTAATTACACAGTCCATGTAAACTGATAGGTGACCTGTGGTCAGGCACCACACTGTGAAACCAAGTGACAGTGACAGATGCCACCTCAACAAGATGCTATGGGTCCCTCATCAACTTCCGCCAAATGCCTGTCACACTGTAAGCCAACCGGTCTCACTGAACTCTGTCTTTCACACAAGGGTTTCCAATCTCCACTATTGAAGAACCCACTTTGGAATCTTCTCCCAAATTATGCTTTCTCTCAGATGCCTTCCACAAAGGCCCACTTCCAGGGTTTTGTACTCTCCTTGCAATGCTCCTCTCCCCTGGATCGCATTCATGCTTTGCCTTCCTTGCACTTTGTCTCAAATACACAGCCCTGCCAACAGAACACCACTGCTTCACAAGCCTACAGTAAGGAGTCACCAACCTTTTACTGTCTCCTCAAATCTTCTGGCTTCTCGCGAGCCCATTTTGCTTTAAGTCTGCAGCTTTCTACCTTTAAACTTGGGGTCTTCCTCTGCTTTTCACTCTTCACTTCGCTTAACAGGACCTTTTCCAGGTTCTTGGTCTTCCTTTGACTAGAAGGTCTTCTTGGGACTTTATTGTTCCACTCCCTGGTTTCTGGGACCCTTTCCCGCTCTCATGGGAAATCTGCTTTCTGCAGTTCACTCGCCTGTCCAGCTACTCCTGGCTCATGGTTTCAACTGAACTAAAATGACTTTTCTATTTTTCTCTGTCTCTGTGGGCCCCTCTCTCTGGACCCCTATTGCTTGGCAACAGCACGGTTTTTGTATCTTGTGTTTGTTTTAACATCCCTTCAAAAGTCATGAAACCTTATGGGCAGCATCTTCCGGTCGGCAAGCGATGACAGGGCCCACTCGCCAACATGTAAAATGACGCGGGGATACTTCGGGCGTGCGTCCCAACATCACCCTGCGTCATTTAGATTTGCAGCTCGGCAGGTGCTTAACGCCTTAACTATTAAGGCCATTAAAAAACTAGTTAAGGTGATTAATGGACCTGCCCGTCCAACCTTAAGGTTGGCGGGCAGGCCGGGAGCCCAGGTGGGCTTCGGAGAAAACATTAAACCTTATCCACAGGTGGGATGAGGTTTCATGAGGGTTTTTAAATTTTTATAAAATATTTCAGTAAAAGTTATGGACATGTCAAAACTCATTTTTTCAGTGTCACTTTGGGGGAGATGGCAGGGAAATTTTTTTATCACCTTTACTTGAAGTTTTCAATCGGAGCTAATCTCCCTGAGGCAGCACTTTGCCTCAGGGGGATCTATGCATCTTTTGCATGCATGCGCCAGCTGAGGAAATCCCCCTCCTCCGCCTGCACAGGGAGCGCACAGCGCTTCTTGGTGGACGTCATGCTGGGTGGGCCTTTTTTGGCCAGTCCACGTAAAATGGCAGCGCCCATCCCCCCCGACCGGGGGCGCCAATCGGAAGGCCGCCTGCCCACGCCTGCTCCTGCACTTCCCCCACCAACAGGGGGAAAATGTTGCCCTATTAGAACCCAGGCATCTTTTAAAGTGAAACCAAACCTCAAGTTCCCCTCTTTCTTAACACACAAATACAGAAGTACAAATTAAACTTAAAACTAAACCTCATTCCTAACACCCGCAAATACAAATATGACTTACTTAGACTATCTCTAATTCCTAACACATCTTAGAAGTAAATGAATGGTTTACAGTACAACTGTTTACAACCCAATACCAACAACACTTTTCTGGTTCTTTAGGAGACTCAGTGTCTATTCATGGTACTCATGACTCAGAGGCTGCTGCCATTGTGTTCAAGTGTAAATACCTTTCACCCTCTTCTCAATAAAACAATCTAAGCCTTCCTTTGATCTTTAACAATCAAACTACCCATGCTTACTGTCAGGCAGAGTGCAGAACAGGTCACATGATCGCCTCTTCATTTACACTACATTTAATGCTACAGTCTCAAAATATAATAATCACATAAACCACATAATTGTAACACAGTGCAAGGATGTAAAAAGGAGCTGAAATTGGGCCAGAGGAGTTGTAAATGTTCACAGAAGAATGGCAAATTGAGCAGGAAGCATACAAAGTCTGGCCAATTGGAGAGGGTTACTGTGACCTTGGACTGTGTCCAAGGGAAAAGCAGGTAGACCACAGATGGGGACCATATTCCAATCACAGATCCCAATCTGATGTAACTCTTTTGAGTCAAAACAATTAACTAAATTAACAATAACAAGGGAGAAATTAAGCACAGCCCCTAATTCAGGTCAGCTGTAAAACCAAGGACAAAGTTTAAAGGAAACTTACAAACATTAAACCAAAATGTGATTAAAGGGGTCAACAAAACACCCCAGCACATAGTTCCTTCACTCCCAATGGCCCTGGTGCAGTCATCCTCCATTAGGAGCACCTGTTTCTGAGAGAAAATGAGAGTGGTGATTGTGATTTAAAGCTGTTAAACTCAATGTTAAGGCCAGAAGGATATAAATTGTCTAGTAGAAAGATGAGTTTCTGTTCCATTATATTCTGCTAAGCTTCATTGAACAATACAGGAGTTTCAGGATAGAGGAGTTAGAGAAGAAGTGAGATGAGAATAAAAGTAGAAAGCATCCAGATGTTGAGGTTCATATTTGTGGACTGAAAAGAGGTGATCAGCAAAGTTATCAGCCAATCCGTGTTTCATCTTCTGAATACAGAGGAGACTACATTGTGAACAGTGAATACAGTATACTTAGTTGGAAGAAATACAAGTAAATTGCTATTCCACTCAAAGTGTGTCTTTGGGCCTCTACATGATGGGAAGGGAGAAGGTGAAAGGGATGTTGTTGCATCTCCTGCTCTTGTAATGGGAAGGTATCAAAGAAGGTGAGAAGGTGTTGGGTGTTAAAAGGCAACATTCCAGCATTGATAGCACTGTCAACGACCCTCTCCATCACTTTGCTGATCAGGAGTAGACTGATGGGGCAATAATTGGTCAGGTTGGATTGTCCAGCTTTTTGTGGACAGGACATAACCTGGGCAATTGTTCACACTGCAGCATAGATGCCAGTGTTATAGTTGTACTGAAGCAGCTTGGCTGAAGACCTGTACTTCAGAATTAGCTGTGCCCCTAGCCAAGCTGCTCCAGTGCAACTACAACACTGCAGTGTGGAAAATTGTCCACAAAAACCTGGACAATCCAACCCGACCAATTACCGCCCCATCAGTCTACTCCCGATTAGCAAAGTGATGGAAAGTGTCGTTGATAGTGATATCAAGCAGCACTTACTCAGCAATAACTTGCTTACTGATGCTCAGTTTGGGATCTGCTAGGGCCACTCAGCTTCTAACATCATTACAGCCTTGGCTCAAACATGGACAAAAGAGCTGAACTCCAGAGGTGAGGCAAGAGTGACTGCCCTCAACATCAAGGCAGCATTTGACCAAGTACAGCATCAAAGGGCTGAGCAAAACTGAAGGCAGTGGGAATCAGGAGGAAAACTCTCCACTGGCTGGAGTCATACTTAGCACAAAGGAAGATGGCTGTGATTGTTTGAGGTCAATCATCTCAGTCCCAGGACGTCACTGCAGGAGTTCATTAGGGTAGTGTCCTAGGTCCAACCATCTTCAGCTGCTTCATCACTGACCTTCCCTCCATCATAAGGGCAGATGATTGCACAATGTTCAGCACTGTTCACGACTCCTCAAATGCTGAAGCAGACTGTCTATTTCTGGCAAGACGTGGACAATATTCAAGCTTGGGCTGATAAGTGTCAAGTAACATTCACGCCACACAAGGGTCAGGCAATGACCATCTTCAACAAGAGAGAAAATAAACATTTTCCCTTGACATTCGTTGCATTACTATTGTTGAATTCCCCACTATCAACATCCTGAGGGTTACCATTGATGAGAAACTGAATTGGACCAGCCATATAAATACTATGGCTACAAGAGCAGGTCAGAGACTGGAGGCAGAATTTTACGGCCCCGTTTCGGTGGGGATGGGGCTGTAAAATGCGGCGAGACATTCTAAACCTCATTGGCTTCGGTGGGAACGTAAAATCCCTCTGCCGTAAAATTTCGCCCCAGGAATTCTGTGGAGAGTAATTCACCTCCTGACTCTTCAAGGTCTGTCCACCATCTATAAGGCGCAATTCAGGAGCATGATGGAATAATCTCCACTTGCCTGGGCGCATACAACTCCAACATCACTCAAGAAGCTCGACACCATCAGGACAAAGCAGCCCGTATGATTGGCACCACATCCACAAACATTCACTCCCTCCACCACTGACGCACAGAGGCAGCAGTGTGTACCGTCTACAAGATGCACTGCAGCAACTCACCAAGGCTGCTTCGACAGCACCTTCCAAACCCACAACCTCCACCACCTAGAAGGACAAAGGCAGCAGATACATGGGAACACCACCACCTGCAATTTCCCCTCCAAGTTACTCATCATCCTGACTTGGAAATATATTGCCGTTCCTTCACTGTCGCTGGGTCAAAACCCTGGAGCTCCCTCCCTAACAGCACTGTGGGTGTACCTACACCACATGGACTGCAGCGGTTCAAGAAGGCAGCTCACCACTACCTTCTTGAGGGCAATTAGGGATGGGCAATAAACGCTGGCCTAGCCAGCGATGCCCACAACCCATGAACGAATAAATAAAAAAGAGTGAACCAGGGTGTCAGAGTGGGAACAGACCCTTCAGAAAAATATCTATTTATGTGACCTTCAGTACAAGTTATAATTGAAATTTCAAAATAACTTACAAAGGTTCAGAATGATAAAATATATCGGGCATGAACTTCATCTCCATAGCACTGCTGGAGGTTGAAGGAACACATTGTGCTGGCAAGCATATCTGGCATGACCCATACAGTGTGCCATCTTGAGAAGAAAACCATGTGTGCAACCCTGCTTGTACCAGAAGCAACTGATCCACTTCTATCCTGTTGTCACACAACCCTACTTGCTGATATAATGCCCGTTGTCCAAATATAGATCACGTATACCCATTGTATTGTAGGAAAATATACATCACTCACTGAAGATCAGGTATTCAGGGACCCTTGACACACTCCTTACTTAAAAGGCCAGGCACGCAACTTGCAGGCTTATGTGACTTTTATGCACCTCTATTGCAAAGTCTGGAAATACTGTGCTGCGTTGATTCAGATGTTGTAGTGAGTCCAGGATTTGGCAGGGAATGTTGCTGCAACCTCAGGGAGGGCAGAGGATTAGCTGACCTGTCCACACAGGCTGTAACCGGTGTGGGGGGTTGCAGCATGAAAGAGAGATGGAGCACAGACTGCGGAATGGGCAAACTCTGCATAATGCCTTCTGTCAAGTTAGAGTTGGACACCTCCCTGCACCTTGACAATGACTGGAGGTTGTCTGTCAGGCCAACCAATGCATCCAGAATCTCAGTGTGTATGCCCATTAGCGTTCTCCTGAATACTGCCCCTCGAGGTCCAAATCTGCAACATCGCCCTGTGCTGAGCTGGCAAATAAACTGTCCTTTCCAATCTGCCCTGGCTGTGGCCCACTTGTGCCAGATGACATGCTACATGCAGATTCCCACTCTATGCTTACCTCCAACATACATGCCTGAGGTATTGACTACACATGCTGGATCACATATGGGGCCTCTTCATTAGTGGTGTAGTGTTGCTCTCCTTCTTCCTCCTGTGGCTACTGTGACTGGGCTGGTGGCAGTCCTTGCGTGTCTGAAAATGGAAAATCAGAAGGGGAAAAAGGTTGGTGCGAGGGAAAGGAGGTAGAGTGTGGAGCGAGGGGTGAACTTGGTGTTAAGAAGGGCCACAAGGTTGGAACATGTCATTAACCTGAATGTCCTTAATGACGTTAGATGCTATGGGTTCTGTCGCAGCCAGCCCCAAGATGCTGAGAGCCATCACTTCTATTGAGCTCAGGAGTTACAGGCGCCTTTATCCTCTCCCAGCTCTGTTCTGTTCACTCAATTTTGGTGTGCCACCCTGTCCGGCAAGATAGAAGAAAGAATGTGTGATTGTGTTGTACTGTGTTTAGCTGATGGGTCTGCAGAGCCGAATATGTGGAGACATGTGAATGCAGTGAGAGTTAGGTGTAAAGCTGGTAGCATTGGTAGGTGTGTGAGGGTGAGTTGGAGTATCTGGATGTTAGACAGGAGTCCTGAGTGTCATGAAGTGCTGCTGGGTGAGTGACGGGCTTGTATTCTATTGAGCAGCGTGATAGGCTATTGATACAGTAGGGAGGAGATGCCATGCTAAGATGCATTCACCGATCACTCTAGGTGAGGTCATCAGACCTCTTGTGGCATTGTTTCTGTGTCTGCAAGCCTCGAGATCAGGAAATGTCCTCCCTGGGGCACTTGCTCCTATTTCCCATCAGGGTGGTCCTTGAGGGCCTCCTTGCCTCCTATGGAAGCATGGCAGCTCTCTCTCTGTCTCAGGGTTCCAGCGTCATATATGTGACCTTGAGGCCCCCCTCTCTGCCCTGGTTTTCCATTTTCTTTGATTAGAATTCCAGCAAAAGTATTCATAAGCAGCCTACTGTCATTCAGTGCAACTTCAAACTTCAGAGGGACAGAACATCTTTAAAAACAGAGGGATGGGTGCGCCATGTGTTCTTAGCACAATGTTCTTCGGCCCCCCGCTGCCGAATGCAGAGGCAGCCAGCAATATGGGAGCCACTCAGCCCTATGTTACAATCATGGAGATGAGGTTGCATGAACAAATTTGTCTGCTGTCACCTTCAGCAGAACTGACATGGGCTGGCCTCAAATTGCAACTCCTCCCCCCCCCTCCGCCCGCCTGATTATTGACTCTATCCAATTTTTAGCCTATGGTGTTCGCAGTAGCATAGCAAACATAGCTGTTACAGAACTAAAAACTGCGCAGCACATAAATATCAAAATGAGATGGAAGATCTTTCTGGGTGCGGTTCATAGAGATTCAAGTTAGGTTTTCTTTATGTTACAGATAACTACTTAAAGCAACTTTTATCCACTCTCTGCAAGAACCCATTGTGCTGTATCGAAGTCAGACAACTACTTGAAGACCTACAGTGATCAAATTAAATAATTTTATATCTATGAACAAGGTTAGTAATTATACATAATGACAGAGCCAATTTAAAGCACAAGGTAAAATTGCAGTGTCTACCTTTGAAAAATTAAACTGTGTTGATCAATATTCTGAGTGATACAGCGACAAGGCAGGATCGTGGTAACTCATGTTAGGTTACATGTTTTGTAATACCAGTGTCAAAATTAAAATAAATATTTCATGTCATTAAAAAGAACAGATGATTGCAGCACTGATGCTTTAGGAGTCAGGGTATCTTCTCTAAGAAGCACAGCAACTATTTATTTCTGAGACAGTGCGAATGCTCCTGTGTTCTGCAGTTTAGCATCTCGATGAATGTTTGATGTTTGCACTCTGCAAGGTATGTGCCTCAGTACATGTTTTCTGGTTCCATAGATGTCATCGCCAGTCACACAGAATCTTCCGCTATTGTTTGTTTGAACACTAATGAGCCCAGTCTGTAGAATAGCATGCTGTGAAGATTGTGTTGATTTGGCATTATTTGGGTCTTTTTCTTGATTCATGCTGAATGAACATAGCTTAGGGTAATGTGGAATGAATAAATGATGAACAGTGTATCTGAAGCATTTCTTTTCTAAAATGTTTCTATCATTAATAGCCTTTCAAAACTGACCAACCTTTTTCTTTAAATATTTAAACCCCAGAGCATTTAAGGATATTCTGTGGACATTCAGTTGCATTCACTCTTGCATCACAATTTGAGCAGAAGATCTTTTTACAAAGTTGTTATGTTAAAAATGTTGTCTACGACATTGCATTTGAGAAGAACTCTGAGCATGTACAATGTGAAGAGTTTAAACTTGTTTAAACAGCTGCTGATGATAACCCATCAGTGTTCAGTCACTTGATAGGAATATATTTGCATCTAAGTGTTAATATTTCTGTGAGCCTATTTATAGAACACATAAGCATTTTAAAATTGGCATGCTAGTCTGAAAACTGCTATTCAAATGACGTATTCGGAAAAGAAATCTTATGAATGAATGCAGTGTAATGCATAAACAGTTTTATCTATTGGCAACTTTACAAGTAAGATTCTGTGACTTACAAGACAATGAGATACTGCAGTCTTTTTCATTCTGTTCCACTCATCATTTTTAAAAGGGTATGACCACCAAGATGTTTTTTGTCTAAGCCAAGAGGTGGCAGGTACTGAGCAGTGGAATCCTCAGAAACCCTTTTCACAGAAACAGTATAGAAACTGAGGAATTGGTTGGAATATTACACAAATGTGTTTGGGGCCCCTGATTTTCAATGCCTACTTTCCATTTTAAAGATAAGATATGGGTGGCGGGAAGTTGAATATTTTTGTTCCCAACGTCTCAATCCACTGGCCCACCCAAAACCAAACCAATACTAACTTTCAAAGGTGTTGTGATCGAAAACCTGTGCCATGTACATTACACTCTTAAAGCCCGAGGGCTAAAAATTTGAGAAGGCCCATTAGTGGGCACTGGGATTATGGGCCGGGTCTAGGTGATGCAAGGAGCATGCAAACTTTGATTGTGGCATGCGGCTCAGTGCTGAACGCACTGCCAGCTGGCTGCATGCTCAGCTGGGGGCCCAGCTGCTTACAAAGCTGGCAAATATCATAGCTAGCCTACACCTTTAAAACATGCTGCGCCTGTTAAAGGAGATGCGCTTTCATGTAGCAGTAGTTGGTAGAAGTGATTTCAAAACTGTTTCAGAGAAGCCATAAGACTACAAATGGAGCAGCAGACCAGAAGGTGGGCTCCCAGGTTCTCAGAAATGGTACTGGAGGCCTTAGCCCAGCAGGTGGAAAGAATAGAGGTCAGGTTTCCACCTGGGGCCTGGAGGCACTCAAGGCACATATTGTGAGGAGAATGGGAGCAGGTAGCCATGGAGCCTAATTCAAGGAGTCTGACCCCAAAGGGCTGTCAGCAGTGATGCAAAAAAGACCAGTGATGTTACATGGGTGGTCAAAGTTAGTGAATGTATCATTTACCCACCACACCACCAACCTCCCACATTGCTCAATGCACTACACCTCTGTTGCTCACCCATTAGCAATTACAACTTATACCTAACCTTTAAATGCACCTCCTCACTCTCATAACCAGAACCAGGGGTCACAGTCTGAGGATGCGGGGTAGACCATTTAGGACTGAGATGAGGAGAAATTTCTTCACCCAGAGAGTTGTGAACCTGTGGAATTTGCTACCGCAGAAAGTAGTTGAGGCCAAAGCATTGTATGTTTTCAAAGAGTTAGATATAGCTCTTGGGGCGAAAGGGATCAAAAGATATGGGGAGAAAGCGAGAGCAGGCTATTGAGTTGGATAATAAGCCATGATCATAATGAGTGGCAGAGCAGGCTTGAAGGGCCGAATGGCTTACTCCTGCCCCTATTTTCTATGTTTCTATAAACTTACCAATGCTGTAAAACCCACACCCACATCCTGCAACTTCCGCATCTATGCAGCCATGACAGGCACATAAAGCAAACACCTAGCAACACACTCGTTGGATTGAATCATCTCAGATTTGCACTAAGTGCGGTAGCGGGCGGGTAAAACAATGTTTTACCTTCCAGCTGCAATGGCGGCTTTTCACATCATATCGTCCCAAACCCATCGCATTAATTATGCATTCCTGGGAAACATGGCGTTTTGATGGCGGGTGAGCTCTCATTCGCCCGCCATGCCATCACCTCGCCACTTCTTCATGCCAGGCACCATATTTAAAGTCCAGATGCATGCACACATCTCAATGCTTCCGGCCCATGACTGCTGGAGGGAAGATGTCCACGAAAGGCAAAAAGATTGCAGCCCACAGGTTAATGATGCGTCACTGGAACAAATGCCTTTTGGACTCCATGGAGGCCTGCCATGATGTCCTCTACCCCTGCTTTGGCTGCAGGATGGGCTATGGCATGGCCAACCAGGCTTGGGAGGAGGGGGCAGTGGCGATCAGTGCCAGTGCTGCACAGAAGAGGTTGGCCATCCACTGCAGATAGAGGATGATTGATCTCAACAGTGCAGCCAGGGTATGGCAACCATCTCGTCACTCTCAACTCACACATTCAAGCCCATCACACATTCACTGGCAGCTCACTTACTGCCAGCTCATGGGACATTATCACCCATTCTCACATACAATACCCTTACATGTCCATCTGGCCTCAATTCTGGAGACAGCCTCCTCAGCCCTTACCATCTTGCACAGATCAACATGTGCCCCACACACACCCTGGGTTACCCTCCTTCCCCAGTACAGCCCTCATCCTGCAGCCTCTTCCCTTGCCGGAGGCCACTTCTCCCCCTTCCCCAAGCAAGCCCTAGCCCTGCAGCCATTGATAAGCCACCCATATATGGCTGATCTGCTAGGTAGAGACTTGCCATGCGCCCCACTAAAAGTGATGTCGTGCTGTCTGTGAAGCCTGGTGCTGATGACTGAGAGTGCTGACTGAAGCAAGGGAGGCAAAAGAAACCTTGAACTCCTGAATGAAGTGTAGCTCACCAAGTGCACGCCTTATATATGCAGTTGTGAAACACTTCAGCGTGTTTTCCCGCCGACGTGGGCGGACGATCCAGCGGGGTGTGGGACAATTCTGGTGGGCTGGCATAACAATGATATGCTAATGTATTGCAGTGAGGTTGCCACATGACGGGAAATGCAGCCCACCATCCGTGGGCTGAGCGGACGATCGCAAACTGGTTTCCCGCTGTCATGAAACCGATCACGCCATATTGTCCGCTCACGCCACCAAACACGCCTGATGCCAGCAGGCATGGAAAATCCTGACCATTGACTCTCTTTCCTCAGTCTTGTGAGGCAAGGTGACACATAATGGGAGGTAGCACCAGGGAACCAGTATCAGGCAGACACGGTTGCATTTCCTGAGCCCCTTGGAGGAGATGGTGCTGCAAAACATTGAGTCAACAGTGACTGAGATTGTTGCAATCAGCACCTCCAAGAACATCCAGGAGGATTGTATAGTCCTGCCTTATGCCCCTTTTGAATTCCCATTTCACGCTCACCCCACAAGCTGGCATGAAATACAAGCTGCAGATGGTGTTACCCTGGACCTCTTGTATTCCAAACAAAAACATCTCCCTCTCCTCAACCCTCCACTTCTGCTTTTATGTTTGCAGTGGCTCTGTGGTGCACCAGCATGTTGTCCTCCCTCAGGAGCATAGTATCCATGCTCCCGCCACTGCCCCACCCTGTGTCCCGGATGTGCAGGAAGTGTCGCCAGCTGCAGCAGCTTGAACTCCAGGTTTCGGAGCTTGAGCAGCAGCTGGCATCACTGTGGTGCATCCATGAGGTTGAGAGCTTTGTGGATAGCATACTTATAGATGTAGTCACCTGCAGCTTAAGAGTATACAGGGAAAGAGGGAATGGGTGATCACCAGAGAGTCAAGAAGATAGTGCAGGGGTCCCCTGAGTGCACCTCACTCTCCAATCAAAATTCAATTCTGAATACTGATCAAAGTGATCTAGGGAATGCAATCAGAGGCAAGTCCATGGCAATATGTCTGGCTCAGCTGAACAGGAAATGCATAAAGAAGAATGTAAGAGTAATAGTGATAGGTGATTCGATAGTTAGGGAAACAGGCAGGCATTTCTACAGCCACAGATATGAATCCAGGATAATATGTTGTCTCCCTGCTGCCAGAGTCAAGGATGTCACTGAACAGCTGCAGAGCAGCCTTAGGGGCGGGGGTGAACAGCCAGAGGTCTTGGATGACATTGATACCAACGACATATATGATAGAGGGATGTGATCCTGCAGTCAGAATTTAGGAATCTAGTTAGGAAAGTAGTAAGCAGGACCTCAAAAGTAGTGATCTCCAGATTACTCCCAGTACCAGATGAATACGTGCCTGGGAGATGGTGAAGAAGGGAGGGCTTTATATTCTTTGGACATTAGGATCAGTTCTGCGAGAGATGGGACCTATACGGGCTGGAAGGGTTACACCTAAACGGAATCAGGACCAATTTCCTTGCAGAGTGATTTGCTGGTGCCAGTACGGGAGATTTAAACTAGCTTGCAGGGGTGTGGGAATGAGGAGGTAACACTAGAGATGGATACCAAGGCTCAAAGAATATTGGGAGAGACTGACAATCCTAGAGTAAGAAATAATAAGATATTTGGTGGGTTCAGCATAAGAGGGAATGTAATAAGCTCTAAATTATGGTCAATCTGCATGTAATGTGAATGCATGGGATGTGGTAAATAACACGAGTGAGTTGCTGACACAGATAGCCATGTGGAAATATGGAGCAGAGTCTCCTGCCTGTCGGGTGGGCCAGTCAGGAGCGGGCGCAGGCAGGCTGCGTGCTGCCATTTTACATGGGTGTGTCGGGGGAGAAGGTAAAGTTGGGGCCCGCGCTTTTTTGCGCCTGCGCGTGAAAAAGTGCAGAAATCTCCCTGCCTCAGGGAGATTAAGTTCATGTTTAAACTTTGAAATAAAGAGAGAAAAAAAATTATTCAGACATGTCCCCTCATGTGCCAGTGTCACATGAGCTGGGACATGTTTATGAAGTGAGCACAATTTGTTTATTAATGTAATGAAGTCTTCATGAAATTTCATCCTGCCCGTGGATAAGGTTTCTTGAAAAACACGAAAGCCGCATGGGCTCTTCGCCTGCCCGCCAACCTTAAGGCAGCGTTGAGAATTAGTTTAATTAGTTTATTAATGGCTTTAACAGGCCTTTGACAGTTCGGCGGATGCGCAGCCACCTCTGGTGCACGCCCGCCGAACAGAAGATCGGGATGACGCACCGTGACGTCGGGACGCACGCCCGACGTCACTGCGTGCCATTTTACGCGTCGGCGTGCGGAGCCTGCCCCCACACACCAATGAGAAAATTCTGCCCATGATGTTGTGGCAATAGCAGAGATGTGGCTCAAAGAAGGTTGGGCTTGGGTATTAAGTATGCCTGGGTACAAGGTGTTCAGGCAAAATAGGAAAGAAAGGAAAGGAGGAGGGGTGATGGTATTGATGAAGGAGAATATTGCAGTGCTGGAGAGAGAAGATGTCCCAGAGGTGTCAAAGGCATAATTTTTTTGACAAAGCTAAGGAACAAAAAAGGTTCAGTTACATATTTTGGGGTAGTCCATAGGTCACCAACCAGTGGAAAATATGTAGAGGAACAAATTTGCAAGGAAATTACAAGGAAGTGCAAGAATTATAAGAGTCGTTATAATGGGAGACGTTTTATCCAAATATAGGCTGGGATAATAGTAGTGTAAGGGATAGTGATCACTGTTTCATAAGGTTTAGGTTGGCAATGGCAAAGAACAAAAAGCAACCCAGCGAAAGAATAATTAACTGGGGGAAAGCCAACTTCAATGGGGTGAGAATAGATCTGGCCCAGATCAATTGGAATCAAAGGTTGGCAGGCAAGACGGTATCTGAACAATTGGCTGCCTTTAGAGAGGAGAGAGTTTGTGCACAGGCAAGGTATATTCCCACGAAGTGGAAAAGCAGGGCAAACAAATCCAGAGCTCCCTGGATGGAAATAGAGATACAGATTAAGATGAAGAAGAAAAGCTATGCTTATGACAGATGTCAAGTAGACAACAGAACTGAAAATCATGTTGAAAATAGAAAGTTCAGAGGTGAAGTGAAAAAGTATATCATAGAAGCAAAGACAGAGTAGGAAAAGAGATTAGCAGTGAATGTAAAAGGGAATCTAAAAGCCTTCTATCGACATTGAGCAGAAATGTTTGCTCTGTGGTCACCCGACCCGCTCGAGTGTGAAATGATGCGCGTTGATGTCAGCCGAGCGTGCCGACGTCAACGAGCACTCATGCCTTACTTCGGAAGGCCAGCGCGCACTGGAGCCGGCAGTACGCCCGCCGACAGTTAAAAGGCCTGTTAAGGCTATTAAGTAATCAATTGACGTAAATTTTTCGCTGCCTGTCCAACCTAACGGTTGGCTGGCAGACAAGAAGGCCCAGCGGCCTTTGCGTTTTTTTGGACAGCTCATCCACAGGCGGGATGAGGTTTCCAAAAGCAAATAAAAATAAAATAAAAACTTTAATTTTTCATTAATAACATGAGGGGGCATGCTTTATTAGGGAAATTATGCAGTGCTCACTCACACGCATGCATGAAGTTCACATTCGGCCAACTTGCACTCCCCCCTCCCGCACTGGCAGCGCTGAGCGCTGCCACTCATGTTTCATGCTGGGCAGGCCTTAATTGGCCCACTAGCGTGAAATCAATTTTGATTCAAAGACAACTGACGTTTCTTTCAACTTGTATGTACCCAAGCTCGCCCGCTAAGGTCAAAATTCTGCCCATAAAAATAGTGAAAGGGCAGTGTTATGACATAGCAGATGGTAAATGCTGAGCTGTTCAAATCCCAGAAGGAAACTTGAAACAACTGTCACAACCAACTGTTAATTTGTATAATTTTCAAGATGCATGCCTTGAATTCAGTAATAATAAGACCACCAGGTCTTATGGGTTTTTTACAAAACTAGATTAAACATTTATTAATAAGAGAAATGATTTTAAATACATACATAGATCAACAAATTACTACCATAATAACTGCTAAATCCTCTAATCAATCTAACTCCCAGTTGCACGTTCACTAAGGCAACATTAATCGCATTGATTTTTAAAGACCCAGGCAAAGAAACAACCTGAACAAGTCAAATTCAAAATGAGTTTTGTTAGCTTTAGTCCTTTGAAGGCAGCAGCTTGAGGTATAGACGCTGAAGGCCTTTTCACACTTGTAGGATCTTAAAAAAAATGCTTACCCTTTTTCACAGCCTTTACTCCTTTATATATATTTTCCCCTTTGAATATAAATATCCACTGTTTCACTATGTCTTTGGACTTTATCTTCCTGATAATAAAATCCTCTCATAGCACTAAGTTTTACCAGTAATCTTTGGGAAAAATAAACACACTGTTTCTAAACCACCTGGCTAGGTGACACATTTCACCCCTCCTTTGAAAACAATCTAGTCTGGTTTATTTAAAATGCAAATGTTCCCTTGACACCTATGTTTCTAAACTTCCCATCTTTACCTAATTAACATTTGAAACCTAACTTTTCTTACATCAAAGCACCCAGACTAATTCAACTAAGTCTCATACACACGCACACACACACACATCTAGACACATATAGAAACATAGACAAATCCCACTATTACTCTATTTTACAATAAATTATAAATCGATAAATTAATACATTATGAGAATTATTATATCTTCCTGACAACAGTAAAGGGAATGGGGCTCATTAGGGAACAAAGGGGGATTTATGCTTTGAGGCAAGGGGTATGGCTGATGTATTAAATGAATATATAGCATCTGTGTGTGATATCTTACAGGACAGAGGGAAACTGGTGCAAGCACATGGAGTTCAAGTACCCAACTTGAACTGATTTATTCCAGTTTTGGTTTATAAACATTCATCCAGAAATGGTGCTATTACACTCCTCCTTCCTTATTAAAAAAGTTACACGATATCCAAATTCCATATAACCTCTGTACCTTTATTGTTTTTCATTTATTTACAAATCTAACTTAACCACTGGTTCCCTCTTTCTTAGAGGATATGGCCTTTCTTAACCCAAACTTCTAGAACTTGGGGAAGGACCTTGATGCATTATGGCCTGAGCTTGAGGAGGTGTTTTCTCCAAAAAGATTGATTTTCACATTGACTTTCAATTGAACTTTCCACTTCAGCAGACAGGTCCGTCTGACTCAGATCTGAACTAGTTTTAGGCACCACTTGTGCTGGAATAGCAATTGGTACTCAACTCTTATCCCAACTATTCAATTCATTAGACTCATTTGATTCTTCCCAATTTCCTTCTTCTTTGTGAGCATCTGAAGGTAAAACATAATTTGTATGTATAAACCTAACCTTTCCATTACCAAACATCTTGTCCAAATATGTGCAAGGATCACATATTTTCACTACTCTTCCTGATAACCACTTCAGTCACTTATGATGATATTCTTTCACCTGGTTCAAATTCAGAATTCATTTTCTCACTCTACCCCTATCATGATTCTTTTTCAGCCTCTTCCACTAACTGTGCAAAATGGGCTTTCAGCAATGAACACCTCATTCTAGGCTGTCTTCTAAGAAACAATTCAGCTGGCATTCTACTGGTAGTAGTATGAGTTGTGTTATGATAAATAAACAAAAGCTTTGGCACTTTTCGATTCAATGACAATTGACGTTTCTTCCAACTTGTATGTACCATTTTTTTTAACAGGAGCTCGCTTAACAATTTGTACTGTGCACTCTGCTGCTCTAGTTGAAGCAGAATAATACATGGAGCTCTGGTGTGTTTTACCCTGTGCATTTTCATGAATTTTACAAACTCTTTGACAGACACAATTTCTCTGGGAACTCATAAGCAGCAAACAAACCACACAGAGTATCTAGAATTCTGTTACTTGTTGTAGATTCATTGGAAACCCTTCAACCCACTTCAAATGGCTCTTTACCACAATGAGTAGCTGTTACCCTTCAAATTCAGCAAAATCTTATGTGCAGTCTCTGCCACACTTTAGCTGGCCATGGTTGAAAAGGTACCAATGGCAGTTTATTTTTTTTTAACCAATTGATATACTCTATACTGTTTCATGGTGCCTTCTATGTCCTTATCTATCCCTGGCCACCAAAAACAGTTTCTTACTGGAATCTTTTGCAAAGTTCATCTCCAAGTGCTGGATCATGAAAGTCACATAGGAACTGCAATCTGTACCTTTTGGGGGTTACAGCTCTGGCTCTTCACATGACACAATCTTTATCAACTGACAACTCATTCTTATTTGTAAAAAATGGCTGATACCTACACCCAGTCTCTGCGCTGGCCACCTATAATGGGAATAGTAATCTAGACATTGCATCAGTGTTGCAATGCTCTTCTGATCATCTATAATTAATGTTGTGCTTTTAAGCAGAAAAAATCCAAGCCCATCTCTGCATTCAGGCTGCTGATAAAGTGGGTAATGAAGTAAAATCATTTGAGTACCATGAGTATGGTCGGGTAAGCATTTACTACTTTTATCGCTCATAGTGTTTAAGGTCTTATTTTGTGGTTCATCGTTTGTAAGGGCTATATTCTGTAACAATGAGGAGCAAGGAAGAAAGGCCCTAGTGTAATTGATATTATTTGATATTAAGTATCTTCCAAAAGGTTTAATTTAATTTAAAGGGGTAAGTCATGGCAGGAGAGCTCAAAACCATGGCATGCTCCTCCTGCTCTATGTAGGAAGCCTGGAACATTCCAGGGCCTGGGGCCAGCATGTGTGCGGGAAGTGTCTCCAGCTGCAGCTCCTGGAAACCCGAGTTTCGGAGCTGGGCCGGCGGCTGGGGACACTGTGGAGCATCCTTGAGGCAGAGAGTATCGTGGATAGCAAATATAGAGAGGTGGTCACACCGCAGGCTAAGAGTCCACATGTAGGAAGGGAATGGGTGACCACCAGACAGAGCAAGAGGCAGGCAGTGCAGGAATCTCCTGTGGCTATTCCCCAGCAAAACAGATATACCGCTTTGGATGCTGTTGAGGGGAATGGCCTCTCGGGAGAAAGCAGCAACAGCAAAATTTGTTGCACCATGGTTGGCTCTGCTGCACAGGGGAGGAGTAAAAAGTGTGGGAATGCAATAGTTATAGGGGATTCAATTGTAAGGGGAATAGATAGGCGTTTCTGTGATCGCAAATGAGACTCCAGGATGGTATGTTGCCTCCCTGGTGCAAGGGTCAAGGATGCCTTAGAGCAGCTACAGGACATTCTGAAGGGGGAGGGTGAACAGCCAGTGGTTGTGGTACACATTGGTGCAAATGATATAGGTAAAAAAAGGATGAGGTCCTAAAAGCAGAATATAGGGAGTTAGGAAGTAAGTTGAAAAGTAGGACCTCAAAGGTAGTGATCTCAGGATTACTACCAGTGCCACATGCTAGTCAGAGTAGAAATAGCAGGATATGTCGGATAAATACGTGGCTGAAGAGATGGTGTGAGGGAGAGGGTTTCAGATTCCTGGGACATTGGGACCGGTTCTGGGCACGTGGGGCCAGTACAAACTGGATGGGTTACACCTGGGCAGGACCAGGACTGATGTCCTAGGGGGAGTATTTGCTAGAGTGATTGGGGGGGGGGTGTTTAAACTAAAATGGCAGGGGGATGGGAACCTTTGCAAGGTGTCAGAGGAGGGGGAATCAAGGACAAGAACAAAAGACAGAAAGGGGAATAAGAAAAATGATAGGCAGAGAAATCAAGGGCAAGAATCAAACAGGGCCTCAGTGAAAAATACTGGAAACGGGACAAGTAATGTTAAAAAGACAAGTCTTAAGGCTTTGTGCCTTAATGCAAGGAGCATTTGCAATAAAGTGGATGAATTAACTGTGCAAATAGATGTAAACAGGTATGATATAGCTGGGATTACAGAGACATGGCTGCAGGGTGACCAGGGATGGGAATTGAACATCCAGGGATGAGAATTGAACATCCAGGGGTATTCAGTATTTAGGAAGGACAGACAAAAAGGAAAAGGTGGTCGAGTTGCATTGCTGGTTAAAGAGGAAATTAACACAATAGTGAGGAAAGATATTGGCTCCGACGATGTGGAATCTGTATGGGTAGAGCTGAGAAACATTAAGGGGCAAAAGATGTTAGTGGGGGTTGTATATAGACCCCCAAACTGTAGTGGTGATGTTGGGAATGGCATTAAACAGGAAATTAGAGACGCATGCAATAAAGGAACATCTGTAATTATGGATTACAGATGGATTAAACTTTAATCTGTTTATAGATTAGGCAAATCAAATTCGTAACAATACCGTAGAGGAGGAATTCCTGGAGTGTATACGGGATGGTTTTCTGGACCAATACAATGAGGAACCAACTAGAGAACAGGCCATCCTGGACTGGGTATTGTGTAATAAGACAGGAATAATTGGCAATCTAGTTGTGCAAGGCCCCTTGGGATGAGCGACCATAATATGATAGAATTCTTCATCAAGATGGAGAGTGACGTAGCTAATTCTGAGACTCGGGTCCTAAATCTTAATAAAGGAATCTACAATGGTATGAGTTGGTTATGAGGATCGTGAAATGTTACTTAAAGGGATGACAGTGGATATGCAATGGCAAACATTGAAAGAGCGCATGGGTGAACTGCAACAATTGTTTATTCCTGTTTGGCGCAAAAGTAAAACAGTAAAGGTAGCCAAACCATGGCTTACAAGGGAAATTAGAGATAGTATTAGATCCAAGGAAGAGACATGCAAATAATAACGTCGGGACCTGGAAAAATTTATTAATTTTGCTTCCAATCTCCACCCCTCCATCATTTTCACATGGTCCATCTCTGACACTTCTCTTCCCTTCCTTGACCTCTCTGTCTCAATTTCTGATGATAGACTGTCCACCAATATCCATTACAAGCCTACCGACTCCCACAGCTACCTCGACTACAGCTCCTCACACCCCGCTTCCTGTAAGGACTCCATCCCATTCTCTCAGTTCCTTCGCCTCCGTCGCATCTGTTCTGATGACGCTACCTTCAAAAACAGCTCCTCTGACATGTCCTCCTTCTTCCTTAACCAAGGTTTTCCACCCACGGTCGTTGACAGGGCCCTCAACCGTGTCCGGCCCATATCCCGCGCATCCGCCCTCACGCCTTCTCCTCCTTCCCAGAAACATGATAGGGCCCCCCTTGTCCTCACTTATCACCCCACCAGCCTCCGCATTCAAAGGATCATCCTCCGCCATTTCTGCCAACTCCAGCATGATGCCACCACCAAACACATCTTCCCTTCACCCCCCCTGGCGGCATTCCGTAGGGATCGTTCCCTCCGGGACACCCTGATCCACTCCTCCATCACCCCCTACTCCTCAACCTCCACCTATGGCACCTCCCCATGCCCACGCAGAAGATGCAACACCTGCCCCTTCACTTCCTCTCTCCTCACCGTCCAAGGGCCCAAACACTCCTTTCAAGTGAAGCAGCATTTCACTTGCATTTCCCCTAACTTAGTCTACTGCATTCGTTGCTCCCAATGTGGTCTCCTCTACATTGGAGAGACCAAACGCAAACTGGGCGACCGCTTTGCAGAACACCTGTGGTCTGTCCGCAAGAAAGACCCAAACCTCCCTGTTGCTTGCCATTTTAACACTCCACCCTGTTCTCTTGCCCACATGTCTGTCCTTGGCTTGTTGCATTGTTCCAGTGAAGCCCAACGCAAACTGGAGGAACAGCACCTCATCTTCCGACTAGGCACTTTGCAGCCTTCCGGGCTGAATATTGAATTCAACAACTTTAGATCTTAAACTCCCCTTCCCCCCATCCCCACCCCGTTTCTCTCCCCTCCCCCTTTTTTTTTCAATAATTTATATAGATTCTTCTTTTCCCACCTATTTCCATTATTTTTAAATCTAAAACTAAAACTTTGTTAGTCTTTCCACCCCACCCCCACTAAAGCTGTACCTTGAGTATCCTGCCATCCATTCTTAATTAGCACTTTTCTTAGATAATATCGCCACCTTCAACACCTCTTTGATCCTTTTGTCTGTGACATCTTTTGATTATCTGCTCCTATCACTGCTTGCTTATCCCCACAATCACCCCACCCTCAACTTCTCTCTCCCCCCGCCCCCCACCTTAGACCAGCTTATATTTCACCTCTCTCCTAACTATACTCAGTTCTACCGAAGGGTCGTGAGGACTCGAAACGTCAACTGATTTCTTCTCCACCGATGCTGCCAGACCTGCTGAGTTTTTCCAGGTAATTCTGTTTTTGCTGCAGATAGCTCAGTCAGTCAATAGAACATCACATTTTTAATATGAGTACCAGGGTTCAGGTCTGCAATTGGGTGCTGCATCCAGATTAACCAAAAATGAGTTGTTTGTGAAATAGAACAGGAAGTAGGCTGACTGCCCCCTTGAGCCTATGTTCCTATTGTCCACTGTAACTTTGGTGGAAGTTTGGTGGAAACTGCAGATAAATGGTTTGAGTAACTATTTACGCCATTTCTCCTGGATTTCCTCTGACTTTCTGCCCAAGTTACAATGGGATATTAGGGAGCCACCATTGAACATCTATCCCATACCCTTTACTTCTGATAAGAAATCCAAATTTTGTGGATAAACTGCGATTTACATCATCACCCTTATGAAACTTAGGCCAGAATTTTCCCATCAGCGATTTGGGGGCGGGCTCGCTCGCCAACATGAAAATGATGTGAAATGACGTCGGGAGGAACCCCTGATGTCATCCTGGTCCCTTTATACTTTTAGGAAGGCCGGCAGACAGCAAAAACAGCTGTCCGTCCGCCGACCTGTCAATGGCCAATTAAGGCCATTGACAGGCTCATTAAGATTGTTACAGACCCTGCCCGTCCAAGCTTAAGGCTGGCGGGCAGGCCAGGAGCCCCAGTGGGCTGCTGATAATACATGAAACCTCATCCATTGGCAGGATGAAGTTTCATGTCTGTTTTTAAAAAGTTTCATAAAGTTCATGTGTTTCTTATTAACATGTCCCATCTCATGTGACATTGTCACATGAGGGGGACATGTTAATCATTTTAATATTTTTCTATTTTTGGAGTTTTTTTACCTGTCAGTAATCTCCCTGAGACAACACTTGGTCTCAGGGAGCTGTGCGCTCTTTCGTGCGCATGTGCGAAAGAGCGCGCTTTGACTGTTGGGGAATCCCTCCCCCCACCGCACAGGAAGCACAGAGCCGCTAGGCGAGCCTTAATTGTCCCGCCCACTCAAAATGGCGGTGGGCCCCGTTTCAGCGGTGGGGGTCGGCTGTCCACCCGCCGCCGAGCCGGTGGGGCCTGCACGCCCAACAAGGGCAAATTTCTGCCCTTAGTGTGAGAAAAAGTTTCAACAGACTTTAGAAAGAACATATTAATTCCTTATGAACTAATTTCATGGCAAAAAATTGAAGTAAAGAAGCAACACTGATTGCCACCGTGAGAACCTATGAACTGACAAAAAAGATGGACTGGAAAAGATAACTGGCAAGTCTGCCTCGCATTTATGATGACTGGACCATCATGGCGAGCCACGTTCAAACCCAGCAGCCGAGAATCATGGAAGAAACACTCGAATTGACAGAAAGAAGACTGAACAAATCAGACAGTACAGTTTTGAATTGTGTGACTTGGCTTCTCCCTCAGTTGAATTGCCTCAGAGATATCTGAACAGAAGTCTTTGCAGCTATTTTGTCAAGTCAGACTGGGAAGGTGTGCAACTCTATTTTACCTTTTTATGTATTCCATGTGAATTACAAGAACCACTATGAGCCTAAATCTAGAGGGAAAAAAATGTTATTTTTGTTGCAACTTTGAATTGGTGTAATGTCACAATCCCTACTTTTACATCAAACAGCCAAATGGTAACAGATCGCATTGGAGGATAAATTCTGCCCCAGACTCATAAATACTTATAAAGGCTCATAAAGACTTAACCTGTAGCTTGTGTGCCAGATTTTATTAAACTTGAAAAATTGATTCCCCTTCAATATCTGTTTAATTGTTTCTAAATTAGCAATTATATTAAATTTGTTTGGAAGAGATTTTCAATATATTGGAGCTACATTGGCAAGTGATGATTTTTCAAAGCCTGCTATGTACTACTGTTATATACAGTGATCTATTCTTGAAATAAGCCAGCATATCTCTTGGGGGGAGATGTGATGCAGTCTGTGTGCTGACATTGTAAATATCTTCAGTCAGAATTTCCACAAAAATCATAAACATGTTCTCGCAGGATATGATTGAAATTTCAGTAGAACTACTAAGAAAGGCAAATCTTCTTCATTATATGTTGCTTAATTTTGCTTGAGATACCTGCAATGATGGTAACGCCACATTCATCATATTCCTTAGCTACCCTGAAATCCTTCAACCTGTGTGCTGATGGTTAGGCATGAGCTTCCAAAATTTTGACCCTGGAAGGAACAGTGATAAATGTCGAGCATTGATATGATAGTGTGTGACTTGGAGTGGAACTTGAAGCTGGAACTTGGTGAATCTCTTCATTGCATCTTATATGTTGTGTATCCTGTAGCAATTGTGCCATGATGCTGTAGGGGATAGATATTAGGTCACCTAGGGCGCATTGCATCACACTTCTGAGTTGAGTGTTATACATGGTGGAGAAGTTTGTGAAGTCAGGGTTGAGCTACTTATTGCACCATTCAATGAGCCACTGTGTTGGTTTGGTGGTCCAGTAACTTTCTGGTTAGAATTCCCCACTAACCATGCAAATTATTTTGGAGATACAGTGGCTTTGTTGAAGATCAAATGGAAATGGCTAAAATTTACTTTTTTATAAATGATTACTCAAGGCAAAGGAAGTTGCAGAGGCAGGAAATATTGGGACCAAGATTTATGAACTCTGCATTTTAGAAAATAAACATACTGGTAGTTCATTGTTGAAGCTCTCAAGTTAACTAGTTCTGTTTCTCTGTAACACATGACTATAGCATCTCTGTTGTGCCTTTAGCATGTTTCCCAACCAGTTTTCATTCCTGGTTCACCAAAAGCGTCTTACTCTCTTTAAAGTAATGAAATAGGTTGGGATGATTCAGGAAAGCATAAATTCAAAACCAGTAAGAGGATGCAGAGCAAAGTAACAATTTGGATAAAAATAAGTCGTGACTCAGGCCAGGACATAGAACTTAACAAGGAGAATGAGAGATTAAGGTGATATCAGGGAAAAATAGAAAAAAAACAAGTTAAAGCCAGTGGCACTTTATTTGATCATGCAAAACATTCGCAACAATAAATAAATTAATAGCGCAGATAGAAATTGGTGGATTTGATTTAATAGCCAGTAAGGAGATGTGGTTGAAAAATGAGCAAGGTTGTCAGCTAAATATTCCAGGGTACTTGACTTTTAGAAGAGAGACAAAATGTAAAAAGGATAATCAAGGATAAAACAAAGACAGCGGAGAGAAAGGACCTTACTCAGAAAAAACAGCATGTAGATTCAGTTTGGGTAGAGCAAAGTAACAATAAGGGGCAGAAAACATTTGTGGGCATAGTATATAGGTGTGTATTATTCAATAGTTGTAGTGTCAGGCAGTGTGCAAATCAGAATTAGAGGCGGATGTTACAAGGGTAATAGAGTAATCATGGGAAAAACTTTCCCCCCATTAGGGGGGCTTGTGTGGGGGTGGGCGCGAACCTGATCGGCACCCCCAATTGGGGACGTGCCGTCATTTTACATGGGTGGGCCAATTAAGGCCCACACATCGCGATGTGCACCCAGAAGTGCTGTGCACTCCCTGTGCGGGCAGGGGGGGGGGATTCCCTGAGTGGTTCCCTGCGCGTGCGAAAGCATGCAGAGATCTCCCTGAGACACAAAGGTGCCTCAGGGAGATCCATCTGACATGTGTAAGTTTAAATAGAGGGAAAAAACTTTTGAAACATGTCCCCTCATATGACACTGTCACATGAGCTGGGACATATCAAAGAATGAATGTAAACATTTTTATTGCATTTTAAAACACTTCATGAAATCTCATTCCGCCTGTGGTTGAGGTTCCATGAAAAATGCGAAGGCCGCCTGGGCTCTTCGCCTGCCCGCCAACCTTAAGGTTGGATGGGCAGCTCATTTAATTGAGTTAATGACTATTTAAATGGCATCAATAGGTCTTTGACAGTTTGGCAGGTGCACAGCTGAGTCGGCTGCACGCCCGCTGAACTGACAATCTAAATGACGCCAGGACGCACACTCGACGTCACCGCACTTCATTTTACGCGTCAGCGAGCGGGCCCCGCCCCCACTTGCCGACCAGAGAATTCTGCCCTAAGGGATTTTATAATTCAGAAAATGATGACCAAGAAACTAATAAATAGAAAATAGAATATCAGAGTAAACTAGCAAGAGATATAGAAACAAATTACAAAAGCTTCTAAATGTATGTTAAAAATAGAGATGAGTGTTGGTATGCAGGTGCAGCAAGTGATTTGGAAGGCAAATGGAATCTTGACATTTAATACAAGGGAATATAAAGTAGAGAAGTTTTGCGACAGTGGTACTGGGCACTGGTGTGACCCCATCTGGAATACTGTGCATAGTTTTGATCTCCTTGTTTAAGAAAGGACATAATTGCATTAGAAGCAGTTGAGAGAAGGTTCATTTGATTGATTCTTGGGATGGAGGTGTTATCTTATGAGGAAAGTTGGACAGGTTGGGCCTGTATCCATTGGAGTTTAGAAGAATAAGAGGTGATCTTATTGAAACATATAATATCTGGGGAGACTTAAAGGGTGGATGCAGAAAGGATGTTTCCCCTTGTGGGACAGACCAGGGCTCGGGGACACAGTTTAAAAATAAGGAGTCACCCATTTAAGACGAAGATGAGGTGAATTTTCTTCTCTAAGAGGGTCATGAGACTCTAGAACTCTCTTCCCCAGAGAGTGATAAAGGCAAGGTCACTGAATATTTTTAAGTCAGAGGTAGATAGATTCTTGATCAACAAGGGAATCAAAGGATATTGGGAACAGGCAGGATAGTGGCATTGAGGCCACAAGCAGATCAGTTATGATCTTATTGAATGGCGGAACAGGTTCGAGAGGTCGAATGGCCTACTCCTGCTCCAAATCCATATGTTCGAGTGAAAATAAATGTGGGCCCCATACAGATAGAGACAGGAGAAATTATATTGGGAAATGAGGAAATGGCAGACATATTAAACAAATACTTTGTTCCTGTTTCATGGTAGAAGACACAAAAAAGATTCAGGAAATAATGAGAAACGAAGGGGGTGGGGGCGGATTTTCACCATGGAAGCAGAAAATAGATGTTGGGTCTGTCTTTATGTCAGAAACCCGCCTCCAGTGGGAAGCTGACCGAAGTTCAGATTTTCACCTGTTTGTGCCCTTGATTGATATGGAGTCAGGTTTCCTGTCCAATTAAAGCCAATGGGGACAGGAATGGAGGCGGGTCAAATGAAGTGGGGGACTCATTCAAACTCCCATAGCAGCCATCACTGAGACTGCTGGTTGTCCTGAGGGAGAGAGTTTGTGCTAAAGCCCTTGTCACTGCACCACAGGAAAGCGAAATGCCACAGGAAAGCCAGAGGCTTAGCACCCATGAGGGAGAGGAATGAACTCCTCTTCCTGGACGGTGGTAGGAGGAGGCCACCTCATTATGCAGCAGGGGCACTTCTCTATTCAGTGTCATCTCCCTCTATCTCCAATATCTCCTCCTTTTTTACCTCTTGCTCCTGATCCTCCCCCTTTGAGCCACCTCCTTCTAGGGCCTCACCATCCTCATGGTCCACACATCCATGGAGGGCCATGTTATGGAGAGTACAGCAGACCACCACAATGACCAAGACCCTTGCAGGAGGGTGTTGCAGGCACTGCCTGATTGGTCCAGGCACCAGACCCAGTGTCCTCTGAGCCTGGGATACCCCATCAATTGTGAATTTGATATTTTGTTCAGCCTTGGTGAAGAGGGAGTCTGTCACCTTGGTGATGCACCAATGTGCAGCTGCCTGTGAAATGCTATAGAGGTCCACATTGGCAAGGGCACAGACGTCTGTGACTATCTGCCAGGTGTTGCAGTGTCCTTTGGCATTGGTTTGCAGTTATCTACACGTATCTTCACCTTTGCTTGTAGATCCTGTTCTAAGGGCAGTGTGTCCTTCTCCTCCATATCCCTTGTCCCTCTCTTCTGGCATCCTGATACCTGGTGCTCTTCCCTTCCTGTGCAGGCTGCTGCTCCTCATCTCCAATGGCCTCAGTTTCTGAGGGTGCAGCATCCATTCCCAGATGCAGCTTTCCTGTTGCTCAGATGAAGGCCAAACAGCCTTGCCCACTGATCCAATGTCCATGAGATCCTAGGAGGGTGATGACTCCTGAACTGACAAAGCTCTTAATGCTGGCTCCTCCCCTGACCAGTGATGGGCTGCTACCATGTTAAATACAAAGGGGTAAGCCCTTTAACCTATGAATAGCATGAACACTTGTCATTTTAAACTTTCTGGCCTCCATGACTCACCCTGGCATGATCCCCACCTGCCTTCTGATGGTCCTGAGCACTGGCTGCTCCAAGATTCAAAAGATTTGCAGAAACAGGCTTTTATCAAGTTTAAGTACTTCATTTGGCCTTTTTGAAGCATGGGTGAGATCAGTGACCTGCACTCCCCAGCACCCTTACAAAGATTGGAGACAACAGAAACAGAGGCTGCACAACATTGCTGCCATTTTTTAGGCTGCCCATCTCCATTCAGGCCCAAATTGGGCCATGAAAACCTGGCCAATAGGTCTAGTGAGACTAAGGAACTTAGAGAAATTACTATTAGTAAAGAAATAGTATTGGTTAAATTAATAGGGCAAAAAGCCAACAAATCCCCTGGACCTGATGGCCTACATCCTAGGATTTTAAGGAAGTAGCTACAGCAATAGTTGGCAGAACATTCAGCTCGGTGAGCGGGGGTGGAGGCCCACTCGCCAAGGCGTAAAATGACGCAGGGTGACGTCGGGTGTGTGTCCCAACGTCACTGCGCGTCATTTAGGTTTTCAGTTCAGCGGGCGCGCAGCCCATCGAACTGTCAAAGGCCTATTAGGGCCTGTTAAAAAGCAATTAAGGCAATCAGCCGAGCTGCCCGTCCAACCTTAAGGTTGGAAGAGCCCAGGCGGCCTTCACATTTTTCATAGAACCTCATCAACGGGCGGGATGATGTTTCATGAATGATTTAAAATTTTCAGAAATATTTTATTAAAATTAATGCACTTGTCCCAGCTCATGTGACAGTTTCACATGAGGGTACATATCATAAAAAAATTTTCAACACTTTATTAAACTGTTTAAACATAAAGCTAATCTCCCTAAGGCAGCTCTGCACCTCAGGGAGATTTCTGCATTCTTTCACGCGCGTATGCGAAAGAGCGCACTCCCGACTCAGGCAACCCCACCCCCACCTGCACAAGGAGCACACAGCACTTCGAGGCACACGTCACACTGGGTGGGCCTTAATTGGCCCGCCCACGTAAAATGGCAGCGCCCAACCAATCGGGGATGCCGATGGGCTGTGCGCCTGCCCCCACACAACCCCCCACAATGGGGAGAAAATTCTCCCTAGTGGATGCCTTGGTTTTGCTCTTCCAAAATTCTCTATATTGTGGACTATGTTTTGCTCTTCCAAAATTCTCTATATTGACCCCGTGGATTGGAAGGTAGTGACAGTAACCCTGCTATTCAAGAAAGGAGGGAGAGAGAAAATGGGAAACTATAGGCCAGTTAGCTGACATCAGTAATAGGGAAAATGCTAGAATCTATTACTAGGGACATGGCAGGGCACTTAGAAAATCATGCTATGATTGGGCAGAAGCAGAAATTGTGCTTGACAAATTTTTTAGGGTTTTTGAGTTTGTAAGTAGCAGGGCGGATTACGGGGTGGGGGGGGGGTTGGTGGGGGGGTGGGGGGGGATAGGCGCGGGCGGCAAATGGATGCAGTGTATTGGAATCTTAAGAAAGCATTTGATTAATTAGGGTTCATGCGATTGGGTTAATATATTAGCATGTATTGACGATTGGTTAACAGACAGAACACAGAGAATAGGAATAAATGGGTAATGTTCAAGTTGGCAAGCTGGAACTAATGGGGCACTGCACGGATCAGTGCTTGAGTATTTGAGCTATTTACAATCTATATCTAAGTTTGTTGGCAATCCAAAGTTAGGTAGGGAAAGTAAGCTGTAATGTAAAGAGGCTGCAAAGAGATATAGGCAGGTTAATTAAGTAGGTTGAAACATGGCAAATGGAACATTGGGAAATGTAAGGTTACCCACGTTAGTAGGAAGATTGGAAAAGCAGAATGTTTGCGAGATGGTGAGAGAATGGGAAATGTTTGCATTCAGAGGGATCTGGGTGTTCTTGTTCACTAATCGCAGAAAATTAACATGCAGACACACTGTTTCAGGTTTAAAGACAGCAGTGCTTCTTCTTGCTTGCTTTCCTTGTCCTTTTTCAGCAGCTTTTAGCAGATTTGAACATTTGTGTGTGCCTGGATACTCTTTGTCATCTCTGCAGAATTTCCAGGATTTTAAATCTCTATTTTAGCTCCACTTCCTGACACCATGGGCTGAATTTTCTGGCTGAGGTGCGGGTAGTGGAGCCCGCACTTCAGCGCCTTAAAGTGTCATGCGCTGACATCGGGCGAGCGTCCCGACGTCAGTGCGTGGCATCGCAATATTTAGCTGGGCGGTCGCAAGGTACCCAGGCAGATCCCACGACGCCTACATCCTCAGACACTCCCAGGTACCGAGGTTCTTCAGTGCTCCAGCCCGGCTGGATGGTTGGCTGCTGGGTGACAAGGGCTATCCCCTCAGAAGGTGGCTCATGACGCCTCTCTGCTATCCAAGAACAGAGGCTGAGCAGCGCTACGATAGGAGCCACATCACCACAAAGGCTGTGATGGAGAGAGCCATCGGTCTTCTCAAGATGCACTTCCGTTGCCTGGACCGCTCAGGGGGCGCACTCCAGTACCCCCCAGATCACGTCTCTGTGATAGTGGTAGCATGCTGCACCCTGCACAATCTTGCACTGGAAAGGGGGGATGCAGTTGATGATGAAGACCTTGACGCCCCGGATGAGGCTGCACATGATGAATCCAGCAATGGCTCAGAGGATGAGGAAGCACAGGGCGATGATGAGGGGCAGCACGCCGACCCACTACTACACCAAGGAGTCAGCGACATCTGGGACACTTTAATCCAACGAACCTTCAGCTAGCTCCACACACATGGATCAGCAAGACCAGCATTGCCTGGCGCTTCCACATGTGGCACTTAGGTGCTACATCTTCCACCTCATCAGCTGCAACTAAGGGTTTAGTGCAGAAACATCAATGTCCACTCAAACACTCATGATATGTCTGTGAAACATACAAATGCAGCACAAAGGAAACACCCTCAGCCATGGTCAGAAAAGTGGACTTTATTACCACCAAAATAAACAACAAACGTCACTCTGACGCACATAATGAAACATTCCCTAATCTAGGGCCAACACAAAATCACCAGTGACATACCCGTGGAGTGCCTAACGTGCCTTATGCTTACATTTGCGGGTGCTACATCTAGGTGCCGCCCCATCGCTCGGAGTGGCTTGTGAGACAGACTGCTGACTCTGCTGTCCTGTTGGCCTCGATGACCTTGGCAGGCATCCTCTAGCCCATGGAGCCTGTGCTGGCCCCGCCTGGGAGGGAGTGGCCAGTTCCAGAACTGGCACCTCCCCAGTTGTCGCAGCCTCAACAGATGCAACTGTCACTGGCAGAGGGGCAGAGGAGCTGCTGTCTCATCGGGAGGGCCCTGAGAGGAGCTCGCAGCGACGACAGGCAGCTGCTGCGCCGACGTGAGGTCACTTTGGACCTCCCTGCTCACCGTAGATGGATGGGCACCGAGCGGCGACACTTGGTGCCCAGAATATCTCCCACATTGCGAATGACCACCTGTGGCCATTAGCGCTGTGAGGGCTTGCAGGTCAGAGCGTAACCAAATCAGAAGATTCTCAGTCTGCTGGAAGCCCCTCTCCTTGAGAGTCGCCAATCTCTCATTGGAGGAAGCCTGAAGCTCTGTTCTGAGGTTCATGCCATCACTGACACTCTGCCTGGATTCCTCCACGACAGGGACCAAGTGAAGCACACCCTCATGCAACCCTGCCAGATGCTCCCACACACCCTGCCACTTGTCTTGCAGCTGCTGCATGGCTGACATCTCCAGAAGCACATCATCACTGCCCGACTCAGCATGTGCCTGGTCCCCTGCAGTCCTCCGGCTGCTGGCACCATCGGCACTCTCTGTCCGTGCCATCTCCTCCAGCGATTGTGAAGTCCCCTCTCCATTGTGCCCCGGGACACTAGCTGACGTCATAATCCCCACTGATGTGGTAGTTGCTGCGCTGGTGCCTGGCTCGCTGAAATGATGTGCCGCAAGTTGCAAGTGATGCCCCTCAGGTGTGGAGGGGGGGCTCTGGACTTGTTCCTGGTGGCCATACAGTGGTGATGTTGAAATTAACAACAAGGACAGTGCATCAGCGAGCGTTCAATCAGTAACACCTTTCATCCCCACCCCCCTTCCCCCACCCCCAGGCTCATAATGTGCTCAAACTTCAACTTCAAGAACCTAAGGAGACGAACATTGGTGGGGTGGTAAATAGTTAAGAGGAGGCCCAAACATTACACGCGCATACAGACAGGCTGGTCAGATGGCCTAAGGAATGCCACATGGAATGTTATGTGGATAAGTGTGAGGTTAAGCACTTGGGCAAGACAAACAAGGTACGGGAATACAGGAGAAATGGTAGGACCATGGAAAGTCACAGCAATTACAGGGACCTTGGTGGGCAGACCCGTTAAGGTAGCAGAACAGGAACATAAGGCGTTTTACAAAGTCAAAGCCAAACTTGCCTTTATTAGCCGAGGAATAGAATGTAGGAAAAGGGAGGTCATGTTGCAAGTGCAGAAAACGCTGTCGAGGCCACAGCTACACTTCTGCGTTCAGTTGTGATCTGCGCTTCATGGGAGGGATGTGATTGGAGTAGGGAGAGTGCAGAGGTTCCTGACCAGGATGCATGCTGGCCTGGAGAGTTGGAGTTATGAGGAAACATTGCATACACTTGTGACATTTGCCGTGGAGCACAGGAGATTGACAGGTCACATTATTGACCTTCATACTGTTATGAGGGGCATAGAACGGGTGGACAGAAGGCAACATTTCCCCTTGGCGCAGGGATGACTAACATGGTGGCATTTATTTAAGTTGAGTGCCATGAGATTGACAGGTGAGGTGTTGAGGACCTTTTGGACAGAGTAATGTGGGACACACTGGCTGAAAGGGTGGTGGAGGTACCAAACCCCCTAAGATGCAATAAGTATTTGGCTGTGCAGCAGCAATGCCATGGCATGTTAGGCCATGGGGATAGTGGTCACAAATGGGATAAGGTGACTTTGGAAGGTGCTAGAGATGAGCATCCTCAAGGGGCCGAGGCACCTTTGTGTATGACCCACATGTCTGACTGTATCAGTCTGCGAATGAGCAGTGTTGCTGCATTAACGATTGCAGCAGCCATCAGTGGTTTGGATGGTGGGGAGACAGAGTGGATGGGACTCTGGCCCTCAAATACCTGGCCGCTGGACCCCAGCCTCGCCGACACCTGCCGACCTGACTACCTGCCTCCTCCCCAGCTCCATGGCCTGCTCCTCATATGTGGTGAGGTGCTGCAACAGGACGTGCCCACCACCAGTCCGTGCCGACGCTCCCAGGTATTGTTATCTGTTTTTGCCTGCAGAACAGAGAAGAGGATTTATTGGGGCTGATCGCTCATGTACTCTGCACTCACACGCCGCACCCCAACCACAGTGGCCCATCTGAGGCCTCCAGCGGCTCCTGTCCACACTACTGGTGATCAGTCCCCAGAAGATAGTACGGCTGGTCCCAACCCCCTCCCCCAACGGCCACCTTGTACACATTCGGCGTCCATCACTTTGAATAACACACGGGTCTTAGCGCCCATGGCAAGGAGGCGCAACTAGGTGCGGCACTGAGGCCAGCAGATGGCACTTGGCCATGACACCTTGAGGCTCTCCTTCCACCATCTCATCACCGTCAATAAGACATGTGCCGGAGTTCTGAGTATGTGTCTAGCTGCCTCCCCTGCAGGTTGCCCCCAGACTACTCAAATGCGACAAACACCAACATATGCCGCAGGGAGAACCCATCTTCTCCTCAACCACTAAGGCTGATGTAAGCATGGTCACTATCTGTTTGCCCACCCAGCGTGTGCCAAATGCCCAATGCAGTAATGACACTAAGACGTTGCGGGGGGGTGGGCCTCAAAGGCTAAGGCTACCTGCTGGGTAAAATGGCTAAGGCTGACATGGTACTCACCCTTCCAGAGCGCAGTAAATCATTGAAGTGCTTGCGGCACTGGGTTCCTGTGTGCCACACAGCATCTTGAGAGCTTACAGCCTCTGCCACCTCCTGCCACACCTGCCTGGTCACGTGGGGGGCCCTCTTCCTCCCATCCTCCGGAAACAACACCTCCCGATGATTTGACACCTCTTCCAGGAGGACAGCAAGGCAGGCACCGAAGAACCGAGGGGCACATTGGCCCCCCCGCTGGCTTACCCTGCAGCCTGCCCCCCTCCTCCTCCTCTGCCCTCACCTCCTCTGGAGCCCGGTCGCTGGCCATGGGGAACAGCCTAAAGGAGGCTGCCTGGCTTTTCTTTATACAGACTGCTGGTTCCCCATTGAAACCGGTGCTCTGAACACGCCCGCTGCAGATTTGAATTTCCTGCTGTACACGGGAGTCTGCAACGCACTGGGCGGGCTTAAATTGGCCCGCCCGCACAAAATGGCGGCACGGCCCATTTCGCCGGCAGCGATCAGCTCCATGCCCACCGCCAATTGGGTCGGGCCTGCCCGCCCAACGAACAGAAAATTCAGCCCCCATGTTTCATGCTTAAAGACAGCAGTGCTTCTTCAGTGTCTGCCTCTGCGAGAAGTCTTTATTGAACTAATCTCAAGATGTCTGCCTACAGAGAATGCCTCATGGCAGAGATCACCTGACTATGGAAAGCCAGGTAGGACATATAGAACTGATTGTATTTCTGACCAAACATACTCCAAGCAATTAGGACAGCAAACAGTATACAAAAGCAAAGTATTGCGGATGTTGGAAACCTGAAGTAAAAACAGAAAATGAGGGAATTTCTCAGCAGGTCTGGCAGCATCTGTGGAGAGAAAAACAGAGTTAACATTTCAGGTTAATGGATATCAGATGGATACCACAGTAAAAGTGAACACAGTCAAAAGGCAGAGTAAAGTCCCCTCATGATGAACTAAAGTGTTTCCTTGAATTTGAGTGACTATTAATACTTTATAGAATCATAAAAGCTGCAGTGTTGGAGAATTAAACTTGAGTGTTCTACACATATCCCTTTTCATGCCTATGGACCATATTGTTTTCGGTCCTTTCTTTTCAAATATGTTTCCAGTCCATGTTCTAGTCTTTGCCTCAAAACCAATTTGATTTTAATATTTTCCTGTGTTCAAATAAAATTCTTCTAATTCCTCACTTCATCCTTC
Organism: Cetorhinus maximus; assembly: GCF_964194155.1. Lineage (NCBI taxonomy): Eukaryota > Metazoa > Chordata > Chondrichthyes > Lamniformes > Cetorhinidae > Cetorhinus > Cetorhinus maximus. Next base: position 84,106,486 of record NC_135879.1, read on the forward strand.
AAGTGTGAATTTTGAGTCAACTCTTTGTTTCCAATTGGCCAACTAGTCAAAGCAATCTTTCTTTGTTCCCTCAAAACGGTTCAAGAATTTGAAAGCCTTAAGATTCTCCATAAGTTTTTCTATTCCAGTTGGGAAAGAAACAAATTGTTGGAAACTATGTTTGTAACTTTACCTTCTCATTCCTTGTATCATTCTAGTGATTCTGCAATCTACCATTTTTTTTAAGGTTTTAGTATTCTGCTGTAGTATCGATTGGCCACCAATGTGCACCATACTCCAAATGTGGCCTAACCAATATCCTGTACACAATTAATATCATTTGCTTGTTCTTATGTGGTGTCACATTATCTTTTCACCACAAATCACCCAAGGTGCTTTCTGAAAACAAACCGAACCGCAGCTCCACTTACAGAACCTGACATTTTTAAACTCTAAAATAAGATTTTTAACAAAATTAAAAATAAGGTGTTAAACAAAATCTTAGAGTTAAAAAAATCACAATAATGTGATTTAGATTTACCTGTTGAATATTCTTTTATGTTTTTAAAGTTTGATTAGAAGGTCTTGGGTGTTTTTCCAGAAGGCTAGGCTCAGACTTTGTAGCTGAATGAAGGTTGTGCAGTAGTGTACTCAATTTCTCAGATGCATTAGTCTATTTGTACATCTGAGCTGTTGAATATTTCCTTGGAAGTATTTACGCAAATGAAGGAAAATTAGAGAGAATATTTCAAAAGCTTCATTCAGGGAATATGTTGTTGAATATGTTTTTTGTGTGCGTGCAAGAATGAAAAATGGCAAACTACTGAATACAGTTGTTACAGGTTTTATTTTGAGTTCTATGAACTCCAGAAGGTAATGGCAAAATGAGAGATAGTGTTTTGATATGAAAGGTGGTAATTGCCAGGCTGACCAAATCCCAAAAGGAAACTTGGTCAAGCTATCTATCACAACGATTTTGCAATTTGTATTTATTATGAGAAGGTATGTGTACTGAAGTCAGAAGTAAAGACTCCACTACCACTTTTGGAAATTTTAAATATTAAGTTAAAACATTTATTAACAAAGGAAAAGAAAACTTAAACACAAGATTATAGTTACACAGTTAAATTTAGTCTTACAACATTTTCAAAAAAATTCTCCTTGGCTAGACTCACAAATAAACATCCTTTTGCAGGCAACAATCTATATAGATTCTTAACTTATACAAAATCCTGTAATTTTACCACAAGGCACCCACTGTTACTATAGGGGAGGCATTTCACAATCTTCTCTCTCCCTCTTACCCGACAATGGAAATCAAAGGCTTTTAACAAAACCTTGCTTTCTGGAACAAACAAACGCTTCTCTGGGGTGGCTAGAGGCTGCTACTTTCCCAGCCTGTCTTCGCACAGCACAGTCTACTAGATCACATGGCCACATCCCTCATTTAGCTTTCAACCTTTCCTTTAATTCATTTTCCCCTTTCATTTTTAAACACATTGTTCTAAACTTTCTGTGAAAGATACCTTTCCCAGAATATAAAAATCTTTCCTGTTGTCTTCATGGCCACTACTTTCAGGAAAAATACACTTAATAACTTTTCTTTATTTATTTATGATATTTGCCAGCTGTAAAACTTCCTTTGATTTCTCTTTAAAACTCAACAGCTAAAAATTTAACTCCTCACTCATCTCCTAATGCAACTTCCTATTCATGTTGTAATTACTGGTATCCTTGGCTTGTCCATCTCCACTTCAAAAATTTCTGCTTTTACCCCCATCCCTTTGATGATTTAAACCTTGCAGTCTTCAGTTTAATTAAATTAGTCACACACACACACACATGCAAACATACACACAGCCCCCACAAGCATGTTTCACAGTATTCCACAGTAATATTGGAAAAAGTGATATTTTCCTTTATAATAGATGGAGATTTTTAAAAAAGGCAATTTGAATTTTGAAGAAAGCCATTATCATCTGTACTTTCTTGACATTGAGGGCTGTGAAGGTTCAGGATTCAGAGGCTTGTAGGCCTGGCGGATAGTTAATACACCTACTTATATTCACAAAAATCAGTTAAAAACTTCTTTGCAAACTTTGCTTATGTGTCCTGCAGAAGTCCCTTTAAGAAACACTGCTTAGGTCATTCAAAGTTCAGTACCAATGGCTGGAGCATGCAGGACACATGCCACCAAAATTACACCAGCTGCCCAATTTGACTAGGGGTGTGAGGTACCTCCCTGTTTCTGACGAGTGCCTGCAGCACTCACTTCAAGGCCCCTAGCCTCTTTCAGGGAAATTGACAAAAATGATATGTAGTTATGGGCTAGGGAGAATGGAAAAAAGTTGAGGGTAGAAAGCTTTCTGGCCTCTTGCTACCTACCTAGGGGTGGTAGATGGGAGGGGGCATCTGGGGGGCTAAGAATGAGATGATTGACAGAACAGTAATAGGGGAGGAAAGTGGATATTTCAGTGAAGAAGAGGTAAGAGTAGCAATGAGAGTAAACGCATAATGCTAGGAGCAAAATAGTAATAGGAGGAGGAAAAGCAAAGAGATAGGGTACTTGACAAGAGTGAAGTGATGGTGAAAGTATGAGCAATGAGCCAAGGGAGTGGGAAGGGGCACCACTGATGACTACAGGCTACATTTTCCTACATCGCCACTAAAAAATGATGTCCCTAACTCTCTGCCACACCACAGCACACCTCTCATCATTTCCCATGCAGGCAGAAGGAAGAAATGAAAAAAAGAGAAAATCATAGAAGGTTAAAGAGAGAAGTAAACAGTGAGTTATGTGTAGAGAAGCTAAGAGAAGAGGAAAGAAAGAAGAACAGAAGACGAGTGAAAGGAAGACCATATTCTGTATCTTTTGTGCAATGTTGTGGGAGATCTTGCTTTAAAATTATATCAAAAATTATATTAAACTTTATGGTAGGAACATTCATACACATCTGGTGGAATTTTGTTGTGCAATCGAATTAGAGAAATGTTTGCTCTGCAGACAACTGTTCAGAAAAACATTAGTTGATTCAAAATGAACTGACTAAAATGTTCCAGACACAAAGGAAGTTTTCCTGAGCCTTTCATGTATTCAAACGTTATCAAATAAATTGGCTGAAACATAATGGGAAATAATCCTTAGCAGATGAGGCTCTCAGAAAATACAAGATGATGTTTTAACCCATCTATTAAAGATATACAGATGGACTGTGACCTTTTTTCCTAGAATATTAGTCTTATCAGTGGTTTAGGAGCTTAATGTGAAGCATAAACAGACAAAATGTAGCACATTTTAATTTCATCATGAATTTGGGTAAATAGATGCATTAAATAAAGACATGAAATTTTGAAAAAAAAGTGTGTTGTGCAATATGAGAATGAAATGGTAGCATTATATTTACAACAAAGATACGTAACGAAGATTATATATTCATTCACTTCAAACCCATCTACAGTTATGAAGTATTTTATATTGGTAACTCTTATTTTCAATGCACTATTCCTCACCATTACCTTATTGTTTTAAAACTGTCCAAGATTTTGTTTATGCCTTAGGCACCCACGTTAGAAAACAATTCAGATTTTATGCTCTGCCTTTACTACATCAAATAGACAGTCAATCTTGGTAACATAATTTTACTTCTTTAAACAATAAAGGAAGCAAAATTTGGCTCGGTAATGCCTGTTTTTGGGTAGCACAAGACCTCTTAAGGTTCCATATTGGTGTGCCCCAGCATGAGTGTGTACTTCTGATTCACCTCACTTAACATTCCACAGTGTTACATTCAACCCACCTACAACCTGCCTTCCATCTCAGCGCCCCATATGAAGTAAGCTCCCTGAGTATGGTTACCAGCAGACATTCTGTGGACCAAGGAATGGGAAACATGGGAAGTCACTAACAAGCTGCTTGTGACAAACCCCATCTGTCAAATAGCAGGCTTTGATCTACCATGGCAGGGGTGGTTCTTGCTGAACAGGTTCAGGACAAGTCAGGGTCCCTGTGCAGCCAACCTCCCCTGCTGGGGCTTCAGTACAAACCCCTTATGCACTTACTGAGGAGTGTCCCCTCTACAGACTAAGTAGCAGATTATTCACCTTAAATTCAGCTAATGAGGAAACGATCTCTTAGCCCCGGGGATTTGCATTTGCTAAATAAAAAGAAAAGCATGCACATCTGATACAATTTGTGCCAGATGCCATGTTGGTTAAGGGGTTAACACATTCACACCTAATGTCCACCAGAAGTGTGCAAAGCAGGTAGGTCATAGTGTAGATAAGTGTGCAACTCTGACTTGATGTCATTTTGGAGTTCCAATCTCCAGATAATGTCCTCTCTTAAAGCACAGTGAGTGATGGGAATGTGTTTTATTGAACAGTGTGTGACATTGTGGGCAGGATGGAGATAGCATTTGAACATGTATTCACTGACCTTGACCACTTTTGTGAGGCCGTTGAACTTTGTCTGGCACAGTCGCCAAGTCGTTAGGGCCAGGATCCTTGCATTGATCTCTGTGGCTATCTGCTCCAATTCCCTTCAAAGTGTCTATCTGGAGGGCCTGCTGGTCCTCTGCAGAAAGATTAGCTGCTTCCTACTTTCTGCCTCCATCACCAAACCTTCCATTGCTGCATTGGAAACCATGAGAGTGCTCTCTCTGGCCTGTTGCTCCATTACTCCTCTTTTAACCAGTCTTAGAAACTCTTCCACAAACAGCTTCAGTCCCTGCAGCAGCCTGAATGCACTTCAGCTTAAATAAGTGAAGGCTAGCTTCAACTCACGCTAGCCCTGCACGAAGGTGTATCCCCTGCTGAGTACACAGTGAGTCAGCAGTGCACATAGCACCGGACTGTATGATGGAGATGAGCAGGCAGCACAAAGTTTGCATGCTGCCTGCATCACCTCAATCAGATACAAAGCAATTGTGCCTGCAAACAGGTCTTATCCAATATGTTATCCCTCTGATCTTCTATATTCTTCAGAAGGACAGCATGGTAGATGTTGGCTTTGTGTGATAATATAAAATAAGCTATCAAATTGCTGATACCTGTTTTCCATTCTTGCATAAAATCAACATCCTCCCCGATACCTCCAGCGACACAGTACTCCCTCACTCTTGGCTGAAATATCAATATCTACTCAAATCCTTAAGGGGCTTGAACCTACAAACTTCATGACTCAGATGCTTCCTACAAACCAAGATGACACTTAGGCATTTGTTACTAATGATTCATTAGCTATGTTAAATCGTTGCCTCTATTTTCTCCTTGCTGTTTCCATGATCCAGACATTGTTGAGAACATAACAGTATGTGAATGATACATACAACTTTTAATGCACAAATTGGCCAGCAACTTGTGGCAATAAAGAGATGCCTCATGAATTGCAGATCACCACAAGTTGCTGGTCGATTTGTGCAGTTCTGCCGATTAGCAAATAAACAGCCTCCCACCCTTAACCTTCCCCTGAGTTTGATGAAGCTGCTGTATTTGCATATTAGTTGCTCATTAAACCCACCACAGAAAGTTAAATCTAGTAATTAATAGTGTAAGTTCATACGAACATACGAACAAGGAGCAGGAGAAGGCCATTCAGCCCCTCGAGCCTGCTCCGCCACTTAATAAGATCATGGCTGATCTGATAATAACCTCAAATCTGCATCTCACCTACCCTCAATAACCTTTCACCCCCTTGCTTACCAAGAATCTATCCACCTCTGCCTTAAAAATATTCAAAGGCTCTGCTTCCACTACCTTTTCAGGAAGAGAGTTCCAAAGACTCACAACCCTCTGAGTGAAAAAATTTCGCCTCATCTGTTTTAAATGGGTGACCCCTTATTTTAAACAGTGACCCCTTTTAACTTTCTGATAGCTGTTAATATCTGCCAATCAACCTCTCTTGTCCAGAACGGGAACAATTGTAAGCGTGGAGTAGAATTCCTTCGGGTAGTTGCTTCACGAGGTAATGAAAAAGTAAAATGTTCGGATTCTTTTTAAAATATTTTGTTCTTTCCTTTCTGTCTTTTCTTCTCTCACTTTTTATCCAGTCTTTCTTTATCACTCCTGTACCTGATTTAAGAATGAATTCACTTCCCTTAATTCAGCCTCCTCAGTCCATTTCCTGTTTATTTCTCAATCTGTAAAATTTCATTTGTTAAGGAGATACACTGTTTGACCGAGAGCTCCTCAAGGACCCAGGTGCCTTGTTGCCCGTGCTGTGCTGTTATCAGTTCACATCTTCAGCAACATTTTAGAAAATGTTGTTTTGAAAGAAAAAGTGCACAGGCAAGTCTCACAGCACGCTGAAGGATGCCTTGCTCCAGCAATACTTTTGGCCTATATATTTTATATTTATTGATTAGGAATCAAAAACAATGAAGGGTTCAACTCGTGGAAGGATGAAGGAATAGATTTCCAGGCTTAGACCTTCCATTTCCCTGTTGACTGGGGGTATCTCCCAGAGGTCACACTGCAACTGATCTTCTGGGCTGTGTGTCATTTAAATACACTTTGGAAGCTAGCTAAAATTGTGGCAGGATTTATCTGCAGCAGATCCCTGAGGCATACATGGAAAATGAGAAGATGTCTTTTTAACCTGATTTACATCATCTGTTCATGGGGTAGTATTTCCATGGGATTCTGCACTCCCTGCTGTAGTTTTGGCAGAAGGCCATTTACACCCTTTCTCCAGGATTTATGCTGATCTTCTGTCAAAGTTACAACGGAACATTAGGAGAACCCCTGCAGATATTACTGACACATCTGTTTATAGACAAATTTATAAGAAAAAGCTGTGCCATCTCTATTGAGAATGCATTGCTCTTTTAATGTCTTTGTGAAGTGGTGCAAATTTTTCAACCTGACATATAGAAAATGATTACTTCTGTCACCTCTACCTGTGCTTGCCTTTTCCTGCTTCTTTCTTATTATACCATTACAGGACTTTTTTTTTAAATCAGTGTCTGTTTTTCACACTTTGCAGAGGCTTTGTGCATAGCCATTATTCAGCATATCTCCTCACAGGCATTCTTCCAGTTGCAATGTATTTTATCTTCGACTTCACGTAAGCTGATAAACCTGACAATTTTTTGATTAAATTCTCTTTGGACATATTTCTAAGCAAAACAGTCACACTTCCTTCTTCACAGAGTGCCTCATAATTCTATATTGATTCATTGTTTCAACCCATCAAGAGTTACTCTTCTGACTGATAGACATTTTTGATGAACAGGCAGGACAGTTTCAGAGATGTGTGAGGGATGAAATATAGGCAGTGTGGTTCTCTTTTTTGAACCCCTAGTTTTATTCAGATTTTGCCTGGGGAATTTCTGCTTCTGATTAGAAATTAATGAGATAAGTTTTTGCTCCACTCATTAATGATAGCAGCATAGGTCTAAAGTGAACAAATCAGTGTTAATTCATCCAAACTGTTTGCCAACTTTAGCAAATGGAAGAAAATGTATCCCATTGCCCTAAAAAAAAGCTCAAAAAACATAAAATCTGAATGTGACACCATAGTTTTGACAAATATTCCTACATTTTCAGCAGCACTGACCCGCCAATTTATTTTTAAAACTTAGGGCGGAATTGTCTGTGTCCGCTGGCGTCAGGCATGTTCAGCGGCGTGAGTGGACAATATAGTGAGGTGGCCAGAAACGGCTTTACGACATCGTGAAACCAGTTTGCGATCAGCTGCTCAGCCCTTCGATGGCGGGCCGCATTTGCCACCATCGGATGTCGAGAACCTCATTGTAACACATCTGCATATCATTATAAGGCCAGCCCGCTGGAATCATTCCCCCCACCACTGGATCGTCCGCCCACGTCAGCGGGAAAAGACGCTGGTGGAGAACACATTTTGACAAGTGTGACGTGCAGAAGTCGGGGCTTACCGTCAGGGCCTTGCTCACATTGCGGACGTCAGTGGAGCAGGAATTGCTGGAGTCCGACAGCAACGGCACACTGGAGGAACGTCCATGGCATGCTGGGTGGATTCTCATGGACATGGCTCCACCGCGAAACAGCCCACGGAAGGTGGAAAGTCTCAGTTGAGGGTCTGCTCACAACGGATGACGGTCGAGGGGGTGGAGAGGAAGGCCCAGCTGTGTTTGGGAGAGGAGGATGTACCGGGAGCGGTGGGGTGGGAGAGGAAGGTCTAGGATCGACTGGGAGAAGAAGAGGAGTTGGGGGGGTGGCGGTGAGGTGGGAACAAATGTGCCGGGGAAGTGAGGTTAATTGAGGGTAACAAAGTTACTGGGGGGAGGTTGGGAGAGCGGGGGGAGTACAGGGGAGGAGGGAGGTAACGCTGGAGAAGACAGCAACTGGGGGGGTGGAAGTTGAAAGGGAAGGAGTTCAGAGGTGAGAAGGAGTGTGGAGAGGGGGAGGGAATCCAGGGGAGGAAGGAGTGCAAAGAGGAGAGGGATTCCAAGGGGGAGGAAGGGGTATGGAGATGGGAGGGAGTTTGGCTGGAGGAAGAAGTGAGACTGGAGGAAGGAGTCGGCAGGGGGGAAGAACTAAAGGGGGCGGAAGAAGTAAGGGTATCTGAAGGTGTCAGGAAGGGGGAAGGAGTAAGCGGTGGGGGGGGCTTTGGAGGCAGGGGAGGGGTTCCAATGGGAGGGTGAGGTTCCAGGGAGAGAAGGGGTTCCAATAACTGGAAGGGGTATGGAGGGGGGATGTCCAGGTGGACGTGCAAGGGGGTGCTATGACGAGTCCATGACTGCATGACTGGCCCCTGGAGGGCGAACTGAGGGTGGGCATGCTACGAGGGAATGGTGAGAATGACCAAGGGCAGAGTGAGGTGGTAGGGTGGGAGGGCGAGGGTGGGGTGTATCAGTAGGAGGAATGGTGAGGATGGTTGTTGAGGACTCGGAGGCAGGCACAAACCCTGGAGGTGGGAAGGAGGAGGTCAGGGAGGCCAATGTGGATGGGGGTGGGATTTTCGGGAAGAAAGAAAGCGGCACGTCCACCTGGACATCCCTGAAAGAAGAGAGTTCTGGCTGGTAGTTCACAGAAGGGAGGTGGAAGGTGATGCTGGGGGGGCGCCAACAGAGATGGGGAAAGGAAATGGGTGACTGAGGGAGAAGAAAGGACAGGGGAGGAAATGAAATACTGTATCACCACCATCCTGTCTAAATCGAAAGTGAAATGAGAGTTGTGGCGAGATCATGTGGTGCATGGGAGTGTGATCAGTGGATGGGCAGGGATACAGCTCAGCTCAGATGGTCAACTGAAAGTGAACCCCAGCAGGCAGCATTGAAAATGCTCAGGATATTGAGGTGAGTGTGAGATGAGAGGATCTGCGTGCGTGGAAGAGTGCTTGCACGAGACTCCGAGATGCTCTGCCACAGACATACTTCTCTCTCCAGAATCAGTCGTGGGCCAGCCGCTCCCTCTGCGGTGACAGGGAATGAGGTTGAGGGGCTCACAGGCAAAGGGGACTCGGAGGGAGTGGACTGCCTTGAGGTTACTGAGTGGATGACCAGGGGTGTCCAGCTGCATCTCCTCCTCCCTTCCAGTGCCTGGGGGGTTGCCGGGGTGGCCTGACATCTTGAAGAGAAGGAGCGCCTGGAGGGGTGTCGAGATGCCCCGTTTTCTTCCCATGTTGCCACTGCAGGAATTCACCCATGGATTCCACGATGGAGCGCAGGTCTGCACACATCTCCATGTTCTGCTGGGCCAGGGTCTCCATGGCGTCTGCCATCCTACTCATGGAGACTTCCATACATACACATGTGGGCACCACTTCAGCAGAGAACAGGCGGACGCACTCCTCTGATTCACAAGTCACTCCGTTGAGGGTTTCCAGCAGCTCTGCGTGATGTTCCCACGCTTTCTGCTGTCTCTCCAGGATGAGTTGGAAGGCCAGACCCAGAGGGTCATCATCTGACTCAGGCCTTACAGATGCCTCTTCCCCAGCAGTCATCCGAGTGCTGGGGAGCTTGGCCACAACTGCCTCCCCCTGCTGTGCACACGTGTCTGTGTGGTGACCACCAGATTGTGAACCCGAGCCTGCTCTAGATCTAGGTCCCACCGAGGCATGTGTCTCTGCGCTGGTGCAGGGTGTGGGTAAGCGCTATGATGGGTCTTCCAGGCTGCTTATTTCCAGCTCTTCAATGGAGGAGGTGTCCTCTTGGCTGGAGGTGAGGATCTGGATGGAGCTGAGGGACTGGCTGACTGAGGGTGTCAGTCACTTGGCAGAGCTTCCTGTGAACCGAAGTAGAGATAATTAGTGTATGGCAGCAGAGTCAAAAACAGGAGAGAGAGCACTCACAGTTGTGTCGAGAGAGGGATGATGTGGTGCAGGATCCTCACAAGGGTGTTTGCCGCCGACCTCACTATCACCACAGGCATGGCCCATGTCCTCACCAGTCAGCGCAATGGCACGCCCCTCAAAGTGAATGAGGGACCTAAGTGGGCCACCTACCCCAGTCTGGGACCTCTCCCTGCTGATGTAAGCCAGCTTCTCCTGCATGAAAACAGATGGAGAGAGTGTGAACAGCGTGCATGGCACTGTGTGGAATGTTTGTGTGGTGAGTGGAGCCATGGACGGGATGTGGACGTGAGCTCGAAAGGATATGAGCCTGATGGAGATGTGAGGGTGTGTGTGAGAGTTAGTGGTGTTGTCCCTTGAGGTGTGAGATCCCTGTGTATGTGTGATGGGTTTGTGAGTGTGTGAGTTGAGAGTGATGGGAAGTGTGATTTACAATGGCGGAACGGAGGAGACCATTCATCCTATAGCGGCGATGGGCAGCTGTCCTCTTTTGCAGGGCATTGGAGCTGACCACCGTTGCTATTGCCTCCCAAGCCTGATTAGTGATGCTGCTGCCCATCCTGCGGCCGGAGCGGGGGTAGTGGACATCACGGGGGCCTCCACAGCATTCAAAAGGCCCTTGAGAGATGCGCCACTAAACCAGGGGGCTGGAATTTTTTTTTTTTGGTGGGGCCATCTTATCTTCTGTGCAGCAGTCCTGGGCTGGAAGCACTGAGAGGTTTGCACGTGGCTGCACTTTAAATGTGTGGCGACGGGGGGGTGGCGGGTGAAGAAGCAGCGTGGTGATGGCATGGCAGATGAATGAGAGTGTACCTGCCATCAAAATGGCATGTTTCCTGGGAATGCATAATTAATGTGGCGGGTTTGGAACAATAAGGTGTGAAAAGCTGCCATTGCGGCCGATGGGTAAAACATCGTTTTACCCACCCGCTACCGCACTTTGTGCAAATCTAGGACAATTCCGCCCTTAGAATTTAAAAAGATCATTTATCAAGCAAAGAGCAACTGGATGAAACACATTTTATCCACACTTTTATTTTGTTCTCCTAAAGATACAGAAGGTGCTGCACATTGAAACTCTATATTCGGCATCCCTTTGTCGAAACCAAATGCTCCCAGAACAGTTACAATGCTGTGTGCAGAGTAAACCTTATTCTTTATGCTTTGGCTCAAAAGCAGTAATCCTGCCTTTAATTCAGGAGGTTGTGGGTCAAACCACAGTACAGACTGGGCATCTAATCTTTTTTTTAGTGATAGTAAGAGTTCAGTGCCTACCTGTTGCAGATCCTGTCAAGATGCTTTATATGCCAGATGCCAAGAGAGCAATTTTCAACTTCAGCAAAGGTGGAAAAAAAGCGATAATGGATTGGCTGCCCTTTCTCCACTTGCCCAATATTCCATTCGGAACATAGGCACAGGAGTATGTCATTAAACACCTGAGCCTATTTCATCTTTCAATTTGATTGTACTTCAATTCCATTTACCTGCTCTTATTCCGAATCTCTTGATACCCTAACCTAACAAAAACCTATCAACCTTAGCCTGGGTTTATTCAATTGGCTCAACATCCACATCCATTTGAAGGTGAGGGTTCCAAATTTCTACCATCCTTTATGTGAAAATTTGTTTCCTGGTTTCTTTCTGAAATGGCCGCACACTAATTTTAAGATATACACTGTTGTTTAAGGTTATGAGCTCTTACTCTCCATCAGACAGAAATTGTTTCTCTGTGTCTGCGCTCTTGAATCACTTAATCATTAAATTGTCCTCAACCTTCTGAACTCAAGGGAATACAAACCAGAACCTGGATTTTCATCATCAAGGCAGGTAGCAGGAGTCTGGAAAATGCCCAGCTCAGCCTGCCTGTCTTGGAAAAAGTGTGCCCTGAGGATGAGATTTTCATTGCGCGCGCATGTGTGTGTGTGTTTGTGTGTAGGGGGGCGGTGGGGGAAGTGCAAGCTGGAGACGAGCAGCTGACTTAGTAAAAGATTTGGAGGCAGCCAGGTGACTAGGCAAGCTGTTTAAAAGGCCTCCCTCGGTGCTGTAGGATTTCGATCCAGTTGAAATAAAAACAGAAAGGCCCTTCAGCCCTCACCCCTCACAACCCTTCACCCTCCACAAATGCTCCATGACCTACCCATGCTACCTCTCATGGGGCATCATACCCCTTATGCCAAGGTTTGCCCCTCCGCTCACCCCCCCATAGTCCCTCATGCCCTCCATGCTAAACTCTGCCCTTTCACGCACACCCAATGGCCCCTCAAGCCCCCAATTCACCTACCCCTGTTCAGGGGAGGTGGCGGAGGACTGGAGAATTGCAAACATTACTCCCTTGTTCAAGAAAGGTTGTAAAGATCTGCCCTGCATTACAGACCAGTCAGTTTAACTTCGGTGGTGGGGAAACTTCTAGAAACAAATATTCCAGATTGAATTAATAGTCACATGGAAAAATTGCTGGAGTTTTTTGAAGAGGTAACAGAGATGGTTGATGAGGGAAAGGCCGTTGATGTGGTGTATATGGATTTCTAAAAGGTGTTCAATACAGTGCCACACAACTGACTTGTGAGGAAAATTATAAATCATGGAATAAAAAGGACAGTATAATTGGCTGATGGATAGGAAACCGAGAGTAATGGTTAATGGGTATTTCTCGAGCTAGAAGAAGGTTTGTAGTGGAGTTCCCCAGGTGTCGGCATTGGGACCCTTGCTTTTCCTGATATCCGGATGACGCAGAACTTGGGAGAATTGTAAACAGTGAGGAGGACAGTGTAAAACTTCAGAAGGACATTGACACATTGGCGGAGTGCACAGATAGGTGGCAGATGAAGTTCAGTGCGGAGAAGTGTGAGGTGATGCACTTTGGTACAAAGAACATGGAGAGACAGTATAAAATAAAATATACTATTCTAAAGGGTGTGTAGGAGCAGAGAGACCTGGGTCTATATGTACATAAGTCATTAAAGGTGGCAGGACAGGTAGCGAGAGCTGTTTCTAAAGCACACAGTATTCTAGGCTTCTTTAATAGGGGAATAGTGTACAAAAACAAGGAGGTTATGATGAACTTATATTAAACACTGGTTAGACCTCAGCTGGAGTATTGTGTATAGTTCTGGGTGCCACACCATAGGAAGGATGTGTACACATTGGAGAGAGTGCAGAAGAGGTTTACAAGAATGGTTCCAGAGATGAGACACTTCAGTTATGAGGAAAGGTTGGAAAAGTTGGAACTGTTTTCCTTGGAGAGGAGAAGGCTAAAAGGAGACTTAATAGAAGTTTTCAAAATCATGAGGGGTCTGGACAGGGTAGATAGGGAGAAACTGTTCCCTCTCGTAAATGGATCGAGAACCAGGGGGCACAGTTTTAAACTGTTTTGCAAAAGAAGCAAATGTGAGGTGAGAAAAAACTTTTTCACACAGCGAGTAGCTAGGGTTTGGAATGCACTGCCTGGAAGTGTGGTGGAGGCAGGTTCAATTGAGGCATTCAGGAGGGCATTGGATGATTATTTAAATAGAAACAATGCGCAGTGTTACGGGGAAAAGGCAAAAGACATGAAGTTAAAGTTCTCAGAGAGTCAGTGCAGATGCAAAGGACCAAATGGCCTCCTTCTACACCGTAACAATTCTGTGATTCTGTGATTCTATGCCAAGCTATGGCATTTCCATGCCCATTGACCCACTGCACACTTTCTAGAACCAATGAGACCTATAGTTTAAAGTGGTATATGTAAAAATAACCCTTGAAAAGAAATCATTCATTGAGAACTTTCTCCCATATTTTAAAAAAAAGACTGAAGTACAAGCTCTCAAAATCGGTCATTCATTCATAATTTTCCACTATGTTAAAATAGTCCTTTGACTACAGGGCAATGACCCTGCACTGTCTCAGGCAACTCTGACAAGTGGGAGCATATCTCCTGTTGCTGGTATAAGTACAGCTGTGACTGTTGAGACCCTGTCTTTGTGCCCAGTTGAATAGGACTGTGTCTGGCCTCCATCCTCTGAGAGCTGCTGCTGCCTCTTTAACCTCCCCCTGCTCACTGGTGATGTGCTCATCACCCAGTGTCAACCTACCTATGCATGTGCCTTAATACAGCATTCCAGATTCTCTTTACCCTCTCCACCATGGATGTCCAGCTTGCCTTCCCTGGTTTGCTCTCGGTCAGCAACCTTAGCAATATCCATGGCTCCCTCCTCCATGGAGGTAATGATGTTTACGGAGGGCCATTTTGTGGGCATTGTGAGCCCTTTTTTCCTGCAAGGACAAAAAAAAGATAGGGTACTACCAGTCTCTATGGCCAATGCCAACATCACATTGATATAAGAAGCTGCATGTATCTGTACTGGAAAATCCTCAACAGTGCTTGGGCTCTGAGCCTTGCTGAGGGTACATAAGTACCCTGGGCACACACTTCTTCAAAGCTCAGAAGCAGCTCCTCAGCTGGCATGTCTCTTGGAGATTGAATATCATGTCCTGTCTTGAGGGTCTGGCCTTGCACTCAACTTGCCAGAGCAAAGAAGTTTATTGAACATCTTCCTGCAATGGATTCAGTTCCTATGGGTCACACTCTGTCTGCTCATAGTCTCTGCCACCTCAATCTAGGTCTGTCTAGCCTGGTAGAATTCTCCTGTCACCCTCTAGAATGAGGACCTCCCTCCTCTCCCTTACTGCCTCGAGGAGGACCTCCATGCCGGAATTCACAAAACGAGGGGCAACCTGCCCCAGGTTCCAGCTATTCAAGCCAGCACATACTCAAAGTGATGTCTTAAAATCATTTTAATTATTGTTTACATACAATCAGGGACTCACCTCCATAAGTATACAGAGGCCTACCCAGCCAATTCCATGGAACATGTATACTATTCCCCAAGTGTACCACCATCGAATCAGCTGACATCTAGATGTAAACTAATCTTGTAGCAGGGATGTTGGTCAGTTAAGGATCTAAATGATGGTGAACAAGCTCCCATGTCAGACCTACTAACTGCTTCTTGAAGTTATATGGTAGATATTGTGCAACAAGTGGTTCCAATTGGGACCTTGTACTAAACTTTTGTTCTCAGACTGTCATTTGAGACTTTGCTCTCTTTTTTCGGTAGATTGTGTCGGTGACATGAGAAAAATAAACCACTGTTGTGCACTCTATTTTTGGCAGTCATCCAGGCTTTTGCATAAATTCATCAAAACTCTAAAGGGACCCATAAAATACCAGCATTCTCGACCAGAAGGAAAGTGCTAAATCCTGCTTTCTGCACAGCTACGCAATCCATAAAAAAACTTGCAAAAAAATGGTTTGCTGCAAATCACTGCAACAGAAACCACAGCTTCTTTGCCTAGCAGACGTTCACATATCACGTGATGCTTGTATGGGCGTTTTTTTTTGTTTGTTGCTAGCATCACTCAGCTGTGCCTGAGAGTAGGAGGTTTGGCAGCGTGGGACTTGTCAGCAATGAAGGATGTACCAAGTAAAACAACGTCTCTCATTTCACAGTCAAGTCTGTTTCTCTACCAGCCCAGCTGGTGCTACACCGAGCTGCAGCAAATGGAAACATCACAAGGCTTCGTTAGTCTGAAGTATGGGGGCATCAGATGATGTAAGTGCTAATTCACTTTGATAGATTTCTCCTCATATCAGCAGTTCAGATAAAGTTTGTTGCAGAAAGTCATGCCTGGTATTTTAACCTGGTACTAAAAGCACAAGTGCAATTTTCTGTATTCATCAAAAACGTCTCAATACAGTCAGCAGGATGCTGGTATTTAAATCCTAATGGTTGTTATTTTTGCTGTTGTAGGCATCTTCTGAAAAAATAATTCAAGATTGCAACATTTTGTTTGCCTGGACTGACCAGAACACTGCAATAAACTGCCATTAGGATCTTCACAACAGTGATTGTGGCATCTGGTCACTGGCCCATCTGAAGTGTATAAGTCCAGAAGAGGAGAAGAGAGTAAAATGGGTCAAAGATGTTTAGTGAAAGAGACAAGTGTTCAAAACCAGAAGAAAGAATGGGTGCGGTTGCTTTAATGATTGAACAGTGAGTGGATGTGAATAGGGAAGGATTTTTCACTCAAATAAGTGTTACTGAAACTGATAGTTGAGACTGGCATACATTGCTTATCACTGACTTTAATTTCAGTTTCAGATACACCTGACATAAGATGATAAAATGGAAACTTAAATGTTAGATGAGTTAAACAAAAAGTATGAGAATACACCCCACATAGAAATAACACTCTTTTGTCTTCCAGACATCTGTTGTACTTGTGGATTATTACATAAGCAGTCTGAAACTGAAAACAGTGAATTGTCAGCAATATAGAACCGATCTTACCCAGCAGTTTCAATATGTCATTTGGCTACATTTCCTACTCACATCCACCTGCTGTTTCAAGTTTATAATGATTTCATCCATTCTCTTCTCTGCTTTTAAATGCCTGTCTCGCCCATAAATAACTTCCAACCATTTTTTTTTACTGCCTTTCTCTTTTCTGCACTTCAGTTGGGGGCCAGCAACCAGCTGCCAAGGAGCCTTTATAGTGAAAGCTCTAACAGTGGAAGAGTATTGAAAATGTAAATGTTTTTAAATTTCAGCAAGCAGCTATGAAGGCAAAAGCATTGATACTCAGCCACTAAGTGCCTTTGTCTGTATGTCACTGTTAAGTATTGTTCTTGATAAGGGGTAGCTTTCTTCTTAACAAAATGTTTGAATGCTGCAATGAACTAATTACAGTTTTTGTAATCATAGATTACTATTTGTAATCATTATGCTTAAAAAAGATACTTTATTAATCCTTTACTTTACGGATTACAATCAGACAAGAAGGCATAGGATTGAAATTGTACTGTGATATTAGTGACACATTTTATCGAGTGATTCTGCTTTTTTATTGAAAGCACTAATCCATTAAAATAAACAAGCTAATGCCTTCATTAAAATGGTCAATGAAGGAATGTCATACAAATACCATGTTAACGTATTTGCTGTTAATGTTCTACAGTGCAATTTCAACCCATGTGCATATGATTGTTGCATTCAAGCTGACAAGATCTCCAAACTATGATTGGTAGGGAATGTGAAATAGCTGATTGGAAAGTAGGGATAAGAGATCACAGAATCACAGAGTTGTTCCAGCACAGAAGGAAGCCATTCGGCTCATTGTGTCTGCACCGGCCTTCCGAATGAACAATGCACCTAGTGCAAGTTCCCCGCCTTCTCCCTGTAACCCTGTACGTTCTTCCATTTCAGATCATTCATGCAAACTGGTGTGTTTCTAGTATATAAGAATTCTAGTGTATAAGAATTCATGGTTGGTGGTGGTGATTTTCCACTAAGCAGGGTATTTGAATATGAAACCAGCAGAGAAGGGCAGGCTAGAAACAAAGGGCATGATTTTCCTCACAAGCTTCAGGACCCTGACATCAAGTTAAACGGTGGTCAGAAGCTTGGACTGTATGGGGAACAGTCACCTAGCAGTGATTTCCTCAAATTAGCCAACTAGTGGTCATGAGTAGGCTCTCTGTCCACTTAAGGATGGTGGGTGGGCTCTCAGACCTGGAGGACGGGTGGAAGGCCCTCCAGCATGGAAGGCACAGCAGGCTGCCTTTTCAATAAGAAAGAGGGATGGAAGCTCCCACTTTCCAAATGTTTAACTTTTATATAAAAATTAGAATCAGCAGACAGGCCACAATTGTGGAGTGGGAAGGGCTTCAAACCTTGCCTGGAGCGTTCACCCCTTGGTCTGCCACCAAGAAACCACTTCCAGGCAGCTGGGCTGGTCCCTGACACCTCTGACTATAGGTCTTAGTAGGCCTTTAACTAACTCAATTGGCTATCACCCCTTGGGGGCCCTGGGCATGGAAAACCACCATGCTGACCAACAGTGTGAATTTTTGCACACACCCACTGCACACACCACCCCCCCATCCCATCTGCCTCTACCCATTTACCTCCTTGGGGGTAAAAATTCTCCCCAAATATTTTGGTAAATTTGTAAGAGGCCCCATTCTTACCAACAAGTAAACATGAAAGTACTACTGCACTACTTGGGGCACAACTCAACTATGTATATGAAAGAGTTAAAAATGTACAGGATCTGGGAAAAGACCAGGGAATTGGATTTGGCCTGACTTGGATTGAGCATCAGCAGAGATATATTAAAATCAACAAGGGGTTATGCCATATTAGATTTAGTAATGTGCAATGAACTGAATTTAGTTAACAGAGCGTGAACATTTATCTAATAGCCTTCATGTATGATCGAATTCAATGTAGGGTATGAAGCTGCTAAAATTCTAGATTTAGGTAAAGCTGACCTCAATGTGATGTGACAGAGATTGTCCAAAGTCAACTGGGTAAATCTGTTAATAAGTAAAGCGACAGAAGATCAGTGAAAGGTGTTCAAAGAAAAATTAAATATGATGTAGAACCAGTTCATACCCCTAAGGTGTAAAATCTCTACTTCTCATAAAATAGCCATGATTCACTAAAGAGGCAAGAGACAACATAAAACTTAAAGACAAAGCAAAACAAAAATGCAATTAGAACATGGATCTTGACAAATGAGAAATATTAACAAAACAGCTAAGGGTAACAAAATAGATAGTAAGAGTTGTGAGAAGGGAATACGAAAAGAAACTTGCAAGGGAAATCAAAATCAACACAAACATTTTTAACAATTCCATTAGGAAGAAGAGAATGGTTAGGAGCAATATGAGACTGTTGACAACTGATAAGGGTGATATTGTTAATGAAAATAAGGAAATGGTGGACATGTTGAATCATTTCTTTGTGTCAGTGTTGACAGTAGAGGTAGAGGTTAGCATGCCAGACACCACAAGGAAACTAATACTCAACTGGGGACAGAGATTCACCAAAATTGACATAAGCAAAATAACAGTAATGAAAAAAGTAATGGCACCAAAGAGTGGCAAATTCCCAGGGCCTGAAGGTTTTCACCCCAGGTTTTTGAAGTGAGAAAAGGCTTCCAAAGTTCTCTGGATTCAGGAACCATACCTTTAGACTGGAATATTGCACACGTCACTCTGCTATTTAAGAATGTTGACAGAGGGAAACCAGGGAATTATAGACCAGTTAGCTGAACATCTGTTGTCAGGTAATTACTAAAGTCTATAATTAAGGATAGGGTGACTGAATGAACACCTTGCAAATTTTCAGCTGATCGGAGAGAGCCAGCATGGATTGTAATGGATAAGTCATGTCTGACAAATATGATTGAATTTTTTGAAGAGGCGACTGAAGTGGTGGACAAGGGAAAGTCAATGCATGCTCTCATATGGACTGCCAGAAGATATTTGATAAAGTCCCTCAGAAGAGACTGTTAGCTAAAGTTGAAACCCATGGAATTGAAAGCAAATTATTGGCCAAGTTAGGAAATTGGCTGAGAGCCAGGAGACAGAGCCTAAGGATAGTGGACCAGTATCTCATTGATAGGATGTGATTAGCTGTGTCCCACAAGGATCTGTATTGGGTCCTCAACTATTTATTAACAATTTAGATGATGTGACAGAAAGCCGTTTTCTGTATTCAAGTTTGCCGTGACACAAAGATAGACGACATTATAAGCAATGTAGATGGAAGCATAACATTCCAGCAAAGATATTAATAGATTCAGTGACTGATTTTGCACCCTCCATCAGCGAAAGATGACAGCAATGTAGCCTCAGAGCTTTGGTGAGGTCAGATGAGATCATCTGCTGCACTTCTTTTCATGGGGCAGAATTTTTCCCTTGTTGGGTGGGCGCGCGCCCAACATGAATCAGAGAAAAATAGTGCGCGATGACGTCAGGCAAGCGTTCCGACGTCATCGCACACTTGCGCGATATTTCGGTCGGCGGGCGCGCGTGGGATCGGCAGTCTGCCGGCCAACAATGAAGAGGAGTGTTAAGCCCAATTAATTAAGTAATTAAATTGAATTTTGTCCATGACCGTCCAACCTTACGGTTGGTGGGCATGCAAATAGGCCAGGCGGCCTTTGCATTTTTTGCGAAACCTCATCCACAGGAGTTTTCGACCAGTGGTTAAAAAAAGACTTTTAAAACTCGTTTTTAACATGTCCCTGCATGTTCCTGACAGAGTCACATGAGGGGACATGTTTTCCTTATTTTGCAATTCTTTATTTTTCATGTTAAAAATCTTCAGCTCCCTTCAGGGAGCTTTCACTGAGTGCATCCACGTGCATGCTCTGACTTTCTACGCTCACCCTCCTCCCCGCCCTCCCCACTCAGGCAGCGCTGAGCATTTCAGCACGCGATTTATGCTGGCTGGCCAGGGCCTGATCGCAGGTGGTGGTCGGTTTTGAGGCTGCTCCAGGGCCCACCCGTTGTGCCTGCCCACCAAGGTAACAATCCTGCCCATGGTTGAACAGGGAAATTCTGGAAAGGCAAAGTCTGCCATTAATGCCACAAGTGAAGTTGTCCCTTGTCAGTGGTTAGTAAGATCTCTGCTGATGCCTTGTTTGGAGGGCTGGCTTCTGCTTTGGAGCTTCTGAAACCACATGTATCTATGGTAATGAATTCTGCCTACACCTGGTGCTGCTATTTGCATCGATTGCCAGCTCTTGTTTCCCACCTGTTGTGATTGATTTTGAGGGCTACAATGTCTCTTTTGACAGAATCCTTGAATCGAAGGTTTGAGCACCCTGCTGAGCACAGGCTACCTCCCCGCATAGCATATAATTGGGGCAGCAGCCATCTTCCATCCTGTGCACATGCCAAAGCCAGCAAAGCCTTCCAGTCTTGTTGAAAGTCAATGGACTTCTGTCTGGCCTGCTGCATTCCCTGCAGCAGATCCCACCATGGTGGGGTCAGAAAATCCTGGCCTTTGTCTTTCTATGTGATGCTCAGAATATGCCACAGACTCTGGAGATGAAAGACATGGAGCTTTTTTCCTTGATAGGTGTAAATTGTCCAGGCTTTGCTAACATGCAGCAATATGCTAAGGATACAGGCCTTTCGATTACATCCTGGTTCTGTGGGTCAGTTTGTTGTTTTTCCATGCCCGATTCGTTAGTTGGCCAAAGTTGTTGGCTGCCTTTCCAATGTGTGTGCTGAGCTCTTCATCAAGAGACAGGCTATCTGTCACCACAGATCCAAGGTAGCAGAATTTGATAGCTGCTTCCAGTGGTGTGCTGCTGAGTCTGATCACAGGGCGAGATACAACACCCTGCCCCATGCCTACAGTTTTCTCGAAAATGATGTTGATGGAGAGTATGACACAGGTTTGGGACAGACAATTTATGAGCCTTTGGAGCGGGTTTTCTATCTAGGCAACAAGTGCAGCATCATCAGCATACTGATCAGGACATGCTGCACTTTGTCTTGGCTTTCAGTCTT
The DNA here is from genome assembly GCF_964194155.1 of Cetorhinus maximus. Taxonomy (NCBI): domain Eukaryota; kingdom Metazoa; phylum Chordata; class Chondrichthyes; order Lamniformes; family Cetorhinidae; genus Cetorhinus; species Cetorhinus maximus. The sequence goes on from NC_135879.1 coordinate 84,128,085, forward strand.
GATAGGTTGAGGAGTCTCCCATCTGATCGTGAGTGGAGGTTAATCAAAGGTACTAAGATAGCAAGCCTATTGACCTGGATAATATGCAGCCCACGTCATAATATAGCTGGCGGGGGGCAGGCAGGCTGCAGTAAGCCATTTATTATGGCTTACGTGCAAAAAGGTGGGAAGGAAGGGGGTCACATCATTCGGGGTGGGGGGTGCCTTTTGTGCATTAGGGGCACTCCAAGTTATTACCAGCCATTCCTTCTGCTCTGCCTTCTCTCCAAAACCCAACCCCCCCACCACCCCCCACCCCCGCCTCCCTGGGCACCAGGATTTCTCCCCACCCTAAAACCCTGGAACTTACCTTTCTGGGGCAGCCATCCTTCTCCTTTGTGTTCCTACTTGCAGTCCCGGCAGCATCCCCTACTGAGCTCTGGTGCTGCCGGGACTGCTGGAGCTGCTGGCCAATCTGGCTGGCAGCTCCCAAGAGCGGGACTTCCTCTGGGTGTGTTGGTATCAGGCCAACTTGCAGTCTGCAATCACCCACTGGTAAAATGCAGCCCCAGGTATCTTTCATGTGAACATTGGTTCGTCTTGAGTTCGGGGTCTGGATGGGGTTTCTTTAGTGTTTGCCTGTTGCTCTAAAAATGACACATGGACTGTTATTCTCAAAAAGAACATTCTTGTTTATTTACTGATCTGTACACATCTCAGTACTCTACACAACGTTGTACTTCTGCTTTCCACCAGATCGCAGTCCCTTAGCCATGTGACATTGCATCATAGTTAAATCAGTATCAGGTACTCCTGGTGTTAACCCATTGCTCTACATCCCTCCCCAAGTCTTTATCCTAAACATATAGATCCTCCCACATCTACGCACCCCTCCTCCAAAGTTTTAGACTTCGCAGGTGTAGTTTCTGCGGTGCCTTGACCAATCTCCCTGAATTGGTCCTGATTTCATTTCAAGGTTGAGGCCAAACTGCACTTTCTCGTCACTTGATAAGAGTGTCTTCCACCTGGGTGGTTGTAGAATTTCTACTCGTTTCTTGTTCTTTTCTTCATCCAGATATAAATAGTATGTCCAAGGTTCCATAGGTTTCCTTCCCAATGATATCAAGGCTCCTCTGTTCCTTTTGATATTTCCCTGTCCACCTCAATTCTATATGATCTCAGTTGTGAACCTCTTTCTATTACAATGCCTCTTTCCTGTTAGTCTTGTATCCACAATCACTCTCCAGGCTGGAGCACTTTCAAGTCTCGTGCCCTGTTCCTGAAGTTGAAATGACGAGCTTAACTGTCTTTTTGTTGCTCCTCACGCTTCCTAACTTTCTCACGATCATCTGAGGTAATGTTAGGTTGTAGTGCCTATTGTAGAGCTGCAGACCTGTCACAGCCGTCTTCCCATCGATAGTTTTGATGGTGAGAACCCATTAATTAGTGGTGAGGTTCTGTAGTTAAGAAGAGCTACGTTAATATCTTCATTCTCCATCAATTCCTTGTTCTGCTTCTCCATTAGACTGAAGATATCTAGGCAAACGTGCATGAAATTCTATTCCTGCACAAAGTTAAGGAACAGCCCGTTAACAAAGTGAGGTCAGTTGCCTGATACCACAACATCTGGGATGCCATGTGTTGTGAAGATTCTTCTTAGTGATGTAATTGTTAAGGATGGCCATCCTTCCATCATCAGGTCAGAAGTGGGGATATTCATTGATGACTGTACAATATTCAGCACCATTCATGACTCCCCAGATACTGAAGCAGCCCATGTCAAAATGCAGTAAGATCTGGACAATATAAAGACTTGGGATGGCCAGTGGCTAGTGACATTTGCACCACACAAGTGCCACAATGACCATCTCCAACAGGAGAGAATCCAACCATCGCCCCTTGACATTCAATGGCATTACCATCATTGAATCCCCCACTATCAACATCAGGCACTTGCTTGGCAATAACCTGCTCACTGACACTCAGTTCAGGTTCCATCAGGGTCACTGAGCTCCTGACCTCATAACAACCTTGAGTCAAACATGGGCAAAACAGCTGAACTCCAAGGTGAGGTCAGAGTGACTGCCCTTGACATCAAGGCAGCATTTGACCAAGTGTGGCATAAAGGAGCCCGAGAAAAACCAGAGTCAGCGGGAAGGAAGGGGAAAACCCTGCACTGGTTGGAGTCATACCTAGCATGAAGAAAGATGGTTGTGGTTGTTGGAGGTCAGTCATCTCAGCTCCAGGACATCACTGCAGGAGTTCCTGAGGGTAGTGTCCTAGGCCCAACCATCTTCAGCTGCTTCATAAATCCAACACATCCTTCCAACATAAGGTCAGAAATGGGAACATTCGTGATGACTGCACAATGTTCAACACTATTTGTGACTCCTCAGATACTGAAGCAGTCCATGTCCAAATGCAGCAAAACTTGGACAATACCCAGGCTTGGGCTGACAAGTGGCAAGTAACATTCACGTCACACAAGTGCCAGACAATGACCATCTCCAGCAGAGAGAATCTAACCATCACCCCTTGACAATCAATGGCATTATCATCCCTGAATCCCCCACTATCAACATCCTGGGGGTTACCATTGACCAGAAACTGAACTGGACCAGCCGTATAAATACTGTGGCTACAAGAGCAGGTCAGGGGCTTGGAATTCTGCAGCGAGTAACTCACATCCTGACTCTCCAAAGTCTGTCCACGATCTACAAGGCACAAGCCAGGAACGTGATGGAATGCTCTCCGCTTGCCTGAATGAGTGCAGCTCCCACAACACTCTAGCAGCTTTACATCATCCAGAACAAAGCAGCCCGCTTGACTGGCACCACATTCACAAACATTCACTCCCTCTACCACTGACAAATAGTAGCAGCATTGTGTACCATCGACAGATGCACTGCAGAAACTCACCAAAGCTCCTTAGGCAGCACCTTCCAAACCCACGACCACTACCATCTGGAAGGACAAGGGCAGCAGACACATGGGAACACCACTATCTGGAAGATCCCCCCCAAGTCACTCACCATCCTGACTTGTAAATACATTGCTGTTCCTTCACTGACGCTGGGTCAAAATCCTGGAACTCACTCCCTAACAGCACTGTGGGTGTACCTACACTACGTGGATTGCAGCGGTTCAAGAAGGCAGCTCGCCGCGACCTTCTGAAGGGCAATTCAGGATGGACAACAAATGCTGGCCTAGCCAGCGACGCCCGCATCCCGTAAATTAATTTAAAAGATTAACTCAGATCATGAGAAAATTGAATTCTTGCCAAGAGCAGAGAGAGACAACATCACACACATACAAATGCAGAAAACCTTGAGAAGGCTTTGCCAGGCAAGGCCTTGAGACTATTTACAACAAGATGAGGGCACCTGCACATGCAAAAACACTTTAATTGATCCTTTATGAATGCTAAAACAAAGAACTCTAAGAATATGATAGACAAAGGTTATGTTTTTGTTAAAGCTAAAGATTTTCTTTAAATTAGGTCCTTAGTTAAACATCTAGATCAGATCTGCATGGCTGACAAAAGAGAATAGAGATCTTATAGATCTCTTAGCTGAGACAAGACAGAAACTACACTTTACGCTTTGATTGTGAGTATAAACTTAGAATGTTATTTGTTTGAATATCGTACATTTATTTTTAGGTGGATTTGTATCTTTCATTTATTACCAGATGGATTAGTTTATTTTACATTTATATTTTAGATGGGTTAGTTTATTTGACTTACTTTACACTTTGTAACATTGCAACCATTACAATCATTTAATCTAAGATTTCTGTTTATATTAAAACAATATTAAGTAACCATTATAAAAAATTGTGGATTCATTTTCTGTACCACAGTACCCTAATTTCTCTAGAATTCTTCAATGGGAAATTCTATGTCCTGAGAGAGGTTAACTCAGAAGCGTTATTTCTGCTATAATATACTTAGTAAGTATATTTTATTCTGAGATATCTTTGTTTAATCTAAATGCTCTTGGGAGACAGGGCATTTTATTTTAAGACCAAGTCTATAACTAGTATAGCTGACTAAGCTCTTATAATAATTTAAAATCTCTCATAGTCGAGGATTGAGGCTGACAAGTTTGACTGAATGAAGACTGAGTAAAGGTAGTAGATCCTTAACATAATGACTGCCTCTGCCATGGTGCTATGCAGTCTACTCACGTCAAACCATCTGGAGTAATAATCAGTGACGGTGATGTAAACTTTGCCTTTAAACTCCATTCCCAGGCACTGCCATGGTCTCGAAGGGAAAGCGGAGGATGCCAATGGTTTGCTCAGCTGTTGGCTATTCACTGCACACATAAGGAAGTTTGTGACTAACTCTTCAATGGAGTGACTGACATCTGGTCACCAGGCTTACTCCTGGGATCTTGCTCAGCATTTCTCTATTCCAAGTGACCTTGATGGATTTTCTGGAGATTGTTGAGGCTAAGTGTTTTGTGGATGACTAGTCTGTCATTAAAAGCTAAGAAATCATCAATGATCATGTTTTCTCTGCTCAAGGCATTAGTGAAGTACTGGGTTGTTAGCAGTGTAATCTGGCCATCTGTTCTGGCAATACTCTTTTATTTGGATGCATTTGCCATCCTGTTGTTGTGTCTGCTTAATCTCTTACAATCTTTTCTCAGTGGTGGGTAAACGTTTCATAATGAACGAAGTATATACTTCCACTTCTTCAATAAAATTTAAATCTTCCAGCTTGACTCCTTCCACTGGTATCCTTGATAATGCATCTGCTATCATCTGGTACTTCCCTTGAATGTACTCAGCAACTGAATCGTATCTCACGAGTCTCAGTCTAAAATGTTGAATCCTAGGTGGCATATTTGCAATTTCCTTTATCTCAAGAAGAGTAACCAAAGTTTTGTGGCCGATTTCAATTTTAAACCTGAATCCCATGACATAATGAGAGAACATCTCGCAGGCCCATGTGGCTGCTAATGCTTCTTTTGCAATAGTTGCTTACCTCTCCTCTGTGCCCATGAAAGATCTTGAGGTGTAATAAAGTGGTCTTCTTTGTCCATCTGATTGAACCTGAAACAGCACTACGCCTAGGCTTACAGACGATGCTTCCACTGCTACAATTGTTGGCAACTGTGGATCATAGCATGCTAGAATTTGTGGTGAAATTTGGAGATTTTTGATCTTGTCAAAAGTATTTTGCTGGTCCACATTCCAGCACCACTGTCGACCTTATCTCAACAGCTGTCATAATGGCTCGTTGATTTCCTCTTGGGTTGGTAGGTACTTGCCTACTTGGCTGACCATCCCAAGGAATATTTGTAATTCTGTGATGTTTTTAGGCTGTGGGAACTCTCCAATGACCTTCATTTTCTGCTGGCCAGCTATAATTCCCGAAGCTTGCACAATGTGCCCTAAGGATTTTGTCATAGGCTTTGCAAATTCACAATTGTCTTTTAATGTCAAACCTGCTTCTTGTTGGACTTTAAAGACTGTTCGCACTCGATGGTCATGCTCTTCCCTCGATGAACCATGTACGAGAATGTCATCCATATGTCATATTACTCCTCCCATGCCTTCCAAGATCTGAGACATTGTTCTTTGGAATATCTCAGGTGCAGAAGAAATTCTGAATGGGCTGATAAAAGTAGTCAACAGTCTGGATTCTTTGCTCAGAGATAACTGCCAAAAGCCACTGTTAGCATCTAATTTTGTGACGAGGGTGCTTTTTTGTTGGTTTGGTGGGACTTTCATCCACTGATGCCATTGGGTGGATCTCGTGCTCTACTGACGTGTTTAATTAAGTCCACACAGATTCTAATTGATCCATTAGGCCTTGGAGCTGTGACAATTCCAGAACACCACTTTGTCGGTATGGTTACTCGAGAGGTGACCCTTTGTTGTAACATGTCTTCAGTCTCGCTCTTGACTTTGTCTAAGAGTGGGTGATGGATATTTATTGTTTTGAAGAGGCATAAAGGTTTAGCATCCACCCTTAGCTTTCATAATATTCTGTCATCAGCTTTCCTAAGCCTGAAAATAGGGATGGAAATTAATTTCTGAATACATTACTGGACTGCTCATCAGCAATTTCATCTGCCGTGTAAATCAGCCTCAACAGCAGGACTACTTTTCTGCTCAATAATGATGAGTGCAAGAGGAGCAGAGTGGCCTTTAACAGTGAGAGATTGAGAGGAGCAATGGGGCCATTGACAGTGAGAGAGTGAGAGGAGCAGCGGGGTCATTAACAGCTAGAGAGTGCGAGAAGCAGCGGGGTCATTAAGAGTGAGGGAGTGCAAGAAGAGTGAGAGACCATTAAAGAGCACGGAGAGCAGCTGTTTAGTGAGTGGGACTGGTGAGTATTTCTAGTCTTTAAAGTAAAATTAAAGTCTTTAGTTTGTGTTTAGGTCTCTAGTCATTTTTCCTTTTTCTCTTTTTCTTAAAAATAGCTTGTTAAGTATAAGATCAATACTGGTGTGTAAAAAAAAAAATTACAATGAAGTGTAAAGAGCAGGGGATTCTTCAAATGTAAAGAGCAGGGATACTAGAGTCATTAATTAAATAATTCAATAAAATGATAGCAATGGCAGGATGGGTGATGTGTTGCTGCTGCAGCATATGGGATCTGCTGGACACCTAAGGAGATCCAGAGTAAATATATCTGTAGTAAGTGTTTGAAGCTCAAGGAGCTTCGGATCTGAGTTGAGGAGCTGGACTCTGAGCTGCAGACATTGCGTCACATCAGGGAGGGGGAAAGTTACCTGAACACTTTGCTCCAGGAGGCAGTCGCACCACTCAGATTAGGTAATTCAAATTTGGTCTGTGATCAGGGACAGGAGTGTGTGACTGCAGGTGAAGCGGGTTTGGGGACTCAGCCTTGGCCCCAGCAACTGCCCAACAGTTACAAGGTTCTTGCAAGCTGTGTGGATGAGAGTGGAGACTGCAGGGAGCATGAATGAACTGACCACGGCACCGTGATTCAGGGAGCCATTCAAGTGCGAGGAGGAGGAAATAGGAATGTAGCAGTGAGAGGAGACAGTATAATTAGGGGACAGATACTGTTCTCTGCAGCCATAAGCATGAGTCCCAAAGGCTGTGCTGCCTGCCCGGTGCCAGGGTTAAGGATATCTCTTCAAGGCTGGAGAGGAACTTAGAGTGGGAGGGGAGGGATCCAATTATCGTCATCCACATTGATACCAATGACATTGATAGGACCAGAAAGGAGGTTCTGCTGAAAACATTCGAACAGCTAGGAGCTAAATTAAAAAGCAGAACTTACAAGGTAATAATCTCAGGATTATTACCTGAGTCACGGGCAAACTGGCATAGGGTAAATAAAGTCAAGGAGTTAAATGCTCAAAGATTGGTGTGGGAGGAATGGGTTTCAGTTCATGGGGCACTGGCACCAGTACTGGGGTAGAAGGGAGCTGTTCCAGTGGGGTGGGCTTCACGTGAAACATGCTGGGTCCAATGTCCTGGTGAATCAAATAACTAGGGCTGTAGCGAGGGTGTTAAACTAAATAGAGTGGGGGAGGGTTCTGGAGAGGGGATACATAGACTAACAAAGCAAAAGGACCTGGCAGCATTGCAGGGCAGCTATTTAGGGATTGATAACAAGAGTGTGACAGGAAGGCACAAGTGTCCAAACATAAAAAAACAGTAGCAAATAGGGTCAAAGGGGGAAAAAATGGTAAAAAGGCAAAATTAATGGCTTTTTACTTAAATACACGTAGTATTTGGAATTATGGAGATGTGGTTACCAGGAGGTCAAAGCTGGGAACTAAATATTTAGGGATATGTGACTTTTCAAAAGGATAGGCAGGAAGGAAAGGGTGATGGGGTAGCTGTGTTAGTATGAGATGGAATAAGTATGGTAGCAAAGAAGGATCTTGAATCAGAAGATGTGGAATCCATATGGGCGGAGGTAAGAAATGATAAGGGGAAGAAGTCATTGGTGGGAATAGTATACAGGTCCCCGAATAGTAGCTATACTGTAGGACAGAGAATAAATCAGGAGATAATGAGGGCATGTAAAAAAGGCAGTACATTAATCAAAGGTTACTTTAATCTTCATGTAGATTGGGAAAATCAAATTGGCAGAGGAAGCCATGAGCAAGAATTCATAGAGTGTATTTGGGACAGTTTCCTAGAACAATATGTTGTGGATCCAGCCAGGGATCAGGCTATTTTGGATCTGGTATTGTGTAATGAGGCAGGTTTAATAAATGATCTCAGAGTAAACGATCACCTAAGAAACAGTGACCATAACATGGTAGAACTTAGCATTCAGTTTGAGAGTGAGAGACTTGGGTTGAAGACAACTGTGCTAAACTTAAATAAGGGAATTACAAAGGAATGAGGGCAGAGTTGGCTGGAGTGGACTGGGAAAGGAGTTTAGCAGAAAAAATGGTTGATGAACAATGGCAAACGTTTAAGAAAATAGTTCATGACTCACAGCAAGGGTATATCCTAGTGAGAAAGAATAATTCTAGGAAGGGAATCAACCAACCATGGTTAACCCAGGAAGTTAAGGATAATATAAATTGAAAGAAAAAAACATACAATGTGGCAAAGATTAGTGGTAAACTAGATGATTGAAAGTTCTAAAAACCAACAAAAGATGACCAAAAAAGATAAAGAAGGAGAAAATAAACTTTGAGGTAAACTAGCAAGTAATATAAAAATGGACAGTAAGAGCTTCTCTAAATATATAAAAAAGAAGAGAGAGGCCAAAGCGAACATTGGCCACATAGAAATTGAGACTGGGGAAATAATAATGGGAAACCAGGAAATGGCAGAGGAGTTGAATAAATATTTGCAGCAGTCTTCATGGTAGAAGACACCAGTAGCATTCCAAAAATACTAAATAATCAAGGGGAAAATGTGAGGGTGGGGGAGGAAGTAAATAGAATAACTATCACTAGATAAAAAGTACTAGGAAAACTAATGGGGCAAAAGGCCAATAGGTCCCCTTGACCTGATGGGTTGTATCCTAGGATATTAAAGGAAGTAGTAAAACAAATAGTGGATGCACTGGCAGTAATCTTCCAAGAATCCTTAGATTCTGGAAAAGTCCCAGAAGATTGGAAACTGCCAATGTAACGCCCTTATTCAAAAAGGGAAGGAGACAAAAAACAAGTAACTATAGGCCAGTTAGCTTAACATCCATCATTGGGAAAATGTTAGAGTCTATTATAAAGATGTAATAGCAGAGCATTTAGGAATGCATAATATGACCAGCATGGCTTCATGAAGGGAAAATCATACCTGACAAATTTATTAGAATTCTTTGAGGAGGTAACAAGCAAGATAGATAAAGGGGAACTAGTAGATGTAATATATTTGGATTTCCAAAAGGTGTTTGATAAGGTACCACACATAAAGCTACTTAATAAGATAAGAGCCAATGGTGTTGGGGGTAGTATATTAGGATGGATAGAGGGCTGGCTAACGAATAGAAGACAGAGAGTTGGGATAAGGGGGGGTGGTGCATTATCAGGATGGAAACCTGTAACAATTGAAGTGCCACAGTGATCAGTTCTGGGGCCACAATTATTTACAATATATATTAATGACTTAGATGAGGGAAGTGAATGTACTATCGCCAATTTTGCAGATGACAAAAAATAGGTGGGAAGGCAAGTGGTAAGGATGACACAAAGAGTCAACAGAGGGATATGGACAGGTTAAGTGAGTGTGCAAAACTTGGCAGATGGAATATAATGTGGGAAAATATGAGGTTATGCATTTTGGCAGGAAGAATAGAGGAGCTGAACATTATTTACATGGAGAAAGACTGCAGAAAGCTACAGTATAGAGGGGTTTGGGAGTCCTTGTGCATGAATCACAAAAAGCTAGCATACAAGTTCAACAGGTAATAAGAAAGGCAAATGGAATGTTGGTCTTTATTTCAAAGGGAATGGGGTATAAAAATAGAGAAGTCTTGCTAAAACTATACAAGGCATAAGTTAGACCACACCTAGAATATTTGGTCCCCTTATCTAAGGAAAGATATACTGGCATTGGAGGCAGTCCAGAAAAGGTTCACTAGGTTGATCCCAGGTATGGAGGGATTTTCTAATGAGGAGAGGTTGAGTAGGTTGGGCCTGTACTCATTGGAGTTTAGAAGAATGAAGGTGAACTTATTGAAACATTTAGGATTCTTAGTGGGCTTGACAGGGTAGATGCTGATAGATTGTTTCTCCTGGTGGGAGAGTCTAGGACCAGAGGGCATAACCTCAGGGTAAGGGATCGCCCTTTTAAGACAGAGATGAGGAGGAATTTCTTCTCTCAGAGGGTTGTGAATCTGTGGAATTCTTTACCTCTGGCTTTAGAGGCTGGGTCATTAAACATATTCAAGGCTGAGTAGACAGATTTTTAATCAGTAAGGGAATCAAGGGTTATGGGGAAAAGGCAGGAAATTGGAGTTGAGGATTATCAGATCAGCCATGATCTCGCTGAATGTTGGAGCGGACTCACAGAATCACACAGTGCAGAAGAGGCCCTTTAGCCCATCGAATCTGCACAGACACGTGAGAAACACCTGACCTACCTATCTAATCCCATTTACCAGCACTTGGCCCATAGCCTTGAAAGTTATGATGTGCCAAGTGCTCATCCAGGTACTTTTTAAAGGATGTGAGGCAACCCGCCTCCACCACCTTCCCAGGCAGTGCATTCCAGACCATCACCACCCTTTGGGTAAAAATGTTTTTCCTCACATACCCCCCTAAACCTCCTGCCCCTCTCCTTGAACTTATGCCCCCTTGTGACTGACCCTTCAACTAAGGGGAACAGCTGTTCCCTATCCACCCTGTCCATGCCCCTCATAATCTTGTATACCTCGATCAGGTCACCCCTCAGTCTTCTACGCTCCAACAAAAACAACTCAAGTCTATCCAACCTCTCTTCATAACTTAAATGTTTCATCCCAGGCAACATCCTGGTGAATCTCCTGTGCACCCCCTCCAGTGCAATCACATCCTTCCTATAATGTGGCGACCAGAACTACACACAGTACTCCAGCTGTGGCCTCACCAAGATTCTATACAACTCCAACATGACCTCCCTACTTTTGTATTCTATGCCTCGATTGATAAAGGCAAGTGTCCCTTATGCCTTTTTCACCACCTCACTAACATGCCCCTCTGCCTTCAGAGATCTATGGACACGCCAAGGTCCCTTTGTTCCTCAGAACTTCCTAGTACCATGCCATTCACTGAATACTTCCTTGTCAAATTACTCCTTCCAAAGTGTATCACCTCACACTTTTTGGGGTTAAATTCCATCTGCCACTTATCTGCCCATTTGACCATCCTGTAGACCAAGACACTCAACTTCACTGTTAACCACCTGGCCAATCTTTGTGTCATCCGCAAACTTACTAATCCTACCCCCCACATAGTTATCTATGTCGTTTATATAAATGACAAATAATAGGGGACCAAGCACAGATCCCTGTGGTACGCCACTGGACACTGGCTTCCAGTCACTAAAGCATCCTTCTGTCATCACCCTCTGCCTCCTACAACTAAGCCAATTTTGAATCCACCTTATCAAATTACCCTATATCCCAGGTGCATTTGCCTTCTTTATAAGTCTCCAATGTGGGACCTTGTCAAAGGCTTTGTTGAAATCCATATAAACGACATCAACTGCACTACCCTCATCTACACACGTGGTCACCTCCTCAAAAAATTCAATCAAATTTGTTGGGCATGACCTCCCTTTGACAAAGCCATGCTGACTATCCCTGATCAAACCTTGCCTCTCCAAGTGGAGATAGATACTCTCCATCAGAAAGTTCTCCAATAGTTTCCCTACCACTGACGTGAGACTCACTGGCCTGTAGTTCCCTGGCTTATCTCTACAACCCTTCTTAAATAGCGGAACCACATTAGCCGTTCTCCAGTCCTCTGGCATCTCCCCCGTGGCCAGAGAGGAATTAAAAATTTGATCCAGAGTCCCTGCGATCTCCTCCCTTGCCTCCTTCAGCAGTCTCTCCAATACCTTGTCACTCCCTATATCAATTTGCTTAAGAACCTCGCAGTATCTCTCCCCAAGTTCAATTCCTTCATCCTCATTCTCTTGGGTGAAGACGGATGTGAAGTATTCATTCAACACTCTAGCGAAGTCCTCTGGCTCCACCCATAGATTGCCCCCTTGGTCCCTTATGGGCCCTACTCTTTCCCTGGTTATCCTCTCCCCATTGATATGTTTATAGAATATCTTGGGATTTTCCCTACTTTTATCAGCCAGAGCTTTCTCATATCCCCTCTTTGCTCTCCTAATTGCTTTCTTAAGTTCCACCCTGCACTTTCTGTACTCCACTAATGCCTCTGCTGATTTGTTTCCCTTGTACCTGCTAAAAGCCTCTCTTTTCCTTTTCATCGTAACCTGAATATCTCTGGTCATCCATGGTTCTTTGGGCTTGTTGCTCCTTCCTATCACCCTAGAGGGAACATGTTGAGCCTGTACCATTCCCATTTCCTTTTGAACACCCCTCACTGTTCCTCTGTAGATTTCCCCACAAGTAACTGTTCCCAGTCTACCTTGGCCAGATCCTGCCTTATTTTACTAAAATCCACTCTCCCCTTTCCAAAACATTTTTTTGCAACTTGTCGATTTCTTTGTCCATAACAAACTTAAACTGTACCATGTTGTGGTCGCTATCATTAAAATGCTCGCCCATCACCACCTCAGCCACCTGTCCGGCTTCATTCCCCAGATTTAGGTCCAGCAATGCACCGTCCCTTGTTGGACCCTCTGCATATTGACCCACAAAGTTCTCCTGTATACATTTCAAGAAATCCACTCCATCCAAGCCCTTAACACTATGTCTATCCCAATTAATGTTGGGAAAGTTGAAGTCAGCTAATATTATTACCCTATTGTTATTGTTTTTACAAACCTCTACAAATTGTGCACATATTTGCTCCTCAATTTCCCGCTGACTATCTGGGGGTCTATAATAAACACCTAATAATGTGGTTGCCCCTTTTTTATTCCTAAACTCTACCCACAAAGCTTCATTCGATGCCCCCTCCAAGATACCATCTCTCCTTACTGCAGTAACGGACTCCTTAACGAATAATGCAACGCCTCCTCCTCTTTTACCCCATCCCCTGTCTTGCCTGAAAATTCTATATCTTGGAATGTTGAGCTGCCAATCCTGCCCTTCCCTCAACCGTGTCTCAGTGATGGCTACTATATCACAATTCCACATGTCAATCCTCACCCTTAACTCATTTGTTTTACCTGTAATACTCCTGGCATTAAAGTAGAGACCATCCAGCCTTGCCTTACTCCCTTGAAGCTTATTGTAGCTGTACTCCCTCTGACTTGATTGTTTTACTGTATTATTATGTGTCCCTATTCTGCTAACATTCTGTGTCCCCTCACCCTGCTGAGTTAGTTTAAACTTTTCTCAACAGCACTAGCAAACACGCCCACAGGGATGTTAGTCCTGACCTGGTTCAGATGTAGACCGTCCCGCTTGTATAGGTCCCACCTTCCCCAGAAAGGGTCCCAGTGATCCAGGAATCTAAAACCCTCCCTCCTGCACCAACTCTTAAGCCACATATTCATTTGTGCTATATTCCTATTTCTGAGCTCGCTAGCACGTGGCACTGGGAGTGATCCAGAGATTACAGCCCGAGAGGTCTTGCTTTTTAGTCTACTGCCTAACTCCCTGAATTTTTGATGTAAGACCTCATCCCTCTTTCTACCTCTGTCATTCGTACCAACATGTACCATGACCTCTGCCTTATCCTCCTCCCCCTGCAGCCGTTCAGTGACATCCCAGACCCTGGCACCAGGGAGGCAACATACCATCCTGGATTCATGTTGACGGCCACAGTAGCGCCTATCTATTCCCCTTACTATAGAATCCCCTATTACTATTGCTCTTCCTCCCCTCCCAGAATGGCACCATAACACCATGACACATCGATGGGCTGAATGGCCTACTTCTGCTCCTACGCCTTATGGTCTTATGGACTCATGGTTCTGTATCATGTACAGGCATTCAATAATTTATTTATCCTTGTGTCTTAATCTTGCTAAGTATTAGCCTATTATTTTGTGTTTTTCCTCATGGACCTTGCAACTGGATGGACAATGGCTATAATTTGATATTTTTAAGCCATTTTACTTCATCAGATAATACTGAACCCCCTGCATCAGTAGCTAGCCTGAATTCTGTGGGTGACCATCAGATCTAATATAATGCTCTAGTAATTGCTTTCTGTTTCATTAATCTCTCAGAAGGTTATTCATTTTTTTTCTGTAGCTCTTCGATTTCTTTGATTTTACTTGTTATCTCTTTTCTTTCTATGAGCTTTAGCAACTTTGGATCTGCAGAATATGGCCACAATATTTCGGATGGCAGGGTTTCCCTTTCTACCATCTGAAGAGTCAGCGGGGAATACATCCCTGTCAGACTCTGACTGCTCCGGAGCCATTTCACACTCGAATGAGTGTAAATTGATGGCAGGCAGGGCTTCCGCCGCTCACTCAGAAGGCAGTCCCACCTTAGAGAGCTGCTGACCAATCTGATTGACCGGCAGCTCTCTAGTCCCTGCAGTGCCAGAGGCTGCAGTGGACAGAACAGGGACTTCTTGAAGACATCGGAACCTATGTTCCGGAACTGGACGGAAAGGTGAGTTTTTCTGGGGAGGGTAGGGAAGGCCTTGGGGCGGGGGTCGGGGGCATTGGGAAGTTGGCTGTTGGGGGGTCAGGAGCGAGTCTGCAGTGCGCAGGAAGGTCCAGCGGCTACTAGACCTTAAGTAGGTCACCTGGAATTAGAAGGGGCCTTCTGATGGATGTGCCCCCCTCCACCCCCTTCCCGGCCTAGCCCCAAACCCAATCATTTTTGTGCTTCCCCCACACCTGAGAAATCCTCCCGCCAGCCTAAAAATTGAGGTTAGGTGGGAAATGGCCCTTAAGTGGCCAACAAAAAAAAAACAATCACCCCCCACCAACCTAAAAGCCTACTGGTGGGGAAGTGTGAAATTCAGGACTATTTTAAAATGTCCTAACTCTCCATAGTTGTGGCATTCAGCCCCCATTGCTGGGCATTCTTCCCGCTTGTGTAGAGTTTTTCCACCACACCAAGAGTACCTAGAGATGGCAGTTGATGTGCTTTTCTCACAGGCTTTTGCTTCGCTGCACTTTCTGTTTTTAGCTAACATATTGAATGGCTTCACTCCTTTTTTTCCAAGGGACATACTTTCCCCACAAACAACCATTCTATTTTGCCTCCTAAGCTCAGTCTGTCGCACTATTGTACTGCCTTTGTGAGAGATAAATCTTCCCTTGTTTGCAAAAAATCATATAGGGTTTCATCCAAGATCCCAACCACTATGTGATCACACCTTAATTCATCTCTGAGGATCCCATAATGGCAATTCTCTGTATTTCTGTGCAGGCCATTTAGAAATGAATCCATTGATTTGCCTGGTTTTTGCTTCCTCTTATTAAATTTCACTTGCTCAATTATCAAATTTTTTCAAACACTGAAGTACAAATCAAATGGCTGCAGGAATTCCTCATATTAGCCCAAAGCCTCGTTGAGACCTGCCTTGCAATAACATCATTCGTTATGGCCCCTGCTGTGTAAAGTACTGATCTGATCCTTCTGGCCTTTCTTATGCAAACCTGAAACTGTTCTGTATCTGGAGAATCTCTTCCTCCAATTGTCCCAGTGTTGAGCCTATTCCGAGCCTTCAGCACTTCGGAACAGTTCTGAAAGTGGCAATGTAGACGCCATGCTTACCCTAAGCTCTGGATCTGTTTGGCTTATAGATTGTGATCTGTACTCACTGCTGTCTGAACTCTGGGTCTGCTCGTATCTGCAGCACCCACAATGCTCCGTTCTCAGTTGAGTCTTCAACCTTATTTCTTCTTGCCTTTTTTCCAAGAACTTGTAGATCTTTCAGTTCTGCAGTCTTCTCTTGGAATTTTTCTGGGTCTTTATGCTTTGTCCTCTCCCATTATGTTTCCTCTTAACTTGGGGGTCTAGGTGGGGTTTCTCTAGAGTTTGCCTGTTACCCTAAGAATGCTAAGATAGATTGTTATTTATAAAAAAAAAACTGTTCTTGTTTATTTACAGATCTATGCATTGCAGTACTCTACATGAGGTTGTACTTCTGCTTCCCATCAGAACTCAGTCTGTTAGTCATGTGACATTGCATCATAGTTACATCAGTGTCAAGTTCTTCCGATGTTAACCCTTTACTTTACAATCATCACACTGTTATATATTGCAAGTTACATCCATCCTTGTTCGACTCCCTAATCTTAAGGCTCTAGGGTGTTATCTCTTAGAACAGCCTCAACATTCCAATCTTGTGTTTTCACTGCATAAACAGTTCTCACAGTCTTCAAGGTTTCAGCTTTTAGCTGCAGTAATCTTTTTAAAACTTGACATTAATTCCCAGAATCCCTCTACCTAGGCATCTTTTCTATACTGTGCCCTTTTTCTAAGCTTTCCCACTCTACTGTGCTACCAAGAAAAGTTTTGATAGAGTTAGATGTTAATTTCTAATAATAATGTTAGATTTTAACAATTAATATCCTGGTTAGTAACCTAATAATCTTACACCAATTAGAACGGCACAGTTTGGACCACTGGAAAATTCAGGCTTAGAATACCTCTCACTAAATGGTTTGCGCAGACTCTGAAACACTCTAACATTCTTCTTGTGCATCTTTATTATTCATTGAAAGAAATAAGGAAATAATTTATACTTCTTAGCGCTCCAAGCTCCTTGATAGCCAGTGAAGTACTTTTGAAGTGTGCTGTTGGAAATGCAGCAGCCAATTTGCTCACTGCATGCCTCAATAACAACAATTTGATAATGACCAGATAATCCGTTTCGTAATTATGTTTGAATATTGTGATCAATATTGGCCAGGACACCAGAGATAATTCCCCTGTTCTTCAAAATATTGCCATAGAATTTTTTGCATCCATCTGAAAGGGAAAGCGGGGCCTCGGTTTAATGTCTCATTCAGAAACGATAGTGCAATACCCCTTGGTACTGCACTGGAGGGTCAGTTTAGATTTTTCTGCTCAATTCCCTAGAGTGGGACTTGGATCCATGGCCTCCTGACTCAGGCACAAGAATGCTATTGCTAAGCCGTGATTATTTTATAGCTAATATTTCTGTGTTTCCTTCACTTCACCATTGGTGGTCATGCCTTCAGCTGCCCGGGCTGTAAGCTCTGAAATTCCCTCTCTAAAGCTCTCTGTTTCTCCCCTTCTCTCTCCCCAACACACTCCCCCAATGCAATGCCTCCCCCTGTCACCTTTTAAGTCACTTCTTAAAAATCTACCTTGTTGACAAAACCTAATATCTTTTTGTGTGGCTCAGTGTCAAATTTTGTCTTGTAATGCTCCTGTAAAGTGCCTTGGGTTGTTTCACTATGCTAAACGTGCTATACAAATGCAGATTGTTGTTGTTGAAGTAAGTGAGTGATCCTAGTAGTGTGGTTCAAACTTAGTTTAGATCAGATGATATGTTGTAGTTTCAAAGGCTTTATTTCATTTTGAATTGTTTGTATCTGAGAAATTCAATTTGCTTATATCATGCCCAATACAGAGATGTCATATTCTGAACATTTCAGTCAATACTTTTAAAAGTGGACACAAGCAAGCTAATAAAATGGCTGCTTCTGAGCCAACCGTAATTTATCCTGAGCATCATTCGGTCCAATTAGGCTTTATTATTAATAGGTTGTTTGTCATAATCTGAACCAGCTCTCTGTCCAAAGGCACCAGAAAGGAAACAAATTTGGTTCTTGGAATTTGTGCTACAGACAGTACCAAGCCTCAAGCGAATACCTAATTAAACATGAACTCTCACAGCCATCTGGGCAAATCACAAATCTCTTTGTTTAGGGATGGGCCAACACAACATAACTAGAATTTCCAGACTGCCTGCCTCGTTGCTTAATGCTGGACAAAAGTGGAGGTCAGAACTCAATTTGTGGCAGATGTAAGTGAATGGTCACCAAGAACCTTCCATTGTATCATGATGGTTTTCTCTATCAAAACTTGACTGGGTGAATCTCAAAGATGTTAAACCACAGCACAGGTTGTGTTGTCAGAATCAACATGAACACCACCCCTTATTTGAAAAAGGACTTGAAGTTGTAGAAAGTCACATGGTGAGAGAGCCATGTTATTGTCTGTTTGTAAAAATTAGCAAAATCTGCTGCAAACAGAACCACAAAAGCCATTGAACTATCACTTCAGCCAGTCTCCAAACCAGACTTGAAAAAACTGCAAGGCATCAGGCAGCCAGAATACTTAACCTATTCCAGTTTACAGTTGCCTGCAGACCAACCTCTTGGCTAGCTGACTACAATAAATGCCATAGCCTGCTGTAAACTCTTCACTTTACAAGACCCTCACTTCAACTATAAAGAATGAGACCATCTAAGAAACTACAGGCCTGCATGTGGAAGACCAAAGATCATAAATCAGAGACTAAGATAATTATAATGTGTAAAAGTACATTACCTTCACCTGTATCTAATCTTTGTGTGTGAGAGTATATTTCCGAGAATGCGTGTGAGATGTTGTGCTTAATTTGGTGTGTGTGAGAATAAAAACCTATTTATTTTAAACTCATAAAAGCTTGCTGCTGAAGTATTATTAAGTTGGGATACACAATCCAAGGGTAAGAAAATGCAGACCTCCATCATACCAAAACAAAATGATCACTGAAATTAATACAACACATATATTCTGTCTGTGTCACTTATGCTAATTAGCTGTTGCAAGTATTTGGAACACTGCAGGACCACTATTGTCCCTCTTCCTTGTTCAGTTTATGATATGTTTTCTTCCTTCATTCTTCACTTCAGTAGCCCCTAATAAGCAATTCTGAGCCAATGATAATTTATTCTGAGCATTGTTCAGTCCTATTAGGCTTTATTATTAATGGGTTGTTTGTCATAATCTAAACCAGCTCTCTGCCCAAAGGCACCAGAAAGGGAACAAATTCACAGCTAGCTCCAGCTTGTCTGAGGTTCTCAGGATGAGGGGAGAAAGAGCAAAAGTAAAAGAAAGTAAAACGAAAGAGATTGATAAAATAATGACAGTGCCTGAAAGAGGAAAGCATAAAATTAAATGGGAAAATTAGAATGTATGAAGCAAGGAGACAGATAAAATGAAGTAAATGGACAGTTTTTAACATGCTGGGTAAAATAAAAATACACAATTGATGGAAATCTGAAATAAGGCTAAGTACTGGAAATGTACAGCAGGTCAGTTAGCAACAGACTGGTGAACAATAGGCTAACATATCAACAGTAGAACCCTTCATTAGGATTTGAATTTTGAAGAAGGGTTATATTTGAAACAATAATTTAGCTTTTCTCTTTTGGATGCTGACTAACCAGTGGTGAATTTCCAGGATATTGTCTTTTTTATTTAACACACTAACCAACGTTTGCTAAACGAAGAGATTAAACCAATATTTACATTATTGAAATCTTCAGTCTCCGTTAACACTTCTATATTCATCCTATCTTCCTTCACCAATTAATGTCTATGCTTAAGTCACCCCTGGTTAATGGTGAATAATATTAAATGGTCTCAGATTTTGAAATGATCAACTGAGATTATCTTTTACTAGTTTTTTTAATTATTCATTCATGGGATATGGACATTGCTGGCTAGGCCAACATTTATTGCCATCACTAATTGCTCTTGAGAAGGTGGCGGTGCATTGCCTTCTTGAACAGCTTCAGTCCATGTGTTGTAGGAACACCCACAGCGCTATTAGGAGTGGAGATCCAGTGGCAGTGAAGGAACGGTGATATAGATCCAAGTCAGGATGGTGTGTGACCTGGAATGGAATTTGCAGGTGGTGGTGTTCCCATTACCTTGTCCTTCTAGGCCGTAGAAGTCACGAGTTTGCAAGACGCTGTCGAAGGAGCCTGGGTGAGTTGCTGCAGTGCATCTTGTAAATGGTACACAATGCTGCCACTGTGCATAGGCGGTGGAGTGAATGTTTAAGGTGGTGGATGGGGTGCAAATCAAGCAGATCACTTTGTCCTGGATAGTGTTGAGCTTCTTAAATGTTGTTGGAACTGCACCCATGTAGGCAAATGGAAAATATTCCATCACACTCCTGACCTGTGCCTTGTAGATGGCGGACAGGATTTAGGGAGTCAGGAGGTGAGTTACTCTCCACGGAATTCCCAGTCTCTAACCTGCTCTTGTAGCCACAGTGTTTATATGGCTGGTCAAGTTCAGTTTCTGGTCAATGTTTGTCCCCAGGATGTTGATAGTGGGGAGTTCAGTTTTGACAATGCCATTGAATGTCAAGCGAAGATAGATTCTCTCTGACTGGAGATGGTTATTGCCTAGCACTTTTGTGGCATGAATGTCACTTGCTACTTATCAACCCAAGTCTGGATATTGTCCACGTCTTGCAGCATATGTACACAGACTGCTTCAGTATCTGAGCAGTCCGAACTAGTGCTGAACATTGTGCAATCATCAGCAAACATCCCCACTCCTGACCTTATGATGGAGGGAAGATCATTGATGAAGCAGCTGAAGATGGCTGCAAATGCTTCAGCCCTGTCTTTTGCACTGGTGTGCTGGGCTCCAGCACTTTTTCTGTTAATCAGCTGAAATTTTTGATGAAAGGTCATTGACCTGAAATGTTAACCATGTTTCTCTCTGCACAAATGCTGCCTGAATTGCTGAGTATTTCCAGCATTTTCTGTTTTTATGTCCCATTTTAAGAGTTAAAATTGTGGCAATTTATTTAGTCATGCAAGGGTATATTTTCTTCTTTACAGCTTTGCACTTGTGATTACTATTTTTGCTGGATATCACAGAGGAAAAAATATTCCCACTGGTATTCTTGGTCTAGTAAGTAAAATGATAAAAAACATATCTAAATCTATGGAATGGTCATTAATAAAATGATGATGGTTGTCCTTTGAGTTTGAAGAAGATGATGAATGTGCAGACCCATCAACAATGAACACCGAGATGGTTATGTGGTCCCAGTCTGGCCACACAGAGTTGGAAACAGTCAGGGCATTGGAGCTCATATGTTGGGACGTGGATAGATGCTGCTCTATGACATTGTTCATGGGCAGCAATGAATGACCAAAGTGACAGAAGCTGTGACAACAGGGCTCTCCAGCGAGTTCCTTCTCGTACCGATTCTTCCAGCTCATTAGGCTTGATGCCACACCACTTCAGATTTCCCTTAAGCATGTCTTTGTAGCGCTTGCGCAGCCGACCTTGGTTTCTTTTGCCAGATGCTAACTCTCCTTACAGTAGCTGTGTTGGAATGTGATGGTCCTCCATTCTAATTACATGCGGTGCCTAGTGCAGTTGGGCTGTCAGCAGTATTGCCTCCATATTTCTTGTCTCGGCTTGGTCTAAGCTTTCAAGGTTTGTGATCCGGTCTTGCCAGTGGATGCCGAGGATAGAGCGAAGAGTATGCATGTGAAATTGTTCCAAATGCCTTATGTGTTTGCGGTATAATATCCAGGACGCACAGCCATAGAGGAGGGAAGTAATGACAAGAGCATTGCACATCTTGATCTTCATGGACAGTCTAATGCTATGGTGGTTTACTGCCCTGGTGCGAAGCCTTCCGAGCAGCTGGCTCACCTCACCGATCCTAGCTGATATCCTATTATCGAGCGAACCATCATTGGAGATAATGGTTCCAAGGTGTTTGAAGCTATCAACATTCTTATGCTTTGCATCATCAATGGAGATGTCTGGTTGAACAATGCTGGAGTTTGACAAGGGCTAATATAGAACCTCAGTATTTCCAAGACTGATGATCAATCCAAACAGCTTTGAAGCTTCTGAAAATCTGTTAAACATGATCTCCAAATCTCTCATTTTGTGAGCCATTAAGGCACAATCATTGGCGAAAAGGTCTTCCTGGATGAGTTTCTCAGAAGTTTTGCTTTTTGCACTGAGATGTCACAGGCTAAAGATGAGCCGTCAAGACAATATTGGAGATGCGTTCCCTCTTCGAGATCTTTGACAACATGGCTAAGGACAGCGGTAAAGAACAGGTTAAGGAGGACTGGTGCTAGAATGCAGCCCTGTTTCACTCTGTTCAAGATCTCAAAGGGAGCTAATGATTCACCATTTAAAAGGACCTGGCCTGTCATGCCATTGTGGAACAGCTGTATGATCTTGACAAATGTTCTTTGGGCAACCACACCATTCCAGGATTGTCCTGTTGACTGTATTAAAGGCCTTTGCGAAGTCAATGAAAATGAAGTAAAGGGCCATGTTCTGCTTGAGGCATTTTTCTTGGATTTGTCTCACAGTGAACATCATATTCACTGTGCTGTGACCTGGTCGAAAGCCACACTGAGCCTCAGGTAGATTTGTTCCTGCCACAATGATAAGTCTGTTCAGGATGATGCGAGCAAAGATCTTTCCTGCTTCTCAGAAGTGAGATATCTCTGTAGTTGTCACAATCTGCTTCCTTTATTTTTGTAGAGAGCAACAATTGTGGCATCACAAAAGTCATTTGGCATCTTTTCTTCATTACAAATGCACAAGAGCATACTATGGAATACCTCTATTGAGTTAGGGCCTGCCGCTTTGAAAATTTCCACTGGGATTCCATCTTTTTCTGAAGCCTTGCCTGAGTTCATCAACAGAAAGGAGGCAAGTCAAGTTCATCAATGACTGGTCGCTGAGGAATCTGGTTGAGGGCTGTAGGGTTGATGGTAGATGGTTTGTTCAGCAGGTTGAAGTGTTCTGCCCATCTGACTCTTATTTCTGCCAGATTTTTTGATCAAGGGTGACCCATCGACCCGAGAGCAATGGTATGCAACCTGTCCTAGAATGTCCATATACAGATTTGATAGAATTGAAGAACTTTTTTGAGTTGTGGGAGTCTGCACGTTGTTGTAATGCTTCAGCTTTCCCTGACTACCATCTGTCTTGCATCACACACAGCTCTCTCTGAACTTTGTTATTCAGGTGTCAAAACTTGTCTCTGTTGGAGGTGGAGGTTGGCTCGTTCTGCCACTCCATATATGTTCTATTTTTGGCCTGCGGGATTTGAGAGAAAAGGTACCCCAAACATTGTCTGCCCTACAAACGTCTGGCTAGCTTAACGCAGTTGGCAAATTATCCATTAAGCGGTCAAATAACATCAAAATCAAAGAAAGAAATTCGATTTATTATTGGAGCTTGGTATGTCTGGAGTCTGCTGGACAGAAACGACACAACAAGACCTGAAAAGGAACAGTTATTATATTCAAAGAACTAGCATGCTATCGCATTGACATTATGGCACTGAGTGAGACAAGGCTCACTGATGAGGGCTCACTAAAGGAAGATGGAGGTGACTACACTTTTTTCTGGAAGGGGAAAATGGAGACTGAGGACAGATTACATGGCGTAGGATTCGCGATCAATCATCTTTTATGGAAGACATTACTACGCTTCCTGTCAGGATCAGGAGCACCTCATGAAGTTGTGTTTTCCACTTGAGCAAACATGGCACGTGACCATCATCAGCACCTACGCATCAACACTCAACAGCCCTGAGGGCATGAAAGACAGTTCTATGAGGGACTGGATCAGCTCATTGGGTGGAATCGTCTGTGCCCGCTGGAGTCGGATGTGTTCAGTGACGTGAGCAGACAATACAGTGAGAAGGCCAAAAATCGGTTTCACGACGTCGTGAAAGCAGTTTGCGATCATCCCTTCAGCCTATTGATGGCGGGCCGTGTTTCCCACCATCGGACATCAGGAACCTCATTGTAATACATCAGCATATCATTATAAGGCCAGCCCACTGGACTTGTCCTTCTCGCCCCCCTGGGTCGTCTGCCCATGTCAGCGTGATTGTACACCGGTGCAGAACACATCTTGACAACTGTGATGTGTAGAAGTCAGGACTTACCGCCAGGGCCTTGCTCACATGGCGGACATCTGAAGAGCGGAAGGTGTTGGAGCCCAACAGCAATGTCACAGTGGAGCAGTGCAATGGCATACTGGGTGGGCATGGCCCTGCTGGGAAGCAGCTCACAGCAGTTGCAAAGTCATTGACTCTCACAACGGATGATGGTCGAGGGGGTGGGAGAGGAAGCTCTAGGGTTGAATGGGAGAGGGAGAGGTGTCGGCGAGTGAGGTTGGGAGGTGGGGGAGGAAGGAGTGTGGAGAGAGGACCGAGTAAGGGTGGAGGAAGGAGTGTGGAGAGGGGAGGGAGTCTGGGGAGAGGAAGGAGTGCGGAGAGAGGAGGGAGTAAGGGTGGAGGAAGAAGTAAGGGTGGAGGAAGTAGTTGGGACAGGGAAGGAGTAAGGCTGGAGGAAGAAGTGAGGCTGGAGGAAGAGTTAAGGCTGGAGGATGAGGTCAGGAGGGTGGAAGGACTAAGGGTGGTGGAAGAAGTAAGGGTGTCTAAGGGAGTCAGGAAGGGGAAGGGACTAAGCGAGGAGTGAGTTTGGGGGAGTGGGAGGACTCAGAGTGGGGGGGGAGGGATTTTGGGGAGAAGGGATCCAGGGGGGATGTCCAGGTGAACATGCAAGAGAGGTGTCGGATGGTCATGACTGCCTCCTGGGGAGTGAACTGAGGGTGGGCATGGTAGGAGGGAATGGTGAGAATGACTGAGGGCAGAGTGAGGCAGTAGGGTGGGAGAGTGAGGATTCGACGGTAACGGTAGAAGTGACAGCGAGGGTGGAGGGTGGTTGGTGGGGACTCAGACACAGGCCCGGAACCCGGGGGTGGGAAGGAGGAGGTTGGGGAGTGAATGTGGATGGGGATGGGATCTTCAGGAAGGAAGGGAATGTGTATTTTCAAATAGACATCCCCAAAAGAAAAGGGTTGTGGATGGTAGGTCTCAGAGGGGAGGTGGAAGGTGATGCCAGGAGTCGGGGGGGGTCGGTGGGGAGGGGGTGGGGGGGTCGGAATGGCGACAGTGATGAGGATAAGGAAATGGGTGGATTCTGCACACATCTCCATGTTCTGCTGGGCCAGGGTCTCCATGGCATCCCCTATCCTCCCCATGGAGACCTCCATACGCACACATGTGGGCATCACTTCAACACAGAACAGGTGGACGCACTCCTCCAACTCGTGAGCCACTTTGCTGAGGGCTTCCAGCAGCTCTGCATAACGTTCCCCCGCCCTCTGCTGACTCTGCAGGGTGAGTTGGAAGGCCAAATCCAGAGGTTCGTCGTCTGACTCGGACCTCACAGATGCCTCTTCCCCAGCAGTCCTCCGAGTGTTAGGGAGCTTGCCCGCACCTGTCTCCTCCTGCTGTGGATACGTGTCCATGCGGTGACCACCAGATTGTGAATCCCAGCCTGCCCGAGATCTAGGTTCCACCGAGCTGTGTGTCTCTGCGCTGGTGGAGGGTGTGGGTAAGCACTGTGACGGGTCTTCCGGGCTTCTTATTTCCAGCTCTTCAATGGAGGAGGTGTCCTCTTGGTTGGAGGTGAGGACATGGATGGAGCTGAGGGACTGGCTGGCTGGGGGTGTCAGTCGCTTGGCAGAGCTCCCTGTGAACCAAAGTAAAGATAATTACTCCATGGCAGCAGAGTCAAAAGCAGGAGAGAGAGCACTCACATTGAGAGAGAGATGATGTGGTGCAGGATCCTCATGAGGGTGTTCGCCGCCGACCTCACCATCACTGCAAGCACGGTCCACGTCTTCACCAGTCAATGCAATGGCACACTCCTCAAAATGAGTGAGGAGCCAAATGTAGGCCACTCCACCCTCGCTTTGGGACCTCTCCCTGCTGCTATGAGCCAGATTCTCCTGTGTGGAAATGGATGGAGAGAGTGTGACCAGGACATATGGCAATGCATGGAATGTTTGTGTGGTGATCATGGACGGGATGAGGATGCGAGCTCAAGAGGGTATGAGCCTGATGGAGATGTAAGGGTGTGTGTGAGAATTAATGGTGTTGTCCCTTGAGGTGTGAGATCCCTGTGTATGTGTGATGGGTTCAGGAATGTGTGAGTTGAGAGTGATGAGAAGGGTGAGTTGCTCTGGCGGAACAGATGAGACTATTCAACCTGTAAGGGCATTGGCTCATTGTCCTCTTTTGCAGGGCATTGACGCTGACCACTGCTGCCACTGCCTCCCATGCTGGATTGGTGATGTCGCTGCCCATCCTGTGGCCAGAGCGGGGATAGAGGACATCACGGCGGGCCCCCACGGTGTCCAAAAGGTGCTTGAGGGACGTGTCACTAAACGTGGGGGCTGCAATCTTTTTGCCTTTTGAGGCTATCCTGTCCTCCATGCAGCAGTCGTGGGTTGGAAGCACTAAGAGGGGTGCACGCAGCTGGACTTTAAATATGGTGCCCACGTGATGAAGCGGCGAGGTGATGGTGTGGCAGGCGAATGAGAGCATGCCTGGCATGGAAATGGTGTGTTTCCTGGGAATGTATAATTAATGCAGTGGGTTTGGGAAGATACGGCGTGAAAAACCGCCATTGCGGCTGGCCGGCAAAACGTCGCTTTATGTGCCCGCTACCATACTTAGTGCAAACCTGGGACGATTCCACCCATTTAGCCCACATCTGTCACTGATAAGCTCATTGAGCTGGGCGACTTCAATGCCCGTGTGGGGAAAGTCAGAGATAACTGGAAGGGAGCTCTGGATAATCACAGGATTGGGAAGCTTAACTGCAATGGCCTGTTACTCCTGAGCAAATATACTGAGCACAATCTTTGCATTACTAACACAACGTTCAGACAGGCTGATAAGTACAAGACTACTTGGATGCATCAAAGCTCAACACAGTGGCACAAGATCAACTACATCATGCATCAGTGGGATCTCCAGGATGTATGAATTACCCATGCAATGTGAGGTGCAGAATGTTGGACAGATCACAGATTAACTACAGCAATTCTCAACTTGCGAATTGCTCCAACTCAGCACAAACAACCAAAAGTCGTCACAACTTCTTTCAATACGGCTAAACTGAGTAACGTTGTTTGCTACAACCAGTTTTGGACCACAGTTGATTAAAAACTCCAAGCTAACATACCCCAAGTTGGAGACTGCGTCAAGAAGTGGAACAAATTTAAAGGCATTGTCGCGGAAACAGCAAACACTGTTCTGGGACTGAAGAAGTGAATGTATCAGGATTGGTTTGATGAAAATGACAAAATATTTCTCAAATCTGGCATTAATAAATTGGCCACTAAAAATAAAAAATCAGAATCTTTAAGTATTTATAAATGGCAGCAATAAGTATGCATGGGAGAATATGGAAAGAAATTAGAATAGAAGTAAGAACTACTGTGATGGAAATTGAACAAACTCAGTGGATATGCCAGTGGTAGCAGAAAAGTGGGAAATAGCTAATATTATTGTGATCTTTAACAAAAGGTCAGAAGCATAATCCTGGGAATCATAAGCCTTAAATTTTGACATCTGTGGTGGGGCATGGGAAGAAAATCGGATTCTATTATAAAAGAAGTAATTTAACAACATCTCGTGAAAATAAAGGCAATAAATTCAGGCCGACATGCAGTTTATGAAAGGCAGGTTGTGCCTAACAAATTTATTGGAATTCTTTGATGATATAACTGAGTTAGTGATGAAGATATTGTGGCCAATATATAGTTAACTTGCATAGACATTTGATAATGCACCCTACAAAATACCACTGGCTCAAGCGCAAGCTTATAAGATCAAAACAAAAGTTGTAATTTTGGTGATCAGAGAAGTGTTGATTCCACAGTCCTGCAAGCTGGGAAAACCAGAATGTGATTAGCACAGTGGCTGAGCTGATTTAGGACATCATGTCTCAGAATCATTTCTTGCCGGTCTGAAATCCTGCACTGTTATGTTATAGCCAAAGAAAATTTCCTGCATGAACTTCTTTAAGGTCCTGGATTTCCTGCAATAATATTTAAATGAACACCAAGCAAATCTTGGCAGTAATTGTGCTTGCCTTGCCCCTTGGGTACAGAAGGTTTAAATAACCTTGGAAGGGCTTCTTTCTAAGGTTTTCAGTAATATTTAGCAGCGGTTTTGTTAAACATTTTTCCAAGGGCAGAATCTTAACAGCAGGATATTGCTGCGGGCCCTCCCGTTTGGCCAGCCGGATACCTATTCTGGCCACTGTCCTTAGTTGGATGGTTCTCCCAGAGGAGGCCTCTTAATCGGCCACCTCTTGTAAGATCACACAGGCAGGTGGCCAGGCATTATCAGTGGGGTCAGGACACACTTTGTTGCTAACCTTAGAAACCCTTCAAAGGTGGCAAAATTCCATTCTATATTTCTGTTATTCTAGACCTTTCTATTCTACGGGCCCAAAGTTGGTGGTCAGCAAACCAAGAGGTCCAAGGATCAATGACAATTTATCCTTGCGCCTCCATTACATATTTGGTATGAGCTTCTGGTGCTGGCTGCACCTCAAAAGCCAACTTGTGTGAGAGAAGACATCAATGTTGGGCCAGCTCTCAAGGAAGTCCTGAGATATGGGGGATTGGAGCATGATTTGTTGGGGTGGGTGTTACCATTGCAACTCCTGTGGAGTAAGGGAACTCTCCTGCTCCTGATGGTTCCATAAGAGTCGCAGTTTGTTCTTTTAAACTATAACTTGGCTGCAGTTGGCAGACTTATTCCTCATTGAGGTCCTTCAGCAGACAATATGCTGAAATATATATCTAAATAGCCTAACACATCCAACCAAGGCCCTACAAGTTTAGTGAGGAGACCTGTGTTAATTGGGCTCAGGTTGTAATACTGTTAAACTGGTTCACTTTGTATCCTATACACCTGAAAATGGGTGTAACAAATACCAATTTCTACCCTTAAGCATCAAAAATGTTGCTGCAGTTTTTGATGCTGTTTTTTATCTCCTTTCTCGGTTTTTCAGTTTCCTTGATGTTAGCCTCCAGGTTATTTTCTCAGATTTATTGTCACTGGTTACTTATGTCAGCCACACAAGCCACTGTTAGGAAGAAAGTATAAATTAAGAGTTCTCCTCCCTCTATTCCCTCCAGAATGAAACGCTCTGGCACAGAAGCTTTGAGGTGAATTTTAACATCTAAAAACTGGTGTTACAAAGGATGTACGGCACAGAAATGAGCCATTCAGCCCAACCAGTCCATGGTGTGTGTTGGGATCGAGTCAGGTGTTAAAATGTTAAAAATCTCAGATCTGCCTCTAACCCGCTTACTTAGGCAGGTCCAAAGCTCCCCTCATTCCCACTTATTTAGCCCACCCCTGTTACTAACCAGGCCTTTATTCCAGAAAAGTGCTTGACAGGTGTAGAAACGTGCATGGAGTAGGAAACTGGGATCTCGATTTCAGAGTCTAACATGGGGGTAATTTTAACTTTGGGTGATGTAAACAAGTGATATTGATTCAGCTGCTTGTTATGAAATGAGCAGAGAAGGTTAAGGGGAGTTTTAATAGAAACGTTTAACATTATATGGGGTTACAATAAGAAGAAACCATTTTCAAGAGGGCTGGTAATCTGAGAACACAGATTTGAGGTGATTCGAACGAGAGGGGAGATGAGATTTTTTTTTACACAGCAAGTTGTTACGACCTGGAATGCAATTCCTGAATGGGTAATTGGATAAACACTTGAAGGGGATGGGGGAGGGGAAGTGCAGACCTATGGAGAAAGTGCAGGAGAGTGGAACTAATTGAACAGCTCTTTCAAAAAGCCAGCACAGGCACAATGGATCCAATGGCCTCCTTCCATATTGTAAGTTTTCATGATTCTATGTGTAATAGGCAGCAGAATTGATGTTGCCTGTTATAGACCCAATGTCAAAATGACATCCGCAGTCTCCGCAAATGATTTTGTCTTTCTTGCCAGTATTACTGAGTGACACTGAAGCTGGCAGTTTTTAGTATTATGACTTAATCATATATTCTTTCCAATGTATTAGTTGTAAAATATTTGCTGCACACTGCTCCAGTAAACCGCTAACCTTTACTTCTAATGGTCACGGACACTAACAAAGGTGTTTGTAGCATTAATTCAGCATTATTGCAATCAGTATTTTACTAGCCTGTCGATTACTCAGTTTTTACAGAATGTGGAGGGCAAAATAAATGAAAGTAAATTGTACATTTCAGTTGCTTCTGAGCACTATCAACTGTTACATGAAAATCCCAGAAGAACATAAATTCTAATTTTGTTTGTTGAAAGAAAGTATGCATTGTATAGAGAGCATTAATAAATCTGTGTTCTCTCTAACTTAATGATGTGAGAAATTTATCGTTCTTGTTCTGTAAAGACAATTTACTCTTTCAGTCAATTGCCCTAATGAATGTTTTAGTTGGCTACAAGACATTTTCCTACTTGATAAATATTCATAAACCCTTTTCATCTCTTTGCTCTTTACCCACCCCCATCCAGGCTCTCCCCCCAACCCACTGCCCCTTCCCAACACCACCTCCCCCTCCACCACCACCCCCCCCGCCCCCCTCCACCAACTCCAATTGCATTCATACTAACCTCGAAAACTAGCTAAAGCCGATTCAAAAAAAATGGCACCACCGGTGAAAAAACTGACAACTGTTCAAAACCAACTCATAAATCAATGGAAGTCCAGGATGTAGATCTTTGACCTTGATCGCCGCTTCACAATGATTGAATAAGTGGAATTTTATTCTGATAATAGATGATTACACAATGTTTTATTTGTTTTGGGATATCACATTCTGCAATATGGTAAAAAGCCAATAGTGTTGGTTTATGAAAATAATTGGTTGCACTGAGGGTGCAGTGGGACATGAACTTGTTGGAGCTCAGCAGCAGGGACTCGACAGGCTAGATACAGAAAAATGATTTCCTCTGGAGTGGAGAACAAGGGGCATAGGCTTAAAATTAGAAGTAGACTAAATCAGAATGAATTCAGGAAGCAATTTTTTACACAAAGGATTGTAGAAATCTAGAATTTTGTCCACCAAGTAGCTGTGGATGAAGGTCAATTGAAACTTTCAAGACTAAGATCAGCAGATTGTTATTATGTAAGGATATCAAGGGAGATGGATCAAAGGCCACTCTGAGTCAGTGCTGGGTGACAGGAACCATTTTTGGTTAATTTAAAAACTGCCAGTGATTCACCAGTTAATGAAGGTTGGGAAATCGGCCATCTTCCCTGCAGAATCAGTTGGTGTGTCAGGCTTGTGGTAGGGGGGTAGAGTCTGATAGGGTGGTGCCTAGGAGGAGCACTCTATTCTCACTGGTCCCACAGAAATCAAAATTTAAAATTCTTAGGCCATTTATTCATCAACCCATAGGACTGATGATAGGTCATTCAACACCCAAAATAAGGCTCCGGTTCAGATATTTTAGTATCTTCCCACTGGAAGTAGGTGAACAAGATGCTTATCCATTTAAAGACCTGCATGAAAATTGATTCAGGTAGGTTGGAGTTTGAAAGGGCTGGTTAAGGTGAAGCTGCTGATTTTCAAGCACTAGCCATTCGTTTTAATCAAGCAAGAAATAGGCAGTCAGCAGTTGAAAATCTCCCTCTATTGTGATTTGTTAGGAAGACTTCCTCTTGTGAATCATTGGATAACATTTTTAAGTTTTAATTCCAGGTATTTTTGCTGAATGCTACTTGGCTGTGAGAAGCTCTGCTATATGGGCTTTAAGGTTAAGTCATCTGTATAATTTGCTTTGGAGAGACTGCTGCTGTTTAATTTCTGTTCTAGGTGCTTCTGCGATGAATGGTTTACATTACAGGATATTGATTTAATTCAGTCTCATAAGGTATGCCTTATACTGGCATGATTAAGATCTTGTGAATCAAAGAACAGCACCCTAATGTTTGCTAGACCTATGACCATGATACATTTTTGTACCCGAAAACCAGATCTCCCGGTTAATTCTGTTCATGAATGCATAGGGATGGATTGCAAGTGTTTTTTTTAAATTTGTGTCATTGTTTCTGTTTGTCAGTCTGTTGGAGACTCATGTCCACGTTCATCCATATTTAAAGATATGCCCCATCATTTAAGACCGGGGGTAGATATTAAATTGCCTGCTGCTCGGAAAACTGGTGGTAGTGCCTCGGCAACCTATTATATACCTGATCAATGTTCCATTCCAATGTACTGAATGGAAAGGAAAATCGAGCAGGTTGTTTAACAGGCAGCTGATCTACTGCTGCCTGCTCCCCATCTAGTGACGGAAGCTTCTTGTTGCTGTTGCACTTTACATTGTGTATATGATTTAATATTTAATCAGCATTTTGTTAATTAGTTTTCGTAAATGACAGTGTCTGAAATTTGTCACACGTTTCCTTTTGTTTTTGATTTAATTAAGCCTCTAGATTTGGACAAAAAAGCAGTTTGTGCCTGAAGTAATTGTGGAATAGGATTGGTCATTATTTGGAATGGAGCAAGCAGTGTGTCAAAGTTGTTACTGACAAGAGAAAAAAGCATGTTAAAATTACATTTAGTTCACCTAGAAGTAGTGCATTTGCTTGACTGTTTATTATGAGTAATGAGGGGCGTCTTGACATTTTTGGGTTGCTTTAGTGCATTTCTTTTTGTCATGTTTGTCGATAAGAAAATTGTTATTATCATCTGTTACCCATTTTAAATTTTTATCTGGAGCTTGTTCCCTGCGTTAGAATTATGAAAATATAGTTGTTTATTGATTCTTGTGCTCTTGACTTTGAGTCAGAGATTGTACATTCAACTTCTTCTGCAGGCCTTAAACTGGGCTGACATTCCAACACAGCACTAAGAGAGTTCTCCACTACTGGGGATGCTGTCCTTCGGATGAACTGTTAAACTGAGGCAATGTCTGCCTGTCCACATGGATAAAGATCCGATGGTGCTGTTTAGAGCAAGAATTCAGTCCTCATAGTTTCCAGGTTGATATTCCTCTCTTATCCATTAAAATTAATTATATTGCTCTTTGTTCACTTATGTGGTAAGAACTACTGCACCTCAAAGCAATCCATTGTTTATGGAGAGCTCTAGGCCATTTTTGAGAGATGTGATAAGTTTGTTTGTTTGCTCTTTCTTGAGTATGAAAGTTGAGTTCATCAATTCCTCTCCATTATTAGCAGTTGATCCAGAAGGCAATTTTAACCCATCACCCCATGCCACCCCAGCTCTGGCAGAAACCGGATCTGGGGTAGTTAAAATAAAAGTAGTAACATACTTCTCCTAGATTGTGTAGGATTGTGTGGGAACCTGCTGGGGGTGGGGAGTGGGGGGTGGGCAGGGGTTCCTGCTCTAAATATGCAGACCAGACCATACTGACATCAAAGAACAAAGAAAAGAACAAAGAAAAGTACAGCACCGGAACAGGCCCTTCGGCCCTCCAAGCCTGCGATCATATTGCCTGTCAAACTAAAACATTTTGCACTTCCGGGGTCCATATCCCTCTATTCCCATCCTATTCATGTATTTGTCAAGCTGCCTCTTAAACACCACTCTCATACCTGCTTCCACCACCTCCTCTGGCAGCGAATTCCAGACACTCACTACCCTCTGTGTAAAAAACTTGCCCCGCACATCTCCTCTAAAGTTTTCTCCTCTCACCTTAAATCTATGTCCCCTGGTAATTGACTCTTCCACCCTGGGAAAAAGCTTCTGACTATCTACTCTGTCCATGCCACTCATAATTTTGTAAACTTCTATCAAGTCGCCCCTCAATCTCCGTCGCTCTAGTGAGAAAATCCGAGTTTCTCCAACCTCTCCTCGTAGCTAATAACCTCCAGACCAGGCAGCATCCTGGTAAACCTCCTCTGCACCCTCTCCAACGCCTCCATATCCTTCTGGTAATGTGGCGTCCAGAATTGCACGCAATATTCCAAGTGTGGCCTAACCAAGATTCTATACAGCTGCAGCATGACTTCCCAGCTTTTATACTCAATACCCCTGCCGATGAAGGCAAGCATGCCTTATGCCTTCCTGACTACCTTATCTACCTGTGAGGCCACTTTCAGTGACCTGTGGACCTGTACACCCAGATCCCTCTGCCCATTGATTCACTTAAGGGTTCTGCCATTTACTGTATAATTCCTACCTGTATTAGACCTTCCAAAATACATTACCTCACATTTGTCCAGATTAAACTCCATCTATCATTTCTCCGCCCAAGTCTCCAACCGATCTATATCCCGTTGTATCCGTTGACAATCCTCTTCACTATCTGCAACTCCTCCAACCTTAGTGTCGACTGCAAACTTACTAATT
The DNA here is from genome assembly GCF_964194155.1 of Cetorhinus maximus. Lineage (NCBI taxonomy): Eukaryota > Metazoa > Chordata > Chondrichthyes > Lamniformes > Cetorhinidae > Cetorhinus > Cetorhinus maximus. The sequence goes on from NC_135879.1 coordinate 84,162,221, forward strand.
AGCCCAGTTACATTTTCCTCCAAATCATTTACGTATACTACAAACAGCAAAGGTCCCAGCACTGATCCCTGCGGAACACCACTAGTCACAGCTCTCCATTCAGAAAAGCACCCTTCCACTGCTACCCTCTGTCTTCTATGACCAAGCCAATTCTGTATCCATCTTGTCAGCTCACCTCTGATCCCGTGTGACTTTACCTTCTGTACCAGTCTGCCATGAGGGACATTGTCAAAGGCCTTACTGAAATCCATGTAGATAACATCCACTGCCCTTCCATCGTTGATCATCTTTGTAACTTCCTCGAAAAACTCAAACAAGTTAGTGAGACACAACGTCGCCTTTACAAAACCATGCTGCCTCTCACTAAAATGCCCATTTGCTTCCAAATGGTAGTAAATCCTGTCACGAAGAATCTTCTCCAATAATTTCCCTATCACTGACGTAAGGCTCACCGGCCTGTAATTTCCTGGATTATCCCTGCTGCCCTTCTTAAACAATGGAACAACATTGCCATTCTGCAGTCCTCTGGGACATCACCTAAGCCAGTGAGGGTACAAAGATTTCTGTCAAGACCCCAGCAATCTCCTCCCTTGCCTCCCTCAGTACTCTGGGGCAGATCCCATCTGGCCCTGGGGACTTATCCACCTTAATATTCTTCAAGACGCCTAACACCTCTTTTTTGATCTCAGCATGATCCAGGCTATCTACACACTCTTCCCTAGACAAATCGACCGCTAAATCCTTCTCTTTGGTGAATACTGATGAAAAGTACTCATTTAGTATCTCTCCCATTTCTTCTGGCTCCACACACAGATTCCCACTTCTGTCCCCGAGTGGGCCTATCCTTTCTCTGGCTACCCTCTTGCTTTTTACTTATGTATAAAAGGCCTTGGGATTTTCCTTAATCCTGGTTGCCAATGACTTTTCATGATCCCTTTTAGTCCTCCTGACTCCTTGCTTAAGTTTCTTCCTACTTTCTTTATATTCTCCACAGGTTTCATCTGTTCCCAACCTTCTAGCCCTTACGAATGCTTCCCTTTTCTTTTTGACTAATCTCACAATATCCTTCGTTATCCAAGGTTCCTGAAACTTGCCATACTTATCCTTCATCCTAGCAGGAACGTGCCAGTCCTGAATTCTTATCAACTGACGTTTGAAAGCCCCCCACATGTCAGTTTTTGATTTGCCCTCAAACATCCGCCTCCAGTCTAGATTCCTTAGTTCCTGCCTAATATTGTTATAATTATCCTTCCCCCAATTAAGCATCTTAACCCGAGGACTCCTGTTATCTTTATCCACCAGTACCTTGAAACTTACTGAATTATGGTCACTTTTCCCGAAATCATTGGGTCCTGACTGCAAGTTTAGTCTGAGGCCTGTGCAGACAATCAGTGGTGCCTTTCCAGCCAGCTCAAGCCTGTCAGAGGCTTCACGAGAGCCTAGAGAGGTCAGCGAGCTAAGTTGTTTCAAATGTTTTTAGGTTTCTTTTTCGACCAGCAGGACCTGGATTGCTCATCCCAAGGAAATCTAGGGGCTCCCCTGTCCCGGGTTTCTGCTCCCCTAACTGTCATCCCCTGTGGATATCCCTCCAATCAGCTTACTTTAGTTCCCAGGGACCTTTCATGATGGCCTCCTGCTACCAACAATCCTGCTCCTTCCTGGCAGGCAGGTTGTGGGTTTAAATGGGAGGCCAATGCTAGATATAAATGAAATTTGACCATTAAAATGCCTGGTGATTTTTGAATTTGTCAACCATCTCAAGATAGCTACTGCTGTCATCCCACCTCAACCCAACCCACTAACCCATACACACCCAAACACAAAAATCCCATTCTGATTTAAAATCAGTGTTTTTGGCAGGGTATGTTACTGAAAACAATTTGCATGTTGATCATTGGATTTTTTGACAGTTAATTCCAGATATGATAAGTGTTTTATTCATTCTTGGAGCGTGAGCACTGCTGGCAAAGTCAGCATTTGTTGTTCATCCCTAAGTGCCCTTGAGAAGGTGATGAGCCATCTTCTTGAATCACTGGAACTTTTCTTTAGCAACTTGATACAACTGAGTGGCTTCTTCAGCCATTTCAAAGGGCAGTCAAGAGTCAACCACATTTGCTGTGGTATTTGGATCACATGTGGGCCACACCAGGTAAGGACAGCTGATTCCATCCCCTGAAGGGCATCCATGAACCAGGTGAGTTTTTATAACAACCTGATTGTTTCATGATCATTATTAATGAGATTAGCATTTTATTCCAGATTTATTAATTAATTGAATTTAAATTCCCTCAGCTACTATGGTGAGATTTGAACTCATGGGCAGAATTTTCTGCCTGTCGGGCAGATGGGCCCGACCCAATCACCAGCAGGCAGGGAGCCGATCCCCGCCGGAGAAGCGGGCCGCACCGCCATTTTACGTGGGTGTTAAGGCCCGCCCAGCGTGATGTCCGGCGGGAAGCACTATGCACTTCTTGTGTGGGCGGGGTGGGGGGATTCCCCAAAAGCTATGTCCATGTGCATGCACATGAAAGAGCGCAAATCTCCCTGAGGCAAAGTGCAGCCTCAGGGAGATCACTTCCACTTTGAAAAAGATTAAAAATAGAGAAAAAAAAATCGCTAACATGCCCCCCTCATGGGACAATGTCACATGAGATGGGGCATGTTCATAATTTACACTATAACTTTATTAAACTTTTTAAAACTCTGCATGAAACCTCATCCCACCGGTGGATGAGGTTTCATGTTTTTTCTAGTTGCCGCCGGGGCTCCTGGCCTGCCCGCTAACCTTAAGGTTGGAGGGGCAGGTCCTTTAATTATTTAAATGATCCTGTCAATGGCCTCATTTGGCCATTGACAGGTTGGCAGCTGATTTTGCTGCACCCCCACCTTCCTGAAAATTTAAATGGGGCAGGATGACGTCGGGGGTTCTGCCCGACATCATCCCGCGTCATTGTATGCGTCGCGAGCGAGCCCTGCCCCCTGCTCACCGACGGCAAAATTCTGCCCCATGTCTCTGGAGCATTGGCCCACTAACATTACCATTTTGCTACCATCCTCCTCTGGTTTTTCTTTTTGTCCATTTAGCAACATGCATGTTTTTATCATTCTTAAAATGTCATCAAAGGTAAACTGTGTACTACAGATTTGTTTCCACTGCCTTGTAACGCATGGTGCTCACTTGTAGGAAACATAAGCAAGCCTAAGTCAGCCATTTCATACAATGCTAGTGGTATATAAAGCAAGATCACATCAAATATCTCAGATGATGTCCTGAGGGGTCAGCTTGGAATTTGTTTTCTGAGAATAAGCTGGGCCACAATGTGCACTGCCTCTTTGTAATGAACCCTAGCCTGTAATACTCTCTATGATAAATTTAATTAGAATGTTGAAGATGTTTTTATTTAATTTTGAATGAGTTTTTACTTTTGCCAGCTGTGGATTTTACGGCAATGACCTTTTCTTGAAATCTAATGACTTGAAGCGAAGTCATTTTAGTTTTTACATCATATTGCAAACTTATATTGTAGCATATATATTTATATAAAAGAGTATCCTAGTACACTGTGATTAAAGTATTTTTCTATCATTACCTATACATACTGATCACAACCTATTTATCACCTCCTTCTTGACATGTCATGAAGAGGAGACCTAGAATATAAGATACTTAGGAACAGAAAAAGCCTATCAACCTGTCCTTTTTTGATAGGTCTGCCCCACCTACTGACCACATCTCTCAATACCTTATCTTATTATAAATGCATCTAACTGCCTCTTACACCCATTTAATCCATCCATTCCAATGTTACATTATTCCATTTGGTGAAAAGGTTCCCTTTTTCTTGCAACCTTTCTAAATAATAACTCATCCTCAATGCTGTTGGTTATGACACCTACAAGATTAAATGTTGGAGGTTTGAAATAGTTCCTTAAAAGCTGGTTCAATCAGAGTGAGAAACATTCTTTACTCGAGGGACAGCCAAAATTTGTGAATGGTCAAAAAAAATTGGAATTCACCTTGCAAAAACAAGAACCAGGGTCCAAAATTCCTTGGGAGGAAGTATCCACTGGTGTAGCTGCAGCATCGCTAAGGGTGCCTCTGCCTTGTACCACAGGCTGTAAATTGTTATTGAGTATTGAGGTCAGCTCCACAGGGTGGGGGATTTTGGGTTGTCCTCCTGGACCAAAATTATAAATATCCTCTCTGGGGTCCACACAATAAATAATTTTTTTTAAATTACTTTTTTCTTTTTAGAGTCAGGCCATGATCTGAAGCTTAAGGCAGCAGGTGATTCCCACTTCCATCTTTGGTGGATAGATACAGCTAGACTCTATATGCATACCTTCCACAAGACTAAGCTAAGTCCCTCTAATGGTAAAAAAGCACAAAACAGTCAGAATTTTCAGCTTGGCGTGCGGGCGGGCACCTGACACACCTGAGCGTGAAATAGTGCTCCATGCCCCATCTATCAATATTTACTATAATGCAAGCTAAATGGCTCAAAATTCATTTATTTAAATGGGTGAGCTACCTGTAGAAAATCAACAGTCACGTTAATATTTATGAGGCCTGAATTCCAATGTTGGGCCAGCCTCAGGCCTGTCAGTTCAGACATGCATTGCAGCTGCATCACCACATTTACACGTAGAAAGAGGCAGTGATAAATTTATACCTCTGGGTACAAAATTGTATTAATGTTCTTCCATTCAGTTTATCCCACTTTGCTGAAATGTACAGAATGATTAGTTGCTAAGGCCAACTTGAATTAAAGACCCAAACATTAGAACTGCTACCAACAGCTGATATCTGAAAATATATTTTAAAATGGTCCAATGATGCAAAAGTATAAATAAACATAATCAAATAATGGAATAAACAAGATAGCCCATTTTACATGAGAACCTCGGGGAAAAAAAAACACTACAATATATAGTCATTTCGCAGTACAGAACTTGAGTATTGCTGAAAAAAGACATGTTTTCAAAGCTTTTCATCTTGTACTCATCAGGACAATTCACAGGAAAACCAAAGGTAAAGGGAACAACAATTTATACTTCATGGCCGGAATCTTCCGGTCAGCGTGTGGGGGCTGGCCCCGCATGTCGACATGTAAAATGATGCGCGGTGACGTCAGCCGTGCATCCCGACGTCACCGCATGTCATTCCGATCTTCAGCTCGGCGGAGTCGGCTGTGTGCCCACTGAACTGTCAAAGGCCATTAAGCACTTAAACTGATTGCCTGGGCTGCCCGTCCAACCTTAAGGTTGGTGGACAGGCGAAGAGCCCAGGCGGCCTTCATGTTTTTCATGGAACCTCATCCACGGGTGGGATGAGGTTTCATGAAGGGTTTATAACTTTAATAAAAATTTCTAATAAAATTCATAGACATGTCCCAGCTCATGTGACACTGTCACATGAGGGGACATGTCTACATAATTTTTAAAAATCTTTTTTTCAGTTTTTCACAATCAAATTAATCTCCCTGAGGCACAGAGCTGCCTCAGGGATATTTCTGCGCTCTTTCACATGCATGTGCGAAAGAACATAGGCCCCGACTCTCCCTCCTGCCCCTGCCCCTGCCCGCACAGGTAGCACTGAGTGGTACTGAGCGCGCATCACGTTGGGTGGGCCTTAATCGGCCCACCCACGAAAAGTGGCAGTACGCAACCGATTGCGGATGGCAATCGGCTGTGAGCCTGCCCGCGCCCACTCCTGCCCAGCCCGCACGACGGGGAGAAAATTCTCCCCCATGAGAAGAGAGTGCTGATTGGTTGGCAAGTGGACTCTGTCCCTTTATGCCCTATCTTAATTATAACTGGTTCTGCCCAACATGAATGGGTCAAATAGTTGGGCGAGTTGCAGCAACCAGTTTTGAGCAAGTTTCCCAAACACACCGTCATAAAAATTGAGCCAGAGAAGGCTGCAGTTATAACAGCAGAGTTTGGAAAAGCACGCTAAAGCAGCTACAGCGAGACTCATCCCACAAGAATGAAGGTCAAAGTGATATTTTCAAACTATCCACAAAACTCCCCAGCTGGAATTGGGATGCAGCTAACCTACTATCTGAATTCAAAATGTTTAAACGGCATACTGAGCTACGGTTTCTTGATTTAGGTCTGTCTGAACCAGACAAGCAAGCCACAAAAATTTACCTAGCAATTAGGAATGAAGGGTTACATAGGCTGAACGTGTCAAGATTAACAACAGAAAAACTAAAGGATCCCCTAAAGACACGGGCCAGGATTTTACAGCCCCTCCTGCCTGGCAGGATATTATGGTCCTGCGGAACTGAATGGAGATTTAAATGGTTTTCTGCATCTGCCGAGGGGAGACACACAGTGGCGGGGCTCTAAAATCCTGGCCATGGACTACATTGGAAAACTGGTTCAGTATAAGGTCAAATTTCAGTATTCATCAACTAGAGTTCATGGCATTTCTACAACAGCCTTCAGAATCCATAGACCACTTCTTCAGCAGATGTAGAGTAAAGGGTATGGGACTGTGATTTTTCAAACGTAGAGCTAGAGGCAGAATTGTTGAGTTGGCGATCATTTCCACTTCCATGGAAGCATTCCAGCAAGATCTGCTTGACAAGCCCATAAGTATAGCATTGAAGAGCTACTCAAGGATGGACGTAAGTATGAAGCAATCCTCACAGGTCGACAAAGCTCACAGGTCCTATGTAACACCCCAATTGTTGACACACTTACTAGAACACTCAAACCTAGCAAGTCAAGTGGAAAGTGTGGCCTTCTGCATGTATCAAGGAAATGCCCAGCTTTCCATCAATTCTGCAAGGCATGTGACAGAAAGGGCCATTGGCAGTGGCAGAGCACTAGAGCAAAGACTGATGCAGCTACAAAGATCTGTGATCCAAATCACCATGCACAACGGGTACCTTCAAGATATAAGAATGACCATCCTGTATCCCATCAGAAACATATACATGAGGTGATTGACAAAACAGCAAATGACAATGATGTGCACGATGAGACGAAGAGCAGCGAACACATGTTTTACACCATCCACCTTGTGGAAAACATAGACACTGTCACACCATCCGAAGTGTTTGCCAATATTCAAATTATTTGTCCTAAGAAAGTTGGCAACTACTTGTTATTGGCCAAGATTGACACAGGGGCAAGTGCCAAAATACTACCACTGTGAATTCTAAAGGACATGTATCCACAGACATGGAAGGCATTGGTGAAACCTACTACTGCACAACTTTTGTTGTACAATGGTTCACTGATTCCATGTACAGAATCCATAGTCCTGGAGTGCAAGTATAACCAATCCTCCTGGGTGTCACAGACGTTCTACATTATGGAGACTAAAGACCCAGCAATTGTAGGTCTACCAGCATGCCTTGACTTTGCACTAGTGAGAATCCATGGAATCAGTCAGACCTCATACGACAGATCAACCTCAAACTACTCCTATTGCATCAGTTCATACTTAACATCGAAATATCCAGAATGTTCCGACAAAATTGGCAAATTCAAGTGAGCTACAATGTTGCGCTTGTAGAAGAATGCAAGCCCTTCAGTTGAACTGGCACATTTTGCACAATACAAATGCCACCAGAAGAAGTGGCAAAAGATTGTACATTATAGAAACTATGGAGAACCATCATTGAAGGATGGTCTGATTCAATTCAACATGTCCACGAACATATGAGACCACTTTGGCCTTACCAGGACGAGCTGGGCATCTCCCATGGAATAAGTTTTAAAGGCAGGCAGGTCATCATACCAGAATCTTTGAGACCTGATATTCTTCATCAACTTCATCACTCACACATGGACATATATTGCATGAGAAGACTTGCAAGAGAGGCAATCTGTTGGCTGGGTATGAACAGTGACATTGAAGTTGTCGTCAAGAAGTGCGAGGCATGTCAAGAGCATATGCCAAGTCAGCACAAAGAACACATTCCACATAAAGTTCCTACCCATCCTTGGTCCAAAATCACATCTGACCTCTTTCATGTCCATGTCACTGACTTCATTGTCATTATTGACTACTTTACCAAGTACCCCATTATTCGATAGTTGCACAACTCTTGCGCACACTCTAAGTGCTATTTTTAGTTTATTTGGTGTGCCTAGAGAGATCATTATGGTAAACGATCCGCAATTTATTGGCAAGCCATTCCAGGATATGTGTAAGAAGTGGAATATTGATCGCACTACCTCTTCTCCTCATTACCCTAGATCTAATGGCCTAGCTGAATAAATTATTTGAAATCCCTAATTCTCAAATGTAGACAGACCAAGCAAGATCTACACATTGCAATGTTACATCTGAGAATAACACCTTTAAGTGCAACTGGCAGAGCTCACCTTTGGTAGAGCAGTGTGTACCAATTTACCTACTTTTACCCATTTTACTCTCTCAGAAACCAGAGAGCAACTTTTAAAACTGAAGAGAAGGTGACCAATATGCACAATAAAAATTTAGCTACATAATTGCCAAGTTTACAGTTGGGACAACAAGTTTGTATCCAGGATCCCACAGAAGGTACGTGGCATCCAGTCGAATTGACAAGGATTTGTTCCAAACCAAGGTCCTTTGGAAGTCATTACACACAAAGGCACAACAATGAGGTGTAACCGAGGACAAATCAGCTCCAGTCCAGCTTCTCAATCACCGTACAGTCATATTACATCTAGGGCAAGTTGCCAAATGCAACTAGGAACAACATTCAAGAATGACAACCCCACAGATCACTGTGAGCAATTGAAGAAACCTCCAGACAAGGCTACCATCACAAGATCTGGGTGTACCAGCAGATTACCTCTATGCTTTACAGACTAATAGATTCCAGTCTTAGTTTCACATTTGCCATTAAGCGGAACATAGCACAACTCTAATATCTTCAAGCTTTCTACTTATGAATAAATGTTCTCATGTGTCTCATCCAAATACGTGAACACACAACATGTTTACACAATCCCATACAAGTGATTATATCATCATAACAACATGACAGCTGTCTGCCTAAGCAAGGACAAGTTATGATGGCAGTAAACGGGAATCGAGTAGGAACAGGTCAATAATTTATCGCACAACAATTCTAACTGTGCACCTGCCCTGTCAGGTGCAGTAGAAAAAAGAAAAATATTTCCACACATATAAGACTTTTCATGACCCTGGGCATCTCAAAGCACTTTACAGTCAATGAAATACTTTTGAAGTTTAATGACTGTTGTAATGTTAGGTCAATTTTGTATACAGCAAAGTCCCACAAACTGCAATGTGATAATGACCAACTGATTTGTTTCTATGATGTTAATTGAGGGATAATTATTGACCAGGACACCAGCTCTTCTTCAAAATAGAGCCATGGGATATTTTATATCCACCTGAGCAAGCAGATGGGGTCTCAGTTTAATGCCCCATTCAAAAGATGACACCTTTGAAAGGGCAGCAATCCCTCAGTACTTCACTGGAACATCGGCCTTGATTAAAGTGCTTAAGTCCTGGAGTGGGATTTGAACCTGAAACCGTATATCTTTAGGAGAAAAGTGCTACCAACTGGGCCACAGCTGACATGCGGGCTAGACTGAACTAAAATTCCCCTTTAATTACCCAAAAAAACAATTTAAAATGTTTCTTTCATTTATGGACATTTGCTTTTCCATTTACAAAGTAAAACCTTATTTCATTTAGTATCTCTATCTTCAATTGGCTTTCTTTTAAAAATTATTTTGTTGAGGTTGAACATGTTAAAATAATTATGGGGGAGGACATCCCCCTCGTCGGGCGGGCCCGGAAGTGGCCGCACAACGGTCCACCGCCCGCCATCGGGCCCTGGCCGCAATTTCATGCTGACTGGCCAATTAACAGTCAGCTAGCATGAATTTTGCGCTGAAACACTCAGCGCTGCCTGGGTGGGACAGGGAGGAGGGCGAGTGTGAAAGTCAGCGCATGCACACGGGTACGCTCACTGAAAGCTCCCTGAAGGCACAGAGCTGCCTCAGGGAGTTGAAGATTTTTCACATGAAAAATAAGTTTTAAAAAAAGGAAAACATGTCCCCTCACTTGAGCAGGGACGTGTCAGAAATAAGATTTAAATATGTTTATTTTATTTTTAATTAACATCGAAAAGCTCATCCCGACCGTGGATGAGGTTTCCTCAAAAATCCAAAGGCTGCCTGGCCTTTTCGCCCGCCCGCCACCTGTAAGGTTGGGTAGGCAGGGGAAAATTCAGTTCAATTAATTTATTAATGGGCTTAACAGCTGTCTTAATTGTTGGCGGACGCGCTGCTGACTCCCGCACACACCCAACAATTGAAATATCACACGAGTGTGCGATGACGTCGGGACGCTCGTCTGACATCATCGCATGCTATTTCACGCTCATGCATGTCAGACTTGCGCCCGCACGCCGAGATGAAAATTCAACCCATGGTTTCATTAACTAGAACATACTTTTTAGAGAACTTAAGAGGAATCTTTATATCGCTGTATTTTTTCTGTCTTCCAATTTTAACTTAATCCTCCCTTCCCACACCTATATGGAAAATTAGCATTATTCAATCTTCTACATCCAACAGAAAGAAGTGAGCCACAGCTATCAGAAGTGTGACATGTGCTGGATCATTGGAAAGCATGGTCTGCTCCTTGGTTGAGAACAGGCAGTGGCAATATTTGTTGTGACTCATTTGCTTTCGTGACACATTTACTGCCCTCTGAAAGGATGCACTTTACTGGCACACAGTTAGCAGCCTGGCCAAAAAACTGACAAAACTCTTTGCAGTTTAGATGATCAGATTTGACTTTCAGATGGCCATGGGATTCAAACCTGCCACTTCTGGATTTTAAGGCACACAGCTTACTGTTATACTGGATGACTGCTTGACTAACTGTTTGTGCAACATTGAAAACAGAAAATGCTGGAAATACTCAGCAGGTCAGGCAGGACCTGTGGAGAGAGAAACAGAGTTAAATATGTTTCTGGCCAATAACTGGGCCAGGTGAGGAAAATAGCAGAATTCATTAGAAACCAAAAACCTCAATTCGGGGAAATCTGTAAAAAAGAACCAGTAAATGTTGGAAATGTACAGCAGAGTGATAAATGTCTGAAAGAGAAACACAGTCAATGTTTCCAGTAGGAGCATTCATCAGAACTACTATAGTTTATTTCCTGATGTGGAAATTTATCATTTTATCTATTAAAGGCTTGAAGGGACATAGAAATTGCAAGATGACAGAAGACCAATATTCATTTAGTTTGCCTTCTACAATCTTGGTAGTCACAATAATGGAGTTGTTGAATGATCATGAAAATTAGGCTATCAATAAGTCTGCAGCAGATGCAGAAATGACATGTGGAAAACCCTAGTGGTGGAGAGCTTTGGGAACCATGCTTTTTCCACCATGCATCCACCCATGCATCCACACTCTGCATGTCATTTTCTTCCCTGTTTGTTTATTAGCCACACTAAGTAGATTCTGTCAGCATCCTCCTACTTCAGCCAGAAGAATGCAGGCAAGTTAAGCTATAGATCTCTCCACAGCGCTCATTAGTACTGACAGTGGGTCCACATTTACAGGGAAGGAATCAACTCTTTAACTCTCATTGTCTCATTGTCTCTCTCTCTCAATCTCTCTCATCGTCGTGAAAAGTTTCATCGATTGGTACAGACCTTAGAGCCAATGGAGCTCAGCCATTGCAAAAATTGAATTTTAACTGGGGCCCTCCTCTTGTACAAAAAGAGTTAATGGTTAATTCTCAACAGGACCAATGTCTTTTGCGAACGGCGAACAATATTATGAGCCAATATTTTTGAGAGTCCTCACTCTACCTAGCCCGGAAAATCAGAAGATTAAAAATCAAAAACACATGCAAGCATCTTATTACTTTTTAAAAATCCTGAATCAATATCTGAGTGAAAATGGCTATGTTCTTACTGTTTTAAGCAATATTTCTCAGTCCCAAGAACATTAGGTGCCTTCACTTCATAACATTAAATTATTAAATAAGTACTGATTACAGAATGTTGAACATGATAAGCCTCACTTCAGTAATATTGCACTTGTATTACTTCTGTTCTGCTACTGCATGATTTCATTTTAATTAACAGTTAAGCTTTTACACTGATTCTTTGTCAAATATTTAATACAGAGATTTCTGTTTGACAGCCAGTGTTTGGGTCATTCAAATGCCAGAGATTATTGAGGTAGACGTACTACAATTGATACATCAGCATCTTTCGGCTCAATAGGTTGATGGCTCTGCTTTAGATGGGTTCCATTTATTTGTCAAAAAGTGATATATATTTATAACATTAGTCATGAAATTTCATCTCATGAGGTTTTCCTCAGCTGTAGTGAGGGTTGTCAATGATTTAGAAAATAGCAGTGCTGGTGGAAAGAAATAATAATTTGCAAAAGAGATTTGTTGAGCAATTGTGCAGATGTATGCTGATTTCTCTTGTCCATGTTGGATTTAATTGTGTTTCTGTGAAACCAAGAGAATTATAATCACACGAGGTGTGAACATAAAATAGTTCCTTTTTAATGAAGAAGTCTTGAAATAGGAACAATATTAATTTTTAAATGTCAACTTTTATGATATGACCATTATTTTTATTCATCTAAGTGCAAAAGGTAGTTCTAAAATACAATGTCACTATATGGTAAAGTTCACAAGATAGATGACAGAATTGGTTTGGGTGAAGAAAGTCCTCAGCCCACTTTATTCCATTTGTCCAGCTTATTGTTCGCATTTTCTGCTTATTGTGCTATCCAATTGGTTTTAAAGTGAATCCAGCTGTCCTCGGGGTGACTTTTAACTGCCAACAGCCTATTTCTATGTTTGACTGAAAAACAGTCAACTGACAGCCCTTTGATGCCAAGGTCCACCTGATTCAATTTAAATGGCCTGTTTCTGTGCTACAAACAATGGGCAGAATTTTACCCTGGGCGGGCTCGGCGGGGGCGGTCGGGAAGCTGCCCGCGATTGGGACTGGACCACCATTTCACGCTGGTGGGCCAATTAAGGCCTGCCCAGCATGAAATGCAAGCGGCAACGCTCAGCGCTGCCTGTGCAGGGTGGGGGTAAGAGGGCAAGTGGGCCGAGCGCAAACTCTGGAACTATTCTCATAAATCTTTTCTGCACTCTCTTTAAAGTCATCACATCTTTCTTAAATTGGACACAATACATCTGGCTACTCAGAAAATTTCCTCTGGCAGGTTGAAGAACATTACTTGTGCTGAACATTTTTTCTTGTTTTCAGCTCTGTGAACTAAACACAAATATAGTTGTAGTAATAAAGCTTACTGAAACAGCAGGAGCCCATTTCTTACAGTGTTAAGGAAATTAAATCGGTCAATTGAATGTCAAAAAACACTAATGTCAAGAATTTCCTTGGATTCTCCTGCTGTTCCAAAGTTATGGTGGTTGATGGAAGAACTCCCCATCACACCCACAGAGAAACTCAAACACAAACAAGAATAGGTGGATTGGCAGTGATGTGGAATATAAGTTACTGGTTTTTGAAGTGGGCAGACAAAACAGTTGCAATGCGCTCACTTCTTGGTGTGTTTGGATGCGAGCGAGAAACCTACTCAGCAAATTTGGGATTTTCTACTTGGATGCAGGCAGGTACTTATTGGCATAATCAACGTCCTTGGGAGACATTGCTGAGGTATTTTTAAATTGTTTTTAACTTGGCTCCAAATTTTACTTCAGCAGGACGGGTTTCCCTGGAGCTCAGGGAACTAACCAGGGGCACAGAGGCGAGTCTGAGCAGCCGTTCAGATGGGTATTTAAATTTCTCATTGTCCCATCTGAATAAAACTTCATTTACTGCAGCTGCTATATCTCAGTTCCCTCTGGCAAATGTCTGGTAGAGAGCACTTATGTGGATGCAGTATTTTTAGAACTTGGAGGAGTTCAAATTGACAAGATCAGGGGATGCCTTATATGCCCTACATGGGGAGGTGGTGGTATAGTGGTATTGTCACTGGACTGGTATTCCAGAGACCCAGTGTAATGCTCTGGGGACCGGGTTTGAATCCCACCATGGCAAATGGTGAAATTCGAATTAACTTAAAAATCTGGAATTGAAAGTCTAATGATAACCATGAAACTATTGCCGACTGTTGTTTTTTTAAAAAAAACCCATCCATCTGATTCACCAATGTCCTTTAGGGAAGGAAATCTGCTGTCCTTATCTGATCTGGCCTACATGTGGCTCCAGACCCACAGTAATGTGGTTGGCTCTTAAATGATCTCTGGGGCAATAAATTACCATCTGTGGCAGTGAATAGGTGCGATGGTGCAATCAGCGTGTTCACAGGTGGAAGATTTATAGGTGGAAGAGGTCAAAGGAGCTCATCACATCTTCAGACGAGACAACCACGGAGGAGCAGGAGGATGAAAATGGGCACCCATCACGGACCAGCTGTTTATCTTGCTGCCAGACATGCCCTAATATCGCAAAGTATGAAACAAAGCAAATGAAATCTCATGGTCAATCCAAAGGCCAACACCAACCCTCCCCCCTCCCTTTGCACCAAACAGTCCTACAACCACTCATCCACCCATTGCACATACGCCCAATGGATCCTGGCATGTATCAACATTCATCATGAAACAAATGAAAGGACAAATTGGCCGCCTTGATGCAGTTATGGGCTAGATGGGAAGTGGTGCTAATCATTATTTTTTTTAAAAAAAGCTTAACAACATAACATGTCAAACACTCATGAATTACAACTTTTGAACTTAAGCTTCCTACCACATTTAGGTGGCACATCCAGTGTGGCTTTACTGGAGGTAGAAGCAGGCTGTTCAGATCCCTGCCCAGCTGGCAGCTGAGATGTTTTTATCCTATACCATCTGGGTTTTAGAGATCCGGCGGGCCCAGTAAAGACTGCTCCACCTGCCCCTGTGCAGTGGAAAACTCGGCCATCGTGACGTAGGGCACTATATGTTCTACTGCTTAAGGGGTGATAGTTTGGGCGGGTCGGGGGGGCGGGTGCAGTGCGGGGGAAACAGGTGAAAGGCGGGAGTGCTTTGAATGGAGTTCCAACCTTAATGTCCTCTTTCACCTCTCTTCTACCATGCTGTTGCAGACCAGATTGGCGGAGCAATGATGCATCTTAAGGCCACAGACAGCGCATCTGTGATCCTGTTTAGAATAGGAAACAAGTTAACATCCAAAGTCCGCATGGGCGTGGTCAAGACCAGCATGGATTCATTTGAGAGCTGTGCTTGAAGCTCCATGTAGCCACTCTCCATGACAGATATTGGGCAGAGTTTTTCAGGCAGCGTGCGGGGGCAGGCCTGACAAGCCGACACGTAAAATAATGCACAGTGCGTCCCGATGTCATCGCGCTGAGTTGTGATGTTTTGTTCGGTAGGCACACGTTGGAGTCGGCTGCATGCCTGCCAATATGTAAATGGCTTGTTAAGGCCATTAAGGATCTAATTAAGGTTATTGTGAACACTGCCCGTCCAGCCTTAAGGTTGGCGGGCAGGCGAAAAGCCCAAGCGGCCCTTGCATTTTTTTAAAAAAACTCAACCACGAGCGGGATGAGGTTTCCTGAAGCTTTTATTAAATAAATAAAAATTCATGAATATAAAAACATGTCCCAACTTATGAGGGGACATGTCCAAATAAATTTTTAAACCTTTTATTTAATAATTTTGATATCAATTCGATCTCCCTGAGGCAGCTCCGTGCCTCAGGGAGATTGAAGTGCTCTTTCGCGCGCTGGCCCCAACTCTCCCTCCTCCTCCCACCAGCACAGGTAGTGCTGAGCGCTACTGGTCATGTCTTAATTGGCCCGCCCACGTAAAATGGCAGTGTGGAGCCAATCGCAGGCATGAATCGGCTCCGCACCTGCCCCTGCTCCAGCCGAGCCCGTCCGCCATATGAAAAATTCAGGCCATTGTTGTGGTCCCCTGCACCACCATTCCACTGATGATTGAGCTGGAATTTTCCATCCTCTCAGCAGTTGTGGACCATGTGAATGACCTGCCTATGAGTACCTGGTGAATTTACCGGTATATTCCTACTTTCCCCTTCTTAATCATAGCCCCCATCAGATTCACCATGCCTCCCGGTGAGCAGAGCTTGAAGAGGTTTGCTCCCCCTGATGCAGACTCTCTACACCTGTCTCTGACACCAGTGTCTCCTTGTGCTTATTTGAGAGTTGTGAACCACTGGGTGAAAATCCAGCAATTTCTCTAAGTTGATCCACCAAGTGCAAGTATCTTGGTAGCATGGTACAAGACTGTAGATCCTGTGATGATGCACCCTTAGCAGGAGTGAGGTGCTGTATGTTGTCCTCATGGATGTCTTGTGAAACTTGCTAGCTTGTTAAGGCCCTGGAAGACAAAAGGATATGATTTAGTTGTTGAAAAGTCACAATCTTGACCCCATAATTAGACAATGATGAAATTGAGTCAGCTTATGTATGTCAGATATTCTAAATTCTGTCACTACCTATCTGCAAGCTCCTTATCTTTTCATCTCTGATTGCGAGGGATGAAGATCAACCATTTATTTCCAGGTCCTCCTCCCCTGCATCTCTTAGCTGAAGCATTGAACTAATTGTGGTGGCCAGCTGTACCCCTGTTGCTCTCTATTGCATGAGTGAGTGAAGGTGAGGTATTCACCCGATGGATGTAGTGCAATCAGTGAGCGTGACTATGAGACACATGCACCTTGTTGCAAGAGAATTAAGGAGAGTGTCCATGGTGAATGGATAAATGTGGAGGTGATGAAGGGCATAAAAAATGAAAGATGGTAGCAGCTGAAAGTTGAATGGGTGTGAGAGCGAGGTGATGGAGAACGTTTAGTAAGACAGTAAAAGTGTAGCAAGGGCTGAAAGCACAGGCTATAGTCAAATGAACAGATGCACTCACTTTTCCTGATCTGGGTAGTTCATTAAACAGCTTCCACCATTGCATTCATGACCAGGGCTCAGCAAACCTGCTGCTCACTTCCTCAGCTATCTCCAACCACGCCTTCTTGGTTAAAGCAGCAGGTTTCTTCCTCCCATTGCTGGGGAAAAGTCTGTCCCTCTTCCTCCTCCTGACGGCACCCAGCAGTAATTCAACTGAGGCATCAGTAAGTCTGAGTGCTGCTCTTGCTTTCTCCACAATTCAGCCTGAACACCTGCAATTTACATTTGTCGACTGTTCCTTTACATATGCAGGAGCACACCATACCCGCTGCACAGCTTGGAGACACAGCTTGGAGATGGGTTGCTTGTGTCTTACTTCCTTCTATCCTTCCCTATTCTCCCTGTTTTAATTTTGGTCTTTTCTATATATTGTCACCTAGCTCTGGTGTTATTTTCTATGTCTCCATGCTTCACTTAACTTTCGTCTGCCTCGCTGTTGCCAAGGTTTGCAATCTTTCTTCAAAGGGTTTTCATTACTTTAAAACAGTTTTGATACAGCTATAAAGAATGGGACCACTTATTTCTGGTGCAGTAAGGATTATAGCAGGGAAATGAATATTGCCCTGCAAACAGGTCACCAACAGGATTTTCAGGGGGAACATTAACAAACTCCTCAGAAGGGCTGGTAAACCAAAGTCTTTTAATGTTCTATATAGAGTCATCGTAATCCTCGGAACAGTGTGATACCATCAGTATGATAGCACTACCCCATGGATTACATTCTTTTCATACAGGTGCTGGACATGACTACTGCACAGATCATCACATTTCCTAATGCATAAACTTCCTAAAAAAAAAAGCCCAACAGTGCGAAAATAACTCATCAGAAGAATTGAGAAGGCAGTAAATCTCATTTCCTATTTCATAGAACTGCTCCCTCTCTCAGTTTATAACCCTTCCACTGATGTCAATACTCTTGTATGCCTACTGCACTCCTTTAGCTAATCTCTCTTTGTTACATCTATCAAACTACTTCACAGGTTTTCAATCACCAGAGTTCTAATAATCCCCTCATAAACTGGCAGTTTATTTTCCAAGGCTGCCAAAAGTTTCACGTGGGAGTGAAGGATAGTTCCAATTTCAACTTCACTTGCTCAGCAGGAATGTGAGAGATTTGGGTTGGATGGCCTGATTTTAGGTACCACTGAATGAGTGAAATGAGACCACATTAATTTTACTCCAAACTTCCTGTCAGGCTGAGGACATTTGAGCAGCCTTTGTATCTGTGTATACTTCCTGTTTGCACAATTGGACTTCCTGCAGTCACTTTCTTTTCTCACATATTTTGCATAAACTTTGTTTTTGCATTCTACATTTCTCTGTCTTGATTTATTGTTGCTTTTCTATATGTAAATTTGTAACTCTGCCACAAAATACCTTCTGAAAATTGTTTTCTTCTGTCAAGTCTTTCTCAGTAGCTGAAATTTTAAATGTCCAAAATTAACATTTCAAGTATTACACATTTTACAGTAACACGACTACAGTTATCTAAAATACCTTTTCTTGCATTTATTTAAAGCTTTTACTTGAAGACCTTAGCATGTCCAAGGCTGAGACTTGATGGGGGAGTTCAACTTGTATACAGCTCCCTTCTCTAATAATCAGTGGAGAAGGGTGTTGTTCCAACAAGGCAAATTTACATAGGTGCTTACCATTATAAACATCAACATAAAAATTTATAACAGAAACATAAAGATTAGGACTAAGTGTATGACTTTAAAATAAAAACTGAATTAAATCAGCAATCACCTTATGCCTTTTGATCCTGTTATACCTGAATATCATACTTCAGCTTGTCTTCCAGTGAGTTCTGCATAAGTTTTTCAAATCATGCATCAAAACATTGGCAGTAAATTCATGGAAACTCTGGAAAAATGTTATTAACTCTGCTTCCACTTCTCTTCCCTTGAAGTTAAGACAGTTGAACAGGAAAGCACCTGTGAATATTCACCTTGCCTGTATCCAGTGCAATGGAATATCAACTATGTTTATATAAGAGTATGGATGGTGGTTTTATTGTACTTTCATTTTTTTGTTTTTGCTGACTGTGGGTGTTCTAGCAGACATTGATCGTCAAAAGCCTCCAGAGAGTAGGTCCAGATTGAAGCACTAACTATGGTAGCATGGCAGTCCCTGCACAGCATGCCATCCTAATAGGTCTATATGCTTGTGCTTGCTATAGTGTTCGTTAGTTGACTGCATTCAGCCTTCAATTTCCACGCATCTTAGTGCGACAGCAAGTTGGCTATAATAAGCAAACATAAAAGTAGATCTACTGTAGGATATTGATTTTTGACTTGTGTTAGAGATCTTTGGTAATTGCTGCAGTGTCACAGACTGCAAATTAACTTGACTAATTATCAGGCAGATTTCCTGACGATTGTCAAACGATTAGACAGGAGTGATTAGCAGCATCAATTAAGGAGGATAAAGTATTAGTGTAATTGAACGCCTGAGGTGTCTAATGGCATTACTGCACTGTTAGTGATTACACTGTGTATCTGAATGTCCAGAGAATGACAGTACATTTCACCGTTTTAGATAACGTAAGGCTTTTTCTTATATTTTATCTTGGTATGTAAGATAGAATACTTTCATTTGCCCGAGGATAATTATATACATTGTAAATAAAAAAAGAGATATTAAAAACTATAGTTTCCATTTAAATTTAGTATTAAACTCTGATAGATGAAATAATAAATCATTGTACTTCATTTTAATTCCATATTCCTTTGATTTTAAAAAAAAACTACTATTATACCTGACTGACAGTTTTGTCTTTGTCGTTGTAGGTTTATTTTCTTCTACCACAATCACAATAACAACCCTTGTATTAACTATGTTCTCTTTTAAATTGTGTGTACTTTTGCATGTACATAACTTGTTTGTTGATTTAGAATTTTATCAGCAAGGTACCTTACAGTAAATGTCATCCCTTGATTATAGAACAACATGGACATGGATTATGGACTACCTGGTGCGTCTTGATTTCATTTTAATTAACAATTAGGAAAACTGTATATTATAACCTTTATTATTATTTTTCTAAGGACAAATGATTTGGAGAATATAGTGTGGCTGAATATCTGGAGTTGTGAGGTGGGGTTGGGGAGTGGGGGTTTGAGGAGACAGTTTGGGGAGGGGGATCCACTGTCTCTTGCCCTGACTCATATAGGAAACTGGCAGAACTCTCCAGGAAGTGACAGAAGTTACAATTCCTGCTTTTTCCTCGGGTGTTCCAACAGTGTCTCGCTGACATTATGATAGAGGATGGATGAATCACTCCATGGAATTCATCCCGAGTAGCTTTTTATGTGAGTGCTCATTGTTCCATGTGCCCCACATCATTAGCTTTTAATTATTGCTGATTAGTTAAAAGGCATTTAAGTAGATTGTTCACACTTGAGTAGCAGTTTTCCAATTGGAACCTTAACTACTGGGCACATATCAGAAATGTCGACACGCTTTTTGCATAATTTTCTGACCAGTTTTGGAAAGCCATTTGCAGTGTGCACCCGAGTTTTTGATATGCAATGTCTGAGACTGAAGTTCCCTGTTAGTAGGATAAAGATGTAAAAATGTCTCTTCTATGTCCTGGTCAGCAGAAGTTTTTTTATAGTTCTAAAGAGGTGTCAATTTATATTGTGCTTTCAACGTAACAAAATGCCATTAGGCTCTCCACCTAATGGCAGGAGTATGAAAGCTTCAAGGGGAAGTAGCTGAAGGTGCTATTGAGGAAATCGTTATGAGGGAGCTTTTGAAGGCAACGACAGATGTAGCAAGTCAAGGTGGTTTAAGGAGCGACTCTCATCATATATGAGAAAGTTGGTTGCTGTAAACATTAGGGTAAAAGATAGGGGAACCAGAAGACTGGAGTTCGAAAAGAAGATGTGGATGTAAAGATGGAGAGATTTCAGATGCAGCTAGGAGCGCAGTTGAAGAAAAAATTGGAGATTAGATCAATGCACTGAGGAGCAGGAAGCAATTAGAGGATGGAATGGTTGGGGAAAACAACAAAAACCTGTGCCAAAGGAGATGGTGTTAGGAAGGATGACTAAAAGGTTAGTCAAAAGAGATGGGTATTAACAAGACTCTGTAGAAATGAAAATGTTTAGAAAGGGTGTTGGGCCATGGTCACACACAGCTGCAATGATGGAGCAAGGATGGGGCAAACGCAAAAGGCCAAAGTCAGAGGAATGGCTAGTTGGGAGAGCTTAAAGGACTGGAGTTTACAGAGAGGGAGAGGTGAGACCATGAAGACACAAACATAAGTCTGAGAATTTTAACTGGAGGCATGGGGGGTGCTGGGTGGATCAATGGGGATCAAAGCGAAGAGTCAGCTGGTCTTGATACAGGATAACAAATTTTTGGATATGCTGAAGTTTACACACAGTGAAGGATAGGAGGTCACCAGGAGAATATTAAAATGATCATGTCTAAAGATGGTAGTTTCAGTACCAGAAGGTTTGAGGTAAGGCAGTGTGGAGAAATATTATGGAGCTGATGGAGAAGATAAGGGCCTGGAAACTTGGCATAAGGTTGAATAGGACACTGAGGTTCTGAGCAGTCTGATTCACGAGGTACTGGCCATGGAAGGGGATGGACTCAGAGGTAGGAATTAGTTTGAGGCAGGACCAAATACAGTGGGTGTGATTTTAACCCCAAAAATCATGAGTTTGTGTCAGGTGTGAAATTAATAGTTCAAACCCAAACCCAACACACCTTAAACCCACCCACATCTGATTTAAACAGAGGCGAGAAGGGATGGGCAACCATTCTGTTCTCAGGAGCTGGGTTATTCATTGGATCCTTTCATCCATTATTTGAAGCATGTCTTCTATTTATAACTAAAGTGTGCCAGGTTTCTCAGAGTTAGGGAAACCCAGCAAGTGAAAGGAGATGAAAAGATAAGTGTTTTAGCGGTACTGCTTGAAAGGCAGGAGGAGCAGGTATCTTTTTACTTGTTACTCTCTTCCTCCCACCAGAGGCCATCCGACCACCACTGCCAACCCGTGATCACCAACTCTCCACAATCTCCCTCCCAACCTCCCGAAGACTGTCTCCCCCACTGCACTCTCACTTGCCTCCACTTGACTACACTGTAACTTCCAGCCTCATTATCTCACTTCCCCATGGCCACTATCTCACTGCGCCAATCCCCTCAAACTACAGTCTACTCCTCCCATTCCAAACAGCATCTCATATGCATCACTGCCACCCATCACCCTGAACCACCCTCCCCCCTCCAACCAGGCTCTACCCTCACTGTCCCTCGCCTGTGATCTCTCTATCCCCACAACACCTGCGATACGAGACCTATCTGCTCCCTCACTGCGGCTTCTGCTGCAGGCTTTCCCACTTGCTTGGCAGCAAGCCTGTCAATCAAACTTGCTATCGGGCAGGAAACCTGGAGAAAAAATTTAAAAGGTGTCCTGGAGTTAAAACCTGCAAGACGTTCAGAAAGCCTGTGCTCCCAGATATCCCATCCGTAACTCCTCCTCCCCTCGCCGACTGTGAGGCTTGTTAAGTATCGGGGCCAATGGCTTTTGTCTTCTCAATTTTTAGCTGAAAGATTGGATGTTGGATAAGCAGCCAAATAACATGGAGAAGTCCAGGGGCAGAATTTTGCCATCGGCGAGCAGGGGGCGGGGCCCACTCGCCGGCGCGTAAAATGACGCGGGATGACGTCGGGATGAGGAACCCCCATCATCATCCCCCCCCCATTTAAATCTTCAGGAAGGCGGGGGCGCAGCAAAATCAGCTGTGCGCCCGCCGACCTGTCAATGGCCAATTGAGGCGATTGACAGGATCATTTAAACAATTTAAGGACCTGCCCATCCAACCTTAAGGTTGGCAGGCAGGCCAGGAGCCCGGCAAGGAATAGAAAAAACATGAAACCTCATCCAGCGGCGGGATGAGGTTTCATGCAGGGTTTTAAAAAGTTTAATAAAGTTTTACTGTAATTTATGAACATGTCCCATCTCATGTGACATTGTCACATGAGGGGGACATGTTAGGGAATTTTTTTTTCTACTTTTAATCTTTTTCAAAGTGGAAACAATCTCCCTGTCCACACTTGTGGCAAGCAGGTGACAGACGCTCTGTTCAGGCGTGCATTGACTTTCATCCACTACCGTTGGGATGAGGCAGTCAGATAGAGCGAGCCAGATGCTTTGCAGCGATTGCTGGCTTCCCCCTGCGTGGGTGCTATAGACTGCACACATGTGGCCATCATGGCGCCAGTGAGTTAGCAGGTGCCCCAGTCACCACAGACTCATCAGATGCCATGGTGACTGCCTGGGGGGCGGGAGGAGCTGCTGCCTCATCTGGAGCAACCTAAGAAGATCCCACAGAGACGATAGGCAGCTGCTGCGCCAACATGAGGTCGCTTCAGACCTCCCTGTTCACCATAGATGGATGGACACCGAGCAGGGTTACTTGGTGTCCAAACCATCTCCCGCACTGGCACTGACCAACTGAGGCCAATGCCGCTTTGAGGGCTTGCAGGTCCGAGTGCAACCCCAGGAGGCCCTGATTGGTCTCCTGGAGGAGCCTCTCCACAAGAGTCGCCGCTCTCTCCATAGAGGAAGCATGGTGCTCGGCCATGAGGCTCGTTGCATCGGTGATGCTCCGCATGGACTCCTCCAGCACGGGCACCATGCCATGCATTGCCTCATGTATCTCCGCCAGAACCTCCCGTATACTCTGCTGCACTTACAGCATTTGCTGCCTCACAGACGACTCCAGAGGCACAACATCAGCCACCAACTGAGCATGTTCCTGGTCCCCAGCAGTCCTCCGACTACCAGCGCCATGGGCACTCTCTGTCTCCACCTGCACCTCACACGAGTGTGAAGTGCCCTCATCACTGTGCCCCGGGACACTAACCGAAGATGTACTTCCCACCGAGGTGCTAGTATCTGCACTGGCGCCTGCCTGGCTGAGATGGTATGATGCTGGTGAGTCGATATGTTCAGGGCCCTCAGGTGTGAGAGGGGGCCCCTCTGCCTCTTCCTCCTGCTGAAAGAAAGAACAAGGACATTTGATTAATTAAAGTGGACACAATGTCAATGTGCATCCCTGTACCCAGAGTCATTATGCGCTCATCCTTCCATAATCAATGGCCAAGCCATGTTGCAAACTTCAATCACTGAGCAATCAGCAGTGCCATGGCTGCTGGGACACACATGGTGACCTCAGTGCTTGGCAAATATACCTCCCTGTGGCACCCCAGCCCCTCCAGGCCTATGGCCTGCTGTTCAAATGGAATCAAGATGGTCAACTGGGCCTGGCCTCCTCCAGTCCGCATCCTGTCTGTGGAATTGTGTGCAGCCTTCTCCTGAAAAGGAAAGAAGAGCATTGATTAGTCCACCCTGTACCTGGATTCCCATCGCATCCCTGCCACCCCAAACAGAGTGGGACATTGCAGGGCTCCAGTGCTTTGTCACCCTGCAGCTGATGCACACTCACACAAAGAAGCCAGGGCTAACCACCCCCCACACCCTTGCCCAAATGCTGCCTCCATCACATTTGGAAGCACACAGTCTAACCTTGCAAAGCAAGGAGGCACAAGCACATGGAATGCAAAGGCCAGCAGATGGATTGGTGCCCCGCCACCTGGAAGCTCCCCTCCCGGCATGTCAGCAGCCTGACTTTGACACGCTTCACAGTTCCAGCACTCTGCCTGGGTGCAGATCCTTGAGTTTGCCCCCAATTCTATACTCTGGGTGTCAGTGTCACACATGCTGTGGGTGCAGAACCCATCTCAGCACAACCCTCTCAAGGTCAAATAGGCATGGGCAATATCTGCTGGCCCACTTAGCAAGGGAAACATGCCGTGAATGATTCAATGCAGTAGCTGCACTTAGAGTTGTTGGCTGGGGAGGGCAAGGGCGCCTTGTGGGGAAAAGCTGACGGCTGCATTGAGTGACCTCTGCCAACATGGTACTCACCTTTCCCGAGCACAGGAGGTCATTGAATCTCTTGCGACACTGGATCTACGTGCGTCGCACCACATCATGGGAGCTCACACACTCGGCCACCTCCTCCCATGCATGTTTGGTCAGGTAGGGAGGCCTCCGCCTCCTGTCTCTCGGAAGCAGGACCTCCCGCTGCGCTGCCACCTCCTCCAGGAGGGCAGCTAGGCACTCATCCGAAAAATGAGGGGCACACTGCCCTGCTGTCCTACCCTCCAGCCTGGCCTGTTACACTGGCCTACCCTCCAGACTGGCCTGCTCACCAGAAGCCCTCTGCTGAGCCATTCTACCTGCCATTGTGAGCAGCCTTGCAAAGGCTACCAGCGCTTCATTTAAACAGGCTGCCAGGTTGCCATTGGACCCGGCGGTCAGTGCTCTCCCGCAGCCGCCCGCCCACTCCCACTATCCTCAAGAGTCGAGAAATACGCTGGGTGGGCCTTAATTGGCCTATCCGCATAAAATGACGGCGCGGACCTGATTGTGGGCAGCGATCGTGTCTGTGCCCGCCTGAGCCTGCTCCCGCTTGGCCCACCCAACATGGGGAGAATTATCCCCCTGAACTATTTAGTACAGTGTTGCTCTCCTTATCTAAGGAAGGATATACTTGCCATAGAGGGAGTGCAACGAAGGTTGACCAGATAGACTCCTGGGGTGGCAATATTGTGCTTTGAGGAGAGATTGAGGAGATTGTGCCTGTATTCTCTAGAGTTTAAAAGAATCAGGGGGGATCTCATTGAAACATACAAAATTCTTACAGGGCTCAGCAAGGTAGATGCAGGAAGGATGTTTCCCCTGGCTAGAGGTCTAGAACCAGGGGACCTAGTCTCAGAATAAGGGGTAGGCCATTTGGAACTGATATGAGGAGGAATTTCTTCACTCAGAAGGTATCTTCAAATTCTCTACTGCCAAGGGCTATGGAGGATCAGTCGTTCCATTCAAGACAGAGATTGGGGCAGCCAAGCTCCAAGTCAGGCAGTGCAGAAAGACCACCTTGGCTCTTTGGGACTTGTCTTATATATTTGCTTATATATTAGGCCCTCTAGCCCTCCCCCTCAAACCCCCACCCACTCCTCATGCCAACTCTTGTCTTCCAACCAACCAAAATGACCTCTCATAGTCTCCATGTCAATTCATGGCACTTCCATACCCAATCATTCAGTATACACACTGTAAAGAACCAATGAATCATATAGTAAAATTGGCATTTGCGGAGCTGCTTTAAAAAAGCACCGATTCATAATTTTCTTAAAACATATCTGTTGCTACAGCCCTGTAAAAATGTCAGTCAGGCCTGTAAAGTACCAATAACAGAAGCTATAAGCATATGACACCTCTTTAACTTATGCAAATAAGAGCCATTATACAAAACAGATCACCGAAAACAGCTTATTATAACATCACAAAGCTGTCAATCAGACAAAGATTTCCTTCTTCTGCACCTATGTCAACAGCCTTATATGGGTGTCTAAGCTCTCAGCCAAGCATGCATAATGAACCCATTTTCAGTTACAGTAATAAAACTGTACCATCCTACCACTCTCAAATAAATCCGTGATTTTTTTTTAATATTAGGGTAAAAAGCAATTCTGTTCTATTACACTTCCCGGTTATGCTGCTTCAAAGAAGACTTTACATTTGTGAAATGCAAACGAGTTTAGACAAACACTTGAACCACAACTTCACTTTTGAAAACCAGTGCAATTCCAAGTGCCATTTGTGTCCCGATTGCCAGTTGCATATAAAGAGGAAACACCACCCCAAATTCATGGCTTTTCAGGTTTCATGTCGATTTAGTTACTTGCAAAGTATCAAAGCAACCTTATTTCCATTGAGTCACTGTATTTCTGGCATTGCTTCTAACAAGTTTGTGTTTCATGAATTTGATGAGAGGTAATTCAAGTGATCTGCCATCTGCCATTTGAAGTAAGTGTGTTAAAAATATCTAAAAGAGGAAAGAAGCCCCTCAATCACACGAGGGAGGCAGCAAACCACAGAAAAGCTTTCTCACATCTCTTGGTTATTTCCAAGGGTGAGCAAATTTGACAACATTGAGCTGGTTTTACAAATAATTCTGATTAACTACATTTCTAAGTGGACTCATCCAGGTTCCCAACAAAACAGGATCTACCAAGATCCAGAAAGTATTTGATTACTTATATCTATACTTCCCCAGTGACTTTCAATCCAATGCATATTTTTCAAGGAGTTAATCAACAGCATTAACTTGTATTTCCACACAGAACATAATTCCTAATTTCCTAATCTCTAGTCTCACTTGATCATTCCTTGTTTTGTGCTCACGTCTGTATTAAAAATGGTGTGAATGTGTACCCACATTGGATAGCGATTTAGTTATTTTCATAAGAACATAAGGTCATAAGGAATAGGCCATTCAGCCCTTCAAGCCTGTTCTGCCTTTCAGTAAAATCATAGCTCATCTTCCACAACAACTGCACCTTTTCGCACTATCCCTATACCCCTTAATTGGCTTAGTGCCCAAAATCTGTAAGTCTCCGTCTTAAATTTCCTCTGGCTTTGAATTGTGTGTTTGATTGTCAATTGCTTGCTTCTCTGAAAACAGCTTGTGAAACATGTATGTTTGTCTTTGCAGTTTTTCCAGTTTGTCACTAATAAGTTGTGTAAGAGATTCTGTTCCCATCCCCATTTACAATAGTTCTTGGACTCCAGGAACTACAAGCACAAAATGCACACGACGCAGGGTTTGGCTCAGCCTCGAATTCATTTGTTTATTGGATTGACAAAGTTCACCCAGTACAAACCCCTCTGTGATTTGACCAGAATTAACAACAGTACCTCGCAGTACAAACCTTGATACAAGGTTGACTGAAATTTACAAAATACCTCACAACACAAACCCCTCGACGATTTGACTGAAACTTATAACCACCCACATAGCTGGTCTTTCCAGTATTGATTGTAGGCCTGGATCTGGAGATGACCGGTTACCGTCCTTATTCTCCTGGCTGCAGTGCCTGCTCTCCGATGTCATCTGCTTTTATGATGATTCATATCAAACCGTCACAGGCACAGATCCTGTTACAATTCTGCTGAATCGTCCGATGATTAGCACCTCTTTACCTTGGTTTATTCTAAGCCCTAGTCTAGACAGGACTGTACGGACATAGTCAATTCTTCTGCTGTTTACACAATAGAAAACAATGTGATCCCCCCACCTCCCCCCCCTCCACACTTGGTGAGGGATGCCTGACTCCAAGATTGACTGAGGTGCGAATGTTCCTTTCATTCATGGCAGGAACTAATTGTGCTACGTAATGGCAGTTGCCCTGCGCCATTGTCCATGATAATGGCTCTCTTAGTCTCTTAATAAGCCAGAGTATTGGCTAGCTCACCCCTCTGTGTGTTACAGTTAACCCCTTACTGTCCGTATAGTTCACCTGTGTGTGTGGTTTTGAGGTTCAGCTGTTTTATATTCTTACAGCTCAGGGGTCATATATTTCACTTGTTAACAAATACAACATTGTATCGAAACAGGTATAACACACTCTGAATCTGCCAGAATGTTTTAAAAGCAGATATAGATAAAAAGAAAAGATTTGAAATTAAGGATAATTTTAAATTCCGGCGGGTTTTGGGTGCGTGTAGGAAAGCGGAGGAAGGACAAAATACCAGTCTATGTATGAGAACTGAGGTATTTTAATTCCCAAAGCTCATATGTGCATTGTTGGTCAGCTGCCTGTCTGAAACATGCAGAAAGCAACAACTGACTGGCACATGGGAGCAGGTGTTCATGTGGTTGAAGGTTGCTGGGTAGCACCAAAGGAAGGCTTGTCAGTAAGCAGGTTACTTGTATAAAAGCAAAATACTGCGGATGCTGGAGATTTGAAATAAAAAGAGAAAGTGCTGGAAAAACTCAGCCGATCTAGTCAGGCAGCATCTGTGGAGAGACAAACAGGGTTAACATTTTGAGTCCAATATGACTCTTCTTTGGAACTGAAGGGAACACCCGTTCCAAAGAGGAGTCATATTGGACTCAAAATGTAAACCCCTAGAGGGAATTTTCTCCCCGTCAGATGGGCCGGTCGGGAGTGGGCGCAGGCGGACACGGAGCCGATCACCGCCCGCGATCGGCTGCGCACTGCCATTTTACGTGGGCGGGCCAATTAAGGCCCACCCAGCATGATGCGTGCCCGGTAGCTACCTGTGCGGGTGGGGGGAGGAAGGAGAGTCGGGGCCTGCACTCTTTCGTGCATGCACGCAAAAGAGCGCAGAAATCTCCCAGAGGCACTGAGCTGCCTCAGGGAGATTAAGTTCAGTTTCAAAATTCAAAATAAAAAAAGGTAAAAATCATTTACACATGTCCCCTTATGTGACAGCGTCACATGAGTTGGGGCATGGTTTCCAAATGCTTAAAAAATAAGCCACCCATGGACGAGGTTTCATGAAAAATGCAAAGGCCGTCTGGGCTCTTCGCCTGCCCGTCAACCTTAAAGTTGGACGGGCAGCCCTGTCAAATTGCTTAATTAGTTTATTAATGGCATTAATAGGCCTTTGACAGTTCAGTGGGTGCACAGCCGACTCCAGTGCGCGCCTGCCAAATGAAAGATCGGACGTCACAGCTGACGTCACCGCGCGTCATTTTACACGTCGGCGTGCAGGGCCCGCCCCCACACGCTGAACAGAAAATCCTGGCCTCTGTTTCTTTCTCCACAGATGCTGCCAAGCTGGCTGAGTTTCCCAGCAATTTCTGTTTTTATGGAAGGTTACTTGTTCCTGGCCCCACAAAGGGAAAGGCTTCCACTTACCTTGAAGGCCTCTTTGCCTTCCCAACAGCTATTGATCTGTGTTCATCTGACAGGAAAACCAAGGCGGCTTCACGCTCAGGCTGGGTTACAATGCAATTGGAGTCATGCTAATGTAATAGAACACAATTTTAATAAATTTATAACGTTTTTGCCTCCTTACAGTTGTGACCAGTTAAAATGGTGGCAGCAAGATCCCAGTGAATCTGAAAGTTTCATTTCAAATGCTCTGCTCAACTTATTCCCTCTTTGTGGAGCGGATTAATATTCCCGCTGTAGTTTCAGCTATACCCTAAACTGATAAAATCAGGTCCCCTGGTGTTTTTGTTTGTCTGTGTACTTTTTGCATGACTGCATTATCCAAAAACAAATTCTATAGTTAGAAATGGAGATTTTAATCACCAGTAATACTATTCAAATCCGCAAACCTATTATTTCAAACACACTACTCCTCACAAAACCAGAGGTGCAAGTAATCTAGCCAGAAATTGGCAAATCTTAAAAAGAATGTGAGCCATTTTCAAGATTGCATCTCAAGACAACATCTCATTAAGGAACTAAAAGATGTAAGAACTATTACACTAATTACTTCTATGGACAGGGATACATTGAAAATATTTGATATTCAATATACAGGAAGAGAAGATAGATTTGGAGCTTATTTTTAGCAAGCCATGATAGTTTTGCACTATAAAGAGCGAATGAAGCCCATGGGATTTTTTGTTCTTGAAATAGACTGTAAATATCATAGCAGACATCATACCAGAGAAACTTGTTCAGCTTGAGGTCAGAAGTGCAATACAGGTGGAGACCTCAACTATTTCTCAGTTACAAGTCCAAAATTCAGAATCAGAACAAAATAAAACGGCCATTACATACAGCAGATGAAGCTGATTGTCATTCAGATGAAGATAATATTCTCACTTCACGAGGACCAATATGCCAACAAATTAATATTAACTTCCTCATGAACAAGAAGTTATTAAGATATTATTCTGACTGATACATACTGTTAACATGCTGCTGGAAAATACAATACCTGATGATTGAAGTAGGAGAGAGCGCCAGGATTCTAACAATTTACAACTCATCTTCTACAAAACAGTGAAGTACAAAGGCAAAATATGGCAGATGCTGGAAATCTAAATAAAAACAGAAAATGCTGGAAATCTAAATAAAAACAGAAAATGCTGGAAATGCTCAGCACGCCTGGCGGTATCTGTGGAGAGAGGAACAGAGTTAATGTTTCAGGTCACAACCATTCATCAAAACTGGGCAAAGTTAGAAATGTAATATCTCTTATGTAGGTGAAATGGGGGAGGGTGAAAAAAAAAAACAGAAGGAAAGGTCTGTGTTGTAGGGTGGCCTAGTTGTACTGTTAGTGATAAGTTGATCTGCAGACACTTCTTGGGTGGAAACATTGGCCCGGATTTCCCAGTCGGCGATCGGGGTTGGGGGGGGGCCCGCTCGCTGATGCGTAAAATGACGCGGGATTACATTGGGCGGAACTCCCGACATCTCCCCGCCTCATTTCAATTTTCAGGTCGGAGGGGACTCAGCAGAATCAGCTGTGTGCCCACCAACCTGTCAACAGCCAATTAAGGCCATTGACAGAGTCATTAAAGTAATTAATGGACCTGCCCGTCCAACCTTAAGGTTGGGTGGGCAGGCCGGGAGCCCTGGCGGGCTTCAGAAAAAGCATGAAACCTCATCCACTGGTGGGATGAGGTTTCATGTAGGGTTTAAAATTTTTAATAAAATTGTCAATGAAAATGATGGACATGTCCCAACTCATGTGACAGGGGACATGTCAGGGAAATTTATTTCTTTTGTTTTTAAAATTTTTTCAGACAGGAGCCGTTCTCCCTGAGGCAGCACTTAGCCTCAGGGAGGTGAGTGCGCTCTTTTGCGTACATGCGCGAAAAAGTGCACTCTCAGCTCAGGGAATCCACCCCCCCCCCCACCACCGCACAGGGAGCACATAGTGCTTCCTTGCGCACGTCATACTGGGGGAGCCTTAATTGGCCCGCCCACGTAAAATGGCAGCACGCGCCGATTGGAGGCACACCTCCACATGCCCACTGCTAAACATCCCCCCCTGACGGGGCGAAAATTCTGCCTATTAAGTTTATTCACAATATACTCAGCAGCAACTACACGTGCGCTTTCAGCTCCAACTCTACCTCTGCACCGACTGCTGAGCTAGCCCAAGCTACTCTCCTATTGGTTACTACAGATCATGTGATCTTCCCTAACAAGTATTATCCTTAAAGGTACATTGCACACTAAATAAAACCACAAATACTACAGTCTGTAATAGGGCAGAAGACAGGAGAGATTAAATGGTGAAAGAGTGTTGGGGCAGCTAGCCGTAGAAGATAGTAATGGGATAAGTAAAGAAACAAAAGATGGATCCAGAGGAGCTGTGAATAGAAGAATAAGAAACAGCTTCCATCTGAGAAAACAAGATTAAGGCTGACACACTCAAAGAAAAGGAAACAAAATTGGGGAGCAGAGATTCTGATCTGAAATTGTTGAACTCAATGTTGAGTTCAGGAGGCTGTAAAGTGCCTAATCAAAAGATGAGGTGCTGTTCCTGGAGCTTGGGTTGAGCTTCATTAGAACAATGCAGTTGGCTGACTACAGAAAGGCCAGAGTTGGAACAAGGTGAACAATTAAAATGGCAGGCCACCAGAAGTTCTCAGTCTTGCTCGCAAACTGAGCAAAGGTGTTCTGCAAAGTGGTCACCCAATCTACATTTGGTCTTCTCACTGCAGAGGACACATTGTGAACAGTGACTACAGTATACTAAATTGAAAGAAGTACATGTAAATCACTGGTCCACCTGGGAGCAAAGTAATTGGGCAAAAGAGGTGTCCATGTTAATACAGGTACAGTACTGGCTTTCAAATAGTTCCAGTGAAACTTCCAGGCATTAGAGTCCTTCATTATATGCAGTTTGTGTCAGTAAATCACAAGAATGTTGCAATGGCAGAAGGTGCATCCATTGTCACAAAACAAGATGCAGTAACCAACTGCTATGAAGTCTTCAAAGGAAAGCAAAAGTTCCATAATGTTCTCAGGGTGACCAACCGCCCCTTAATTTGCAGGATTGTCCCATAATCGAGGCCACTGTCCAGTATCCCGGGCTGCATGGTGCCGGGATGTTGTTTGTCCCACACATGTGCAGTACCCCTCATCTCCCGTTTGTGCCCTCTCACTGCTCTGGCAGCCCCCACACCACCCCTTCCCCCTACGCCCCAGCTCTGGCAGGTCCCCTTAATTTTCTCAATGAGAGTTGGTCACCCTGGATGTTCTGCACCTTCAAACTGATTTTGAGGTCCCACCTATACAGCCAGAAATATACCACTAACTGGAATAAAATTTGTCAAAAAGCACATTAATGAGCTCAATAAAATACTAAAATAGCACAAGGATACCAAACTCAAGAATAAAATGAAGTTCGAGGATGAGAAGTGAATCACGTCAGCCATCCAATCTCTAAATATTGACAAAATCTTACTGAAGTGGAAGTAACGCTTAAAACTCCTTCTTTCACTGACACAAAAGATCGTCAAAGAAGACCAGGAATGATTAATTATCTGTTTAAGTTTGCTTCAAAATTATCAGAGGTAGCCACTTTTCTTTGTGACCTACTGAAGATTGAGATTGATTTTACATGAAATGAACAGTGAAACACCTGCAGGATGTCGAGAAAATCACCTTTGTGCCAGTATTGTACCTGTAAAATATTTCGATATCAATGAGGATGCACTTTTAGTGGGCAATTTATTAAAGGACCAGGGACATACCTTACACAGGAAAATCAACCTGTAATTTAGTTCTCACAATCTGTTCAGATTAAAATCAATTAAGCAGAAGTTTGAACATTTATGAGCTGGATTTTCATTGAGTTGGGGAGATTCCATGGACAGTTCAAAATGGTGGGCAGGACCCAGATCCGGAAGTCCCACTCCCATTCTTGGCGCTTCTGATATTGAAAGATATGTGAAAGGGGCAGGGTGTAAATTGCAGACGTGGCATTTACCAATCAGTCAGGCCTTTTTTTCATTCATTCCTGGGATGTGGGCATCGCTGGGTAGGCCAGAATTTATTGCCCATCCCTAATGGCCCTTTAAAAATCAACCACATTGCTGTAGGTCTGGAGTCACATGTAGGCTAGACCGAGTAAGTACAGCTGATTTCCTTCCCTAAAGGACATTAGTGAACCAGATGGGCTTTTACGACAATCGACAATGGTTTCATAGCCGTCATCAAACTTTTAATTCCACATTTTTATTGAATTCAAATTTCACTATCTGCCATGGTGGGATTCAAACCCAGGCCCCCAGTGCATTACCCTGGGTCGCTGGAATCCTAGCCCAGTGACAATAAAGAGATAGGAAAGAACAGGAAGTCATGATTTTCACTGTCAAAAGGTGCAACAATCACTGTGGGCAGAATTTTTAGGTTGGCGTGCCCGACCTGATTGGACGTGAAATCGCGCAAGGTGACGTTGGCTGAGTGTCCCAATGTCATCCTGCGCTTGCGTTATCTTTCGGTCGGCAGGCGCGCGTGAAAGTCGGAAGCCTGCCGACAATTAAGAGGCCGATTAAGGTCATTAAAGTTGTAATTGTCTCTGATTTTTCGTGGTCCATCCCACCTTGCGGTTGGCGGAAAGGCGAATTGGCCAGGCGAACTTCGCATTTCCATGAAACCTCATCCGAGGGCAGCATGAGCTTTCCGTTATTAAATTTTTAAAAATAAAAATCTATGGACAGCATTTTTATCATATATATGTTCAGGTGACTGATTGTGATGCTTGCACATTTTTTCCCTATTTTACAAACTTTATTTAAGTGTTTTAAAGTCTTCGGCTCCCTAAGGCAGTACTCTGCCTTAGGGAGCTTTCATTCAGCACTCACCCGCGCCTATGTCAGCGCCCGCACTCCTCCCGCCCCCACCCTGCCATCGCTGAGCAATTCAGTGCTCACTTGTCAATTGGCAGCCAGCGTGAAATCACGGTTAGGGGCCGATCGCGGTCGACGATCCGTTCCCCAGCCGATCGCGGACCCGCCGACCTAAAAATCCTGCCCTGTGTGTGTTCCATGACTTGGTACTGGAGACGTGAACAGCTCTGAAGGCCTGAGGTAAAGAATTCTAAGCCTTGTATAGAACTGTGAGGGATCAGATTTAAAGCTGGATTGGCTTCTGGGGTAGAGGCTGCTGTATGACCTCAGGGAAGGAGGGATGATGTGGCTAGAAAAGAGCAAGGGCTCATGCACACGGGATCCTCTTCATCATTCTTTGCCTCATAAGCTGAGAGGATGACACTTCAGGCTGCCAGTCTCGCTGGGTGTGCAAAGTGTTGTCCACGAAGGATGAACGGCTGAAGAATTGGGCGCAGGGCCTTCAAACATGCATCATGTAGAGGAGGGGCATAGGTAACAGTGGTGGCTAGAGCCATGGCACCCAGGCAGAGCCCCAAGTCAGATCAACAGGAAGGAGGAGTATACCGGAACAGGTAAAGCTTCCTCAAAAGGCAGTGTAGACGAAGGCTTAGAATGTCTCAGGAAATAGGGAAATCTGTGCCATGTTGGAGGCAGCCTCGAACAGGTGCCCAAGCCCAGCCAATTGCAGTGAAAGTCACCCTGGCCCTCAACTTTTATGCAGCTGGATCCTTCCAGGGCTCTGCTGCAGATCTCCAAGGCATCCCGCAATCAGCTGCCCACAACTGCATAACTTCATTGACCAATGCCCTCACTGCTAGAGTTGGGGAGCACATTAATTTTCCAACAGGTGTAGAGTCTCAGGGTCAAAGAGCAATGGTGTTAGTGTCAATAGCTAGATTTTCACAAGTGCAAGGTGTGATAGATCACACATACATCACCATCAAAACACCATTACAGGCAATGCACAGATATATGAATACAAAGTATTTTCATGTCATCAATGTGCAGATTGTGTGTGACCACAATAAGGTTTTCATCCACATCTGCACAGGATTCTCTGGAAACTGCCATGACTCTTTCATCCTGAGGGAGCCAAACCTGTCACACCTTTGAGCTTATATCCCAGGTCTGTGGCTGGCAAATGGACAACAAACATTACCCATTGAGGAGGTGCTGGCTGCTTGCTCCATTGCGCCAAGTGGAGTTAGTGCTAGACAGCAGTATAACAGCAATCACCTTCAAACTAGAGCAACCATCGAGCAGGCCATTGGCCTTTTCGAAATGTAATTCCTATGCCTTGACCACTCAGGTTGAGCACTGCAATATTCTCCTGTGAAGGTGTCAAGGATAGTGGTAGCCTGCTGCATGCTGCATGATGTGGCCCAGTGAAAGGATGTACATATGCAAGATCCACAGCCTGGTGAAGTAGACTGCTCATCGAAGGAAGAGGAGGAGGTAGAGCCATCTGCCTCAGATGAAGATGTAACCAAGGCGGACAAGCAAGAGATGAGGGGGACATTGGGGAAATGATGATGGGTGTGCCCAGGTACCTAGACCCAGTTCAACACATAACAACAGGAAGGACCTAATAAAGATGTGCTTCTCTTAAGCAAAATTGAGGCTATAGATGCACTCTTGGAGGCAAATGGCTGTCCAGCTGTTGCTAGATGAGTACCTTTGATACCATTGCCACCTGCAATCTTCCAGGAGGTGCCTATTCCACCACAAGAGAGAAAATTTGCAAGCATCCTTGAAACTCTCTGGCATCACAATGGCTAAAATCCTCATCTTCATGGGTCATCATTTAGCCACCTTGTGTGGGTATCAAAGTGGGCATTCAAATGCTACTCCATTTATGCTTGGAGATACAAGGGTGTCATGTCCATTCAGTCATCCTTATTCATAGTGACGAACACGGCAATTGTGTCCCATCTGATGTCTCAGTCATCTGAGACCCAAACCAGAGACAAATGTATGCTTTAGTCAAACCACTCGCCTTAGCGCAGCAGGTCATGGAACCGCTTGCAGCACTGAATCCATTTTCGAACATATTCACCTGAACTCACCGCAGCAGCAATTGCCCGCCATGCATTCTTCATGAGGGCAGGAGGGTTTCTTCTACCTGCTGCTTCAGGACCTCCAGGTCCTGGTCACAGAACCTGGGTGCATTTAATCCATGAGTCTC
The DNA here is from genome assembly GCF_964194155.1 of Cetorhinus maximus. Lineage (NCBI taxonomy): Eukaryota > Metazoa > Chordata > Chondrichthyes > Lamniformes > Cetorhinidae > Cetorhinus > Cetorhinus maximus. Next base: position 84,199,045 of record NC_135879.1, read on the forward strand.
AGACACACTGCTCCTCTGGGACATTCTGCCATGACAATGAATAAAGCACATGGATGAGTCATGATTCTCTCTTTATGTCACACTACTCAATACCTATGTGCAACCACCTGCCGGAGCTTTCTTCCTGAGTACTGAGTGCACAGACTCACACATGCCTGTGAGGATATTGTGCTGATGCGATGGTTATGGGCAAGGCATTTTGCTCCTATTTGAAAATGTGACAGATGAAATGGCATGTGGCTGGAAGGATCTGCATGGGGGGTTCTGATACCAGCCCCTGAGGTGCCATCATCTTTTCACTTGCTGTACAGCGTTGTGACGCTAACTCTGTTTCTTTCTCCACATATGCTGCCAGACCTGCTGAGTTTTTCCAGCACTCTGTTTTTATTTTGGATTTCCAGCATCCGCAGTAATTTGCTTTTATTTTAGTACAGTGCTGTGAGCTGCTGTAGCTGCAAAGGTGCTGACATTTACATGGCTGGGTGTGGCAGATCTTTGCAGACAGTGAATGTGAGCTGTGTGGACACTCCTTACACATTTGCAATAGGCAGACTTCACCATCTAAAATTTCCTATGGAAGGCTCTTAAAGGGTCAACTCTTGCAGCAAAAATAACCAGTTCTTCAACATTTAAAAATTATGCCCACATGACAATGCAATGAAACCTCCTCCCACGCAGCCTTGTGACCCCTTCACAGCTTCCTTCCTATCACAGTGCGTGACTTCCAGGGTGGTGCTTTATATAGGGTCTGAATCATGAAAAGCCTACCTCCTAAATAGGGCCCATGCACCTCTGCCTCTGAAGTGTTTCCAGGGTCGGCCGGCCTGACTTCAGCCCGCGCCTGCTTCTCAGCAAAGATCGCGCCTCCGGAGTCACTTTGTCTTGAGGCAGGTGTGTGAAGCTGGGAATTTTCCTGACTCCTGCTATCTGCCTTGAAGATGAAAATGGAAAGAAAATATGTGGAAAGTAATCACATTTGGAATCATTTTTAAAAATAGCTTGATTAGTGTATCAGAGACTGACCTTGCATTCTCAAAAGCACAAATTTTATGGTGTCTGCTAGGGAGATGAGGAACTATTCCTGCTGACACATCAAAGAGTATCTTTAAGACCAGAAAAGTTGGCAAAGATAAAGTCATATTAATTGATGTATCTTCACAGTAAACAAAATTGAAACCATAATATTTATTATTTTGTTATATATATGAATGAACAAGATTAAGCAAACTAAGATCTGAAATAATAATTAAAAAGAATGGCTGAGAACCAAACTCATTATGCACAGCATGGTATTTCAGATGAAAGTATTCCAAACAATTGACCACCATTTAATTCATGGGAATTTCAGCAACAATATGGTCTCTGTCATGTCATCAAGTCACTAAAGTATCAACTGTCAGGTAGCAAGTCAGGAATGTTGTAAAATTTCTAGAAGGCACTCCAAGAAAAATTGCAAATCCATTGCACACGCTCACGTTACACTTCGCTTAGAATGCACTACATACGGCAGAATTTTACGCCACATGGGCAACGCATGCCTTACCTGATCGGGCATAAAATAACGCGAGAAGATGTTGGGTGAGCGCCCCAATGTTATCCCGCACGCGTGCAATCTTCAGGTCGGTGCGCACGCGCGGGTCTCGGAACTGCGCCTGCCACCAATTAAGAGCCCGCTTATAGGGCAGAATTTTCTGCCTTCCGGGTGGGCAGGCCCGACCCAATCTCCAGAGGGCAGGGAGCCGATCCCCGCCGGAGAAGCGGGCCCCGCCACCTAATTGGCCCGCCCAGCGTGACGTCCACCGGGAAGCGCTATGAGCTCCCTGTGCGGGCGGGGGCGATTCCCTAAAAGCGAGAGTGCACTCTTTCGCGCATGCGCACGAAAGAACACACATCACCGTGAGGCTAAGTGCTGCCTCAGGGAGATCACTGACAGTTCTAAAAACATTAAAAATAGAAAAAAAAAATCCTTAACATGTCCCCCTCATGTAACAATGTCACATGAGATGGGACATTGGCATAATCTACGCTAAAACTTTATTAAACTTTTAAAATCCCACATGAAACCTCATCCTGCCGGTGGATGAGGTTTCATGTTTTTTTTATTCCCCGCCTGGGCTCTTTGCCTGCCCGCCAACCTTAAGGTTGGACGGGCAGGTCCTTTAATTGTTTGAATGATCCTGTCAATGGCCTCAGTTGGCCATTGACAGGTCGGCGGGCATACAGCTGATTTTGCTGTGCCCCCGCCTTTCTGAAGATTTAAATGGGGCAGGACGACGTCGGGGGTTCCACCCAACATTTTACGCGTCGGCGAGCGGGCCCCACCCCCTGCTCATTGACGGCAAAAATTCAGCCCATAGCCATTAAAAACCCAATTGAACCTGATTTTACATTGCCTGTGTGATTTCGCGCTCATCAAACCGGCAAAATGGGCAGGCGGGAAGCCCACATTCAGCGAAACCTCATCCAAGGGTGGGATAAAAAGGGTCAGCAGCATTGCCAATGTGAGTAGTGAGGAGTTCAGGAGATAGTTTGCTGCTGGTTGCTTATTTGAATTTGACAGCTTCATCTCTGTTCTGAGCTTCATTCTTAGCATTTCTAGGCTCCATTCCAGGATTCATTGGCATCTCCAAGGCCCCCGGAGGATTTTGACCATATGGACCTTTCCGACAGGCTTCTGTAACCTTGGTAATGGGGATTTTGCTCATTGGTGTCCCAATGCAGGTCCCAGGGGAGAAACCTGTGAGAGGAGAGGTGCAGGGCCAGCAGGTAGTTCAAGGTGTAAGGGGCTGCAGAAGACGCCACTATCCTGCTGCCAGAATTTACAGGCAGCGATGCAGCTACCTCAATATGTCTGAGGCGCAATGCCAAAGGAGGCTCCGCCTCTCAAGGGAGACAGTGACCTCCATCTGTCAGATGATTGGGCCTGAGATCAGCTCCGACTGTATGGGTGGAAACCCCTTGCCAGTGGCTCTGAACGTCACAGTGGCCCAAAACTTCTATGCCTCTGGCTCTTTCCAGGGGTCAGTTGGGGAATCTTTGTGAGGAATCTCCCAATCAGCTGTACATTGTTATGTCAAGCTGGTGATAGAAGCTCTGTTCAGGCGGTTAATGACATTTATTCATTTGCATATGGACGAGGCCAGCCAAGCTGAGCGAGCGCTTTGCAGCGATTGCTGGCTTCCCCCGCATCCAGGGTGCAATCGACTGCACACATGTGGCCATCAAGGCGCCAGTGGGTCAGCCGGGTGCCTTCGTCAACAGGAAGGGATTCCACTCCATGAACATGCAGATAATGTGTTACCACAGAATGCAGATTCCACACGTCTGTACAAGGTACCCAGGCAGCTCCCATGATGTTTACATCCTGAGACACTCCCAAGTGCCGAGGCTCTTCAGCGCTCCAGCCCAGCTGGATGGATGGCTGCTGGGTGACAAGGACTATCCATTGAAAAGAAGGCTTATGACGCCTCTCCGCCACCCAAGAGCAGTGTTAAAATAGGAGTCTTGCCTCCACAAGGGCAGTGATGGAAAGGACCATTGGTCTTCTGAAGATGTGCTTCCGATGCCTGGACCTTTCAGGGGGAGCACTACAATACCCCCCCAGAGTGGGTGTCACTGATAGTGGTTGCATGCTGCGCTCTCCACAATCTGGCACTGGCAAGGGGGGACCCACTGGAGGAAGGGGATCTTGACGCAGCTGCACAGGCCACAGACGATGAATCCAGTAGTGAGTCAGAAGAGGAGCGCGGTGAGGAGAACATGGAGGGCATGCAGGCAGACCTCTTTATCCTTCAGGGAGGCAGGGATGCCAGGGACACCTTGATCCAATGCTCCCTCATGGCATACAGACCCCCATGGATCTCCGCCAGATCCTCCCCCACATCTTGCTGGACACCAAGCATCTGCTGCCTAATGGACAACTCCAGAGGCTCAACATCAGCCTTCGACTGAGCATCGTCCTGGTCTCCAGCAGTCCTCTGACTGCCAGCACTCTCTGCCTCTGCCTGCACCTCAAGCGAGTGTGAAGTTCTCTCACCGCTGTGCACCGACATTCTGGATGAGGATCTAACACCCAGCGAGGTGCTGGTATCTGCGCTGGTGCCTGGTTCAGAGACCGGGTGTGACACAGGTGCATGTGAAAACTGGTGATCCTCTGGCGTCAGGGGTGGCTCTTCGGGATTCTGTGATTGGGTGCTTGCTGGTGAATCTAAGGGAGAACAACAACATGTTCTTAGTTTAAGTAATCACACTGTCACTGTGCATGCCAGGCACCCTGGTGGGACAATGGAGATCTATGCCCTGGTGCAATCATCTTTCCATGATCAATAGGGAATTCAGTTTTGAGGCTCCCATCAATAATGAGACTACACAAGAATTTTTGCACCATCCGAAACTCTCACCTCTGTGTACTGCACTCTTACCATCGTCTGACACCCCAGCCTCTCCGCAGCCAGTTGAAGAGGCCCGTGACACCTCTCCAGCTCCAAGGCCTCCTGCTTGAATCTGCATTGGATTAGGAGGTTTGGGGGGCCTCTTGTCAACAACATTGACCTTTCAATGTTGTTATGGGTCGCATGGATTAGTCCACTCTCTACCTGCAGCGCCGTTGCAGCCTGGCCAACCCCACCTGAGGAACACCTTGCAGGGCACATCCGAGTTGTGGCCCTCGAGCCTCAAGGCACTCAGCCCAAGCAGCCAGGACTCACCCCCTCGGCCAGATCCAGCATCATTGACAGTTGGCACTCAGACTCTAGCACCCCTAAGCTCCACGGGGGGACTGCCAGCACTTAACACTTCGCCACTGATCCATGCCAACACGGTATTCACCCTTCCTGAGAGCAGCAGGTCGTTAAACCTTTTGCAGCACTGCACCCATGTGTAGCGCACAACGCCATGGCTGCTGACTTGCACTGCCACCTCCCCCCAAGCTCTTTTTGTTAAGTGCAGTGACCTCCTCCTTCCATCTCTGGGGACAAGGGTGTCCCTCCTGGCAGCCACCTCCTCCAGGCGGACTGTGAGGCACTCACCTGAAAACCAGGGAGCCGAGTGCCCACCCGACCTGCCCTCCCGCCTGGCATCTCCAGCTGCACTTGAGGCTATAACTTTGCTGTTCAGAACGCTGCAAATATGTTCTTCCCTGGCAGCCTTCAAGGAGCTGCCTGTGCCATTTTTAAACCACCCGCTGGGTCGCCATTGGACCCGTAGCCCGACAGGCCCCTGCCCCCGCCTGGCCCTTCCTGACCATTGGGGAGATGTGTTTCATGCTGGCGGGCCTTAATTGGCCAGTCAACGTGTGATCGCGGTCAGGAGCTGAGTGCGGGCCCATTTCCCGAGCAGTCGTGGGCCCGCCAATCACCCCCGCCCACCAAGGGTAAAATTCAGGCCAAATCGTCGTGTTCAGCTCAGCAGCCCAAAGACTGTCTGGCTAAAGGGCCAAGACACTTCGCCCTACAGCAACTTTTAGAATGTTCAAAATTGCAGAAAGATTTAGAAAACATATAAACATAGCTGGGAAGAGCAACAGCAGATTAAATTTAAAAGCAAAATACTGCGGATGCTGGAAATCTAGAACAAAAACAAAAATACCTGGAAAAACTCAGCAGGTCTGGCAGCATCTGCGGAGAGGAATACTTTTTTTTGCAAAAATATACTTTATTCATAAAATATCTTCAACCACATTCCAAACCATTTCAAAATCACCGTTACAAAAGTACAATCAGCTTCAACTTTTACAATATGTATCACAAGGTGCCTCAGTACAAACAATGAATATTACAATCATTTGCAGACATTCATTTTGAGCTGTACAGCCCGAGGGGCTCTACACAGTTCCCAGTCCATCGGTGGACTGTGGCATAAAGGTCTTAGGCAGCGACCCTTCCCCATTGTGCCTTTGCGGCAGCTGCCCCAAGCTTTAGTGCGTCCCTCAGCACGTAGTCCTGGACTTTGGAATGTGCCGGTCTGCAACACTCGGTCGGGGACAACTCTTTGCGCTGGAAGACCAACAAGTTTCGGGCAGACCAAAGAGCGTCTTTCACCGAGTTGATGATCCTCCAGCTGCAGTTGATGTTTGTCTCGGTGTGTGTCCCTGGGAATAGCCCATAGAGCACAGAGTCCTGTGTCACAGAACTGCTCGGGATGAACCTCGACAGAAACCACTGCATCTCTCTCCAGACCTTCTTTGCAAAGGCACAATCTACAAGGAGGTGAACAATGGTCTCTTCCCCACCACAGCCACCTCGAGGGCAACGTGCCGAGGGGGTGAGACTCCTGACGTGTAGGAAGGATCTGATAGGGAGGGCCTTTCTCACCACCAGCCAAGCTACGTCTTGGTGCTTGTTGGAAAGTTCTGGCGATGAGGCATTCTGCCAAATGACTTTGACAGTCTTCTCGGGGAACCATCCCACCGGATCCACCCTCTCCTTTTCCCTCAGGGCCTCTAAGACGTTACGTGCTGACCACTGCCTGATGGACTTGTGGTCAAAGGTGTTTCTCTGCATAAGTTTTCCCACAAGGGACAGGTGGTACGGCACGGTCCAACTACTTGGAGCGTTCCGCGGCAGCGTGGCCAGACCCATCCTTCGCAACACCGGGGACAGGTAGAACCTCAGCCCGTAGTGACACTTGGTGTTTGCGTACTGAGGGTCTACGCACCGCTTGATGCAGCCACACACAAAGGTGGCCATCAGTATGAGGGCGATGTTGGGCACGTTTTATCCCCCTTTATCTAGAGGTTTGTACATCGCGTCCCTGTGGACACGATCCATTTTCGACCTCCAGATAAAGCGGAAGATGGCTCGGGTGATCGCCACCACGCAGGAGTGTGGAATGGGCCAGACCTGCACCACGTACAGCAACAGCGAGAGTGCCTCACACCTGATGACCAGGTTCTTATCCGCAATGGAGAGGGAGCGTTGCTCCCACATGCCCAGTTTCCTTTTCACCATAGACACTCGCTCCTTCCAGTTTCTAACGCATGCCCTGGTCCCTCCGAACCATATCCCCAGCACCTTCAGGCCGTCAGCCCTGACAGTGAAGGGGACAAAGGATCGGTCAGCCCAGTTCCCAAAGAACATGGCCTCACTCTTCCCACAATTTGCCTTGGCTCCCGAGGCCAGTTCGAACTGGTCGCAGATGTGGATCAGTCTGCGCACCGACAGTGGATCCGAGCAGAAGACAGCGACACCATCCATGTACAGGGAGGCTTTGATCTGAGTGCCTCCACTGCCTGGGATCATCACTCCTCTTATGCCGGGATCCTTCCAGATGGACTCAGCAAAGGGTTCTATGCAACACACGAAAAGAACAGGCGAGAGAGGACAGCCCTGCCTGACTCCAGATTTAATCCTGATCCAGGCTGATGAGGCAGGTATCCACACCCCTGTCCTATACATAGGCAATCGTATCCCTGAGCAGCGTGAGGCTGTCCGAGATCTTCCTGCCCAGCACAGTGCAGGTCTGGTCGGGGTGGATCACCAATTCCAGAGCGGATTTGACCCGATTGGCGATGACCTTGGACAGAATCTTATAGTCCACATTCAACAGTGAAATGGGTCGCCAATTTCTAATTTCCTCCCTTTCCCCCTTGTGCTTGTAGATGAGGGTGGTGATGTCTTTCCTCATGGATTCTGACATACTGCCGGCCAGGAGCATACTCTCGTACATTTCAAGCAGGTCTGGGCCAATCCAGTCCCACAGAGCCGAATACAACTCCGCCGGCAAGCCGTCACTTCCGGGAGTTTTACTCTTCTCGAAGGACTCAAGGGCCTTAGTCAGTTCGTCAGGAGTTAGCGGTTTGTCCAGGCTCTCCCGTGTACTGTCGTCTAAGACCTCTGTGATAGAGGACAGGAAGGACTGGGAGGCCGTGCTGTCCGTGGGCTTCACGTCATACAATCCGGCATAAAAGGATTTGCTGATCCTCCAAATGTCGGACTGTGATGACTTTACTGAGCCGTCTTCTTCCTTCAGGCTGCTGATCACAGAGCTCTCTCTGTGTACCTTTTGGAAAAAGAAACGTGAGCACGTCTCACCCTGCTCCACGGAGCAAACTCTGGAACGGAAGATGATCTTGGAGGCCTCCGAGGCAAAGAGCGAGACTTGCTGGCTCTTCACCTCTTGGAGTTCCTCCTTGACATCGACCCCCATCGACTGCAGCCGGAGTAGATTCTGCAGGTTTTTCTGGAGTCGGGACATTTCCCTCTGTTCCTTTCTAGCTTTCTGAGTGCCTTTGAGGATGAAAAACCTTTTGATGTTTCCCTTGGTCACTTCCCACCAGTGTGTCAGGGACTCAAAGAGGGGTTTCACGGTTCTCCAACCTTTGTAATCCCTCTTGAGCTCCTCAATGTTCTCTGGGGTCAGCAGTTGCACGTTTAGCTTCCATGCCCCCCTGCCCACCCTCTGGTCCTTCTCTAAGTGGCGGTCAGCCAGTAGGAGGCAGTGGTCAGAGAAAAACACCGGCTTGACGTCGGTGGATCTGACTGCGAATGCACGGGACACAAACAGGAAGTCTATCCTGGAATGGATGGACCCGTCTGGCCGCGACCAGGTGTATCTACGCTGCGCTCCATCTGCAGGGTTGCTGAAGACATTGTGCAGCTTGGCATCCTTAACTGTTTCCATCAGGGATCTGGACGTAGCGTCCAATCTGCTGTTGGCCCTGCTGGATCGTCCAGCCGCATCGATGATGCAGTTGAAGTCACTGCCCAGAATGACCCGCCTGGGGGTCGCCAGCAGCAGTGGGAACTGCTGAAAAACCTCCAGCCGCTTGGCCCCTTGTGACGGGGCGTACATGTTAATTAACCGGAGTGGAGCATTCTTGTACATTACGTCTGCGGAGAGGAATACAGTTAACGTTTCGAATCCGAATGACTCTTCATAAGAACTAAGGAAAAATAAGAAAGAGGTGAAATATAAGCTGGTTTAAGTGGGGGGTGAGATAGGTAGAGCTAGATAGAGGGCCAGTGATAGGTGGAGATAACCAAAAGATGTCATAGACAAAAGGACAAAGAGGTGTTGACGGTGGTGATATTATCTAAGGAATGTGCTAATGGGGACATTAAGGGTAGAAAGCAGGACGAGCAAGGTACAGATAGCCCTAGTGGGGGTGGGGTGGGAGGAAGGGATCGAAATAGGCTAAAAGGTAGAGATAAAACAATGGATGGAAATGCATTTAAAAATAATGGAAATAGGTGGGAAAAGAAAAATATATCTAAATTATTGGAAAAAGGGGTTGAGGATGAAGAAGAGAGTTCATGATCTAAAGTTGTTGAACTCAGCAGGTTAAATTTATTGCAGGAAAGTATAAAGTACTGAATGGGGAGACTTCAGGGTATTCCTGGATGGATGAATTAAGATGGACTGAATGTCTTCTTCATCCATAACTACCCTTGTGGAATCTTGTGGAAAGTCTAGAAAATGCTCTCAGCAAGTGTAACAAATAGCCAAATATCCTAAGAACAGAAAGTAGTGGAGTTAGAGTTACAGCAGTAAAGAAAGTTTCCTGATTATTTCCCATTCACCTGAAAATACTTGTACGATTGTTAAGCAACATTGATTTGTAATTTGCAGTCAGCAGCAAAGCAACAGCCATCACTGTTGACCTCGTAGACAGTTGCGCTGAGGGAGCTGACGTACTCTGTAATGAGAGCTTTACCTCCCTCTTTCGCAGCATTCTTTAATAAGGATTCCCAGCAGCGAGCTGCAGTAATGGCAACAAATTGTGTAAGCAAACAACCACATTAAAGAATTTGCACCGGCAGCAAACCAGGGAATTAAAAGCACTAATAATCAATACACTTTTTAAAAACTTTCCAGAGAGCGAAATCAAGATTGGGATAGCCTCGTAAGGTTAAGATTGAAGCTGAACTATCATGAACAAACTTTAAAACAAACTATTTAAAAATCTAATAATTAATTGTAATGGTGAAATTTAACAACATTCCACAATGTTTTGGGGTGGGTGGGGGAGGGTCAGGTTTGTTGTTCAGGAATAGTTATTACTCTTCGCTGTTTAAACCCAGTTGCGCCTCATTGAACAAGACTTAACTCTGAAGAAGAGTCAGACGGACTTGAAATGTTAACTCTGTCTCTCTCCATGGATGCTGCCAGACCTGCTGAGTTATTCCAGCATTTTTTGTTCTTATTCAGATTTCCAGCACCTGTAGTATTTTGCTTTTAATTAAGACTTAATTTTTTATGGGTTGCTAACAGCAGTATTAGAGCAAAAAAGGGGAAGTTCTCAGCAGATCAATTGATTTCACTGATGCCTGGCTTTGTCAAAGCACAGATCTGTGAATGATAGACCGTAAATTCAGAATTTCTGCATTAATCTGTGGTTGCACTAAATCCTGAAGTTAAGGTCAAATTCAGAAGGATAATGATGCCAAATGCTGACAACTTGCCAGGACAGTTCCTGGCCATTATATTTACTAAAGCTGCTGGTGAATATAAACCACACCTATTGGTACTCTGCAGGTTTTTTTAGCTTGTTACTAACATAACTTAATAACAAACTGCACATTATCCTTTAGTTTCTGATGATAGCCTCTCAGGATTTTAAATTCCTGCATCATGGCCTCTAATAATTTTCATTTTTTCAACTAAATAAATTCATTTCTGTGGGTCTGTCTTTATAATCCTTATTCTTATGTCCCAGAATCATCTTTATTGCTCTTCTCTGAATTCTCTCCAATGTATTAATGGATCTTTGACAAAATAATCAGTATTAATTTTGTTCTGTTTTAACAGTGGTAAATAGCCACATTGCAGCTTTTCATTATGTAATGTAAAAGACATAGTCAAAGCAGACAAAGTTCAGTCTATTTAAATGATCAAGTAAAGGATTATTCAGTTGTAATCTCAGAAAGTCTTATGAAATAATTAGGTTAGGGAAGCTAAGACTGAAAATTTCCCCATACATCACCCATCTCTTAGGTGCTAACCAGGTTGCTTAGGTCCCAATATGGCAGGTAGAAGTTGCACATATATTTCTGACTGTAAGTATGCCACTCACCACACTGGTGGAGGTGGATGCTGGTGTCAGCATCACATACTGAAGATGTTCCACATAATGTCCAATGTGCACCAGGACCTCCCAAGGCAACATCACAGAACATTTGTTGCATCTAATTAGTTGGTCCATATCTTTGTTCAGAATTCTTTCCCTGGTGTCTGCAGCTAGAAGGTCCATGCCCATTAAGAGATGCTGGCCACAATCAAGCATGTCATTTTCTTGATCAGTATGTTTCCAGCCAAACAATCGAAGGAGGCATTGCTGGATCCGGTTCTGGGCAATGAGGTGGATCAAGTGAATCTAGTGTCAATTGGAGAATATTCGGAAAACAGTGATCACATTATCATAAGTTTATATTAGCTATGAAAAAGCACAAGGAGCAATCTAGAGCAAAAAAATATATACTTTTTGCAGGGGGAAGGCCAGTTTCAGCGGAGTGAGAACAGATCTGACCCAGGTAAATTGTAATCAAAGATTGGCAGGAAAATCTATAGGGGTCAGTGGGTTGTCTTTAAAGAGGAGATGGTTCAGGTATGGTCAAATACATTCCCACAAGGTGGAAAGGTAGGGCAACCAAAGCCCGAGCTCCCTGGATGACAAAGGAGATAGAGATTAAGATGAAACAGAATAAGGGTACTTTTGAGTGATGTCAGATTGATAGAATAAGTGAGACCCAGGCTGAAAATAGAAGTTCAGATGGAAATGAGAAAGCAAATAAAAGAGGCAAGGAGAGAACATGACGAGAAATTACAGCTAACATAAAAGGGAATCCAAAAGTCTTCTATAAGCATAAAGGGAAAGGGAAAGTAAGAGGTGAAATGGAGCCAATTATAGATGAGAAAAGGGATCTCTGCATGGAGACAAATGACATTGATGTCCTACTAATTAAGTATTTGCATCTGCTTTTACCAAAGAAGAAGATGCTATGAAAGAGGAGGTAGTTGTGACAGGGGATCGATTAAACATTGATAAATCGGAGGTATTGAAAAAGCAGGCTTTACTTAAAGTTGGTAATTCATCAAGACTAGATAGCACATCCAAGGATACTGAGGGAAGTAAGGGAGGAAATTGTGGAGAAGCTGGCTATAATCTTCCAATCCTCCTTCGATACAGTGGTGGTAACAGAGAACTAGAGAACTACAAATGTTACACCATTGTTCGAAAAGGCTAGAAAGGAGAAATCCAGCAACAACAGGCCAGTCAGTTTAATCTTGGTGGTGGAAAATCTTTTAGAAACACTGGGACAAAAATAACAATCACTTAGACAGGTATGAATTAATTAAGGAAAGCCAGCATGGATTTGTTAAGGGCAAATTGTGTGTAACTAACTTGATTGAGATTTTTGATGAAGCGACAAGGAAGATTGATGAGGATTGTGTAGTTGATGTGGTGTATATGGGCTTCTAAAAGGCATTTGATAAAATGCCACATAATAGACTTGCCAGCAAGCCTGAAATCCGTGGAATTAAAAGAATAGTGCCAACATAAATAGGTAGTTGACTGAATGACAGGAAATGGAGAGAAATGATGAACAGCTGTTTCTCAGAATCTAGGGAGGTACAGAATAGACCCCCCAGGGACCTGGACTAGGATCACTGTTTTTCTTGATATATATCAAGGATCTAGACTTAGGTGTACAGGCACATTTTCAAAATCTGCATGTGACATAAAACCTGGAAATATTATGAACTGTGAGGAAGATAGTGAAAGACTTCAAGAGGACATAGAGAGGTGGATGTGTGGTAGATGAAATTTAATGCAGAGAAGTATGCAGTGATACATTTTGGTAAGTAGAATAATAGGAGGAAATATTAAATAAAAGGTACAATTCTAAAGGGAGTACGGGAACAGAGAAATCTCAGAGTATATGTACACAAATCAGTGGAGGTGGTTGGACAGGTTGAGAAAGCAGTAAAAAGGCAAAAAATCCTAGGCTTTACAAATAGCAGCAGAGAGTCAAAGCAAGGAATTTATGATGTATCTTTTTAAAACACTGGTTTGGCCTCAACTGGTGTTCTGCGTCCAATTCTGGACATCACATTTTAGGAAGGTTAAAAGGTCTTTAGAAAGGGTGCAAAAAATATTTACAAGAATGATTCCATGGATGGGAGACTTCAGATATGTGGATAGATTGGAGAAGTGGGGCTATTCTTCTTGGAGAAGAGATATTTGAGAGGAAATTTGTTAGAGGCGTTCGAAATTTGAACAGAGTAGATAGGGAGAAACTGTTCCCATGGGTGGAAGGATCAAGAATCAGAGGGCACTGATTTTAGGTGAATGGCAAATGAACCAAGGGTGACATGAGGAAAAACCTTTTTTACACAGTGAGTGGTTAGGTTTGGAAATTCGTTGCTGAGTGTGTGGTGGAGGCAGATTCAACTGCAGCTTTTAAAAAGGAATTGGATAAGTATCTAAAGAGAAAAAAATGGCAGGGTTTCAGGGAAAGGGCAGGAGAATGTTGCTCTTGCAGGGAGCTGGCATGAACATGAAGAGCCGTAATCAGTCTAATGGTGGAATTTTATGACAGCGGGATTTTATGTTCCCACCGAAGTCAATGGACTTTAGAAGTGGCTCGCTACATTTTATAGCCCCGTCCCCACCGCGACGGGACCGTAAAATTCCAGCCTATGATTCTATAAACACCTGATATCTAGTGCTGATGCACCCCACACCCTCATTTTCAAAATGCCTGTGCCATTTAATGGCTGCATGCCTGCGTCAATAAAATGATTAAGCAGCATAAAAATTGTGTGCTGCTTGAGTCCCCTTTGCCAGGCATGTGCAGTTCACACCTCATCTGATTGCGGATGTGATCAGGTTTCTTACTCGTCACTTTTAAATAAGTAACTCCATGGGCTGCATCTTACCTATGTTGGACGGGCTGGGCGGGAGCGGGCAGGGGTGGGCGCTGACTTCAGGAAACCTCATACCGCCCATGGATGAGGTTTCCTGAAAAACGCAAAGGCCACTTGGGCTCTTCGCCTGCCCGCCAACCTTAAGGTTGGACGGGCAGCATTGTGAATGAGCTTGATTATGTTTTTAATGGCCTTAATATGCTGAACGAAAGATCTAAATGACGCACGCTCAGGTCACCTCGTATCATTTTGCGTGTCAGCGTGTCAGGCCCACCCCCGCACGCTGTCGGCAATATTTTGGCCCATATTTCCTCCCTATCAAAGGAAGTTCATCAATGTACATTCATTGATGGCTGCTTAATGAGTGCCTCTATTGCTAACATTCCTGGCAATATAATTTTCACTGACTGCTCAATTGGAGCCCTTTACTTTCTCTGTAGGAGGGCTCCAGTGAACAAAGCAAAGCGCTTGGCAGGGGCTACATTAAAAATAAAGATGGCCCTTGTCTAACCTGAAGGAAGACCAATTACATGGCAGATGCCTTCAGGTTGAATTTTGCTGCTTGACATCAGCAGAGAGGACATTTATTTTCACTTGGAGGAAATATCTGACAGGAAAGGAAGAAAGCAATTACACACTAAAAATATGAGACACAAAAGCAATGAAAGTATTAATCTTTTAAGCTACTTTTCCCCCTTAACAAGGAAATTTCACAATTCACTCAATGGTCATTTTACAGAATCACACTCTAGATGGGGAGCTTCACCTACCAGGAAAGTATATTGCGCTAGATTATGTAGTTAGCAGTGAAGCAATGGTGCTCTCTGCTTACCTCGGTGAATGTTGTCCACAAAGATCTACTGATCAGTGTGGTGTGGACTTTCACTTTCCCAACAGCAGTTTAATTCGGATGCCAAGTCAAGGGGATCTTCAGTTGTCAGCAGCAGTGATGTCATTGAGCAGGGTAAGCAGTCAATTACATTAAAGTATTCTCATAGACAGCAAACCACAAAGTTAAAAGCACAGATTATCTTTCGCTTTTAAATTTAAATTTTCAGATAGCGAAATAAATGTGATTAGATTAAGATAGAAGCTAAAATATCTTTTAAAAATAAAGATAAATTAAAATTATGTTGATTTGGAGATACTTGACATTCCACAAATATAATATTAGCTTTACAGGGCTAGTGGAGATGTTTAGCAGTAATTACGAACTTAACAAACCACTGAAAAGACACTTGGACTTCATTCAACAAGGTGTAACTTGTTCAAGGGTTTTTACAGTGAGATT
The DNA here is from genome assembly GCF_964194155.1 of Cetorhinus maximus. NCBI lineage: Eukaryota > Metazoa > Chordata > Chondrichthyes > Lamniformes > Cetorhinidae > Cetorhinus > Cetorhinus maximus. Next base: position 84,214,202 of record NC_135879.1, read on the forward strand.
ATTAGCATAAAAGTTGAAGTTTTTGCGAATTCACCAACTGCTTAGGGATTGCACTCCATGGGGAAGGTGGGGCCTCAGAGCACACCCTCTGGAGGAGCTGACCATAACCACCAAGAGAAACTTCTGGATCTCCATATTATTCTGTACATGCACAGACTCCAGGGGCTAAATTTTTCCATTGGTGAGCTGGGGGCGGGGCCTGCTCACCGACATGAAAATGACGCGGGATGACATCGGGTGGAACCCCCGATGTCATTCCGCCCCATTTAAACATTCAGGAAGGCGGGGGGACAGTGAGATCAGCTGTCCGCCCGCTGACCTGTCAATGGCCAATTGAGACCATTGACAGGATAGTTAAAACAATTAAAGGCCCTGCCCGTCCAACCTTAAGGCTGGCGGGCAGGCCAGGAGTCCCAGCGGGCTTCTGATAATACATGAAACCTCATCCACTGGCGGGATGAGGTTTCATGCAGGGTTTTAAAAAATTTAATAAAGTTTTTGTGCACTTTATTAACATGTCCCATCTCGTGTGGCATTGTCACATGAGGGGGACATGTTAATGATTTTTTTATTTTTCTATTTTCAGAGTTTCAAAAACTTTCAGTGCTCTCCCTGAGGCAGCACTTAGTCTCAGGGAGATGTGTGCTCTTTCTCATGCATGTGTGAAGGAGCGCACTCTCGCATTTGGGGAATCCCCCCCCGCCTCCCCCCCCCCCCCCCCCTGCACAGGAAGTGCATAGCGCTTCCCGTCGGGCATCACGCTAGGCGGGCCTCAATTGGCCTGCCCACGTAAAATGGCAGTGGGTCCCGGTTCATCGGCAGCGATCGGCTGCCCGCCTGCCGCCGAGTCAGTCGGGCCTGCCCGTCAAGGGCAAAATTCAGCCCCAAGAGTTGTCATCAGTTTCAGTGGAGTTATGATAGTGATGCTGATAGTTTTGCTATGATTATCACTGCAAAATCTAGGCTTTGGAATTTAGTCATTTGCTCTTTATTTTTCCATCCATCCATTTTAATGGATGGAAAACGACAAGGGAGCATTTGCTGAATTCCCAGTGTAGGCTCCTGCAGGTTTCCCATCAGGATAGTAATCGTGTAAAATTGCCTCTGTTTTTTATTTGTTTTCCTTAGCCCAGTGTTTCCCAAAGCCTTTGGCGCTAGCCCTCAAAAATCAGTCCCATTATTTTCCAAGCCCACACATCAGTAACAAAAGGGATGAACCTTCCTGGGCTCAATGACCTTTTTCTCATTCTTGTCTTGCATTCATCAGATGTTTTTTCTTCACTTTTTTTGACTATAGCTACCAGTTCTACACAACAGCAATGCACACACTTCAAAAATAACTCATTGGGAGTGAAGTGCTTTGGCCATGCACATGTAGGTGTTTTTTTTTAATTATTTGTTCCATATTCAAAAATAGATCTGTTTCCATTTATTGATAAAATGCATTTGAACCTTATTAACTGCTTAGGAATATCACCATGTAACAGCACAAGTGACAAAACCAATTCAGTTAAAATCTATCATTTTATTGTCCAATGATTGTTCAGCATATTTCTAGGCATCATAAATTCTGATTATAATTTCCATTCAACAGTTTGTGTACATTATTGATTCATCCTTCTGTTAATTCCCATTCCATTTTACCTCGTTATTGTTTATTTCTGACTGATTAATTTAATCTCTGTCTCATTTCTTGTCAATTATTCATTGTCTGCTGTTACTGTCTCTTTGACTCCAGCCAGTCTCAAAGTTCTCTCTTCTTTTTGTTGATGTGCAGTTCCCTTCTTTCCACTGATTCCATAGATTTTCCTGCTCTCTTTGTAATCTGTCACCATCGTTGTGCATGCATGAGCCAGCATTACTAACTATTCTCCTTCCACCACCTCTATTCCAAAGTTAAAAAAAGAATGCTCTGGGAGCACGGAAATTCAGCTCCACTTCCTCGAATGCTCCAGGCTTTTAATAGGTAATATCAAGCTAAATGAATGCAAATTATTATGGAGGTTATTATGAAAATTCTTTCATAAGCATGTTTTCCTTTTGATGGGTGTCCCCATTCATCCTACGAATGTCCATAAAATATGGAAGCAAAACCCATTTCTATTGGTAAAAAAAAACTAAGAGGGTCTCCGATTCAAGTTTTTGAAGTGGCAATGTGGATTAGTGAACGTAACAAACTATTGGCCATAATTTTTTCTGCATGCTGGGGGCCCAAAGTCAGGCTCTAAGACCAGGAAACCCCTGTCCTGGCCATTCATGGAACCCTCAGTTGTATTTTTCAGCCAAGCAGAAATTAATTAGTTACTGCTGAGATTCCCATCCCTTTAAAGGATGGACACCCACTCCCAAGAACTGTTACTCACTGAGAGCAGTGACCACTGCTGGGATTGCACCTAGCATTGAGGATGCCATAGGAGCAGTCCGCCCTCCCAGCGGTAAGTGAGGTCTGGGGTCACTGGGGCCAGTCTGGTAGGTCCCAGTGAGGAGGGTGGGGAGGTTCATGAGGACGGGGGTGGGGTGTCGTTTCCATGGGATGGCCATTTTTGCAGTGGGGGGCAGCCCCCTCAAGCCCAGTAAAAGGCCACCTGGGTTCATCAGGTGCTGTCCCCATGCATCGGAGGGCCCACTGCGATAGTAAAATGCCAGTAATGGTGGGAAGAGACCTGTAGTGGTCACTTAAGTGGCTTAATTGGCCTCCAAGTGGGAGAACAGTCCTTCACCTTCCCCACCACTGATAAAATGCCAGTCATGGTGGGAATGTGATGGGCACTACACAACCCCACCTTCCCTCCCCATTTTGCAGCTCCACATTCACCTCCCAGCCTCTCCTTAGAGGACTGGTAAAAATCTAGGTGTTTGTGAGAAAAAATGCAGGAATCACCAGGCATGATTATAAACTTCCAATGCTACACAATAAACATAACGGAAAGAATAACCTCTACAATAAATAGTGCCCCAGTTGAAGAATTCAAAAAGGAACTGGATTTTTAAAAATTCATTCATGGGACGTGGGCATCGCTGGCTAGGCCAGCATTTATTGCCCATACCTAATTGCCCTTGTTCAGAGGGCATTTAAGAGTCAACCACATTGCTGTGGGTCAGGAGTCACATGTAGGCCAGACCAGGTAAGGACAGCAGATTTGCTTCCCTAAAGGGCATTAGTGAACCAGATGGATAATTGCTGACTCAGCAGAGAGAAAAGAGGCATGGATTTGAGAGGAAAGGGAAAGGAACATAGATGACAGAACAAGATGAATGGGGTGAAAAGCATTGCCTCATTCATATATTTCAGTAATTCACATTGAAGGCGCAGGGGAGCACGCAAAGTCAGGGGCCTGACTTTGGGCCCTGCCATGCAGACAAAATTCTGGCCAATAGCTTTTTATGTTCACCAATCCACATTGCCGCTTCCAAAAGCTTGAGAACGGATGTCCTCTTCGTTTTCTTTTACCAATGGAAATGGGTTTTGCTTCCATATTACAAACTGGCTTTTGTTAGATTTGCAAGGGCTACAACGTTCACTGCAACAGCTCGCAGTTATGTGTTTGCATGGTTCTGTAAAAGGATCCAATGGTTCATACTGGGCAGGATTTTCAGGTCATCGGGCGGGCGCGGTGGGCGGGCCCAGAGGTGGCAGGGAAACGGTCCATCACCCGTGATCGGCCTCCGACCGCGATTTTGCACTGGCAGGCCAATTAACGGCCAGCCAGCGTGAAACGCACGCTGAAAGGCTAAGCACTGCCGGGGCAGACGCAAGAGGAGGGCAAGCACTGAAGCCTGTGCAGGTGTGGGGTAGCGCGGAACGAAAGCTCCCTGAAGGCAGGGAGCTGAAGAATTTTAAAATCAAAAATGAAGATTTGGAAACTGAAAAAAACGTCCCCACATAGGACTCACTCACATGAACATATCGGTAATAAAAATTATGTCAAAACATTTTTTAAAAATTAATGTCAGAAACCTCATCCTGCCCGTGAATGAGGTTTCCTCAAAAATGAAAGGCCGCCTGGTATTTCGCCCGCCCGCCAACCATAGCGTTGGACGGGCAGCAAAAAATCTTTCTTAATGAATAAATTAATGGCCTTAATAGGCCTCTTAATTGTCGGTAAGCGCGCTGCTGATTCTTATGCATGCTCGCCGACCGAAATATCGCACAATGTCGTCAGGACACTCACCCAATGTCATCACGTGCTATTTTACGCCTGATCAGGTCAGGCACGCACCAGCCCACAGGACATAAAATTCTGCCACTGTTTTTAATAGTGTCCAGAGCAAAGGAAACACAGAAATATCACAGCATTTACCTTTTTTATTTTTCTAATTTTCATGCCCTTTCCTGCTTAACTCATCTGAACATACAAAACTGAGGGGGAAAGAAATCATTTGGTGAATGCAGCCTGTTCCATCCAGATAAAATGCAACCTATGGTCACCGTTGAGCTGTTTTTCCCTCCTCATCCCATTACCTTCAACACACAATCTCCTTGGAGAGGTAAAAATCAGAGGAAAAAACTTAGGCCAGGATTTTCCAGCCCTGCCCGCTGCCAGGATCTCCTGGTCCCGCCAAATGTCAATGGAGCTTTGGCTGGCCTGGCGCATCCGCTACAGCAGGCCCTGCTATGGCAGGGCTGGAAAATCCCAGCCTTAGACTAATTTATAATAAAACACTGGTAAATTCCTCTCCTACCCCTAAAGTTTACCTAGATGCCCCCAAAGGATTCTGGTAACTGTTATCATTAATCACAGCTAACTCTTCTGCCTTTGACAACCCACATGTCTTTCATTCATAGGAAGGCATTCAGCTCTTTTTTTGAAGGCTTGTTAAAAATCCGAATCTTCTAGCCCCTCTCCTTTCCTAGAGATCAATGACTCTCTGAAAAAAACAAGTATTTTCTGGCATCTGACGTAACCGTGCTTCCGTAACCTGTACTGATGCTCCTTAGCCCTTCTCTTTCCTTCTAGGTTAAATAACTTATCTAGCTGAACAGATTCTATTATTTTCCTCATTTTAAGGGCCTCAGTCATATCTACTGGAACATAGGAACATAGGAGCAGGAGAAGGCCATTCAGCCCAGCTAGCCTGCTCCGCCATTCAATACGATCATGGCCGATCGAACATTTCAATGCCTTTTACCCACACTATCCCCATAACCCTTTACGTTATTGTTAATTATAAATCTATAAATCTCTGCCTTAAACATACTCAATGACTGTGCTCCCACTGGGGTAGAGAATTCCAAAGATTCATAACCCTCTGAGTAAAGAAATTTTTCCTCATCTCAGTCCTAAGCGGCTTCTCCCTTATTTTGAAATAGTGTCCCCCAGTTCTAGACTCCCCAACCAGGGGAAACATCTTACCTGCATCTCCCCTGTCTATTCCTTTAAGTATTTTGTAGGTTTCAATGAGATCACCTCTCATTCTTCAAAACTCTAGAGAATACAGAATTTTATGGTTCTGCTGTGGAAAGAGCCCTAACTCCCTGAGCCTAACCTGATAATGAAGAGCCCTACCTTTGAAACCAGAAATTTCCATAAAGCTGCTGTTATTCTGGTGCCATCATTTCAATGGGCAGAATTTTGCCCCTGTCGGGCGGGCTCGGCTGGGCGAGCGGGAGCTGTCAGGAAACCGACCGTTGCCCTCGATCGGGGCCCGACCGCGATTTCACGCTTGTGGGCCAATTAAGGCCCGCCCAGTGTGAAACATGCACTGCGGCGTTCAGTGCTGCCTGTGTGGTGGGGGGAGAGGGGCGAGAGCACATGTTTGCACATGCACGCGAGCATGCACAATGAAAGATCCCTGAGGCACAGAGCTGCCTCAGGGAGCTGAAGATTTAAAAAATGAAAAATAAAGACTTTTAGAATGTTAAAAAACAAGTCCCCTCATGTGACTCTCACATGAGCAGGGACATGTTATTAATGAAATGTTCAAATTTCTACTTAATTTTTAATTGCTATTGGAAACCTCATCCTGAAAAGTTCAAAGGCCACTTGGCCTTTTTGTCTGCCCGCCAACCGTAAGGTTGGGCAGGCAGCGGAAATTTCATTTAATTGGTATTTTTAGGGCCTTAATAGGACTGTTAATTGTCAGTGGGCGCGCCGCCAACTCCTACATGCGCCCATCGACAGAAATATTGCACGAGCGCACAATGACGTCGGGATGCTCGCCCGACATCATCGTGAGTTATTTTATGCTCATTTGGGTCAGGCACGTGTCCACCCAATGAGCAGAAAATTCTGCCCAATGTGTGTAACTGAGTTAGCCTCTGCACTTCTGGCAAAGTTACAACAGTGGAGCAGGAACAACTCTTGAGGAACTTCCCAGTGGGGTATCATTTTGATGGCCCTCACTAAAGCTTCATTACAGCCTTGATATCTCGCACTGTGTGAGGTAAGGACAATGGAGCACTGTATTTTAGAAGTAGCTACATCAGGTTTTGCCACTGACTTTTCATTGGTATGGTTCCATGACCCTGATAAACCTGTAATGTCTCATCTAGGAGGCCAACCTGTATGTGTGAGCCTGGAGAGTGAATGTTGCCAACAGATTCCCTGGTGAGCTGGGAGCCTCCCTACCAACACTCACACACACACACACACATTGGGCTGAAACTTATGCCCACCCAACACCGCACCATCCCCACACTCCCACCTCAGTGGTGGGTAGTCTGTAAAATTGGGCACCATGCCACTGTTGCCGATCCTGACACCTAGTAGTAGGGTAGTAATCAGGAGTGGAAACGATTGCTGACTTATTTTACCCTTTCCCTAGCCTAACACTGCTGAGACTAATTGCAATATTAACAATCGCTGAGTTCAGTTAATTCAGCGTAGATTGGGAATGCAACCAGAAACACTCCTGATCTGTGTGACTCAGTACTGCAGCTGACACTGTGTTTACCCTGGAGGAGCTCTCAAATTACTAGTCTTAGAAGTCCTGTTCAAATTTTCCCCTGCACTGAGCATAAGCTTTCTTTCCAGGGAAAGGATTATTTTGAATATATCCCTTTCTAATTTACATTTTTAATTTGAGCAACGAGCCTTTGCAGTCAGCAGAAATGAATTTTTCCTTGCACATTTTGGCTGGCACTCCATCACACATTTTGAGACAAGCATTAAGGTTATAAACTGAATTAACATGCTTATTTTAAAAATGTGACAAAGGTTTGAATATTTACTTTCCCCAAGTATTGACAAAAATGTTCCGTTTCACTGTCAGATTGGCAATCTATTGGAAAGGATCGCCTGCTCATTATAGAATCTTTTGATCTTAGTTCTAATGATTTCAATGGAACAAAAATTTGGGCAGGTTCTACAAAGTGTGAGAGATCCATTCTGCCAGATTATGGCCCAACTAGTAAAAATGAAAATCTATTGCATATTGCACTTCTGAACTTTTTTGAGTTGTATGACACAGCTGTAAAAAATAATTTAATTATGGCCTCCAGGGGACTAGGGCAAAAAATTGGGATCATTGGTGTCCTTCTTGTTGGTACATCAAGTACCCCTAAAGCTCCCAAATGGCGTGTTCAGCACATGCACACACTTGTGGGGCACATTGTGCCGGTTACCATATTGGAGAGGGCGATAGTGCATGCAGTGAACATCCACCAGAAGTATGCAGAGCATGCAGATAATGGCTTCAGTCAGCGTGCATGGCTGATTGATGCAAGCAGTACAATTCTGGAGCTCAACACTCCAGTCAACATCCTCTCTTAACCTCGCACAATTGAACACGTGTTCAACAGTAGGAAGGATCCTCTCACCAGAGCTATTTAAAGGAGTAAAATATTTAGCGTTGCTTGCTAATTGATCTCTTCTAGCTATTTCTACAAGTGTTTGGTGCTTTTTATAGTTGCTTCAAGTTGCAAAAGTCTGCAGGGAGTGATGGGCAAGTGCTGAAGGATGTTTTGCTGGCTTCAAGGTTTTTGCACAAATAAGTTGTTCCTAGTTATGGGTGCATTAATAGACTTTTCCCTTGGAACACAGCACAACTTGGAGAACAAACAGAGGTTACACAGTGCAGGACAAACTGCCAGAAGAGGGAGGAAGAGAAGGCTCTCAGCAGGCAATTATACCTGCCCAGGGTATTCAGGGTGCAATTGTCCTGTGTGAATTTTAGCGAGGAACAATGTGTGGATTGCATGGTTTTCAGTAAGGATGTCCTCACTGAAATCTGCCACCTGCTGCAGCCACAAGTGCAACCTCGGAGCACAGCGAGGACCACATTGCCATTGGCTGTGAAGGTGGCTGTATCAATGAAGTTTTACATGCCTGGTGTGGGCTGCATTTGGAGATATTTTTAACATCATGAAGCTTGTCATCCACTGTTACATAAAGGAGGTCACTGAGGTTCTCTACTCAAAGTCGGCCAGATACAGAACAAGCATTGGGCTTTGCTAGATTACAGGCTTCCCATGATGCAGGACGCCATTGGCAGCATGCACATTACTTTGCGCAGGTGCTGCATGTCAACTCTGTCCTAAATATGATACCAGAAGGGTTTCCACTCCCTCAACAGCTAGCTGGTGTGTGATCATAGGCAGAGAATCAGAATCATGCACATCAATGTGTGGTAACTGTCATGATGCCTTCATGCTGCAGCAGTCCACCATGTCAGCTGCATTTGAACCTCCAAGGCACTCTGAAGGGTGGCCACAGCGATAAGCATTATCCACTGACCACATGACTGATGACTCTGGTGCACAATCCCATGAACACATGGTCAGCATGCATACACATCAAAGGTGATAGAGCACACCTTTGACAGGCTCAAACAATAGTTTGGCTGCTTGGACTGTTTTGGTAGAGCTTTGGAGTACCCAATAGTGTGGGTGTCATGATTTGTGATGATCTGCTGCATGCTGCTCTACCTTGCCATTATGAGGACACCAGTTATATGGCTCACAACTGTAGAGCAGGAACATGAAAAGAAGAAGAGGAAAAGGAAGAAAGGAGGCTACCAGAAAGATCCTTTCTGGCCCAGCTTCCTATGAAGAGCTCAACTGACTGTGATATCAGTAACTGCCACCCCACTTCTCCATTCAACAACCGTCCCACACCTTCCCTTCCTTCTGTTCACTTACCATGACAATGTTTGCTTGGACAAAATACTGAAATAAACAGTCCATACTAAATTTATAAATGAAATCATTACAATAAATCAACCAATCACTGTTGTGCATTTCCTGTCTTTGTGTATCTTTGCCTGACCTAGTGCTCCTACACAGTATTACCCCAATAGCTGCAGTATTGCTGGCAGAAGACTGCCAATTCTCACTGCAGAGATTGCAGATGGCCTTGCAGGCTGATTTCGAGCAGCTCTGGGCTGAAAAGGTCTGGCTGCAGACTGCACCATTACAGCCTGGATCTGGGCTAGCTGGCTGACAGGTAGCAGAAAGGACACTGAAGGAGTGCTGGGGTCAGAGGATGAATGGTGCCAACCTGAGAGAGGACAGCCGATTTGTGCTCCACATTGCCACTGCCATTCCCCCAGAACAATGCCTCAGCAATCCTACTAATCTACTGGGCTGCTGTGAGACACTGCAAGCCCCATTGCGCACTCTAATCCACAGCCAGAATGGCAGCAATCTGACCTTGGCATGACAGCAAATTGATCTTCCATTACTGCAAATGGACGTTGAGTGGCTGCTGCTTGTGTTGCAATGGAAAATGTGACATTGGCCATAAGTTGCTGCATTACAGTTGGGTACACAAGTATGTGAATGGATTTGGCCACATTTCCATGCTGCAAAGCATGAGCTCCAAGGCTTGTGCAAAACCCTGTGCTAAACTGATGCTGGACTCTTCCATGTTTCTTGATTTTGAATGCAGGCTTCAGCCTGCCAATGCACCAAGCATTTCTGGTTAGCACACCCTTCTTCCTTAGGCTACCTCACCAAAGACCTCATCTGATTCCTTTGCAGCAGAAACCATATACAACTTCGCCCTCCAGCAAATACCAGCTCTAACATACCTTCTAAGATACATGCAGTGCCGGTATCTGTGTTGGTGACTGAATAAAAATTCAAGTGATAGTGCTGTATCTTCATCATCATTCTTTTCTTGGTGTCCTTCCACTGCCTGACTAAATTGCGTGGTATCTGAAAGGAAAAAGGCACAAGGGTAAGGTTGTAGTGTGGGGAAGCGGGCAAAGTAAGAGGAGGACACTTGCATCCCCGGCAGCTTGTAAATCAAAAGAATGCAGAATGAGAGTGAAGTGGGTTTTAAGATGGAGGATTACGTATAAGGCTATTGTCATCTTTGATGCTTTCAGCCCTGCCACTGATCACAGCATCCACAGTGGGCATCCTCAGTAATGACCAACACTGTCTCCTCCACAGGGGTTAGGACAGGCAGGCACATTTGCCACTCTCTGGTTAACTGCTGCTGCCTCCGTTTGAGTATCACCTTGTCCTGTAAGGCACAAGAAACACAGAGGTATGTCAATAGTGGGCAGTGTGTACCACCTGTGAGCTGTTGGTGTGAGGCTTTAAACCGCACTGAGTGTTTGAGGCTGAAATTAAGCATATGACTGTTAACTATAAGTCTTGATTGATAGGAACTGTTGGTAGATGAGTGATAGGCATGGGGTGATTTGAAGAGTGATTGAGGTTACTGGTGCAGCTGGTAGGTTACATTCGCTGACCCTGACCACCCATGTGAGGTAATTGCACTTCTTGCATCACCCAATCTTGAGTCCTGGCATTGACAACAAGGGCTATCTACTTGCCTTTGGTCATGTTTCTGGGAGGCCCCCTTCTACTCTACAAAAGAGGACATCTCTTTTCCTCTCCACCTCCTCCACCAACTCTTCAAGTGCAGCAACCAAGATCTTTGGAGCCCATCTCTCTCCTGTTGTATCATTCCTCACTCTTTCCCAGGTCACTTTCTCTTCGACCACAACTCTGACCACCTGATCCAACTACATTGCATTTCCCTTTTAAGAGCTACAGGCTAGCTTTAAATGGTGCTAGTCATTCACAATATTGGTCCTCTACTGATGTGTCCAATAGTAAGGTTAGCACTGGTTGGAGGCTGAGATCCTGGAACTGAGCAAACATTCATTACGGCTTAAAGCCTCACACCAACAGCTCACAGGTGGTACACACTGCCCACACTTGACATGCTTCTATGTTTCTTGTGCCTTACAGGACAAGGTGACACTCAACCAGAGGCAGCAGGAGTTAACCAGAGAGTGTAAAGTTAGAGTGCTGTTTGCACTGCACATCATGATTCCCCCCCACCTGTTTTTGAGGGCTAGCTAACTTAGCCCCCTTAAAATTTGAAATAGAAGAGCACTTAAGAAGCTAAGTGCCGGAAAGATTTTTCCTCTGCTGTCTGTGATGCTGGAAAAAATGTACTTATTTAAGAGCTTTGTATCCATTATCACAGAGGGGCTTCAGATATGCCATTCACTTTGTAACATCCGAGCAAATTGAATGACAGCAGAGCATGGGAATAGTCATCTAAGTGAGGTCTGAAAAATAGTTTTCATTTATAGTTTAACATCTGTAGTTTTTGTGAGACAGAGCATTAAATGTATTCTGAGGTTTCTTTATCTTTGTAAATTCAGTACCCGACAAAGAAGATAAATAGATTAGCTTTATCTGATACAACACTACCACTCTGCTGAATACTTTTATCTGTAATAACTAAACCATATTGCTCCTTGTGGCTTCATCTATTAATAGAGCAGTTACTGTCTGCACCTCTGAATAGTATTATCCACTGGGCCAAGGCATTGTACAAGGCCGATATTGATCTCTTACCACAGCTTCATATGCAAATTACACCATTGTTAATTGCTATGTAAGACAACCACTGCACACCTCTTATTACATAAGCCACGTGTTGTAAAAGCATGGGTCCTATCTTAAGACAGTGCAGAATGAAAAATATGATTTTCTGGAAAAACTGAAATGAGGATTCCCCAGTCTAGTTTTACATAGATTAGCATGAATTAGAGTAATTGCTAAACATTTGAAGATGCTACTTTACATTTGACCATTACTGGAGTCCTAATATTGTCCAATGTTGGAATCTGCTGCCATATGTGTCGTGCATTTCTGTGTATCCAGGAGGGCTGCTTAGTGGGGTGTCCTAGCGAGATGAACTATCTGGCTTAATTAGACAGAATGTTGAGAGAAGTCAAGGGCAAGGAGACATTTTTGGTGTAATTTTAATCCCCAAAAAAGTGGGTAGAGGTCAGGTGAGATGTAAACATTTTCAAAATCTCAAACTTGACTCCAACCTACCTCCAACTCACGCACTTTAGGGTTTAACAGCAGTGGGATAAAGGGTGAGCAGTCATCCCACTCCAAACAGGCAAAGTGGCAGTTTAAATAGGCCAGAAGCCTCATACTTGACTGATTTTACAGGATTAACTCAGGCCTCAGGAAACTGTTATGTTTTGACTATGGGGTCGCTTTGCTCGCGAACTGGTTGCACTCTTACCTGATGGCAGGTGAGTCGATTACAACATACGGCAGATGCAGAGACCAATATGAAATGAAGCACATACTATTTATTTACACAAACAACAGAGCATTAACATAATGTGTCCCTCTCCAGCCAGACCCTGCTCTATACTAACATTAACCTGGTAGCCCGCACTGCACAGCTATTGGTCACATGGTCAATCTGCTCACAGACTCTTAAAGGTGTATTACACCTCAGATTACCACATCCCTCTCCCTTTATTTGAAAGTACATTTTACAATATATTAACTATTTACAAAAATGAATTATTTACAAATTCAGTCTCTCGGGAGGTTTTTTCAAACGTGCCGACAATCGTAGTTCTACGACTTCGGATGGTTTATCTGAGGCCTCCCGCTCAGGAGTTATCTGTCCACTAGGCTCCCCAATAGGAACCTGCAAGTTTGCCTCTTCAACTCTCTCAGGCTCAACGGATTCTACGGGTACTTCCAAAGCAAGAGGACTTCCTTCTACCTGTGGTGTAGACTCCAATGGAAATCCTTGGTGCACCTTTTCTTTTGGATCTGTTTCCCGTTTCCTGAGGTGATCTGCATGTCTCCTGATTATTTGACCTTCAACTGACTGACTTCACCTGATAGTCATTTGGGCCCATCTCCAAAGTTCTTCGCGAAAACAGCTTCCCCTACAATGAAGTTTCTTTCATGACTATGTTAATCATGTTCATTTTTCTGGGCCTCCTCTCTTCTCTCTACCCTCCCCCCAAAATGTAGCCTTATGGGGCTTAACTGTGTCCTGAGATGTCTCTTCATTAATAACTCTGCAGGGGAAATACCGGTGCTTGTACGTGGTGTAGTTCTGGAGCTGAGCAGGAAGCATGATAATTTTGTTGCATAGAGCCCCCTCTAGCTTTTTTGATTCGGCCTTGAAATCCTGGACGGCCCTCTCGGCCAACCCATTGGATGCAGGGTGGTATGGCAAGGTCTTGACATGTGTTATGCCATTGAGAGTTGTAAATCTTTGGAACTCCCCGCTAATGAATGCCATTTCATTGTCAGACACTATTACCTCTAGTAAACTGTGTATCGCGAAACTCTGATGCAATCTGACTATGGTGGCAGCAGATGTGAGTGATCTCACCTCGTATACATCCACCCATTTGCTGTGGGAGTCGATAAGTAAGAGGAAAATTGTGCCCCAAAAAAGTCCCACACAGGAGGCAGACCCATGGCCTTCCTGGATGCAATGGAGCAGAAGGAGGCAGTTTCTGCACCTGTTGGCACTGCATGCAGCTCTTGACCATGTTTTCGATTTCAGTGTCCATCCCCGGCCACCATAAGTAGCTGCGCGCCAATATTTTCATTCTGGAAATGCCGGGGTGAGTGCTATGCATTTCTATTAATAATGGTTGTCTTCCTCTGGGAGGGACAATGACTCTCGCTCACCACAGTAAGATGCCTGGCAGGTGAGCTCATATCTCTTGTTAAAATAGGGCTTCATTTCATCCGACTTTGACTCGTTAGACCATCCCTGCAAGACTTGTTCCCTGACGTGAGACAGAACTGGATCACGGTTGGTCCATTCCCTGATCTGTTTGGCATTCACTGGTGATGAATCCAGGAAATTTAATAACAAGACAAGTTCTTGAGGGATGGGGACATTCACATTGCTGTCCTTAAGGGGTAATCGGCTCAGCGCATCAGCATTGGCAATCTAGCTTCCCGGCCAGTAGATAAAAGTATATTCGTAAGCAGCTAGAATCAGTGCCCACCTTTGGATGCATGCCGAGGCGATTGGGGGTATTGCCTTATCTTCCCCAAACAAGCCCAGTAGTGGCTTGTGGTTGGCTACTACGGTGAAATGGTGACCATGGAAATTGGTGGAATTTCTTAACGCCAAATACAAAGGATAAGCCTTCTTTTTCTATTTGTGAGTATCTTCGTTCTGCCTCACTGAGTGTTCTTGAAACGTAGCCAATGGGCCGTTCGGAGCCACCTGTCATCCGGTGGGAGAGTACAGCTTCCGTAAGGGGAAGCATCACATGTTAGAATCAACTGTTTCTTTGGGTCGAAATGTATCAACAGGGCTGATGAATATAGTAACTGCTTTACTGCCATAAAAGCCTGTTGTTGTCGGGCTTGCTAAGTCCACCTGTGGTTTTTCTTGAGTAACCCATATAAGTCGACAAATTTAGGAGAAAGCGACCTTAGTAGTTAACTATTCCCAAGGAGGACTTGAGTTCTGTGGCATTTTTCGGGGCTGGCCCCTCATGAATATCTCTCACCTTGTCTTCTACAGGGTGAGGGCCCTGCGAGTCGGCCCTATGACCCAGGTAAATCACTACTTTTGCTTGGAATGTACATTTTTCCCTTTTCAAGCGTACTCCGGCTTGTGAGAAACACTTCAATATCTTTTCCATTTAGCCAGGTGTTCTTCATCAGTTAGTCCTGTTACATGGACATAATCGAAATAAACCACCACATGGGGTAGACTTGGAGTAAATTTTCCATAGTCCATTGGAAAATGACACAAGCCGATGAGACTCTGAAGGGTAACCTGGTATACTGGTATAACCCCCTATGTGTGTTGATAGTCACAAAATCCCAAGAGGCCTTTTTTAGCTCGACTTGCTGGTAAGTGTGGCTCATGTTGAGTTTCGTATATGTGGTTCCCCCTGCCAGGTTGGAGAACAATTCATCAATTTTTGGTATAGGGTGCCTATCAAGTCTGGCTCCTTGTTAACGGTCAACTTGTAGTCCCCGCATATTCGCACACTCTGCTCAGGTTTTAGTTCTGGAACTATGGGCGCAGACCTTTTGGAAAATTGTACAGGTTGTAAGACTCCCAGCCTTTCCAGCCTGTCTAATTCAATATCCACCTTTTCTCGTAAAGCATAGGCACTGCCCTCACTTTCAAATATCTGGGGATTGCTCCGGGATCAACGTGGATTTTAGTTTGCAGTCCCCGATTCTTCCCGAGCTATAGAGGCATATTTTTGTAATAATTCTTGTAGGTCTTTCATTCTGAATTGAAATATCTCAGTCCACTCCAATTTTATTTCCTTAAGCCAATTCCGACCAAGTAGAGTTGGACCCCCCGCACCCCCCCCAGCAGCACTGTGGGTGCATTCAAGAGGGCATTAGATGATTATTTGAATAAAAATAAAGTGCAGGCATATGGGGAAAAGGTAAGACAATGATACTAGGTCATAATGCTCGTTTGGAGAGCCAGTGCAGACACGATGGGCCGAATGGTCTTCTGTGCCGTTAAGATTCTATGATTCTGTGATATGTCAAGGGTTGCTACTCTCACTTCACCTCTGGAGTTAGCTGTTTTGTCCATGTTTGAACCAAGGCTGTAATGAGGTCAGGAGCTGAATGGCATTAACAGAACTCAAACTGGGCATCAGTGAGCAGGTTATTGCCAAGCAAGTGCCACTTGATAGCACTGTTGATGACCCCTTCCATCACTTTACTCATGATTGAGAGTAGACTGATGGGGCAGTAATTGGTCAGGTTGGATTTGTCCTGCTTTTTGTGTGCAGGACATACCTGGGAAATTTTCCACATTGCCGTTAGATGCCAGTGTTGTAACAGCACTGGACCAGTTTGCCTAGTGGCACGGAAATTTCTGGAGCACACACCGTCAGTACTATTGCCGGAATATTGTCAGGGCCCAAAGCCCTTGCAGTATCCAGTGCCTTCAGCCATTTCTTGATATCACGTGGAGTGAATCAAATTGGCTGAAGACTGGCAGCTTTGATGTTAGGGACCTCTGGAGGAAAGCGAGATGGATCATCCACTCGGCACTTCTGGCTGAAGATCGTTGCAAATGCTTCAGACTTATCTTTTGCACTGACATGCTGGGCTCTCCCATCATCGAGGATGGGATATTTGTGGAGCCTCCTCCTCCAGCTTAATTGTACACCACCATTCACGGCTGGATGAGGCAGGACTGCAGAGCTTAAATCTGATCCATTGGTTGTGAAATCACTTAACTCTGTCTATCACTGCTTATGCTGTTTGGCACACACGTACTCCTGTGTTGTAACTTGTCACCTCATTTTTAGGTATGCCTGGTGCTGCTCCTGGCATGCCCTCTTGCACTCTTCATTGAACCAGGGTTGATCCCCTGGCGTGGTGGTAATGGTAAAGTGGGGGATATGCCAGGCCATGAGGTTACAGATTGTGGTTGAGTACAATTCTGCTGCTGCTGATGGCCCATAGCGCCTCATGGATGCCCAGTCTTGACTTTCTAGATACGTTCAAAATCTATCCCATTTAACATGGTGATAGTGCCACACAGCACGATGGAGGGTATCTTCAATGTGAAGACGGGACTTTGTCTCCACAATGACTGTGCAATGATCACTCCTACTGATACTTTCATGAACAGACGCATCTGCAACAAATAGATTGGTGAGGATGAGGTCAAGTATGCTTTTCGCTCTTGTTTTTCCCTCACCACCTGTCGCAGACCCAGTCTAGCAGCTATGTCCTTTAGGACCCAGCCAGCTTGGCCTATACTGGTGCTACCAAGCCACTCTTGGTGATTCTCATTGAATTCCCCCGCCCAGAGTATATTCTGCACCCTTGCCTCCCTCAGTGCTTCCTCCAAGTGGTGTTCAACATGGAGGAGTACTGATTCCTCAGCTGAGAGGGGTACAGTATGTGGCAATCAGCTGGAGGTTTCCTTGCCCATGTTTGACCTGATATCATGAGACTTCAGGCAACTGGAATCGATGTTGAGGACTCCTAGTGCAACTCCCTCCCAACTGTATACCACTATGCTGCCACCTCTGCTGAGTCTGTCTGTGGGACAGGACATACTCAGTGATGGTGGTATCTGGGACATTGTCTGTAAGGTATGATTCCGTGGATATGACTGCGTCAGGCTATTGCTTGACTAGTCTGTGAGACAGCTCTACTAATCTTGGCACCAGTCCCCAGATCAGGGAAAAGAAAGGCCAACATTAAATAGAGTTAAAATATAGAAATATGTTAAAAAGGCAAAATTAAATGTAATCTATTTGAATATACGCAACATTCCCAACAGGGTAGATGTATTAACAGCACAAATAGAAAGAAACGGGTATGATCTAATTGTCATTACGAAGATATGGCTGCAGGGTGGCCAAGGCTCGGAACTGGATATTCAAGGGTATTCAACATTTAGGAGGGATAAGCAAAAAGGAAAATGAAGTGGGTAGTGCTTTTAATAAAGGATGAGATCAGTACCTATGTGAGAGAGGATCTTAGATCAGAAGATCAAGATGTAGAATCAATTTGGGTGGAACTAAGAAACAGCAAGGGGCAGCAAATATTGGTGGCAGTTATTTATAGGCCACAAAACAGTAGTGGTAATATAGGGCATGTTATAAATCATGAAATTAGCGATGAATAAAGCAAGGGTAATACAATAATCATGGGGAACTTCAATCTATATTTAGACTAGGTAAGCACTAATGCTGTGGAGGACGAATTCCTAGAATATATACAAGATGGTTTTCTAGACGAGCATGTTGAGGAACCAACTAGGGAACGGGCTATTTTAGATCTAGTATTATGCAATGAGAAAGGGCTAATTAATAATCTCAATATAAAGGAGCCTTTAGGGAAGTCTTGACCATAATATGATAGAATTTTACATTAAGTTTGCAAGTGATGTAGTTCAGTCTGAAACTCGGGTCTTTAAATTAGACAAAATAAACTCTTAAAGCTGTCCAGAATGCTTCCAACCTGGGTCTAGACAGTTTTTATGGCATTATGAAATAACCTCATAATAAAATGTATGTTCAGCTCCTTTGGATAACATTGTAACAGCCTGGCATCATCAGCTCTTTAAGGAGGCTGCTGGCTGTCCTAAAGTTGTACAGTTACTGAGGAGTAGCAATGCTTGTAGCTAGGCCAGGAGAAATAGTAGACTGCCAGGATACAGTTTTGGAGGTCCTGCTGCAGAAGGGTGGTCCCTTTGGAATACAGTGACATTCTACTCTAGAAAAGCAGTTAAGAACAGCCAAGCTGCAGGTAAAGTAAGGGATGAATGCTCTCTCATTCCTTGGGTCAAGGTGAAAAAGAAATCTGCTGGGACTCTGAAAATGTGCTCAGCTTGAGGATTAACGTGGACCAGGACTTGACCCTCCATTGCTCTTTTTCAACAAGTTATTTTACAGTCACCAGGCAGAGCAGACGGGGCTGTAGTTTAATGTTTTCTCTGAAATATAGCACTTCCAATAGTGCAAGTCTCAACCTAGGTTATGCACTCAAGTCTCTTGGGTGGGGTTTGAGCCCACAGCCTTCTGACACAGAGGTGAGTGGGCTACCACTGAGCCAAGGCTGATATCTATCTGTAACAAAATGTGATGCCTAAAATGAAACAGAAATGTTTGAAAGCTTTTATATAATGACTTCTCCCTTGAGTGCCAGTAGTATGTGTTATGGGTACTGTGCACTATTGTAAAGAATGGTCCAGCTTAATTAAAAAGGATCCCTTTTGAAGTGAAAAGTTTTGCTGTAATAGATGTTAATAATCAAGTTTTACATTGAAACAATCTATTTTCACTCATCCTTATTTCCTAACAATTGAAGAGGAAGGTTATAAAGTACCTTCCATATTAAATCAGGATATGTTTTTGTGAAAATACTGAGGAAATGCTCTTGTTTCCTAGGGCTGCATCTTCTGATCAGTGACTGGGGTCGGGGCCCACTCACCAACCTGTAAAATGACGCGGGGTGACATCGGGCGTGCGTCCCAACGTTACCCCACGTCATTTAGATTTTCAGTTCGGTGGGCGCAGAGCCATCAACGGCCACTTAAGGCCTCTAAAAAAGTAATTAAAACAATTAACGGACCTGCCCATCCAACCTTAAGGTTGGCGGGCAGGTGAAGAGCCCGGGCAGCCTTCAAAAAACACATGAAACCTCATCCGCGGGCGGGACGAGGTTTCATGGGGGATTTAAAATGTGTATGAAATGTTTAAATGAAAGAAATTGACATGTCCCAGCTCATGTGACAGTGTCACATGAGGGGACGTCAGGAAAATTTTTTCGTTCCCTTTAAAAAAAATTTAAAACTTCCAACGATCTCCCTGAGGCAGCACCTTGCTTCAGGGAGATCTGTGTGCTCTTTCCTCCCTTCGCCCGCACAGGGAGCGCATAGCGCTTCCGAGTGGATGTCACGCTGGGCGGGACTTAATTGGCCCGCCCACGTAAAATGGTGGCGTGCCACTGACCGGGCGTGCAGATCTGGAACCCGCCCACCTGCCCGTTCCCGCACATCCCCCCAATGGCGGAAAATCCAGCCCCTAGTGTATTGGTTATCACATTGCTTCTGTACCTGGCTGAATCTCAAATCTCAAATCTCAAAATATTGGGAAACTTTTTTTTGAACACCTTACCTCACAAAATATTATGTGATATAGATAGCATACCCCAGAATGGTGTGCACCTATATATGTAGCCAATTAATAAGACCATAAGACATAGGAGCAGAAGTGGGCCATTCGGCTCATTGAGTCTGCTCCGCCATTCAATGAGATCATGGCTGATCTGATAATCTTCATATCCACCTTCCTGCCTTTTGCCCATAACCCTTGATTCTCTTACTGATTAAAAATCTGTCTATCTCAGCCTTGAAATACTTAATGACCCAACATCTACAGCCCTCTGCGGTAAAGAATTCCACAGATTCACTACCATCTGAGAGAAGAAATTCCTCCTCATCTCTGTCTTAAATGGGTGACCCCTTACTCTGAGATTATACCTTCAGGTCCTAGACTCTCCCACAAGGGGAAACAACCTCTCCAACTACCCTGTCAAAAAAAAGAGGGAGAAAATAAACATAGAGGGTAAACTAGCAAGTAATATAAAAACAGACAGCAAGAGCTTCTTTAAATATATAAAAAGGAAGAGAGAGGTCAAAGTGAACATAGGCCCCTTACAGAATGAGGCTGGGGAAATAAGAATGGGGAATCAGCAAATGGTAGAGGAGTTGAATAAATACTTTGCATCAGTCTTAATGGTAGAATACACTAATAGCATTCGAAAACAACTAAATAATAACGGGAAAAAGGGGAGAGGAAATAAATACAATAAATATTACGAGAAAAAGTACTAGGGAAACTAATGGGGCTAAAAGCTTATAAGTCCCCTGGACCTGATGTGTTGCATCCTACATATAAAGGAAGTAGCTACCCTAAGAATCTTATATGTTTCAATAAGGTCACCTCTCATTCTTCTAAACTCCAATGAGTACAGGCCCAACCTATCCAACCTCTCCTCAGAAGAAAATCCTATCATAGCTGGGATCAACCTAGTGAACCTTCTCTAGACTGTCTCCAATGTCAGCATATCTTTCCTTAGATAAAGGGACCAAAACTGTTCACAGTATTCTAGGTGTGGTCTAACTATTCCCTTGTATAGTTTTAGCAAGATTTCCCTATTTTTATACTCTATTCCCTTTGAAATAAAGGCCAACATTCCATTTGCCTTCCCTATTAGCTGTTGAACTTGTATGCTGGCTTTTTGTGATTCATGCACGAGGACCCCCAAATCCCTATGTGCTGCAGCTCTCTGCAGTCTTTCTCCATTTAATAATATTCAGCTCCTCTATTCTTCCTACCAAAGTGCATAACCTCATATTTTCCCACATTATATTCCATCTGCCAAGTTTTGCACACTCACTTAATCCGTAGGCTCTTTGTGTCATCCACAAACTTGGCGATAGTACATTCATTTCCCTCATCCAAGTCATTAATATATATTGTAAGTAATTGTGGCCCCAGCACTGATCCCTGTGGCACTTCACTCGTTACAGGTTTCCGTCCTGATAATGCGTCCCCCTTATCCCAACTTTCTGTCTTCTATTAGTTAGCCAGCCCTCTGTCCACCCTAATATACTACCCCCAACACCATGGGCTCTTATCTTATGAAGTAGCCTTATGTATGGTACCTTATCAAACACCTTTTGGAAATCCAAATATATTAGATCTACTGGTTCCCTTTTATCTATCCTGCTTGTAACCTCCTCAATGAATTCTAATAAATTTGCCAGGCAAAACATTCCCCTCATGGAGCCATGCTGACTCTGTCCAATCATATTATGTATTTGTAAATGCTCTGCTATTATATCCTTTATAATAGACTCTAACATTTTCCCAATGACAGATCTTAAGATAACTGGCCCATAGTTACCTGTTTTTTGTCTCTCTCCCTTTTCAAATAAGGGTCTTACATTGGCAGTTTTCCAATCCACTGGGACTTTTCCAGAATCTAAGAATTCTTAGGAGATTACTACCAGTGCAGCCACTATCTCTGTAGCTACTTATTTTATATGTAGGATGCAACCTATCAGGTCCAGGGGACTTATCAGCCTTTAGCCCCATTAGTTTCCCTAGTAATATTTATTGTATTTATTCATTCCCCCCCTCCCACTTTTTCCCCTTATTATTTCATTATTTTGGAATGCTATTAGCGTATTCCACTATTAAGACTGATGCAAAGTATTTATTCAACTCCTCTGCCATTTCCTGGTTCCCCATTCTTATTTCTCCAGCCTCATTCCGTAAGGCCTATGTTCACTTTGGCCTCTCTCTTCCTTTTTATATATTTAAAGAAGCTCTTACTGTCTGTTTTTATATTACTTGCTAGTTTACCCTTGAAGTTTATTTTCTCCCTCTTTATTTATTTTTTGGTCATCTTTTGTTTGTTTTTTGAACTTTCCCAATCCTCTGGCTTACCACAAATCTTTGCCACATTGTACGTTTTATGTTTCAATTTGATACGATTCTTAACTTCTTTGGTTAACCATGGTTGGTTTATCCCCTTCCTAGAATCCTTCTTCTTCACTGGGATATATCTTGTTGTAATTCTTGAACTATTTTCTTAAACATCTGCCATTCTTCATCAACCGTGTTTTCTGCTAAACTCCTTTCCCAGTCCACTCCAGCTAACTCCGCCCTCATTCCTTTGGAATTACCCTTATTTAAGTTTAGCATAGTTGTTTCTGACCCAGGTTTCTCACTCTCAAACTGAATGCTAAATTCTACCATGTTATGGCCACTGTTTCCTAGGTGATCTTTTACACTGAGATCATTTATTAAACCTGCCTCATTACACCTTACCAGATCCAAAATAGCCTGTTCCCTGGTTGGATTCATAACATATTGTTCTAGGAAACTGCCACAAATACATTCTATTAATTCTTGCTCATGGTTATCTCTGCCAATTTGATTTTCCTAATCTACATGAAGATTAAAGTCACCCATGATTAATGTACTGCCTTTTTTACATGCCCTCATTATCTCCTGATTTACTCTCTGTCCTACAGTATAGCTACTGTTCAGGGGCCTACAGATTACTCCCACCAGTGTCTTGTTCCCCTTGTTATTTCTTACCTCCACCCATATGGATTCTACATCTTCCAATCCAAGATCATTTCTTACATATCGTACTTGTTCCATCTCGTACTAACAAAGCTACCACACCACCCTTTCCTTCCTGCCTGTCCTTTCGAAAAGTCACATACCCCTGAATATTTATTTCCCAGCTTTAATCTCCTTGTAATGATTCTATTTTATTTTTCTGACTGTAAATAATTTAATTATCCATGACTTTCATGATACCAATTTACACAATCAGCTTGTCCTCTGTGCTTATGTTTCTTTCTCCTTTTCCATTCTCCCTTTCCCTAGTTGTGTTTGTTCTTTATTGAATACAGTCCACCTGTAATACAGTCTCCACTGCACACAGCTGGCACATTGTGCTTTGGTGGTGGAAAGTGAATGTTTAATGTGGTGGATGGGGTATCAATCAAGCGGGCTGCTTTGTTCTGGCTGGTGTCAAGCTTCTTCTGTGTTGTTGGAGCTGCACTCATCCAGGCAAATGGAAAGTATTCCATCACACTGCTGACTTGTGCTTTGTAGATGGTGGACAGGCTTTGGGGAGTCAAGAGATGAGTTTATCGCCATAGAATTCCCAGCGTCTGACCTGCTCCTGTAACCACGGTATTTATATAGCTGGTCCAGTTCAGTTTCTGGTCAATGGTAAGCCCCAGGATGTTGGTAGTGGGGGATTCAGCAATGGTAATTCCTTAGAATGTGAAGGGGAGATGGTTAGATTGGAGATGGTCATTAGCTGGTACTTGTGTGACACCAATTTTACTTCCCACTTATCAGCCCAATACTAAATCCTGTTCAGGCCATGCTGCATATTGGCACAGACTGTTTCAGTGTTTGAGGAGTCACAAAGATGCTGAAAATTGTGCAATCATCAGTGAATATCCCCACTTCTCACATTATGATAGAGGGAAGGTCATTGATGAAGCAGCTGATGATGGTCTGAGGAACTCCTGCAGCAATGTCCTGGGACTGAGTTGATTAACCTCCAACAACCACAGCCAAATTCCTTTGTGCTAGGTATGACTCCAACCAGTGGAAAGTTTTCCCTCTGATTCCCACTGACTTTAATTTTTGCGTAGGCTTCTTGATGCCACACTCGGCCAAATGCTGCCTGATGTCAAGGGGAATCACTCTCATCTCAGCTCTTGAGTTCAGCTCTTTTGTCCATGTTTGCACAAAGGCTTTAATGAGGTCAGGAACTGATTGGCCCTGGCGGAACCCAAACTGAGCATCAGTGAGCAGGTCATTGCTGAGTAAGTGCTGTCAAAGACACATTGCATTACCTTACTGATGAATGAGAGTAGAATGAAGGGGCGGTACTTGGCTGGGTTGGTTTTGTCCTGATTTTTGTGTACAGGACATACCTGGCCAATTTTTCACACTGCCAGGTAGATATCAGTGTTGTAGCTGTACTGGAATAGCTTGGCTAGGGGTGTGGCTAGTTCTGGAGCACAAGTCTTTAGTAGCATTATTGCCAAATGTTGTCAGGTTAGCTTTTGCAGTGCCTACAGCCATTTCTTGATATCACGTGGAGTGAATTGAGTTGGCTGAAGACTGGCATCTGTGATGCTGGAGACCTCAGGAGGAGGCTGAGATGGATCATCCACTCGGCACTCCTGGCTGAAAATAGTCGCAAATGTTTCAGCCTTGTCTTTTGCACTGGTGTGCTGGGCTCCTCCATCATTAAGGATGGGGATATTTGTGGAGCCTCCTCCTTCTATTACTGTTTAATTGTCCACTACCATTCACAATTGGATGTGGCAGGACTGCAGAGCTCTGATTTGTTGGTTTTGGGTTTGCTATCTATCACATGCTGCTTCCACTGTTTGGCATGCAAGTAGCCCTGTATTGTAACTTCACCAGGCTGTCACCTCATTTTTAGGTATGCCTGGTGCTGCTCCTGGCGTGCCCTCCTGCATCCTTCATGGAACTAGGTCTGATCCCTCAGCTTGATGGTAATGGTAGGGTGGGGGATATGCTAGACCATGAGGTTACTGAGTGTGGTTGAATATAATCTTGCCGCTGCTGATGGCCTACGGCGCTTCATGAATGCTCAGTTTTTAGTTGCTATATCTGTTTGAAATCTATCACATTTAGCACGATAGTAATTCCACACAACATGATGGAGGATAGGCTTGATGTGAAGACAGGACTTCTTTCCACAAGGTTTGTATGGTGGTCAATCTTATCAATAGTATCATGGACAGATGCATTTTTTTTTCATTCATTCACGGGATGTGGACTTTGGTGGCTGGGCCAGCATTTATGTCCATTCCTAGTTGCCCTTGAGAAGGTGGTGGTGAGGTGCCTTCTTGAACTGCTGCAGTCCATGTGGTGTAGGTTCATCCATAGTGCTGCTAGGAAGGGAGTTCCTGGATTTTGACCCAGCAACAATGAAGGAACGGCAATATATTTCCAAGTCAGGCTGGTGAGTGACTTGGAGGGGAACTTCCAGGTGGTAGTGTTTGCATCTATGTGCTGCCCTTGTTCTTCTAGATGGTAGTGGTCATGGGTTTGGAAGGTGCTGTTGAAAGAGCCTTGGTGAATTCCTGCAGTGCATCTTCTTGATGGTACACACTGCTGCTACTGTGCGTCGGTAGTGGAAGTAGTGAATGTTTGTGGATGCAGTGCCAACCAAGCCGGCTGCTTTGTCCTGGATGGTGTCAAGCTTCTTGAGTGTTGTGGGAGCTGCACTCATCCAGGCAGTGGAGAGTATTCCATCACATTCCTGCCTTGTGCCTTGTAAATGATAGACAGGCTTTGGAGAGTCAAGAGGTGAGTTACTCATCGCACAATTCCTAGTCTCTGATGTGCTCTTGTAGCCACAGTATTTATATGGCTAGTCCAGTTCAGTTTCTGGTCAATGGTAACACCCAGGATGTTGATAGTGGGGGATTTAGTGATGGTAATGCCATTGAAGGCACAATGATTTGACTCTCTCCTGTTGGAGATGGCCATTGCCAGACGCTTTTGTGGCACGAATGTTACTTGCCACTTGTCAGTCCAGGCCTGGATATTGTCCAGGTCTTGCTGCATTTGGACATGGACTGCTTCAGTATCTGAGGAGTCATGAATGGTGCTGAACATTGTGCAATCATCAGCGAATATCCCCACTTCTGACCTTATGATGGAAGAAAGGTCATTGCTGGAGCAGCTGAAGATGGTTGGGCCAAGGACACTACCCTGAGGAACTCCTGCAGTGATGTCCTGGAGCTGAGATGACTGGCCTCCAACAACAACCATCTTCCTTTGTGCTAGGTATGACTCCAACTAGCCATGAGTTTTGCCCCTGATTCCCATTGACTCCAGTTTTATCAGGGCTCCTTGAAGCCACACTCTGTCAAACGTGGCCTTGATGTCAAGGACAATTACCCTTACCTCCCTCTGAAGGATAGATTGGTGAGGACAAGGTCACGTAGATTTTTGCCTCTTGTTGGTTCCCCCACCACTTGCTGCAGACCCAGTCTAGCAGTTATGACTTTTAGGACTCACCCAGCTCGGTCTGTACTGGTGCTACCTGCACTGGCATATCACACTTGGGGATGGATATTGAAGTCCCCACCCAGAGTATATTCTGTGCCCTTGCCACCCTCACTGTTTCTTCCAAGTCGTATTCAACATTGAGGAGTAACTGATTCATCAGCTGAGGGGTGCAGAGGCAGCAGGTGTAGTTGGTGTTATCATCCCAGCTGATGTTACTACTGTACAAGTCAGATCCCAAGTGTGGAGCCTGACTTGATAGATCCTAACTTTTATTTTTTGTTTAAAACAGTGGAACATGGCTAGTGAACAGATTCACAGGAGTCTGCTGATGAACCTTTAACAAAAGATTAAAACATTTATTAAACAAATAAAAAGAACTATAATACACTACTCCTTCACCTACAACTGTGCCTTTACAAATGTATACAGATTTGTAAGAAAAACATAAGTTACAAAATCTATTTTATACTCTAATGTTCAGATTAAATATACAGGTGACTTTGGTTAGACACACCACCCTGAAACCAAATGACAGATGCCACCACAGATCCCAAAGCTGATGCAATGGATCTCTCATAACTCCCCCAGATGCTTATCACACTGTGAGTCAACTAGCCTGACAGAAACTCTGTCTTTCGCATGAGGGTTTCCAATTTCCACCCTTGAAGAACTCACCTTGGAATATTCTTCCGAATGACGCTTTTTTTTCTCGGACATCTTCAACAAGAATTCACCTCCAGGATTTCTATCTCCCATTCCAATGTTCCTCTCCCCTGGATTTGGGACCTTTCTTCACCCTGTGGTTTTCACAAACCAACTGAACTATAACTGCTTTTGTTTCTCCCTGTCTCTCTGTAGGTCTCTCCCTCTGGATCCCTGTTGCTAGGCAACAGCACAGTTTTATTTCTATTTTGTGTTAGTTTTAACCTCTCTAAACTACTAAACCCCTTGGTAACACATCATTTCATTTCAAGAGTCGTAAAACCTCATTAAAATGCAGGTATACAAACAGAGCTTAGAGACTTCACAGCTCCATTTCACAGAGCCTCTAAAATGAAAACAAACCCAGGATTTATCTTTTTAACACAAAAAACTTTGAACCTAAAGCTATAGCTTATTCCTGACACCCACAAATACAAATAACAATTACTTAAAACTATCAGCAAGAGGCTTTCTTGCCTGTGTTTGATCTGATGTCATGAGAATTCATGGGGTCCAAAGTCAATGTTGAGGACTCCCAGGGCAACTCCCTCCTGACTGTGTACCACTGTGCTGCCATCTCTGGTGTGTTTGTCACCAGGGATATTGATGGTGGTGCTTGGTACATTGATTGTAAGGCATGGCCCTGTGAGTATTACCATGTCAAGCTGCTGCCTGACTAGTCTGTGGGACACCTCTCCAAATTTTTGCACAAGCCCCAAAATGTTTGTAAGGAGGACTTTGCAAGGTCAGCAGAGCTAGGTTTGCCCTTGACATTTCCACCATCTAGATTGATGCCAGGTGCCCTGTCCAGTTTCACTCTTTTTACACTTGCAGTTTGATACAACTGAGTGGCTTGCTAGGCCATTTCAAAGGGCACTTAAGTATCAACCATATTGCTCTGAGTCTGGAATCACATGTCAGCAAGACCAGGTAAGGACGGCAGATTTCCTTTCATGAAGCACATTAGTGAACCAGATGGGTTTTTACAGCAATCAGTGCTAGTTTCATTATGACCATTACTAAGATTAGCTTTTAGTTCCAGATTTTTAATAATTGAATTTAAATTCCATCAGCTGCTGTGGTAGGATTTGAACCCATGTCCCCAGAGCATTAGCCTGGGCCTCTGGATTATTAGTCTAGTGACATTACCACTACACTAGCATCTCCCCCTAACAAGGATTCCCCTCGTAATTGCGAGTGAAGAGGGAAGAGCTCAGCGCCGAATGCCCGCTTGCCTGGCAGGTGCAGGAAATGTGGCGTAAAGAAGACCTTTCTTTGATGACGCTCTGGGATCCAAGTCCTTCTGATCAAGGCTCAGCCTGTGAATGGTGTGAGGCCGGTAGAGGCCCTGGCTCACTGGGATCGAGTCTTCTTGGAGTTGGATTGCTTGTGAATGAATCCCAAAGAGGCTGATAAACTCCATTTAAGGATAAGTACTGGCACAAGGCCGATAGTCAACAAGTACCATAAGGGAAAGTTGAAAAGAACTTTGAAGAGACAGTTTAAAAGGGCGTGAAACCATTAAGAGGTAAATGGGTGCAGACTGTGCAGTCTTCCTGGAAGATTGAGCTTGGTGGCTTGGGTTGATTGCACCAAGGCTAAGCGGATCTCCTCTGTTGCCTCCCATGCATGCATGGCTGTTGCCGGGTGCATTTCCTCCACTGGTTGTGCACCGTGAATGTCTCTGAGTCAGAAGGTCAGTGGGGAGGGTGGTTCATTGCCCCAGTAGTGAGTTATAGCCTCCCCAACCTTTGCCATTTCCTGCAGTTGAGGGAGACCTCAGAGCAGACATGGCGACCTGCTGAATTTAAGCATATTACAAAGTGGAGGGAAATAATTGTACTGAACTTTACATCATAGCAGTCCAGCATATCTCCGCTGAAGAACACAGCAATCAGTGTCTGGACTGACTTGCTCTAGCAGTATGGCTGCCAACACATGTCCACCTTTCTTAGAGCTTCTCAGACTGGCTATAATATGAAACAACTTAGAGAAAATTAAGTATCCTGATAATTGCGCCTTAATGAGGTGCAAACTGCTAATGGAACAACTAATTCTACCCGAAATAGCCAGTTTGCTTAATAAGTTATAAGTGGTGTCTTTGTATTTGACTTCTATGGTAGTGGAAAATTGTTCGTGTTAATTGCTCAGCGGTTGCCAACCATAACCCAGGGCAGCATGAGTGGTGGGGGACTCAATCTCTCAGTCCTAAGGGAGGGTTTTAAAGATCTGAAACAGTGACTGGCTCCTGTTTTTCCACAGAAAAGGAACAGGAATGGAGTGTGTTAATTCATTGTTAATTAAATGTATTCAGTCAATGTGCTGCTGTTAACACCAAAACTAATTAAGAATGGGGATGTATCTCAAAGGTATTTGATCAGAAGCTGAAATGGATTATTTTAACTCTGTGTGATACATTGGAAAGATAACATTTGTAAAACTGCACAATCATGATCACAACAGCATTGCTGTATTGGAGAAGGATTTGCAAATTTTGACAATTAAGTAGTGTAGCAGAACGTTCATGGCACTATCTCCTTTATTCCCCCTTTCCAACTCCCCTCCCAACACACAGAATTTTGGCCTTTGGCCTTCCCCCCACTAACAAGCCTTTTGACTTTTGCTTCCCCTTCACTGTTGAACATTTCAGCTCTAGCATTTTGATTTTGCATTCCCTGCCCATTGAAGGAAGTCATCACTCAACCCCAATCTACTGAGCAGGGATATCATTGCTGGTCCACTGCATATCAAGGCTGTGCCACCAAACAGCAAATTATTCCAAACATCCTTCACCCCTTATCCTTCCCCTGTCTTCTCCCTCTACAGATCTTTGTCTTTCCTTTACACCATTCCCGGACCATACTTTCCCAACCTCCTCAATGTCCCTTCAGTCTCTCTCGCTCTCTCTCTCATCTTCTTCATCCCCCTCCCTTGTCTCTGCTGTCCTCCACCATCTAGCTTACTGTCCAAAATACTGCACCTCTTTTACTTCCATTCCCCAATTCTCCTCTCTTCTCATTCCTCCTCCACATCACCATGTTCCTTCCTCTTCCCCTCTTCTTCCACATCCACATCCAATTTTATTGACCACCCTCTTCTCACCCTCCTCTCCCTTTTGTTTCCCTCCTTCCCACCTCTCCCCTCTCATCCCATGTTCTCCAATGGAAAATTTCCAGCTGAATGTACTTTTGAAAGGATACCATTTTACTGTAACCACTATCAGGAATCGTTACAGCATGATTCAACTTCCACCGAGTTGATTCTGCCAATAAGTGTAGAGCACAAGAACTGACTGCAAACTTGCATGAAACTTATTGGTGGAACAGGGTCAAGAGGCTGAATAGCCTCCTCTTGTTCTTATGTTCCTAAGATGGCATGCAGACAGAAATTTCCTCGCAACTTGGATAAATAGTTTGCTAATTTTACTTTTAAGCAACACAAGGTTCAAAAGAAATTCATGGGATTTGTAAATTATTTCTTGCATGCCCATTTTGCACCACTCTATTATAACTTCAGTTTCTTGCTTTGCACTACAAGTTAGGCGATTTGTATCTTACATTTGTTTCAGTCAAAAAGCTGCTGAACAAGCTCACAGAAGAATAATACACGTATCCCATATCTTTAATTGAGATGTTGGGCAATGCAATGTTTGACACCAGAAGTGAAATCTCATATTAAAAATAAGAGGAGTAGAAGTGAACTACAATTTTCTTGCATAGTTTCATAGTTAAAATGATATTTCTGAACTCATTGACCATGCAAACACATTATGATTTATTCTCAAATAAACAGAAGTAACATATGTGTTGACTGTTAGATTGATGGAACCATGCGTCAAGTGCAGAGCTGCATGCTTTCGGAGCACATACTTGGAGTTTGGATGGGTAAACCTATGGGGCATGCAGACCTTGACAGCTAAAGTCACAACTTTTTCTCCTTCTATAATTCTATGCTTCTTGCTGCAGAGCCAGAAGCATGATTTTGTAAATTTACTCTTTGCAGGCAAATATGAATTATTACTCTGCAAACCAGCCTCCAAAATAGTAAAGAGAAGGAGCAAAGTATCAAAAGCATAATGAGCACTGCTGAAAACTGAGCCAATAGTTATTCAGAAGATAGCCCCAAGCCAGCAATAGAGTCATGGTTGGGAAGTAGTGGTGGGGGGTTGGTGGTGGTGGTGGTGGAATTGGGGGGTGTGGGGGGAACCGGGTAACTAGTCCACTATTTCATTTTCATTTTTCTGTGGTAGTTTTACTTCTTGTATGTAATAGTTTATGCTAGCTTCTCTGACAAGGCAATCGCATTCATGCTGAGGTATCCGCGATAAGTTTGAGGCTGTGTGGAATGTGCGTTTGTCTACAGATACTAAGGCTTTTTTTGTATGGGCTAAAAATTGGACCATCTTGCACCTAATATGCAAGCGTAAAATGGGTGCAGTGATTGCAAATTATGGGGACCGACGCCCCCCTACCCAAAGTAGACCTAAAAGACCTCCAATCCAATATTGATTTAGACCAAACTTCAAGCATGACCTAAAACTGTCATTATGTTCCTTACAGATCTAAAGTTTGTTTTTGATACCCTCTGTCAAATTGGGTAAGATAAGCAAGCAAAAGCTGTGTCTGCTCCATTCAGGATTCTTTCGCAGTTGATTTTTGAAATTTCAAAACTTGTTCTTGTGGAGCCAGGAGAAGTAAAAGTTTTATCCCCTGATTCCCAGTACCTACACCCCTGCCCCTCCCAAATATGTTGTAGTTCTTCCCCCACACCTCCCTAGATTCTATCCTTGGGCTGATGAAAGGAAGTGGCCCGATACAGATCCTGTCAACAGCATGACCGTTAAATGGGGCCTGAGACCCAATATTCAAGCTGACTTTGGCCTTTCTTTTTAGATGCACTTTCAGCCAAGCCTAGACTGTAAAATGGGCTGAAAGGAATTTCTGCCTCTATGAGCTGTATTGCAAGAAAGCAGTGACAACAAAAGGAATAATTTAATTGGAAATAACAAAATGCTTTATATAAGTTACTAGACAGGGAAAAATAGAAAATAATTTTAATTATACATGGACTATTCTATGGATAACCTATTGTAGCTTTGACATTATATTATAATAAAGAAAAATGACTGAGCTTGTAAGCTTAGAAAAGTGAATCTTTGGAAACGAATGGTCAAAATTTTTAATATTATAGTATAAGTTGGCATGCAGATATTGCAATTGGACTTTTATATTGAAAAGCTTCTGAAATACTCACCTTTTGTAATGGAAATATGAAACATCGAATGCACGGGGCTTAAATTTGCAGTTTCAATTTGTAGGGCTGGACGGTACTAAGAATTGCTGATGTGTTACCATTTTTAAATAGAAATTGTATAACCTTGTGGCTTGTAATTTGTGACCCTTATGTATTAATTATTTAATGCCGTAACATGTCAATATTTCCAATTTCTCAGACTCTGGTAAAAATGAGTGGATCTAACCTACTAAAGTAAACCAAATTAATTTTTGAATATTAAATCATTCTATGTCTAGGTACTCAGTGACAACAAAAATTAGTGATCTCTATCTTGTCTGAAATAATTGTCTATTTTGCATTATTTTATCCCTGAATACCTAAACCACATTTTAAATTCCTGAAGTCACCTTTCTGTAAATATCGTTTAATTAACTCAGCTGTGAAGAATAGCTCTATCATTGAGTTTTGCTCACAGCAAAATTTAGTTCCATATTTTTGCCACTATTTTGAGTCCAAAATGGCAATTACTTCTCATGCTGACAGTGCCAAATGACCTTTTGGTAAGAAGGTTAGCATGAGTGCAGGGACATATGCCGAAAATATGCAGAGGAGGCAGATCGTTACATTAGTCAGCACATGACACAGATTTAACATGAGCGGTGTCATTTCCAACCTCAAATTTCCACCTAACACCCACTCTTAACCTCAAACAGCTGAACATGTGTCCAGCAGAAGGAAGGATCACCCCCAATAAATGCTATTTAAAAGGATCGTCAACTACTTTCAGGTTAATTGCTGATTGATTTGCACTAGCTGTTACTGAATTAGTCGAATTGTTTGACGGTTTGTACTGCTATTTAAAGTTGCTGAAGCTTATAGGGTGTGGAGTGACACGTGGTGAAGGCTTTGGTTCAAATTCAAGGGTTCTGCTCAGGCCATTTGTTCCCAATCATGGCTGTTGTAGTTTCTATCCCCTTGATCTGCAGCATGGCAGGAGAATAAGCAGGGTTAACACAGAGAAGGACATGTTGCTCAAAGGGAGAGGAGGATGAGGGGGAGAAGGGCTCTCGCAGAAGGCTATATCCACCTAGGAGCTTCAGGAAGCATTTCTCCTATGAACATATGAACTGAGAGCAGGAGTAGGCCACTCGCCTGCTCTGCCATTCAAAAAGATCATGGCTGATCTGATTTTAACCTCAACCCCACATTCACACCTACCCCCCATAGCCTTTGACCCGCTTGCTTATCCAGAATCTATCTATCTCTGCCTTAAAAATACTCAAAGGCCAGAATTTTACATTCGGCGTGCGGAACATTTGCTTGGTGAACAACATGCACTATGTGCCATTTCAATGAAGTTCAATTACAAACAAGTCACTCATAACATCATGGGTTACCCTTCACCTGCAGAACTAATGAAGCACCCAGAGGCTTGTTGAACAGAAACACATTTAATGCTGTCATGCCTGGCATACATAAGACAAATTAAATTGAAAGGTGTTATCCAGGACACCTAATAATAATTAACGTAAAAGTGATGGAAAAAAAAATCACCAGTGATAAGCCCGTGTTGTACTTAAGGTGCTTTAAGTTTTCAGTTCTGGGTGCTACGTCTAGGTGCTCCCCCCTCGCTGGCACTGGCATTGGAGACAGCCCTGCTCACTCTGCTGTCCTGTTTGCCTTGAAGACCTTGGCGGTTGTCCTCTGGCTGGTGGAGCCTGTCTTGGCCCTGCTTGGGAGGGAGCGGCCAGTGCCACGGATGGCATCTCCCCAGTCACCGCAGCCTCATTGGATGCCACGGTCACTGGCAGAGGGGCGGAGAAGCTGCTGCCTCATCTGGAGCGTCCTGAGAGGAGCCTGCAGAGACGACAAGCAGCTCATGTGCCAACATCAGGTCTCTTGGACCTCCCTGATCACCATTGATGGATGGGCACCTAGCTGGGATAATGGGTGCCCAATCCATCTCCCACACTGACACTGACCACCTGAGGTCATTGCTGGTGTGAGGGATGCAGGTCCGAGCGCAACCCCAGGAACCACTGATTGAGTCCCTGGAGGAGCCTCTCCATGAGAGTCACCACTTTCTCCATGAAGGAGGCAGTGCACTCGGCCATGAGGGTCATTGCATTGCTCATGCTCCGCATGGACCCCTCCATCATGGAGACCATGGCATGCATTCCCTCTTGTATCTCCGCCAGATCCTCCCGCACACCCTGCTGGACTTCCAGCGTCTGCTGCTTCAGGGACAACTCCAGAGGTCCATCATCAGCCACCAACTGAACATGTTCCTGGTTCCCAGCAGTCCTCCGACTGCTGGCAGCCTGGGCACTCTCTGCCTCCGCCTGCACCTCAAGCGAGTGTGAAGAGCCCTCACCGCTGTGCCCCAAGATACTATCCTAATGTATTGACACCGGTTCTGGGAACCCACCTGCCCTGGGTAATCTTGGCAAACTTAGCACAGAAAGCAAATTTGCTTTTATGTTACACTGGTTGATATTTTTACCCACTTAATCATTGGAGGGATATTGCTCTGATTTTTTAAAAAAACCAAAGCTGTGGAATGTTTACATCTCCAGAGATTCAGCATGGTTTCTAGTATGTACAGACCATCATATATATCATATATGGAGATATATGTGGCATGTGGAGGTGCACTGCAGGAACTCACCAAGCCTCGTTCAACAGCACCTTCCAAACCCACGACTATTTTGGCTGATGCCGTTTGTACAGCTGAGTTATTTAAAAATCCCAAAGGAAACTTTAAACAACTGTCATAACCTATTAATTTAAGTGTCATGTTTGAGATGCGACTCTAAATTCAGGAATCAGACCACCAGTTCTCAAGGCTTTACATTAAACTAAATGAAATATTTTATTAATTTACACAGGTTAAAATATATATACACATGTCTTCAAATTACTACTATCGTAACTTTTAACAAACTCCCAAACTAATCTCCATTAAGGCAACAGCAACCCATAGACTTAACCAAACACCAGGCAAAGCATTTTCACCGTACAAATTCAAAATGAGGTTCTTTTCACTTTGGTTCTTGTAGAGATAGTTGGAGGCTTACAGTTGCCTTTTGATCTCACATTGCCTCTTCCCTGCACACACAAAACTGCTGAAGTTATACCTAGCACTGCTCATTGAATGTAAATTCTCATTGTATCACCAACCTCCGAATTAAACCTCTCTAACAATAAAGTCCCTTTCATAGTACCAATTTTATTAGTAATATAAACATATTGCTTGGTATCTGCTAGATAGGCATCAGTTTTCACCCAACTTCTTGAATGCTCTATTCAAAAATTGCTAATGCACTCTACCTCTCTGTTTACATCTCAAAACTAGTACATATCAAAGCACCCAGACTAGCTGGCTTTAATCCAATTAAGACACACTCACAGACTAGACCTCTATTTTAATAGAAAAATATTCTCCAATAATATTATATACATTAATAGCTTCATGACAATGACCGCAACCATCTAGAAGAACAAGGGCAGCAGATACATGGGAACACCACCACCTGGAAGTTCCCCTCCAAGCCACAAACCATCCTGACTTGGAAATATTTCACCGTTCCTTCACTGTCACTGGGTCAAAATCCTGGAACTCCCTCCCTAACAGCACTGTGGGTGTACCTACACCACATGGACTGCATTGGCTCAAGAAGGCAGCTCACCACCACCTTCTCAAGGGCAATTAGGGATGGGCAATAAATGCTGGCCTAACCAGCGACACCCACATTCCATGAATGAATTAAAAAAAAGTTGCCTTTTTTGGACTGTGACAGTGTTTTTTATGAACCATGAGCCAGATTCAAATATGCTAAGGGCATTGGGCAACAATTTCATAGCAACTGCCCATTTGCCAATATTACAGACTCGCATTTTCTCTGCAGCCAACCAGGAGGCTTATTGGTGGAAAATGGAGTGAAATCAGGCAGGGAAATCTTCAGCCATGTCACCACCCTAATCAATGCCACTTTTGATTTCCCTTATTCTGCTGTAAAATCTATGTTCAGTTCTTTTACAAGTTCTTTTACTCTAGGATTACAAAATTGAATATGATTTCTAAATTCAATTTATGGTTTGAATTTTAGTGTTCAGATGTAGGGCAGAATTTTCCACTCCCGCCAGTGGCAAAAGTCATGACTGGCAGGAGCACTTAATTTGGCAGGAGGTAGAACTTCTGTTTCCTGACAGCGAGATAAGCTGTGCAAATTTTGTGCTTCTCACTTTCAAGGCGGGTTAAAGGTGGGTCAGGTTTCCTGACAAACAATGTTGGGAACTGCATTTGCACTCATTGGCATCTCAAACATGCTAATTAAAAGGCCAGCTCACCGGAATTAAGTTCTTCCTCCAAATTAAGTTCCCCATCAGCGAGAATTTAGGAAGTTCAGTTTTACTGCGGTATATAAATGGTGTGCGCTTGGCGAACTTCACCTCTTCCATGACTTTGAGGTCAATAGATGTTGCTTTCACTTTCTTGGGGACCTCGCATAACTCCACTCATAACAAGTGCCGATAACTAAAGATGTGTCAAGGCTACACACGGGAGGCAGGTGAAGGCTGAAAAGGTGGGGGTGAGGGTGGAGTGGAGGCTGGGCAGGGGAGGCATACTTACTGGGAAAGGGGTGGGGAAGAGTGTCCAGGGAAGGGGAGGCGAAGCGTCTTGGTGGGTAGGGTCAGTGGTGTCAACAGTGGAGTCCTGGGGGGTGAACTCAGGACAGTGGTGATAGGAGGGAACAATCACAGTCAGAGGGGAGAGTGGGATGCAGTAGGGTGACATGTCCAGGGTGAGTCTGGTAGATGAAGGTCTCATCAGGAGGATTACAGAGGGGACAAAACAGGTGGCTCAGATAACAGGAGAGGGCATAGTCAGGGTGTGCAGGGGGGTAACAGGTGTCAGCTCTTATGGGAAGAAAGGCATGTGAAGGTGGATCGTGATAGGGTCCAGGGGAACAAGGGTGGGGGCATTCAAGGGTGACAGAAGGGAGAGGAATGGTGATATTGAGTGGGTCAAAAGTGACGGGGGAAAGTAGCTGGGTGACAGGGGGAGGGTAGAAGTTGGTGGAGTGAGTTTGAAAGGTGACATGCACCATTTTTTCAAACTGCCCTTGACCATGCAGTTAGTCAGTCAGTGAGATCCCTCGAGGTGAGAAGAGGGTCTTTTCGGGTGGGTGGAGTTCAGGGTAGGCACAAGTGGCCGACTAAAGGGGCACCCTAATAATTATGAAGCAGCTGAACGTCAAAAATGCTCAGTTATGTTCTTCTCTCTATGGTGAAGCCCACATTGCAGCAGGTTTGTTCCTGACTCATTGCTCGTCAGAGACAGGAATGAAGGGAGGGAGGGAGGTGGATGCCTCCAAGTGGCATGGCCGGTGGAGGGCAGCCAACTCATGACTCCAAACCTCCATTGTCCCGGGTGAATGGGTGTGGCTGACAAGGGCTCATGCTGCCAAAGCTATAGTCACTCTATAGAGTCTTGAGGGTAGTGAAGACAAGTGTTTCCATATGCAGTCGTGTATGAATGGGAGAAACACCCATCTCTGGTCCTCCAGTATGTCTTCACCTGGAAGGGGTGAGGTGGGGATGCCATGTCTAGACGGAGGCCAGGTGAAGGGCTTAGCATTGGCCTGTTGGCTTTGACATGGAGGGAAACCTGTAAAGGATATATTCACTAAATCTATCACTTCAACTTGTTCACACATCCACTGAGACATCAATGACGCAGGCTGAAGGCTACCCTGCCTTGGTAATGGCTCTCATCCAGCTGAGGAGAAGGAGGGCCCATCGCCAGTTGATACAGAGCCAGGAAGAACAAGGGCCAGAGTAGCAAGAGGCAGTGGGTCCTCTAGAAGGTCAAGATGCTGGTGAACATGGACCACTGCAACAGTATAATAGGTGTATTGCCGGCGGCGATCTTATCTAGAGACAAGTGAAACACAATCTTGGAGGTGCCCTCATGTGCCCTGGGATAGGGTTGTTCTCATCTGCCAGCTTCTCTAGTATGAGCTGTGGCCGCAAGGACTCTGGATGAGTGGTGTAGAGCTCCTGGCCTGCAGTGAGTAAATGGCTGTTTCGGAGTGCCCCTTAAATATGGTGCCAGGACCTTTGGCCCCATGAGGTAACAGTGGGGCAGGCAATCTCTGGTCCCACCACGAGATTCATTGAGATCCTTGTGGATGCATAATGAATGAGCTGACAAGGGGAAGATCGCACGTGTCCAGCCGTCCCACTGCCCAGCAGGAATCACATAGACTTTCCTCCCCTGCCGACTTAGTCTCCAGAACGGAAAATTCCGCCCATAGGATGAATAGCTTACAATATTGTGGCTGCAATTTCCCTTTACTTATAATCACACTACAGGTGATCAGTCTGTAGTTTGTAGCCAGTCAGTCGATCTGTCTTCTCTTTGCTCTTGGTCCTGTCGGCCAAAAGGGCTAGCACTGATTGTTCTTGAGATCTAGGTTTTGTACCTTCAGTAGGGCATGCTGGAATGTTCCCTTTGAGCGAGATGGGTGCTTGATAGTCAAATACACATTGTCCATCTGCATCAAAGCACTACCCTCTTCCTCTTCCTCCTCCAATGGTACTCAAAGTGGTTTCCAGCCCCCACAGTCCTTAATCCTTTGTGTATCTATCTCATCATCAGAATAGGTGCCCGTGAATCTCAACCATGTCTTACAAGTCGGACATAATAACTCCACTTATCAGCAGTTTCATCCTATGGCAAACCCATTGTACCGATCACAAGATTGATTGATATCTTGTCTCCACAGAATACACACTGCGCTAATCATCAGAAATGTCATCGTCTCTGACGTAGGCCTCGTTGCAAAGCCTTGCTGGATGTTTTTTGGTCAAATCATGCCCAGTTTTGATTGGTCAGGTAGCACCCACAAGCTTTGGCCAACCAACTTCAATGTTTGGCATCTTTACGCCCCACCAGAAAGAAATCAACTAGGGTCTTAAGGCCCAGGAAACCAGCCATTTTACCTACTTCCTGCTTCTACTGCTGCTGACCCAGACATTGCAGAGATTGGGGTGGCAATAGACCTTAGTGTAGCAGTGCCTGCTCAGGAGAATATTAGTGGAAACGGGCCTAATATTTGGTTCCTCTTCCTGTTTTAAGGGCAAGAATTTTATGCTTCCACACCGGCAAGTTCTGAGGTGGGTTGGGGGGCTGGGGAAGTATGAAATTGCAATGGTGGGATACCCTCCAGATTCCTGCCCACCCGACCTTGCAGCGGTTTTACGCTGGATTTGGCAGGGCCTCGAATGGGAAGCCCACTTTTATGTCTTGAGCCTATGAGTTTACAGGTCGAGTAAATTCGAATTGCACACCTTCATATTTATTTGTTAGTTGATGCTCGCTATCAATAACAGAGAGAGACCGTTATAAGAACAAACTGTGATTGTTATTGCAACAGAAGGCAGAGCACTAAATCCTTGCATCATCCCACAACTACCTCCAGCCCCAGACTTAGTTAACCTGTAGCCCACACTGTACAGTGACTGGTCAGTACTGTCACATGGTTAGTCCACTTGCATTCTCTTAAAGGTACATGGTACTCCACTTTCCCACATCCCTCCCCCTTTATTTGAAAAATACAGTTGACAAATTTAATAACATGTGAACTATTTACACTAATAACTATTTACAAATCAAGTCTCTCAGGAGGCTGCCTTGGATGTTTTGAGTGTTGCAGTTCAACAACCTCGGCTCGTCTTCTGAGACCTCCTTTTCAGGGGACAGTTGTCCACTATGTTCCTCAGTGGAAGATTTCACCATCTTGCAGGTGCAGTCATGTTCACTCCTGCTGCCCCACCCCTCCATGCTGAAACAGGTAAAGGGCAACAAGCACAAGGCAACACAGAGTAAAAAAAAATGTTTTTCTTACTGAGGATTGTCAATAATTTCTCATTTTCTTCCTGCGTGTCCTTTTCTTGGTAGCGTTGATCCGTATCTCGGTCTTCTCTTTAATTTTGCAATTGGCGGGACTAGACTCAAGCGCGAGCTGAATGTGAGTGAGCTCAATACTTGGGTTTTCTGACAGCTCTTCTAAGAACTCAGGGCCTTCTAGTTTCAAAACTTCAGGGCTTTTATACAGCTGCTGCTTCAGCTCTTTCAGTTCTCTCCTATTCTGATTAATAGTTTGCTGGACAATCTCATATGATTGCCCCTTCTCAGCTAATTCATTCCTTAACTTGGCCAGAGACAGGTTTAACTCTTCCTTTTCTTCTTCATACCTTTTCAGTGGCATAAATTGGGAGCTGATTGAATTGTGTAGCACACAAAAGTCCTTTAATAAGTTTTCCTTTTCTTTTTGAAGGATGCTGACTTCAGCTTGAACTGTGTCCTGGTGTAACACTCATGTGGGCTTCTCCCATTGGGTCTTCACCCATTCATTTTTTTCTGCAGTAATGCTTCTGGTTTCCAATTGGGAGCTTAGCGGGCCCTCAAGGTTTATCTCTCCCAGTCAGTTTCTTCTGAGGAGACTCGGTCCCACGCCTGACCTTACAAATAGGGGTAATTTTGTAGACTGTTCCTCATACTGCAAGTTGACTTGACATATCCCTTTCGGTTCTTCGCCCGTGTATGTTCTCAGTTTAGTGTCCGAAGCTTCCAATCTTAAAGAATGGGTTCCTTTATTCAAGTATCTGAATTTCTGTTTTCCAATGACGGACATCAATGCTCCAGTATCAACTTCCATCTTAACGAGTTGCCCATTGACTATAATGACTACTCGGATTGGTTTGGTTCTAGCCACTTTCAGGTGATATAATGAATGGACGTCTTATTCTATTTCTTCTGGTTCTTCCATGAGACATGTCACGATTTCTCCCTTTGTCTTTAAAATGCTCTCTCAGCCTACCTCTGCAGTGCTGCATTATGTGGCCATAGCGGTGGCAGAAAAAGCATTCAACTTGTTTGAATTGTCAATCGCCCACTGGGTGCCTGGATGCATTTCTCTCATTCGTTTTGTGGGTTTTCACTGTAGTGCTGCTGTTTTTTACTGATCTGTACATGGAGGGCATTTCCCACCTTTCTGTAGGGTCCGATGTTTTCGCACCTTTTGTTTCCAGTCTGTCCCACCCTACCAGATGGGCGGCATCATTTTGTGTATCTCTTATAGCTTCCGAATTTCTAACAGCACATTCCATGGCTGCGGCTAATTCTAATGTCTTATTGAAGTCTAGATTATCTTTGGCTAGCAAACACCTTTGAATAGTATCATCTCCAATCCTGCATATCAGTTGGTCTCTCAACATACCACTAATGGACATTCTGAATTTGCAATGTTCAGTTAATACCTTTAAAATGGAAACATAGTCAGCTATTGTCTCCTCTGGAAGCCTGTTCCTTGACTTGTACTTGAAACGCTGCATAGCGACTGAGGGCTTTGGTCTGAAGTGGCTTTGTACAATTTTTATTAACTCGTCGAAAGTCTTCGAGTTGGGGGTGTCAGGTGATGTGAGGCTGTGGATCAGCCCGTGTGTTTTGCTTCCTCATGTCGACAAAAGAATCGGCCTCTTCTTTCCCTCCCCCGCAATATCATCAGTGGTAAAAAAGAACGCTGGGCGCTCGACATACTGAGACCAGTCATCTGAAATGCGGTCGAATAAATGGTGAACAACTGCAAGGGCATTGCACTTCTGATGGGCTTCCCAGTTAATGACGAATTCAGGTGTTTGGCTTTCTGCAACTTTTTTGACTGCCGTCGATCGATTTGTGTTTTGCCTTCCGCAGAGTTGCCCTCTCTCTGGGGTCTCTTATAATTTTCTGTCCATAGCCATTTTTTTTGCATTGAGCTCTTTAAATGTATTGCCACTTTAACAGCAGTCACTGTTTTTTTTTCAACTCCGTCTCTGCAGCTGTCGGCTTTTCTGTACTGTGTTTTGCGCTCTTTTCGAGTTTTGGTAGGATCCCTGCAATCGCGGTTCTGCAGGGTTTTTACCTTTCCTCTTTTTTTTCAAGTTTAAAACTGCAGCACTGCTTTCCGCTCTGATTGCCATTTATTTTATAGCATAAGTACAGGTTCTCTTTCTAATGTTTTGCTCACTTGTCTTGTGGATTCTCATTCAGGGATCTTACAATTTTGCTATTTTCACCCTTGTTGCCAGTTTATGTCTTGAGTCCATGAGTAAACTCGAATTGCATGCCTTCATATACACTTGTTAGTTGATGCTCGCTATCAACAACGGAGAGAGACCGACATAAGAACAAACTGTGATTATTTATTACAACAGAAGGCAGAGCACTAAATCCTTGTGTGGTTTCACAACCACCTCCAGTTCTAGACTTCCTGTTAACCAGTAGCCCGTGTTGTACATTGATTGGTCAGTACCGTCACATTGTTAGTCCACTTGCATTCTCTTAATGGTACATGGTACTCCACTTTACCACACCCGACCTTGCACCAATTGAGGCCTTTAAGCGGCCAATTAATGGCCATTTAAGGGCCATTCCCCACAAAGCCTCAATATTTAGGCTGGCAGGCAGATAACAGCGCAGGGGGGTAAAGCCAGAAAGAAGAAAAGTCAATCCTGGGCGGGAAGTCGGGGGCGGGGTGGGTGCTTCCATTAGGAGCCCCTTTCTGACTGGGGGCACCCGCCCTTTAAAGCCCGGTGACCTCTGGGCCTCCCCACCCCTGCCCAGCCTATCCCCCATGACATCCGCTTGCGACTCCCCAGGCCTTCCCTACCCTCCCCGCCCTGGGACCCTTCACACCAAGCTGGGCCTTTGGTTCCCAGGATTTAGGCTCTGGCAGCTGCAATCTGATTGGCCAGCAGCTCTCCAAGGTGGGACTTCTGCCCCTCAGTTCGAGGAAGTCCCAATCAAACAATTATGCCAATTATGCTAATCAATGCTCGTTAGAGCATAAATTGGCAGCAGGGCTCTCTGAGTCGGCAGAGATGTGTTCCTGCCGACTATTCAGCCCCAGGTTGTTTGCCTTTTTCTCAGCTTATAGAGAACCTTATTAAACTTTTCAAAAGCATTCACAAATAATTTCTCATGTTAATCCATTGAGTAGGGAATATGATCCATGTTGTTGTGATGACAACGAAATGTAAAAGTATCATATTGCCAATGCGATTATGATCCATCATTTTCAAGGTGCCTCCTGGTACTTACATGAAACTACAGGCATAATATTTATCTCAACTTTCAATTATTAATGAACCTTTTATGGGTTACCACTGTGCAGATGTTTGATTCTCCTTAATCCTCACATTCGGGGAGGTGGGGGTGGAAAGTAAACGAGGCATTCAAAAAAATAATTTGTTATTCTGGACTTTGCCAAGTTTGTTGAAATACACCTGATGACCAATTCAGCTTCTGCTCAGATAAGGGATGTTGCTTTCAGTCATATCAATGTGACAATGTCTGCAGAATGCTCAGGCTCCCCAAAAACTGTAGACCCTTTCAGTCTTGAAAATAAAGCTAATTTACAGCAAAAGCTATCAGCCTTGCATTTACTTGTGCATAGTATTATTTCACTGAACAGCAGAACACCATTGTTGCATTGCGAGAGTGTATTTATTCCACCACAATGTTTTCGATGCCCAAGGAAAAAATGTTGCATAATTTAGGTGGACTTTGCAGGTAAACAAATTTCAAGTGTAACGATCCTATAGATTATGAGGGTTGTATTAGCAACTTTAGACAAGAATTATTAAATTTAGAGAAGCTTCAACTTTGTAACAAAATAATTTATACAGATAGCAATGGCAGCTCCCATTTGTCGAACTGATTTGTCAAAGGAAATTGAAACTTCTGACTGACAATAAAGGTTCATAATCCTTGTAAATCTCTGCCTTATCTCCTCTGTTAATACGTAGCACTGTAAAGGAACAAAAATATCAATATTTGAATAGTATAAATTGACCAGTTACACCATAAAGCACAGTGCTTAAATGATATAGCTGTAAATTTAATTTAAGAATACATGTCCATTTAGAATAATGTAGGAATTGATAGGGTAGATAGAGAGACGCTTCTTCTGTCCATTTAGGACAAGGGTATATAAGCTTAAAATCAGAACCAGGCCATTCAGAAGGGAAGTTAAGAGACATTTCTATGCACAAAGGGTGGTAGAAGTATGGAACTCTCCCACAAAAAAAGCAATGGAAAATTTGACTCACAAAGTTGAGTCACTTTTGATAATCCAACCTTTAGACATCGTCAGATAGATCCTTGTGACTTACTTCTTATACAATAAGTAAACCTGACTGAGTAATACATGAATAACAAAACAAAAATAGCTGAAAACTATTAATAATTTTTTAAAAATACAACTAGCTCCTGTTCCTCTTGGTCAATCAAAAATTCTCTTCCCACCAAATGCTGGCCATTTTCTTGGGCAGCCACCAGTGGCCCCTTTCACACTCCATCCATTTATACTTGAAGGTTGCAAGCAAGATCCTACAATCGGTGTAAGGACCCTGATTTTCACATTTATGCAGTCACCCACCTAAAGCAAATGAATGTGCTGTTTGACTATTTACAGAACCACTAGAAAATGACACGAGGGAGGTCTTGGTCAGGTGTGTAGTATAAAGGGTTAACAGATGGGCTATGCTAATGTATGACATAGATGATGCACCACTGACACTAGTCAGCTATGTGTTAGACGCTCAAGAGAGGTTAGAATCATGCCTAAGAGCTATGTGCCTACTCTGTAACTTGTTTAGACA
The DNA here is from genome assembly GCF_964194155.1 of Cetorhinus maximus. Taxonomy (NCBI): domain Eukaryota; kingdom Metazoa; phylum Chordata; class Chondrichthyes; order Lamniformes; family Cetorhinidae; genus Cetorhinus; species Cetorhinus maximus. The sequence goes on from NC_135879.1 coordinate 84,259,160, forward strand.
TAGTACTAAAAAATCAAGTGTTAACAGATATCAGAGTATGTCTACAGACTGTCTAAGAGCCAAGTCCCATACCTAGCTTGAATTTTACCATTGGCACGCCCGATTGGCGGGCCTGGGAGTGGTTGGGAAACGGACTGCCGACCGTGATAGGTCCATGGCCAGCGTGAAAAGCGCGCCGAGAAGCTCAGCACTGCTGGTGTGGGGGTGGAAAGAGGGCTGGCGATGATGTCACTGTGGGCATGGGTGAGCACTGCGAGAAAGCTCCCTGAAGGCAGACAGCTGCCTCAGAGAGCTATGGACTTGAAAATCATCAAATAAAGGTTTTAAAAGCTGAAAAAAATGTCCATGCATCACAATCAATCACCTGAAAATATAACTGATAAAAATGCTGCCCACAGATATTCATTTTCATTTTATTTCATAACAGAAATTTCATCTCGCCCTTGAATAAGGTTTGATAAAAAATGCAAAGGCCGCCTGGCCAATTCGCCCGCCTGCCAAACGTAATGTTGGACGGGCCAGGAAAAATCGGAGACAATTACACTGTTAATGGGCTCGATTGCCCTCTTAATTGTTGGCAGGTGCACTTCCGACTTTTGTGCGCGCCCGCCAAGTGAAATATCGCACAAGTGCGCGATGATGTCGGGACTTTCGCCCGAAATCTTCTCAAGCGATTTTACGCCCGATCTGGTCGGGCGCGCATGCACCTGCCCACGGGACATAAAATTCAGCCCCTAGAATTCAAGGTAGAAGGACCCAATGTCAGAACAAGGTGGGTCCCCACATTTTCAACTGCTAGTCATCCATTTTCAGATGAGGAACAGGTGATCAGCCTTTGAAAATAACCCATATGACATTTAGAAAGCACTTGGAATTGTAGGTGTGTTGAATATTATTCAAGGAGATATCAAGGCAAATGATACAATCTGGCAGAGGGGCACCAGGACTGCTGCTCTTTGGGTGCTACAGATAGCATAGACTGTTGCCTTCGTGTTATACTGCAAGGTCAACTTCTCAACATATTATACCCACACACATGGCACTCAGTGTGTGGTGTACAGGGCGTTGAGGAATGTAATAGTCCATTGACCGTTGAGATTAAAAGGGTAATGATATTCATGGTTAAAAATAACTGCAGCAAAGTCAAAAGCACCATTTGATGAAGTAACTTTGGAGGTTCCATGGAGAAGGGTGTCTTTTTAGATTGAGTTCAGAGGGACATCCTCTGTAAAAGGAATGGAATTTCTCCATTTCTCCAAATGGAATTGGCTGAAAGAGTTAACATTGGCTCAACTGTGCATAAATCTTGAGAGCAGATGAGGGATACATTTGCAATCTCTTAGAGGTTTCTAAGGTTAATTTTAAGATGCTCTACTACAATATATCTTAACAATAACAAGCTGTAACTTAAATGGAGCTTCACAGAGCAAGGATATGCAGCATTCTGGCAATTGTTCATCTACTTGCCCATGCTTATGTTTTGTCCAGGGCATTATTGCAATAACAATAAAATTGCCATGTGACATATGCAATGGGGCAAGCAACAAACACTAAGTATGCTGCCAACGCAAGATACCTCCCTGCTGCATGTTTACACACAACAACCACTCATATTTATATAGTGTCTTTAACAAATAAGATGTCCAATGGCGCTTCAGAAGAGCATTATTAAAGAAAATATAACATGGGGCTACATAAGGAGATATTAGGCCAGATGACCAAAAGCTTGGTTAGGAGGTAGATTTTAAGGACTATCTTAAGGGAGGGAAGTGAAGTAGAGAGGCTGAGAGGTTCAGGGAGGGTATTCCAGAGCTTGGTCCAAAGCAACTGAAGGCACACCCCACTAATAGTGGAGCAATTAAAATCGGGATGCTCAAGAGGCCAGGATTAGATGAGCACAGATATTTTGGAGGGTTGTGGGCCGGGAGGACATTACAGAGATCGGGAAGTAAGAGGCCATGGAGGGATCTGAAAACAAGAGTGACAATTTTAAAATTATCATTCTTGTTGCATGACCGGGAGCCAATGTAGGTAAACATGCAGAGGGGTGATGGATGAATGAGAGATAGTTCAAATTAGGACATGGGAACAGAGTTTTCCATGAACTCAAGTTTATGGAGAGTAGAATGTGGGAGACCAGCCAGGAGTGCATTGGAATAGTCAAGACTGGCGATAACACAAGCATAGATGAGAGTTTTAGTATTAGATGAGTTGGGACAAGGCCAAAGTCAGACAATGTTATACAGACAGAAGTAGGTGGTCATAGTGTTGCCATAGAGAAGTCGTTGGACATTCTCTTCAAGGTCAAATATGACACCGAGGTTGTGAAGAGTCTGATTTAGTCTCAGACGGTTGCCAGGGAGAGGGATGGAATTATTGTTAGGGATTAGAGTTTGGAGTGGTGACTGAAAACAATTGGTTCAGTCACACAATGTTTAATTGGGGGAAATTTCTGCTCATTCATAACTGGGTGATACAGTACAGAAAAGTTTGATAAATTGAAAGCAGTATTGGAATTGAGAGAGGTGGTGGTGGTATTTGAAGAGGATGGCCTATACACTTATCTCATCCTACCTTCTCCCATATTCATCATTTCTCTTCATTTTCCTTGGGAAAGTTTACATTTTGGAGATTGGAGTACAATCACCTAATGAATGGTTCTTCATTCTATACATTATACAAGCTATACAAGCAATGGGCCCTCAAGCAGAAGACTACATCATTAGTGTTGCTCTAAAGGCCTTGGGCTTCAAACTATAACAATCTAACTTTTCTGGGAATCACCTTGAGGGAGGGGTTCAACAACTTTACTGATGCCCAGCAGCCTACTCTCACACAGATCCTTAGCCATGATGGGAAAGTACCAAGAACAATGGAATGCAAGGAGAATATATGATTAATGAAAACATCTCTGTCGGTGATATGAAGTAGAGGACTATGCAACCACTACACATGGTGCCAGAAGTTCCAGGGTTATCTACGTGAATGACCAAATGAGATGGATCACTTCCATCCATACTGATGTTGGACATGCAACAACTACTTTGTTCCCTCACAGGTGCTTCAGGACTGGATTATACAGCATGCTGTGCACTGTGTGATGAGCACAAATAACTATTGCTTTATAACCTCTATATTTTATGTGCCAACAAGTGCTCCAGAACTTTTCACCCTTCAGGCACAGACTGCAAACTAATGAGTGTTTTAGTTGGACGACTGGACAAGTTGTATAATCTCCTTGCTAAATCTGGCCATGGAGCAGTCACTGGTGAAGGCGCTCACAGCCCCTTGCAATGTCAGCATCCCGGTTTGGACCAGTGGTTCAAGCTAACAGTGCAGCCTTGCAATGCTTGTTTGGAGAATGCCTGTGCCTGAGCTGAGAGCACAGCATGCAGTCCACTGGCCAGAGCTGCCAATAGGGTGGAGTGGGGCGGAGGTGGGTGGGGTCTCGGGCAGCCATGTAGCGTACTAATCTATGGCCATCCAAGTGGTGGCCAGCACTCTCCTTCAGACTTAACCAAGAGAAGTGAATTAGCTGTATGTCTCATGGCTTACAGAGAGTGGAGACAAAGGAGTAGAGAGCGATGGAGGTGTCTGGCTGGGCAGACAGAGGAGCAGCACTCTCAAGAAGGAAGTGGCTGGGGCTCACACACGTGCCGCTGAAGAGCCATAGTGAGCTGTCGCTGGTCAGCACCTAGTTAGACTCAAGGTCTATCGATGCCACCTTTCAATTCTGCAGATGACCGATAACCTGTGTCACCGAAGACTGTGCATATCCAGGGAACTGGTTGGTCACATCTGCCATCTGCTGCAGGATTTGGCGCCATGGGGACATGGAGGGCATCCACTGCCAGTGGCCGTGAAAGTGACCATGGTGCACAATTTTTATGCCAGTGGCTCCTTTCAGGGCTCCACAGGTGACCTCTGTGGGATATCACAAGCCTCCACCCACAAATACATCCATGAGGTCACGGACACCATCTTCGCTTAGGCACGCAGCTTTATGCATTCCACCCGGGACCAGGAAAGCCAGGATTCAGGAGTGCTGGGATTTGCCCAGAACTCACATTTTCCACAGGTGCAGGGTGCTATTGACTGCACTCATGTGGCACTCAGATCTCTGTGGCAAAAAGCTGTCGACTATGTCAACCGCAAGGGCTTCTACTCATTGAATGTGCAGCTGGTGTGCGACCACTACAAACGCATCCTGCAGTTCTGCGCACATTCCCAAGGAGTATACATGACTCCTAGATTCTCAGTCAGTCTCAAATTCCTGACGTCTGCCAGGGTCCACAGAGACTGCAGGGTTGGCTCCTCGGGGACAAGGGCTAGCCACAAGGGGCATGACTGATGACAAGCATGTGGCAGCCTCAGGCTGCAGCAGAGCGAAGGTATAATGAGGCTCATGTTGTAACTTGCAACTTGGTGGAGCAAACAATCCAAATGCTGAAAATGAGATTCCGGTGCCTGGACCGGTCTGGTGGAGCCCTGCAATATAGTCCACAGAGGATGTCACGCATCATAGTTGCCTGCTGTGCCTTTTACAACCTGGCGCTGCGGCGAGGAGAGGAGCTGGCTGAGGAGGAGATGGAGGAGCTGCACGTCATCTCCGATGAGGAGGTCGTTGATGTGAATGAGGGTGAGGAGGTCCTCAAAGGCGAGGATGCCGGCAATGAGGCCATTGCACTAGCCAGACGAAGCAGGCACGATTGGGAGGCCCTCATAGCCGCTAGATTTGTGGAGGATAATGATGACATACAGTGAGGAGACCCCATAGATCCTCACACCGCATCTATAAATGTTTGGCTGACGGCAGTGCAGATTCACTCTGTGATGATGCTCCTGTGATGGAGATGCAATGGAGGGCCTAATAGTCACTTGATTGCGAGAGGGTGATGACATGCAATGAGGACACTCCACTGATTTTCATATAGCCCCTGTGAATGTCTGACTCCTGTCTAGCTGAGTGCAGCTCGCAGGCACTCTGTGATCAGGGTCATATCATGGAGACGAGCCATGAAACTTTGAAGGCATCTGACCCTTTGTCAGCCTTCAGCACCTGACCTCTTCAGGAGCACAGCGTCACCGTTCACAAATGCTGATGAGATGGGGGTCAGCCCCACCTTAAAGGTGCTGAGAGCACACAGAGAGAATGATGGAACTCTGTGATGCCTGCCCACAACATTCTGGCAGCAATAACAAGCACTATTGAGATGCAGCCATCACTAATGTGCCAATGAGTGCAAGGCCGGACCATCACTTTGGTCTGAAGGCTGCACAGGGCACAGGGAAGAGGCCCTGGACTGAGACACCTGCCTTTATCTTGTGCACGAACCAATGTTTCACATCTGAGTAACATGAACACTGCTCATCATAACAAGGAGCCATAGGCAAGTAGACATTCTTGGGACTTTATTTACAATAGTGAACATTGTGTATAAGTGATTAACACCTGTTCCCAGGCTATACAACTACATCTTCTTAACCTTCCTAACCCTGCTGCAATGTCTTGGTGCTTCCCGGACATCCACAGCAGAGGTGGAGGCAGCCTGCTGACTGCTACACCCTGTCTTTGATGACCTTGACGGGCGTCCTCTGGAGGTCCAAGACCTGGAGGGCCCCAGCCTGCTTTCGGGGTCCTGCTGTGTGGCAGTGGCACCCTCTTCAGCCTGTGGAACTGGAGCTGATGAGCTTACAAGAAGAGGAGATTCAGATGAGCCGGACACTCCCGGAGTCACCTGGGTGGAAGGCCCCAGGGTGTGCACCAGCTGATTCTCCTCCCTAAGGGTTCCCGAGGGCCCCTTCCTGACTCCTTGAGGAGAACAGGAAGCAGGAGTGAGGTAGAGCTGCCCCTCAACACTCTTGCATTTTTTTTATTCCTTCACGGGATGTGGGTTCCGCAGGCTGGGCCAGCATTTATCGCCCATCCCTAATTGCCCTTGAGAAGGTGGTGGTGAGCTGCCTTCTTGAACCGCTGCAGTCCATGTGGTGTAGGTACACCCACAGTGCAGTTATGAAGGGAGTTCCAGGATTTTGACCCAGTGACAGTGAAGGAACGGCGATATATTTCCAAGCCAGGCTGGTGAGTGACTTGGAGGGGAACTTCCAGGTGGTGGTGTTCCCATGTGTCTGCTGCCCTTGTCCTTCTAGATGATAGTGATCATGGGTTTGGAAGGTGCTGTCTAAGGAGCCTTTGTAAATTCCTGCAGTGCATCTTGTAGATGGTATACACTGCTGCCACTGTGTGTTGGTGGTGGAGGGAGTGAATGTTTGTGGATGTGGTACCAATCAAGCGGCCTGTTTTGTCCTGGATGGTGTCAAGCTTCTTGAGTGTTTTAGAAGCTGCACTCATCCAGGCAAGTGGGGAGTATTCCATCACACTCCTGACTTGTGCCTTGTAGATGGTGGACAGGTTTTGGGGAGTCAGGAAGTGAGTTACTCAGGATTCCTAGCCTCTGACTTGCTCTTGCAGCCATGGCTGGTCCAGTTCAGTTCCTGGTCAATGGTAAGCCCCAAGGTGTTGATGGTGGGGGATTCAGTGATGGTAATGCCATTGAACATCAAGGGGCGATGGTGGATTCTCTCTTGTTGGAGACGGTCATTGCCTGACACTTGTGTGGCGCGAATGTTACTTGCCACTTGTCAGCCCAAGCCTGGATGTTGTCCAGGTCTTGTTGCATTTGGACATGGACTGCTTCAGTTGACACTGTTGAAGGCCAACTATGGCATCAGCGATGGAATTCAGCCCGCGCAGCAGTGCAGGACCAATGTCCTGGACCAAGTTATCCATGGCGGCTGCCATCCTACCAGTGTTGACATCGGTGGCATTGGTAGGCCGGCATTATCACCTGAGGCTGAGCACAGATGGACTCCTCCATTGTGCCTTGCAATCTGAGGAGTGCGGCAGACATTCCTTCCTGATGTTCCCCCACTTGGCCTTTGCATCTCCAGCAATTGAGGTATGACCAAGTTCAGAGGCGATTCCATCCATAGTGTTGATATTTAATCTGTTGTGGAAATTTTGTTCTAGGCGTGACTTAAGGGGTAAATTTACAATTTCGTGCTCCTGACCAGGTGCTCCCTGCCACTGGTGAACATTAGAAATCTAGTCAGTGCTGTATATGATTTCACAGCCAATAATCAGAAAATTATGTGTAGCATGAACTAGAATTTCTGATATGCACTCTCAGTGGGATGAAGGTCCCCACTGGAGAAGGAGCCAGTACCCCTTTGATAGCCCTCTACCAATGCCAGTTTTAACCAGATCCCATTAAGCTTCCAGGGGAGATTGTCTCTATCATATCCATTTTTTCCTGTGGAGAGGTATATGATTTCACATGGTTGTGTGACTGAAATTGGGAATCAACCCTCAATACAACCACTGAAGTTGAACATTGTGCTATATCATTCTCAGTGCCAGATCGAGGGACCCGGCATTGGCAAAGCTGGTGGGCAGGCAGGCACTGACAGCCATCCACTGCCCTTGCTGCCAACCCCCTCCCCGCGACCCCTTCCCGAAACCCTGGTCCTGCCATTAGTCACCTGTGCCTGGGGCCCTCCTTGATCTGAGGTGTTGGGTTAGTGTCGTACCAGCAGCAGCCACTGCCTCCTCACTGGCGCTAATGAATACAGAAGACCTTCCAGCCTCTGATTGGCTGGCAGCTCTCAGTAGGTGGCACTTCCAGCCCTGGGGTCCTTGAGCCCGGGAAAAGGCCAATTGCTGGCCTATAAAGTGCCTGAATAGTGCAAGATGTGGTAGGCCTTCCCGAAAAGATGTGATGCAGGAATCTTGCTGGCTCTCCAGCTCTGGCTGAGACCCCTATCGTCTCCATAAGACTCCAAGCTGTATCTTTAACAATATTCTACTTTGTAACATTATTGAGCTAAACAACTCTTCCTCGTCAGTTTCCCCAAATATGTCATCATGATCCACTTATATTTATAATGTTATCAACATTAATAGAGACTTGCAATAAAAACAAACATTAGATACTGGCAATTCTCTTTAAAGGATCGATTTTGGGAAAAAAAACAACAGCTCCTAAATTATGTGAGACAAATGTCCACAATAACAGTTTGGTTAAATTGTTAAAATAAATATTAATTAACATTGTTAAGGCCTACCAATAGTGTTCCAATGCACTCTGTTCTCTGATATAAAAAACATCATTTACGCCCCCTGGATTGTTAAAGTAAATGAGTCTAGGAACCCGCTGTGTAAAAATACCATTCACCTCAGCACAGAGCTTGCTTTATCAAGATGAATTACTGCAACAATAAAATATCTAAAGACTGCAGAAGGTACCGAAAGATTGAAGTACTTAACTGATCTGTGAAAGATTTTTATGACAACGAAACTGAAGACTGAAAGTGTACAGTCAACTGCTTTGCAAAATTGTGCATTTATTTTCACTGGACTCCTGCACTTCCTGCATAGCTGCAACCAGGTAACTAATTCATGCAAAGCTTTAGACTTAAGTACCATGCATTAATTTATCTTCATCTTTATTTTCCTTGGTTAGGCAGTTGTAACAGGCAAATCAGGAAAGAGGACATATTCTTCTGCCTTGGTACTCAGCAGCCTCTTTTTGACTGGAAGAAGAGAATCTCACTCAAAGGTAGGTTCAGTTAATGCTAACCGTATTGCAATTTATCAAAATGTTCATGTTGTTTATTTATTAGGCATTCACACTGGGGCTGTTTATAAGCTCATTGCATTGCTGTAAACATCATTGAGTAAGGGTGATTGGGATTATTTTGACTTTAGAGTATGTAATCCTGTAAAAAGAGTGATACAAGCTCAGCCACCCATTAAAAACCTCTCCTGATGGAAATAAAAGCAAGAGGAGGTGCTTAACAAGTGGCCACACAGATCGCCCATCTTATACTATAGGCCAAAGTCACTTCTATGTTGTAAAATTTGTGCTACACTTTGTATGATACAATTGTTCAATCATTAAGCAGCCCATTGTGACTTTTTTCCACTGTTACGCTTTTCCAATAATTCTTTTTAAGGCACTGAATCCTTGCTGGGATCCAGTTCCTTAGGTACCAACCACCCAGTGATATCTCACTGTTGTGTGAATTCAGCAGAGTGTAACGATGCCCGTAGAGAATGATAACTTTTAGAAAGAGACATGAGTTTCCCATCACAGCCCCTTCCTGAAGTCCCCAGCATCACAGATGCCAATCTTCAGCCAATTCAATTTGCTTCGCGTGATATCAAGAAACGGCTGAAGGCACTGCATACTGCAAAGGCTTTGGGCCCTGACAACATTCCAGCAATAGTATTGAAGATGTGTACTCCAGAACTAGCAGAGCCCCTAGATAAGCAGTTCCAGTGCCGCTACAACACTGGCATCTACCCAACAATGTGGAAAATTGCCCAGCTATGTACTGTCCACCAAAAGCAGGACAAACCCAGTCTGGCCAATCACTGCCCCAACAGCCCTCTCTTGATTAACAGCAAAATGATAGGAGGTGTCGTTGACAGTGCTATCAAGTGACACACACTGCAATAACCTGCTCATTGATGCTCAGTTTGGATTCTGCCAGGGCAACTGAGCTCATTACAGCCTTAGTCGAAACATGGACAAAAGAGCTAAACTTAAGAGATGAGGTGAGAATGACTGCCCTTGATAGCAAGGAGCATGTGACCAAGTGTGGCATCAGGGAGCCCTAGCAAAATTTGAATCAATGGGAATCAAGTGGAAAACTCTCCACTGGTTGGAGTCATACCTAGCCCAAAGGAAGATGATTGTGCTTGTTAGAGGCCAATCATCTCAGTCCCAGGACGTTGCTGCAGGAGTTCATCAGGGTAGTGTTCTAAACCCAACCATCTTCAGCTACTTGATCAATGACCTTCCTTCCATCAGAATATCAGAGCTGGGGATGTTTGCCGATAACTGCAGCAAACACTTCAGTACCATTCACAACTCCACAAATACTGAGGTAGTCTATGCCCATGTGCAGCAACATCTGGAATTCATTCAGGCTTGGGATGATAAGTGGCAAGTAACATTCACGCTACATAAGTGCCAGGCATTGAACAAATGACCATCTCCAGCAAAAGAGAATTTAACTATCTTCCCTTGACATTCAATGGCATTACCATTGCTGAATCCCCACTATCAACACCATAGGAATTACCATTGACCAGAAACCAAACTGGACCAGCTATATAAATACTGTAGCTTTAAGAGCAGGTCCAAGACTGGGAATTCTGTGGCAACTAACTCACCTACTGACTCCCCAAAGCCTGTCTACCATCCTCAAGACACAAGTCAGGAGTGTGATGGAATACTCTCTTCTTGCCTAGAAGAGTGCAGCTCCAACAACATTCAAGAAGCTCGACACTATCCAGGACCAAGTAGCCCGCTGGATTGGCACATCATTCACCAGCTAAAATATTCACTCTCTCCACCACCAATGCATAGTGGCTGCAATGAGTACCATATAAAGATGCACTCCAGAAACTCATCAAGGCTCCTTCAACAGCACTTTCCAAACCCTTGACCTCTACTACCTAGGACAAGCATCCCACATTCAAGTCCAAACATATCAGTGAAGGGTTGTAGATTTTTTGAATTTGGAGGGTTGTGGATGTTCCATCATTGAATATATTTAAGACTGAGATTGACAGGTTTTTTGTCTCTCAGGCAATCAAAGGATATGGGGAACAAGTGAGAAAGTGGAGTTGAGACAGACAATCAGCCATGATCACATCGAATCATGGAGCAGGCTTGAAGAGCCATATGGTCTGCTGCTGCTCTTATTTCAAATGCTCTAGCAAAGAAATATTTCTAAAGGTGTAATCAGTCACCAGGAATAGAAGTCATGTTTGGTTTATGTCCTTTCTAACCTAAACAATTCTGTTTTGTTTTAGCCCAGTATCTACAGTGAAGGTTTTCTTTCCTTGATATGAAGAATGCACACTCTTCCTATAGTCGCTTAGCTAGGTCCAGAGATTTTAGAAGTAACTTGATGAGAGGTGAGCTTTAGGACCCTTAAATGTACACTAAGGCCAGGATTTTCAGCTCGGCATGTGGGTGCGTGCCCGACACGCCCGAGGGTGAAATAGCACGCGTTGGCATTGGGCGAGTGTCCCAACGTCAACACGCACTCACATGATACTTAGGCCAGCGGGCATGCGCAAGAGTCAGCAGCACACCCATTGACATTTAAGAGGCCTTTCAAGGCCCTTAAGCAGGTAACTAAGTAGAATTTTTCGCTGCCCATCCAACCTTCTGGTTGGCGGACGGGCAAATAAGCCAGGTAGCCTTTGCATTTTTTGCGAAATCTCATCCATGGGTGGGATGAGGTTTCCAACAATGAATAAAAAATGTTTATATTAATGTAGATTTTCATTTTTCTTTTTAAAAATCTTCAGCTCCCTGAGGCAGCTCTGTGCCTTCAGGAAGTTTTCAGTGAGTGCAGCCCTGAGTATGCGCAAACTTCAGCGCTCGCGCCCTTCCCACCCCCACCCCGACAGCGCTGAGGTTATCAGCGTGTGTTTCACGCTGGCCGGCCGTCAATCGGCCAACCAGTGTGAAATCGCAGTCTTGACCCGATAGTGGGCAGTGGACCGTTTCACTGCCACTCCTGGGCCCACCCACTGCACCCAACTGCAAGGGAAAATCCTGCCCTAGCTTCTTGTTGAAATTTAACCAGTCAAATCTACACACTCTACCAATGCAAAGCACTGTCAATACTGTTAGAACCATACACACAAGAAGCATATTTTCTTTAAAATTTGGAAGCACATTGTATTTTTTGGACACTTGGGAGCTGTCCTTTGAAAAAAGGTCTGATGTTCATCTTGGGCTAGAGCAAGCATGCCTTTTCCAAGAAAGCAACATGATGTCAGCTAAATGACCAGCATGGAGAGGAGAGCTATTTGGTTATTTGAACTCCAATCACTTTAATTAATGGAAAAAGAAAACTGTTTTAAAGGCTTATTGATTTACTGGAAATCACCTGACAGAGATGGCTAATGTGTTGAACTTGGGTTTTGAACTCAGTTGGGAATGAACTGAGAAGGGGAAAAGCTGCCCATCTTGCGCTCTCCTTGCCTGCTTGAAATATAGTGTGGTTATCAGTATGTAGCTAGGAATCCTCATCTCAAGGGAACTAGACTGAATTTGGAAATCTGAGAGGCTGAAACAAGAAGGATTGATCCGGCTCTATTTTCCTCCATGCTTAAGCTCCATTGATGAGAACCTCCAGACATTTACTGGGACTAACAGCCTGTCCTCGCATGTGGGAGCACCAGATCGATAGCATCAAAACCCTGCAAACTTTATCCTTTTTATAAAGTTTTTCCTTCAACCGCCCATCCCTGCAGAGACCCTTTTTATTTGTTGTGCGCGCGGGCATGCTGGGGAATTTTAAAAGGGATAGATAGTTGCTCTTCCAGTTTACAAATTGTGTGTTAACCAGTTCTTGCAACTTGTTTTTAAAAAAGAAGTTTTGTTTTATAATAAATCAATAATTCTGAGTTTATTGAAAGAAGCTTGGTTAAAATCTCTATTTCTGGGACTAATATTATCGAAGGTAATTAATTGGCCATTTTAGTAAGTGAATTAAACATTTTACCTGTGGAGTAGTGGGCTAGATAAACTGCACACTGTTCCCATCCCGATCATAACAATTTGTTCAACATACTGCGTTAGTTTACAGGGAAGTCTGGTACTAAATGGGAAAAATTCTATTCCCAGTGATAGGTCACTATTCTCATATTCAATTGATGATCCACACTAGCTGGTCAAACATCAGTGCCCTAGGTTACTCTGATCTACCTGGTATTGAATTACTGAGTCTGCCATAGAAGGCTGATTTAGTTCCAAACTTCCAACATCAGATAGTTCATTGTCATGCTTGACCTCAGCTTGGACACACACCAGACCTCACCAAATGGTGGTTCCATCAATTAGAGTAGCATCTGCTCATCACTGCAATTCAACCATGGTGGGCAAATAGCCTTCGGTATATGAGTGTACGTTCCCATATCTGATGTCTTCCAGCAGCTTTAGCCCCAGTCTCAATTTTCTTACCAAGTATATACTTCACCATTCAGAATAGTGAAGGGCTTATGCAGGACTGCTTATAAGCTGCACTCACCTTGTTGTTCTAGATATCTAGATACAGTACAGCATACCAAGCTTAGTCATTACCTACTGCTTACTGTGATTACAAATTGAGTGGTTTTGGTACCTAAGTTAAATCTGATTTTGCCTCCAGTGACAGATCAATGAAGTTTTCATGTCTTCTCTACCACTGCCATCCTAGTGAGTTCAACTAAACCAGTGGAGAAGAGGAATTAAAACTGGAACCTTCTTGAAAGATAAAATTGTGTTGAGCAATTTAACATGCAAGCACATTTGTAGGATATTCCTCATTCGATTGAAAAACATTATATTCAATTTTTTTGATTGGGCTAATTTACTATTAGCTTGGAAATTCTAGGTGCAGCATGTATGCTTTATTTCCTGTGCACCGAAGGAATTTCATGACCTTGTTTTCTATTAACAGTCATTTTCCTTTGTCATATTTCCATACTGCAGGAAGCACTCAGTCATAGATTCATTCCCATGATGGTAATAACTGTCAGGTAGAATTCTGTGTCAGTGCTTTTGGTTGAACGTGGTTCAGTTTTAAATTGTTACAAGTGCTTAAATAGATGAGCAAGAAAAATTAAATCAGGAGCTTTTGATTACAACTGTAGTCTTGGTACAGTTCACATGTTCTCCAATATGTTGTACCAATGGATACAGTTAATAGCGACAGTCAACAGCAAAAACAACAACAACTTGCATTTGCCTCACATCTTTAACAAGGATAAACACCATAGGTTGAAGGGCTTTCTGAGGAAGGGCTGAGGATGGCCATTTTGAAAGGGAGAGGGACAGTACCTTTTATGTCTTGGGTAAATGAGTTTGTCGGCCAACCGAACTCTAACTGCATGCCTTCCTATGTTCTTCTCAATTGCTGCTTGCAATCAATAACAGGAAGAGACTGATGTAAGAATAAACAGTGATGGTTTATTGAGACAACGGGCAGAGCACAAGATCATACATGCTCACTCAGAAATCTCCAGAACTAGACTTACAATTCCCAGTTTCCTATGCTGTACAGTGATTCGTCAGTGCTGTCACATGATCAGTACACTTGCATTCTCTTAAAGGGACAGGGTACCTCACTTTACCACATCCCTCCCCCTATACTTCAAAGCACAGCTAACAAGCTTAAAACACTAACTATTTGCACAATAACTATTTACAGGTCAAGTCTGTCAGGAGGCTTTCTTTGATGGGGTGAGTGTCGTGGCCCAACAAACTCAGCTGGTGTTTCCGAAACCTCCTTTTCAGGGGCAGTTGCCCACTATGTCCCTTAGTGGATTATTTCACCATCTTCTGGATACAGTCACGTTCACTCCTGCTGCCCTTCCGCTCCAAGCTGAAACAGAAAAGGGGAAACACAGCAATGAATTGCATGATGTTTGAGGAGAAGGACAAAAAAGGGGGAAAAAAATCTTTTTGTTTTTCTTTCCGAGGACTGTTCATAATTTCTCTTTTTTCCCTGCATGTCCTTTTCTTGGTAGCACTGACCCAAATCTCTAGCTTCTCTTTAATTTTGCTATTGGCTGGACTAGACTCAGGCATGAGCTGAATGTGAATGAGCTCAGTAGTTGGGTTTTCTGACAGCTCTTATGAGAACTCAGGGCCTTCTAGGTTTAAAACTTCAGGGCTTTTATGCAGTTGCTGCTTCAGCTCTTCCAATTCTTTCCTATTCTCGTTAATAGTTTCCTGGAGAATCGCATATCGTTGCCCCTTCTTAGCTAATTCATTCCTTAACTTGGCCAGAGACAGGCTTAACTCTTTCTTTTCTGCTTCATATCTTTTTCGTAGCACAAATTGAGAACTGATTGAATTTTGTAGTGTGGAAGTCCTTTAATAGATTTTCCATTTTCTTTCAAAGGATGCTGACTTCAGCTTGAGCTCTGTCCCAGTGCAACACGTCTATGGGCTTCTCCCGTTGGGTATTTGCATACTCATTTTTTTCTTGCAGCAACACTTCTGGTTTCGAATTGGGAACTTAGTGGGCTTTCAAGATTTATCTCTCCCAGCCAATTCCTTCTGAAAAGACTCGGTCCCCTACCTGACATTACAATAGGGGTAATTTTGCAGACTGTTCCTCATACTGCACCTTGACTTGGCATACCCTTTTCACATTTATTTCTTCATGTATGCCCTCAGCTTTGTGTACAAAACTTCTAACTTCAAAGATCTTCTATCTTACTCAAATATCGAAACGTATGCTCTCCAATGACGGACATCGACGCTCCTATATCAACTTCCATCTTAATAGGTTGTCTGTTAACTGTAATGACTACTTGATTGGCTTGGTTCTACCCACTTTGAGGTTATATAACAAATGGATGTATGATTCTATTTCTTCTGGCTCTTCCATGAGGCATATTTCATGATTTTTCCTTCTGCCTTTATAGTGTTGTTTTAGCCTTTCTCTGCAGTGCTGCCTTATGTGGCCATAGCAGTGGCGGAGAAAGCACTCGACTTGTTTGAGTTGCCATTTGCTCACTGGAGGGCTGGATGTATTTCTCTCATCCATTTTGTGGATTTTTACTGCAATATTGTTGTTTCTCAATGGTCTAGAGCTAGAGAGCATTTCCCATCTTTCCGTGGAGTCCGAAGTTTTTGGCCTTTTGTTGCCGGATTGTCTCGCTCGACCAGATGGATGACGTCATTTTGTGTCTCTTTTATAACTTCAGAATTTCTTACAGCACTTTCCATCATGGCAGCTAATTCTAATGCCTTTTTGAAGTCTAGACTAGGTTCAGCTAGCAAACACCTTTGTGTTTGTCCAATCCCTCATATCAGCCGGTCTCTCAACATCTCACTCATGGATGTTCCGAATTCGCAATGCTCAGTTAACGTCTTTAAAACGACCACTATTGTCTTCTCCGGAAGTCTGTTCCTTGAATTGAACTTGAAGCGCCATATTGGTCTCAGGCAGCACTGTACAATTTTTATTAACTCGTCGAAACTCTTCGAGTCTGGGGCGCTAGGCGATGTGAGGCTACGGATCAGCCTGTATGTTGTATTCCCATGTGAGGACAAAAGAATTGACCTCTTCGCCTCCTCCCCAGCGATGTCATTAGCAGTAAAAAAAATGAACTCTAGGCGTTTGACGTACTGAGACCACTCATCTGCAATGAGGTCGAATGGATTGATACCCCCAAACTGCGGCATCGTGAACAACTGCAAGGGGACTACACTTCCGATAGGCTTTCCAAGTAATGACGAATTTAAGTGTTTGGCTTACTGTGGAGTCACCCTCTCTCTGGGGTCGCTTATAATTTTCTGTCCACAGTCATTTTTCATGTATTTACCCTTATATATGTATTGTCCCATTAAGAGTAGTCACCGTTTTTTTTAAACTCTGTCTCTGTAGTTGTCGGCTTTTCTCTGCTGGATTTCGCGCACTTTTAAAGTTTTGGCGGGATCCCTACAATCGCGATTCTGCAGGGTTTTTTAAATTTTAAACTGCAGCACTGCTTTCTACTCCGATTGTTGGCTGTTGCTCTTTCCAATGTTTTGCTCACCCGTCTTGAAATTTATTTTCTTTTCTTCTTATCCTCATCACCAATTTTATGTCTTGGGTAAGTGAGTTCATTGGCCAACCGAACACTAACTGCATTCCTATGTTCTCCTCAATTGCTGCTTGCAATCAATAATGGGGAGAGACTGATGTAAGAATAAAGATGGTTTACTGAGACATAGGGCAGCTAGCTCATACGTGCTCACTCAGAAACCTCCAGAACTAGACTTATGTTCCCAGTTGCCCGTGCTGTACAGTGATTTGTCAGTGCTGTCACATGATCAATACACTTGCATTCTCTTAAAGCGACAGGGTACCTCACTTTACCACTGTACCTTAGGAGACACTTCTACTTATAATATTTGCTTACTCTTGGGGCCACTGGATGATCAATGTTTAGTGGGAATAAGTTTAAGGGAGCAAGAGGTGGATCTCAAGGACAAGACTAGTTCAGTAAAGCATGAGAGAAGGACATGAGTAAAGGGCAACAGCAGGGGGAGCCAGGAGGGAGTTTTGGCTTGTATGGATGGAAAAAGGGGGAAGTAGCAGAGCAGCTGAAAAAATGATATACTTTATACTCAAGAGAAACTTAGCAAGTCACAAAATGGCTCCAATTTTATCTCAGAGGCACATTGAGTGTGGGGAGGAGGAACTATGGACAGGAAACCTGCTGCAGGATATCGTTTAAATTTTTATTGTGGGTTTCCTGCCTGCCAACTGGTCTGATTGACAGGCTGGCTGCCTGTTCGACAGGAAATCTTGCAGCACAAAGAAATAGCAGAGCAGTAGATTGGGGGAGAGTGCAGTCGGGGTTCGAATGGGGATATGGTTGGTGAGATTGTGGGGGTAAGTGGTGGTCAGAGGAGGGGGGAGTCTGATCCTGGGGAGAGAGGGGAGTTGTTCCAATTAAAGGCAGCAACAGCTGGTAGCTGGGGACTGAGCTATCCACTCGTGGGGCAGGACCGAAAATGGTTGCTGGGGGGTTCTGATTGCAATGGTTGGGGGAAAGTGGTGGTGGGGGCAGCAGACAAATCACATGGAAGAAATTGCCAGGATTAGCTTGTTAGGCCTGGAGAAAACACTCCTGCTCCTCCTGGCCGTGAGTAGGGCCAAAAAGGCACTTACCTTATAGCGCAAGCCCTTCTTGCCTCCTTTTACCTGCTGGGTTTCCCCAGGGCCAGGGAGAGACATCATGGACTCCGGTGCTTCCCCTGTTCCTGGGCTTTTTATCCACTTCCCCCACCTTGCCCTTTAACCCTCACCCTCAATCATGTTTTCATGTTTTCTTTTCCCTGTTCAAGGTAAAGCAAGCAATTCACCAAACAGTCACAGGTCCTAGTAAAATGATAACTCCAATTGTTGGCATTTGGTTACAAATATTGTCTGATATATATGTAGCATGGGTCATTAATATTACGAGCAGCAGCTATATAATGAAGCATTAGTTTGTGTGCACTCTATAGGCAATCCCAGAAGAAGTCATATTGGACTCAAAACATTAACTCTGTTTCTCTCTCCACAGACACTGCCAGACCTACTGAGTTTTTCCAGAACTTTCTATTTTTATGTCAGTATGTGTGGGTTTTCTATAGACCGAAATGAGTATATCCCTTGTTCAATACTGTTAGAAACAACTTGTCAGAAGAGTCACAAGGATTTAAAATGAAACAATTAAAAGCATTGGTGCTTTCTAATGAATGTCATTATTAATACAGCAACATTCTTTTGGGTGTTGCAGAATGCATTGTTTTAACTTTTCCAAAGAAATTAATGTTCTAGTATCGTAGAGCAAAAGCTTTTGTAAATGTTAGGAGTTTCAAAAATAGCCAGATTAAAATTTTGCAACTTAAAAAAAAAGGCCATTAAGAATGACACACAGTTGTTAAGTTTAATATTTCTATTGTGTGCAGATGGACAGTGCCTCTGTTTTGTTGCATAAACCTTAGCTAAAAAGAGCAAAGTAAAATCTCTGTTATGCCTGTGAATTTGGTGCTGCTGAAAACCCTAATGATTTATAATGGGTGTACAAACAATTACTTACGCCAAGAGAGACGCCCTTCTGCAGATTTCTCTGAGTGTGGTCCCTCAAGAATATTCATTTGATTTTAATGTATTTTTAAATTCAAAAACAAAATTATTTATCTGATTACCTTGAGAGCATAAACAGACAAGTTTCCATTGAAACCTTAAACAGACTAGTTTCAGCTCTAGCTGTTTTAACCACCACCCACCCCCCGCCAAAGAATACCTGCAAAATGAGAGCTCAAGAGTTTTTTGCTGCTTTGCCTCTCATCCCTGCACACATTTTCATATTAACCTTCGTCCAACTCTAGTTTGCCATGGCCAATGTGATTATAAGCAGAGGCTTTATTTCCAACCCTCCCTCTCACTCTCTCTCTCCACACCCACCTCCTTTCCCCTGGCCTTACTATCTCTAAAAGCACATCCTCTTCTCTGATCACCCTTCTTTCCCCCTTTTTCCATGGGTTGGATGCATAAATCCTGGAGTAATTGATTTTTAAAAAATAAGAAATCTATATTCACTGAAGGTTAGTAGAAAAATTTTGGAGGCCAGTACGGAAATGGGAGAAGCACGGCCTGTTATTGGCGGAGCAGCTCTGTCTTTCCTGCACCTGCTGTTCCTCCAATCGCTACTTTGCTGTCAATTCAACCTTCGGGAAGCTTTGTGGTTGACTGGCTTAAAAAAAAATCAGAACCATGAAGCTGCCCAAAGGTTGAAAACAGCAGCGCAACAACTCAGTGAAACTGACCTGTTGGTTCATGCTTGGTCCCCTCCTGATTTGACTCTGCCCTCTGATTCTCCTCCATCTGAATCACTTCCTCTTCCCTTGATTGCCTCCCCACCATTTCCATAGCCTCGTTGAAGGCTGACGCTGTCAAAGCAGCAGTTCAGAATCTAATACCAATTCACTGATGGGCTGACTTGTGACACCCAGTGTTAATTGTATATTAATTGTGTTCAATTGTGTGTAGCTGGTGGGCATTAACTGGGGGATTCACTTGTGCTCCTTTGGATAAGAACAGACTGAAACTGTGATTAGGAGGTGCACAGTATATCTCTGTAAATAAAAATGTGTAAAGGTTGGCATGAGTTCTGTTTTTCACTGCTGGATTTTCTGGAATAGAACACCTATATGTATTTGTTGCTAGCTAGTCTCATTTAGAAGAGGCCCAATATCGAGTCTGCCTTAGGCCTACACCATCCAGTACAGGGAGCATTCCGTACGCCCGGTTCTTGCCTATAGGAAGCAATTTCTAGGCTGTAATGTTTTCAACCACTATGTGATAAGTTCAGATCAGATTTGATCTGACGAGAACATAACAAACATTATTGTGAAACGACAGGTCAGGCCAGGAAATGGAATGTTTCCTGGTTTGAGTCAAAGATGCAAACTGTTTTGACCTAGATTTGATTCCCAGATTTGAGTAGCGACAATGCTGCTAAAAAGCCAGCTCACTATCTGCTCAAAAAAGTCTTAGCTGCAAACCAAACCCTCAAAACGATCCTTTGATTACTGAACAGAGGTGAATCAGTCTGAACTCCAACCAGTCAAAACTTTTATTGAGCAAGTATGAGAGCTGTTGAATGCTGCATTGTTGCAGTAGTACAGTAAGTATAACAAAATTAAATGTTTTAGCACATGCATTGCTGCTGAATGAATTGTTCAATTTGCATCTTGTCATGATGGCATCATATTATTAGAAAATTCTTTAATAGTTTAAGGCACATGGTTAAAAAAAAATAAACAGATGTAAATTGAGTTAGATTTGAGTTAGAATTGAGTCAGTCTTAGAATTGGTAACGCTCACCTCAGAAACAGAGGATTGTAGCTTCGAACCCCTCTCCATAATTTAGGTTGACACTTCAGGGCAACGCTGCTGGAATGCTGCTCTATTTGAGATGCTATTTTGGGCAAGATGTTAAATGGAAGCAGATGTAAAATACCTCATGGTATTATATGATGTAATGGAGATTATCTAGTCATTTATTTCATTGCTGTTTATGGGGCTTTGCTATGTGCAAATTGGCTGCCACATTTGTTGATCTAACAAAGGGGTCTACCCTTTAAAAATACTTCATTGACTGGCTAGGAAGCACTTAGGACATGCAGATGTGAAAGGTACTCTATAAGTGCAAGTTCTTTCTTTCTATTGTAACCCTATCCATTTCCGAACATTAGACACATTTCTGTCACATGCTTAACGTGTGCTGGATTTTTTTTTATATTCAAGGGGCTTGTTGAATTCTAAATGAATCAAAATTTTAAAAATACATTTTTATTGATGGGATCCTTTGCTGAAAGATGAAAATTATCTGACTGACAAATTATGCTTTTTTTATTTCAGTCTAATAAATACTAAGTTAACTATAATAAAAAACAAGCAAAATCTTATTGACATCACCAGAAAGAAATGTGAAAGTGACACTTTTTTTTTAATTCCTTCACAGGATGTGGGTGCATCTGTTGCCAATCTTTAATTGCCCTTGAGAAGGTGGTGGTGAACTGCCTTCTTCAACCGCTACAGTCCATGTGGTGTAGGTACATGCTGGGAAGGAAGTTTCAGGATTTTGACCCAGTGACAGTGAAGGAACAGTAATATATTCCAAGTCAGGGTAGTGTGTGGCTTGGAGGGGAACTTGCAGGTGGCCGTGTTCCAATGCGTCTGCTGCCCTTGCAATTCTAGGTGGTAGAGGTCGCTGGCTCAGAACATGTTGTCAAAGGAGCCTTGGTGAGTTGCAGCAGTGCATCTTTTGGATGATGCACCCTGCTGCCACTCTGCGTCAATGGTGGAAGGAGAGAACATCTAAGGTAGTGTATGGGGTACTAATCAAGCAGCTGCTTTTTACTGGATGTGCTCGAGCTTCTGGAGTGTTGTTGGAGCTGCAGTCATCCAGGCAAGTGGAGAGTATTGCAACACACTCCTGTCCTGTGCCTTGTAGATGGTGGACAGACTTTGGGGAGCCTAGGGACTTGTGCTAGGGTTTCCTGAATAGGCTGGGGTGAGCAATAGGCATGTTTGCCTCCTTACATCTGACATAGTAATAGGAGATGAGCATTCCCGACCACTTTTTTTTTAAAGTGTGCATTTGGATCCAGGGCATTCACATTCTGGTAAAATAGTTGCCATCAAGCTTATTCAAAATTTTCCACCCAGAAATGCTTACTTTGCTGTAGTTCTTGCAGGTAGTTCACAATACAGCTTCTCACCACAAAATGCCCAGCATCTGACCCATTCTTGAAGCCACAATATTTATGTGGCTGCATCAGTTAAATTTCTGGTCAGTGGTGACCAACAGGATGTTAATAGTTGGGGACTCAATGATAGTAATACCATTGAACATCAAGATGAGGTGGTTAGAAATTCTCTAATCGGAGATGGTCATTGCCCAGGCACATGAGTGGCGTGAGTTTTATTTGCCACTTATCAGTCCAAGCTGGAATGTTGTCCAGGTCCTGTTGCAAATGGACACGAGCTGTTTCACTATCTGAAGAGTTGTGAATGGAACTGAACATTGTGCAATCTTCAGTATAAGCCCAAATTCCGACCTGATAATAGAGGAAAGTGTTACGATCCTAGCTGCAGTTACCCCTGGACAAGCCTGATCCCAGAGTGGAACCCAGCTTGATATACTCCTCCACCCAAACTATACCTTTACAGATATATACAGATGTGTAAGGATAACACAAGTTACAAAAGCTATCTTATACTCTAATGTCCACAGTAAGTACACAGTCCATGTACCAATAGACACCCTGTAATCAGACACACCACACTCTGAAACCAAATGACAGATGCTACCTCAACCAGATGATATGGATCTCTCTTCAATTCCCCCTAGACGCCTGTCATACTGTGAGCCAACCACAAGGGTTTACCTCCAGGGTTTTGAACTCTCCTTCTGATGTTCCTCTCCCCTAAGTCACCACATGCATTCAAGCAGTCTTCCATGCACTCCCTCTCACCAACTCAGCTTTGCATGCCCATAGAAAAGTATTACAGACCTTCAGTTGTCTCTTTGGACCTTCTTGCCTCTTGCAAGCTGTTCTCGCTTTAAATGTGCTTTCTGCAGCTTTTGCCTGTTTAAACCTGGAGTATTTCTCTCTGCTCCTCGCTCTTAACTTCACTTAACAGTACCTTTTCCAGGTTCCTGTCCTCCCTTTGACCAGAAGATCTGCTTTCGACTTTCCCCTCTTCTATTCCCCTGGGTTTTTGGTGTCTTCCTTAGCTTGGGGTTGGCTATCTAGCCCCTTTGCTCCAGTCTCTCCTGGCAGCAACTTTCAAAAACCAACTGCACTCCACAGCTTCCAAATCAAAACTGCTGTTTCTTTTCTTCTGTGTGTGTGTGTCTGTGGGACGGACCTGCCCCCCTGGCCTGGGTTGCTAGGCAACAGTCCAACTATTCTACCCTTGTTTGTTTACCTTAGCTTACAATTGTTAAAAACCTCATTAAAAATGCAGGCACCTTTTTAAATTGAAACTAAAACTCAATTTGACCCGTCTTAACACACAGATACAGAAAAACAAATCAAACTTAAATATTAAAGCTAAAACTCATTCCTAACACCTACAAATACCAATATAACTTACTTAAGCTATCTCTATTTCCTAACAGAAGGTAATTGATGAAGCAGCTGAAGATGGTTGGATAAAAGCAAAATACTGCAGATGCTGGAAATCTGAAACAAAAACAAAAAATGCTGGAAAAACTCAGCAGGTCTAACAGCATCTGTGGAGAGAAAAAAAACAGAGTTAAAGTTTTGAGTCCTTAAGACTCCGAAGTCCAAAGCCAGTTCCATTGAAGAGTCATAAGCACTCGAAACGTTAACTCTTTTTTTTCTCTCCACAGATGCTGTTAGACCTGCTGAGTTTTTCCAGCAATTTCCGTTTTTATTGTTGAAGATGGTTGGGCCTAAGATACTATCCTGAGGAGCTCCTGCAATGATGTCCTGGGGCTGCAATGAATGGCCACTGACAACCAAAACCATCTTCCTAAGTAGTGGGTATAGCTTCAGCCACTGGAGAATTTTCCCCCTGATTCCCATGGACTTCAATTTTACTAGGGCTCCTTGATGCCACACTTGGACAAATGCTGCCTTGTTGTCAAGGGCACTCACTGCCACCTCAGCTCTGGAATGCAACTCTTTTATTCATGGTTGAACCAAGGCTGTAATGAGGTCGGGAACTGAGTGGCCCTGGCAGAACCAAAACTAAGTGTCAGTGAGCAGGTTATTGCTGTGTACGTGTCACTTGACAGCACTGGCAATGACACCTTTCATCACTTTGCTGATGATCGAGAGTAGACTGATGAGCAGTAATAGACAGTAATTTGCCAGGCTGGATTTGTCCTGCCTTTTGTAGACAGGACAGACCCGGGCAATTTTCCACATGTTTAGGTAGATGCAGGTGTGATAGCTGTATTGGAACAGCTTGGCAGGGGCACTGCTAGTTCTGGAGCACAAGTGTTCAATACTACAGCATTATGTTGTCAGTGCCCATGGCCTTTGCTGTACCCAGTGCCTTCAGCCATTCCTTGATGTCACATGGGGTTAATTGAATTGGCTGAAGACAGTTTCTGTGATGATGGGGAATTGAGGAGGATCATCCATTCAGCACTTCTGGTCAAAGATGGTTGTAAATGCTTTAGCCTTGTCTTTTGTACTCATGTGCTGGGGCTCCACCATCATTAAGGATGAAATGTTTAGGAGTTGTTTCATTGTCGACCGCCATTCACAACTGCATGTGGCAGGATAGCAGAGCTTTGATCTGATCTGTTGGTCATAGGATCACTTAGCCCTGTATGTAACATGCTGCATACACTGTTTAGCATATATGTGGTCCTACATTGTAGCTTCACCAGATTGCCACCTAATTTTTAGGTACACATGGTGCTCTTCCTGTCATGCTCTTCTGCACTCCTAATTGAACTAAAGTTTGTCCCTGGCTTGATGGTACTGGTAGTGAGGAATATGCCATTCCTTGAGATTATAGATTGTGCCGGAATACAATTCTGCTGCTGAAAATGGTCCACAACCCCTCATGGGTGTCCAGTTTTGAGCTGCCAGATCTGTTCTTACTCAATGGAGGAGCGCTCTGCACAAAGACAGAAGTTTATCTCCACTGTGCAGTTGTCATTCCTATCAATACTGTCCCATACATATGCACCTGGGACAGGTAGATTGGTGTGAATGAGGTCAAGTAGGCTTCGCCATGGAGTTGGTTTTCTCACCACCTGCCACAGTCCCAGTCTGGTAGATAGGTCCTTCAGGACTCGGCCAGTTCAGGCAGTATTAGTGCTACTGAGCTCTCTTGGTAATGATGAACTACCCTACCCAGAGTACATTCTCTGCCATTGCTGCTTCAATCCTTCTTCCAGGAGGATTCAACAGCAAGGAGTATTTAATCATCAGCGGAGGGAGGATGGTTCTTTGTAATCACTATGAAGGTTCCTTACCCATGCTGACCTAATACCATGAGACTTCATGGGGTCCAGACTTAATATGTCGAACTCCGAGAGCCACTCCCTCCAGACTGTATACCAAAATTGGGAGAGCTGTCCCACAGACTAGTTAAGCAACAGCCTGACGTAGCCATACTCACCGAATCATGAATTACAGACGGTGCCCCAGACGCTGCCATCACCATCCTTGGGTAAGTCCTATTCCACTGGCAGGACAGAACCATCAGAGGTGGCAGCACACAAGTATACAATCAGGATGGAGTATCCCTGGATATCTTCAGCATTGACTTGAAACCCATGAAGCCTCATGGCATCACTTCAAATATGCACAAGGAAATATCCTGCTGATTACAAACTACTGCCACCACCCTGCCCCCGCACCTCTAGTCTCTCAGCAGATGAATCAGTACTCTTCCATTTTGAAGACCAATTAGAAGAAGCACTGGGTGTGGCAAAGGCACAGAAAGTTCATTGGGTGGGGGACGTCAATGTCCATCACAAAGAGTGGCTTGGAAGCACCACTACTGACCTAGTTGGCTGAGTCCTAAAGGACATAGCTGCTAAGACTGGGCCTGCAGCAGGTGAGGGAACCAACAAGAGGGAAAAACCTACTTGACCTCGTCTTCACCAATCTGCCTGTCACAGATGCATCTGTGCATGACTGTGTTGGTAGGAGTGACCACCGCACAGAATTGTGGAGCCGAAGTCCTGTTTTCACATTGAGGATACCCCTCATCATCTTGTGTGGAACTGCCACCATGCTAAATGGGATAGATTTCGAAAAGAGCTAACAACTCAAGACTGAGGAACCATGAGGCGCTGTGGGCCATCAGCGGCAGCAGTATCACAACCTGCAGCCTCAATGCCCGGCATATCCGTTATCCTACCATTACGGTAAAGCCAGGGGATCAATCCTGGTTCAATGAAGAGTGCAGGATGGCATGCCAGGAGCAGCACCAGGCATACCTAAAAATGAGGTGTCAACTTGATGAAGCTACAACACAAGACAACTTGCATGCCAGATAACATTAGCAGCATGCAATAGACAGAGCTAAGCAATCCTACAAAAACAGGTTAGACCTGAGCTCTGTAGTCCTGCTATGTCCAGTTGTGAATGGCGGCGGACAATTAAACAACTCACTGGAGGAGGAGGCTCCACAAAAACCTCATCCTCAACGATGGAGGAGCCTGGGATATCAGTGCAAAGATAAGGCTGAAGCATTTGCTACAATCTTCCGCCAGAAGTGCTGAGCAGATGATCCATCTCGACCACTTCCTGAGGTCCCCAGCATCACAGATGCCAGTCTTTAGCCAATTCGATTCACGCCAGGTCATATCAAGAAACGGTTGAAGGCATTGTATACAGCAAAGGCTATGAGCCCTGACAACATTCCAGAAATAATACTGAAGACTTGTGCTCCACAACCTGCCACACCCCTAGCCATGCTCTTCCAGTACAGCTGCAACACAGGAATCTACCCGAACGTAATATGAGGCACGATGACATCGGGCGTGCATCCTGACATCATTGTGCACTCGTGCGACATTTCGTTCAGCACGCACACGCTGGAGTTGACCAATTAATGAAAGGCCTATTAAGGCCATTAATGACCTAATTAACTTGAAATGTTCATTGCTCATCCAGCCTTACGGTTGGTGGGCAGGCGAAAAGGCCAAGCAGCCTTTACATTTTTTCAGAAACCTCATCCACAAGCGGGATGAGGATTCCTGAAGCTAATACAAATTAAATATAACTTTTATTTTGAAATTAAAAACATGTCCCATCTCATGTGACACAGTCACATGAGGGGACATGTTTCATTAAATATTTATTGTATTTATTTTTTAAAAAAGCGCTTCAATCTGCCTCGTCACCCACGATCAGCTCCGCACCGCGATTTCACACGAACTGCGCGCCAGGCCCACTCTCCCTCCTCACCCCGCCCGCACAGGTAGCGCTCAGCGCTGCCGCTTGTGATCCATGCAGGGCAGGCCTTAATTGGGCTGCCCATGTGAAATCGCAGTGTGGAGCCGACCGCAGGTGACGGTCAGCTCCCTGACCACCCCTGCCTGCACCCGCCGAGCCCGCCCGATGAGGGAAATGTTCAGGCCCATGAGAATAAAGGGGAAAGCTCTGCACTGGTTAGAGTCATACCTAACACAAAGGAAGATGGTTGTGATTGTTGGAGGTCAACCATCTCTGTCCCAGGATATTGCTGCAGGAGTTCCTCAAGATAATGTCCTCAGTCCAACCATCTTCAGCTGTTTCATCAATGACCTTCCATCAGAAAGTCAGGAGTGAGAATCTTTGCTGATGATTGCACAATGCTCAGCACGATTCGCAAATCCTCAGATACTGAAGCAATCCATGTCCAAATGCAGCAAGACCTGGACAATATCCAGGCTTAGCTGACAAGTGACAGCTAACATTCACACCACACAAGTGCCAGGCAATGACCAGCTGCAACAAAGGAGAATCTAACCATCGCCCCTTGACATTCAATGGAATTACTATCACTGAATCCCACACTATCAACATCCCGAGGGTTACCATTGACCAGCCAGAGACTGAAAAGGACCAGCCATATAATACTGCGGCTACAAAAGCAGGTCAGAAGCTGGGAATTCTGAGACGAATACCCCACCTCCTGACTCCTCAAAGATTGTCCACCATCTACAAGGCTCAAGTCAGGAGTGTGATGGAATACCCATCTTGCCTGGATGAGTGCAGCTCCAACAACACTCAATGAGCTCGACACCATCCAGGACAAAAGAGCCAGCTTGACTGGCACCCCATTCACCATCTTAAGCATTCAGTCTCTTTACCACCAACGCACTGTCGCAACGTTGTGTACAATCTACAAGATGCACTGCAGGAGCTCATCAAGACTCCTTTGACAAACCTTCCAAAGCCACAACCTCTACCACTTAGAATGACAAGGGCAGCTGATACATGGGAACATCATCACCTGCAGGTTCCCTTCCAAGCCACACACAATTCTGACTTGGAACTATATCATCGTTCCTTCACTGTCACTGGGTCAAAATCCTTCCTAACTGCACTGTGGATGTGCCTACACCACATGGACTGCAACAGTTCAAGAAAACGGCTTACCACCACCTTGTCAAGGCAATTAAGGAGGGGTATTAAATACTGGCCTTGCCAGTGATGCTCATAATCTGTGAATGAATAAAAAATAACTGTGCCCTACCTTTGGGAGATTGGATAAAGGGTATGACTCGGTGAGTATGTCTATGAGTATGTTAGCCGTTGCTTCATTAACCTGTGGAACAACTCTCCCAATTTTTGCACAAGACCCAAGATTTAGTGAGGAGGACTTTGTTGCATCGACTGGGTTGTGTCTGAAACCTGTGTCTAGGTCGATGCTGGGTAGTCCATCTAGTTTTATTTTTCTTGTAGTTTTTCATTGCAGTTTGTGACACAATTGAGCAACTCACCAAAGCTTCTTCTCTAACACCTCCCAAACCCATGACCTCCAACAACTAGAAGAAAAAAGGCAGCAAGCGCCATCACCTATAAGTTCCCCTCCCCATACCATCTTGACTTGGAAATATGTGGTAATTCCTGCTTCGTCACTGGATTTATGGTGTCTCATAGCACTATAGAGTAACTTCACCACTGTGACTGCAGCAGTTCAAGGCTCACCACCACCTTCTCCATGGCAATTTGAGATGGACAATAAATGCTCACCTTTCCAGCAACGTCCACAGCCTGTGAATGAATTAAAGAAAGAACAAACTGTTGGTTAGAGCCCATTCACCTGACCTCTCAGCCCAACAAGCACCTCAGTATTGCCAGTACTGGCACGGGTGCCTTTTAGAACATGCAAATTGCTTGACACTAGGAAACCCATTGAAGTCAAGCTTTAAGGTTACCAATGAGTCCCAAGTTCTGGTTATCATAGTTATGTTGACAGAACAGGATCAAGAGTTTTTATGCTCCTTATCTAAATTCAGCACTTTTTAATCCACCAACGCCTCCCCCCCCCTAACTCCACCCCCCTACCTTTCTTAATTGTATTCCCTGGCTGGCTTGGAAGGGAATCTACAGTTTTTCTGCTGCTCTTGTTTTTTTTTGTTTTCTCCCTCAAATATACATGGATCTATAACGATTAAACCACCTTCAACCATTCAAAGCAAAATACAAAATAAACCAGCAATGCAGTAATTCAAACGCAAAGTTATACTTGCCAGAAAGGCATATACAGTGCATCCAGATGTTCGAGTTTGGAAAAAAGACATCTGTGGCCACATTATGTCTCTCTTTATACGAATCCATTTCGATGCAGCCACATGTATTTTTTTATGTCACTGTTGATTCAGAGCATACCTTACAAGATTTATGTGTGACAGTGGAAGCTATTTCACCACCACTTACAAAGTGTGCCCCAAGCTTTATTATCGTGAAAGCATTTGTGAAAAATATGATAGGTTATTGCTATTCTTCACATTTTGCTTCCCCAATGTGCACAGAGTTACAAACTATGTTTCTGCCATTCATGCTTTACGCCATCACTACTGATCTCTTAAATTGTAGACATACTTGCCTTATTTTTAACATTTTTAATTACTGAACATTTCATGCGCATTTTTCCCTAGGTCAAACTGCATTAGCTCTCTTGGTCAACTCCATCCCAGCAGGTTGCATCACCATGACCATCGTAACAAAACACCATCACCACCACCATAACAATTTGCATTTATATATGCCATTAACATAGAAAACTATCCCAATGTGTCTCATAGAGGTGTAATCAAAAGTATTGATTAAGAGCAAAGCAAACAGTATAGGGAGGGGCTGATCAAAGAAATGCATTAAGGAGAGTTACTAAAAGAGGGGAGGAGGAGATAGAGAGATTGACAGTTATCTGGGGTGGGGCGGACAGTACCTCTGTTTTAACAGGAGGGTGCCCCCCAGGTTCAAGGTTGGGCACTGTCCTTTGCTGCACCAAGACCTCGAACACATCTTCATCAAAAGCAAAATTTCCCTTCACATCAGTTTGGTTTTTTTTATTCATTTATGGGATATGGGCTTTGCAGGCTGAGCCAGCATTTATTGCCCATCCCTAGTTTCCCTTGAGAAGGTGGTGGTGAGCTGCCTTCTTGAACCACTGTAATCCAAGTGGTGTAGGTACATTCACAGTGCTGTTAGGAAATGAGTTCCAGGATTTTGACCCAGTGACAGTGAAGGAACGGCAATATATTTCCAAGTCAGGATGGTGAGTGACTTGGAGGGGAACTTCCAGGTGGTGGTGTTCCCATCTATCTGCTGCCCTCGTCCTTCTAGGTGGTAGTGGTCGTGGGTTTGGAAGGTGCTGTCGAAGGACCCTTGGTGAATTCCTGCAGTGCATCTTGTAGATGGCACACACTGCTGCCACTGGTGGTGGAGGGAGTGAATATTTGTGGATGTGGTGCCAGTCAAGCGGCTGCTTTGTCCTGGATGGTGTCAAGCTGCATGAGTGTAATGGGAACTGCACTTGTTCAAGCAAGTAGGGAGGATTCCATCACACTCCTGACTTGTGCCTTGTAGATGGTGGATAGGCTTTGGGGGGTCAGGACCTGAGTTGCTCGCTGCACAATTCCTAGCCTCTGAACTGGCCTTGTAGCCACAGTATTTATATGGCTAGTCCAGTTCAGTTTCTGGTCAATGGTAACCCCCAGGATGTTGATAGTGGGCAATTCAGTGATGGTAATTCCATTGAACGTCAAGGGGTGATGGTTGGATTCTCTCCTCTTGGAGATGGTCATTGTCTGACACTTGTGTGGTGTGAATGTTACTTGCTCTTTGTCAGCCCAAGCCTGAATATTGTCCAGGTCGTGCTGCATTTGGACAAGGACTGCTTCAGTACCTGAGGAGTCACGAATGGTGCTGAACATTGTGCAGTCATCAGCGAACATCCCCACTTCTGAGATGATGGAAGCAAGGTCATTGATGAAGCAGCTGAAGATGGTTGGGCCGAGGAGTTGTAGAACAATTAGGAGAAATGACCAAAGCATGATCGAAAATGATAGTTTCTGAAGAGATGCTTTAAGTTGTGAAGTAAAGCATGAAGGTGCAAGGATTCAAAGAGATTTTCAGGAGTCAGGCTGAAACGATTGAACACTCTGCTACCATTGATACTGTAAAGAGAAGGGTATTCATGGAAGGCCATATCCAGAGGACTAAAGAGCACAGCTGGCATGTAGACCTCACTGCACTAGGGTGGAATAACTCCACTGCATTATCTGTAAGTGACATTAAGGATGTTGAATCCAACACGTTGGGCTGCTGCGGTCATGGAACCATTGGAGGGTGATGAAGATCACAGTGATGGGTTACCAGTACTTAATGTAGGTTAGGATTACATCACCTTTATGTTTCTCTTCTGAATTACCTCCAAGGTCTGGATCGCCTATTTATGGTATATAACTAAACTGTACCAGCTACAGCCTGACCAGGGCACTATACAGATTCATTATGGTTTTATTGGATTAAAATTGAACTAATTGCCAATCTAACCCAGCATTCACATTATATTTATTCAATGCTGTTAAGTTCATGCACTATTTAGCCATAGTGAACAAAAAGTCAGCTAACACCCCTAGGTCTCTTTCAACTTGCCCTTTGGCAACTTTTATCTTGCCCATTGATTACACCTGCAATTGGCAATGCTGAACTTCACTTCCTGATGATCTCCCAAACTAATAGAAGAATAGAATATTCCACCATTCTTTGCCTCATCTTGTAGCATTCCTTTCCACTGCAAACACTGTCCACGGTAGAAGTCTTGATAATCATGTGATCTCTTCAAATAATGAAGCAATCACGTATCAATATTTTGAAGTAAAGGTTTTGTATCCTTCCCTGAATGGACCCAAAAATCCTCAGGCCACAACCCTGGCAGTTAGATGGTGAGCTCACCCACTCTCAGGCATTGACCCTGCCTGAGTATCTGTGATTTGTGGGTGTCGACCTGGGGGCCCACCAATGTGCTTGGTACTATGGGCAAATCTTCAGCACATGGCAGCCTTTTGCTTCTAGCGATATTGGTACCTGGCTGTTACCTTGAGGCAACTGCAGAGCAGGAGGGGTCAATGGTGGTGGTACCAGCCCAGTGGGAAGCTGTTTCTCTCCTTCAGTCCCTTTACTAAGGGAGTTGATATTAAAAAGTAACAAATAAATTGTGTCTATTCTTCAGAGGTCCAGGGCACTCCTTAGCCTGGACACTTCTACCTCCTCACTGACATCTCTTTGCATCCACCAGGAAACTAGGCTGGTTCATCTCATTGGGTGTACTGGTCTCCAAATATACACTGGGTTCTATAACAAAAGCAAAAAACTGCGGATGCTGGAAATCCAAAACAAAAATAAAAATACCTGGAAAAACTCAGCAGGTCTGACAGCATCTGCGGAGAGGAACACAGTTAACATTTCGAGTCCGAATGACGCTTCAACTGTATGAAGAGTCATACGGACTCGAAACTTTAACTGTGTTCCTCTCCGCAGATGCTGTCAGACCTGCTGAGTTTTTCCAGGTATTTTTATTTTTGTTTTATACACTGGATTCTACTCTGGTTAGGAAAGTTGGAACATCCAAATTGGGAAGCCAGTTTCCAGAACTGCAGTTTGGCCCCATTCCACCTGCATTACTGGCCTTGTACAGGGTGGGTGGAAGTTCTATCCTTTACAAGACTGACCTGATGCTCCAGCAGAAGCCTGGGCCCAGCCTATCCAAGTCTTGGCCTATTTCTATGTTATTGTGCTGGAAGACACCAGAACAGGCAAGTAAATTTGGCTGCAATATGTGCATGTTTTGTGAATCTCTATCTGCTAGAAACATTGAGGAAGAGCTTTGTCTTCCAATGTGTGAGACATCAGAGGAGTGGCCACTCTGTCCATCTGAAACCAGCATAGGGTGTCCCAAACCATTTTCAGTTCAAGTTTTATTTCATCGGGACCAGTAAACTGTGTGCTCACAAATGTAATGTGGAGTGTGGAGCACACAACAGCTCCCATGCTGAGTTAGCTGGTAGATCAGGCCTTTTTGATTAGGGGTTGACAATTCCCTGGGAGGTTGTGCTGATAGACTGGCAGGAGGCCTACATTTTTAATGGGCCCAGGAGTAACACTCCTGCTCTTCCCACCCCCACAAAATAGAAATTAAAATATCTTCAACTGTTTTTTGAGTGCTACCACCATTCAATGCCTGGTGCAATTGAGCAGAGCATGTGCACAGCATGTCCTAACCATTGGTACCTGAAACCTGCAATCAGGGTTCTACGAGCAGCATAGGACCCTGATTTACACATTATTTATTAATTATTCTACTGAGTAAAACATAATCACTCTTTCTGATTATTATTTGTCTCATTTTATTACTTTTTCCCTATTTCT
This sequence comes from Cetorhinus maximus, assembly GCF_964194155.1. Lineage (NCBI taxonomy): Eukaryota > Metazoa > Chordata > Chondrichthyes > Lamniformes > Cetorhinidae > Cetorhinus > Cetorhinus maximus. The sequence continues at coordinate 84,292,654 of NC_135879.1, forward strand.
ATATTTGTGATTGATCCAATTTTTCTATAATATATCAAATTGCTCCTTCCACCCTCTCAACATTAACACAGGATTCACATTTAAGATCCTGTGTAAGACCAGTTTAAGGACAAGCTGTAAAGATTAGATACTGTACCTGGCTGTCGATTTTGAAACATTTACAAAGATTGCACAGGAGTATCTTTGAACTTGTTAAAGGTCTTTGCACGAGTGAATATTTCAAAGTGTACCTTCTGACACAAGACTAATTTCATGCTACCAAATGAGAAACAATCACATCAAGGCGCCTGTGTGAAATCAGTATTTTTACCAAAGCTATTTATTTAGACCTTACTAGAATTCTAGTCAACTGTAAGCAGCATGCTCGCAAAGCTAACGTTTTTCTCCAAGAAACAAATGCTAATTTTTGTAAGGCTACCCGTGACAAAAGAATTTTCTCAAAACCACACTAGACGTTGATGGTGGTGGAGCAATTTTTGTGGGTTTGTTTCCTAGCACATCAATCCCAAGCCTCTGTTCACCTATTCTGAGCTAACCAAGATGTTGCTTTTCGTACAGACGCAGTTGTGTGCCAGATGCAGATAGTAGTGGTAGGAAATGAGGGAGTTGGTTACTGCATATGCCTGCTCATGCCTACCACCCATCCTTCCTCCCACACTGATGTATGACACATGTATACACGTCCTCCCACTCACCTGCACTCCCCCGTGTTCTACACTGTGCCCGTACAAGATAGCTTGTGTTCTGATTGTTATTGACTTCTCAGAATATTTTCAGTAACATTCTAAAGATGTTTTTGTCAAATTACTGGATTCAATAAGAGAAACTACGCTGAAAATTATGGTCTTTCTGCAAAAGGTATAATGCTATACGTGGCAGCATAACAAAGAAGATATTTAAATGTGAGAATTTGACAATAGTTTTGGATAATGTGCCCTATTGAAAGACAATGGCCTAGAAATTCAATGGTGCCATGCCTATTTTTTAGGTGCAATACAAATGCTTAAGCGTTCATTATGGTGAGCAGGGCATATGTGCTCACTATGTGCTGGAAGTCCATTACCCGCTATGTTGCATTTGGCTGCACCATAGGTGGCCAGGACACATGCCAGAACTATTTAAACCAATGAATAAAACACAGGTATTCAAATAACAGTCATATACATGTTGTATGACACTTCTCTGAATATTGCTCTGCCTCAATACTGGACTCGCCATGTACTAAACTCATCCAACTACACAAACAGAAAATGCTGGAAATACTCAGTAGGTCTGGCAGCATCTGCGGAGAGAGAAACAGTGTTAATGCTTCAAGTCCGTATGACTCTTCTTTAATGTGTGGTGCTAACAGGCAAATAGGATCTTACAGCAGCATTGTTTAAATAGTTCAATCACTACTAATAGTTTGTTGATATCACCTTCAGTAGTTCAGTATCAAATTGTGTTTGATGACACTCCTGTGAAGTGCCTTGGGATGTTTTACCACATTATAGGTGCTATATAAATACAAATTATTGCTGTAGGTTAATTGCTGGTTTGTCTTTGGAAGCTAATGGTCAACTTTCTGTGGATTACTTGGCCTGCTTTGCTGCTGGCAACCTAATTCAGATTGGTGAGAAGAATCTGCAGGCGTTGGACTGTTGTCAGCTGCCTTCTAATTTACTGCAGTTATGGGTGGCCTTGTAGGTGGCTTTTGGGGCTGGAGGAAGAGAGGGAGCAGCAAGGAACCTAAAGGCCTAAGGAATGTAAATACATGGTGTTGGATCTGATGAATTTGAAGATGAGTTTTCAGAATTTTATTTGAAAGTTAACATTGTTTTGAAACATTGATAACATTATTATCATCTCCCATGCCCCCCACCCACCTCATATCCTTCATGCCAACCTATGCCCTTTCAACCACCCCAATATCCTTTTTTGGCTGCTATGCCAACTCATTCCAACCCATGCCCCAACAGCCCCCCTTTGCCTTAAACCCTCCATGCCAACTCACCCAGTATCTACCATGGGCAGACCCTGCCCCGACAGGGCCGTAAAATTCCATCCAGAGCCCGGTCCATCAAAGTTGATTTTGCAGGAACTTTGCCTGAATGCTTGAGGAGCTGGCTTTGAGAAGGACACTTGCATTTGTTTGACCATCCTCCCATTGAACCTGGAGGATCTGGCAGAGGCATTGCTGATGGAATTTCTCTAGAGCTCTTATGTGTCACTGATACACAGTCTAGGTATCACTACAATACAAGAGTATGGCGATGACAATAGCTCTGTACACTAGGTCCTTGAAGCATGGCAGCATTGATCTTAATCACTGAGAGGAATGTACTATCAATCATTCGAAATGCAACAATTTGTTGGTCAAGCTGCATCACACTTTAAGTCCCGACATCTTAATGATGAGGCAGAGCGGCTGTAGAGAAGAAAAGAAAATAAGGCAAATCCCACCATCTGGATTCCACAATCTGCATGTGTCCAAAGATCTGTGCTTCGAGAATCAGGCTGTTCAGTCACATGAAGGCCCATGAAAGAAACTTGCAATGTAGCCATCATCCTTGAATTGAGGGACTGCCGCCGCAGCCACTGATGGCATTACAGTGTACCACAATATACTGTGATATATTAGGAAGTTCTATGGTATATTGCAATACATCAAAATATTCAGCAATATATTATTTTATATGGAAACCCACTGAAGTGCACTGCAACATATTAGAATGTACTGAAGAAAAGAAAGACTTGTATGGATATAATACCTTTCACAATCTCAGGTACCAAACAGCTTTACAATCAATGAAGTACATTTGAAGTGTAGTCTATTGTAAGGTAGGAAATGCAGCGCTAATTTGCATGCAGCAATATCCCAAATAGAAATGAGATGATAGTGACCAAGACATTGGGGAAGAATACTCCTTCCCTTCTTCAAAATATTACCATGGGATTTTTTACATCTGGGTAGATGAGGCCTTGGTTTAACCTCTCATTTGAAAGATGAAAGTTTATTCAATCCAATTCACATAATGATTGCATATATATTGTTGTACATTTCAGTATATTAAAATGAACTGTAGTAAACTCCCATATATTAGACACTCTGCAGTACATTACAGTGCATCAAAATATGTTACAATAATTTACTATACATGAGGAAAATCTGAAATAAGTTCAGAAGTGAACAATCAACCAGAAGTCTTTCTCTTCAAAGTGAAAAGTCTTTGGTTTGGCACTTTTAAGAAATCTAGTCATTCAAGAGTTAAAAACACTGACTCCTATTGCTGTGTTGTGCAGAGATGTGCATGTTGGAGGCAAGCGTAATTGCTAGTGAAGCCCTTTTCTGATTCAGCCATAATTTTTCAAAGGATTGCTGATCATGCATTTTTCTTCCTAGCCTAAACTGACTTGTCAGCAGTCAGCTCCATAGAGTGATAGAGTAGCTTGCTGTTAAAGGAGTGTCTCAGGATTAGTCAAGACATTTATAATCACTATTTGACCTCTTTAAGACCGGTTGCATGCACTGTGTACAACTTGATTTGATTTAATTTTATATTTGGTGATTTGTAACAAAATAAACGATGATGCAAACTATATTCAACCATGTGCTTCAGAATCCAGTACAAAGGCCATTTTTCCATGTCCTCACTAGTATCAGGGAATCTCACCGTATACCAGAAAATTGCAGCCATGCACTCATAACTTTCCAATGCGTACTGCCAGTGGGTATTGTATCCTACCCTAGTGGCAAACAATAGGGTCAATGAAATGGGAACAATTACAAAAAACTGAAGATGGCTTTAAAAACTAGTCTAAATTGATTAGGTTGAAGATTCATATTGCGGTCACCATTAATTGTCCAGTTGTGCAGTACATTTTGAGTTGATTCAAAATGGCCTTGGTTTCAAATCAAATTGCTATGTGTGACCCAGTGTGAACAATGGTGTTTAATTGACTCCCTGAATGGAAAAAAAAACAATAAAAACTGGGAAATAAGAATACTGGTCCAAATTGGTCTTGTATACCTTAAAATGGAACACCAGTAAAAACTGGGAAATAAGAGTACTGGTCAAACTGTTTTTTCCTTCTGGGCTGACTAGGGACAATTAAAAATTTATCTAAAATTTACTTTCCCTGTTGCTGTCAGTAAAGAGCCAATTGTCTAGCTTTTTTTTCTTATTAACACTAAATTATAACCAATCTTGGATGAAAAAAAAGAACAGCTCTGCTAATGGATTCAATTACATGTTCTGTACCTGACTGTTGTTATCTGATTATATGATTTGAATTTAGATTTGTTTCTCCTTGGTAAGAAAATTATGGTAATGTTCACAGTGGTACTTTTCAAAAGGCTGGCCGTTTGGCACATGTGTAATGCTATGCTGGAAATACATGGCAAAGGTTTGGATGTCTCTATTTTCATAGCCTTTTGTTGTTGGTAAATGGGTATGAATTTATGTCCATGTGCCCATATACATTTTCTAACCTTTAGCTACTGGTCTATTGAATTCACATTTAATTTACATTACAAACTATTTGAAGTGGAAGTGGACTACTGGTGATCTGAATTCTCCAGTGCACTTTTACAGTAGCCTTGTGAAAATACAAGCAACTGCCTATAAACAACCTTATGTGTGTAAAATTCCTTGGTTACTCTTTGTCATTTCATGTTTTTAGTTATGGAGCAGTCTTGATGAGAGGGGGAGGTGTGTCAAAATCAGAATTATATGAAAACATATTGCTGGCTTGTGCTGGGTGTTTAGTCCACTTTGCATCCAGAGCAAAATATTCCCATCGATGACCATTTATGTTTGCTACCAGTGGCTATTTTCCTTTGGAGGTACTGAGTTAAACTGCCTTGTAAAGTGGTGTTCTGTGCCTTTGGGTATCAGTAAGCTACCTAAGTTTATATTGCAATGTTATCTTTGAAAGCCTCTGGAGACAGCATTGGAATATAAACAGCATAACTGGCTCCATGCCCAGCAGCCTAAGGGAAGGGGCTTTTAAGGTAAATAGATGAAATATCAGTTGCTTTGATATTTTAACTGCAAATGTGATCCTAGTGACTAAATTTACCTTTGCTGAGTTAAGAAGGCCAATTTTAGCTCCTGGCCGGGAACTGGTGGAAGAGGACAGCAATCTAGTGTGGGAGTCTTACTCAGAGACCTGTAGGTTTTCAATGTTGGGATTTCTTTAAGAGTGCTGATTGTCAGATGCTCTCCTGTTTTTATAGCGGGTTGGGGAGGTTGGGGGAAGGTGAGGGGAGATTGGGTGACTTGAAGGTCACTCACCAGCACCAATAGAAGGCTGCTGATAGCAGGGTAAGTCGGGAGGGGAGGGGAGTTTAGTATTGTTAAGATCTTGCAATTGTGGAGGAAAGGGGTAGAGAGAAGCCCAGGGCTACAGAGGCTTGGATTTTCCTTCTGGGACACGAAAGAGCACCCCTGCTTAAGTGGCCTCACTGGCTCCCCTGCCAGCTTTATATGGCAGGCAGCCATGATGGGTGCCTTATCAGGAATAGGTTAAACTGCAGCTAGAGTCCAAGCAGACAAGAAGTTGAACCATTACATTTTAAATGCCTGTCCTCTCTGTTACTGACTCTGGAAAGGTCTTCCCTCACATCTCTGAAGCACAGCGATGTGCAGAAAATTATTCTGCTTTATACAGAAATAGCACAAATGTTTGTTTTAATTAAAAATATGATAGTGTGCATTGTTTTTGTTTCTCTGTAAGGGATTACTATCCCATTATAATGTGTTCCATAAGATTTGTTCAGTACAATAAAAAAGAACACTGTCTAGTGTATGTACGAATCAGAAGTGACAAAAAAAAAATTATAATACAATATATAAAAAATTGTAAGTATATGGCAAGATACTCAGTGAATTCTTGGCAGATTACACTGTCAGAACACGGATATACATTTTAAATATGCAGACTCTTTTTCAAACACCTTGACATTGATAGACATCATTGTCAATGTTGGCTGATTGGAAATTTCAATACTTCAGAAGTATTTACCATTTCAGATAATGCATGCCAAAATATTTTTTAAATCTCCCTTTTTTTTGCTGATTGCAGTTACAGATTTTGATTTTGTGAATGTGTTGATGTTTAAACTTTCAAACAATGTTCACTGATCTGACAGACTTTATAGACTTCTACAGCATCAATTAAATTGATAACAGTGCCCCTTTGAAGGATGACCCTAGACGATAGCATCATGGATAGCCAATCAAGTTGCCCCTCCTGTTAACTGCGACACCAGCAAGACATTTGGATAGATTTAAGAATTCTTCATTCCTTGCTTTAGGATTCTAATAGTTTCTAACACTGCAGCATATATCATTGATACTTTGACTAATGAATTAATGCCAAAAGAGATTTAAATGTGAGATGAGAATTGTAAATTGGACATGCTGCAGAATTGAAAACAAATGAAAGACAGCAAGGAGAGGAATGAAGGGTGAGTCATAGCAGGGTTTTGGGATTCTAATTCATTGAGTCAACTCACTGCTCCGATAGCCCCCTGGCCTGCCACAGGAAAGCTGCCGCCATTAAGCTGGTGGCTTCTGCCAGGGGTTGTGGGGGCTCCGTCACTGCCAGCAAAATGGTGGAGAGACTGCAAAATCTCCTCTAATTGGTGACTAACAATGTTTGGGCAGCTGATTCACTTTCCTGCCCGCTCCTGAGAAATTTGCAGTGGAAAAGAGAGCTGTCCCGATATGGCTATTCTGCTCTGCTCCATCACCTTTAAGCCAGCATGCCACCATGGGGGCCAGAGAAATTCAGGCCTAAGAATCTGAATGAAAAAAAATGATTTTTTTATTAACCAAAGAGAAAAAAAATGACTAAAAATAATTGTAAAATAGGATGATACTCCCTCACTTCAATAGTCATGGCAACACCTATACCATAGGATTCCATCTAGGGTAGGGCTTTCCAAACATATTTTGCTGAACCCCCTCTTTGAAGATTCCCTCGCACCCCATGCCTCTTTCTAAGATGAAATATTTTAAGCATTTTACATAGAACAAGAAGATTTTATTTTCTAGGTCAACATTGATGTAAGCAGCAAAAGTGACTGGACCAGTATTCCAAGTGTACGGGAGTGAGACAGATAGGAGTTGCAGGTGCCCAGGTGAATAAAGGCTCAACTGCTTACATCAACCCGCAAGACCTTTGTTGTGTTTCTCCAGAGGGCCCACTTCTCCAGTTTGAGAAGCTCCAATCAAACAACCAATGAATGTCAATGAGAGATTTAATAGAGGTTTTCAAAGTGTTGAAGGATTTTGATAGATTACAAAGGGATAAGTTGTTTCTAGTGGTGGATATGTCAGTGATGAATTGTCACCGCTTGAAGATAATTGGCAGAAAAAACCGGAGGGAAGATAAGGAGGTTTTTTTTAAGCAACTCCAAAGTGACTCATATCAACCATGAGCTGATGAGTCCCTCAAAATATTTATTGTATGTACATTACTGTACATAAATACAGATTGATTGTACTCAAGTGATGGACATTAATTGGGACTCACCTGTTATTATGTATATATGATCAGGCTGAAAGTGTGGTGGTTGATTGGAGATGCGTGATATGTTATTTGTGTCTCTGTAAATAAAAAGCTGATAATTCTATTGTAACAATCCCTGCAGAGACCAGTAACTTGTAAAAAGAGATATGAATTTCCCAGTGACCAACTCAAGGGATCGCACAATAGGATTTCATGTTTTAAGACTTTTACTTTAACAAACACGCTAAAATTGACATAGACTTAATATTGCTTATTAAGCAACTCTAAACTACAGAAAAGGTATTCCTTACTAACATCTTAACACAATCGAAAACCCCATGCCATATTTATACATTACATCGTACTCTCAGCAGAAATGTAGCCTTGCTTTTAAAGTTACAAGATCCTCTCAGTTTTAACAGGGTCTCTAGTAGGGTGAATCTTCCAGTGACCTTTTAAACGAAGTTCCCTAAATCCTATGCTTTGAGCATAATCGAATGGACTTCCAGTAGCAAGATATCCACTGGTGGTCTTTAACTCGTCATAAGCCTCTTTTCTTTGAACCAGGAATCTGTCCTCATCAGCACTCGGTTAACTGGTTAACCCAAAATTGGTCCTTTTTTCCTGCTGCACATAGCAGCACCTGTTGTGGGTCTTCTTCTCCAACTCTCTCGGTCTGGCTGACTCTGTAGGGAGAAACAGTAGCGTGGTCGTAATGTCACTGGACTAGTAATCCAGAGCTCAGGCTAATGCCCTGTGGACATGGGTTCAAATCTCACCACGTTAGCTGGTGGAATTTAAATTCAATTAATAAATCTGGAATATAAAGCTAGTCCATGATGATAACTATCATTGATTATTGTAAAAGCCCACCAGGTTTACTAATGTCCTTCCTTTAGGAAAGGAAGTTCGCCATCCTTACCCAGTTTGGCCTCCATGTGACTCCAAACCCATAGCAAAATGGTTGACTCTTAACTGCTTTCTGAAATGGCCTAGTAAGCCACTCAGTTCATGGGCAATTTATGAGCAAAAAATGCTAGCCTTGCCAGCTATTCCCACATCCCTTGTAAGAATAATGAAAAAAAAGTCTGTGAGTCTGTATGTAGCAAGAACAGCTGCCTCCCCTTTTGTGTCACTAGTTTTCACCTGGGCCCCTGTCCCCATGGAAACTAGATCACATGGGCTTGTCTCCAGGTAGACTTCATGAGATGTCACATTCCCCACTCCAAAAACCAGTTTAAAAAAATAACTATCTCATAACTTTCAATGGTCATCATACCTAATAAATGAAAATTCATTACTGTTGTAATAATTTTTCTGCAACACTATCAAAATATAACATTGTAAACACTTTAACATTAACTTATTACATATAGTACAGGTAATAAGACCCTGATGGGTCTTTCCCTTTTTCCACATTTTACCAGTAAACATTCTGTCTTGGCCACATTATAAGTCTTAACACATCACACCCCAATCCCATGTGACAATTAGGATTTAAGGCCCAGTTTGCTTGAGTTCTTAGAATTCTAACTCTCCTGTAAATGAGAATTTATTTTATTACTGGTTGTTTCACTTTCTTTCAAACCATGGAAATGATCCCCTTTTCCATTTTGCGTAGGCTGTACAATACTTCTATGCCTTTGGTTAAAAGATTGTATCATAGTTTTACATTCTTCAGGTTGCTTTTAAAATTGGCAATGGGTTATACATAGTCTAAGACCCTGAGATAGTATTTGCGATGGGCCCAAAGATTTCACAATTAGTTTGGCCTTGTTAACTTTATCAAGAACAGTATTGCCATCAGGGGCTTATCTTTTAACAGTCTTTGAACCACATTGTTCAGGTTTTAACTCCTGATCTCCCTTCCTTTCCATGTCTGTAGGTTTTTTTTAATGTCCAAGTCTGTAAAGAAAGTCTCAACAAACTACACATCTTAGTTATCTTCATCCTGTTTAAATTCAGGAACACTTTCATCTTTCAGTTTGTTTTCAGGAATTAACTCTTCAACGTTCTTCTCCAAGGGAAGTAGGTTTAACACTGCCTCAGTTTGTGCAAGTAGTTCACTCTTTTGCCATGTAAAATTATTTTTAGCTGCTTTAGGAACTTAATTAAGATTATGTAAATGATCAAACAAAAAATCTTGATACTCCTTTCTGGTCAGCTCGTGAATTCCTTCAAATTCTTTTTGGTTTTTGTCTTCCTATTCGACACAAGCTTTGTCTAGTTCTTTTCAAGCAAGAGTGATACCTTCATCATTCTGAATTATTAATTTACATTCAAGTACATGTATCCTCCTTCACAGCTCAATGGTAACAGTATTGGTTGCAGCAGTGCCATTCTATTTCAAAGCACTTCTTTCCTTTCATCATTAGCTTTGAGGACCATTGTTATCTGCTTTGTCACCTCTTGCTCAGATTCTGCCTGCACGTTTAAGTCGGACAGTTTTAATTTGTTTCCAGCTCCAATTAACCCTTGGCTTTCAGTCTGATGCTCCAATGCCCTTTCCCAAAGATCCTTTCTCGAGTGTGTGTCTGTTTTCTGATGCAAGAGTCACTTCCAGAACCACTTACACTGTGCTTCCTTACTTTCCATTCATTTACTGCATTCTGCCAGTTCATGGATGTTACTTCTTAGCCGCGTTCATGTTGAACATTTGACCAAAACTTAAACTTGCCAGTAGCATTTCCTGCACATCCAACAATTCTCACATCTCTCCATTCATTCAACTACTCTGGAACATATGTCGCCCATGCACCCACTCTGGGCAATTGGCCTATGCATGTGATAGTTCTGTCAAGTGTGTCATGTTACCACTATCTAGCCTTTGATCCACTGCATTCTGTTCCTCAAGATCCTTCAGAATCTTCTATGTTTCAGTGAGATCACCTTGCATTATTCTAAACTCCAAAGAATATAGACCCAATTTACTCAGCCTCCCATCAAAGGATCTCTTATCCCAGGGATCAATCTAATGAACTTTCCCTGTACCATCTCCATGCAAGCATACCCTTCATTAAATATGGAAACCAGAATTGTGCACAGTATTCCAGTTGTGGTCTCACCAAAGCCCTGTTCAGCTGTAGTAAGATTCTCTATTCTTGTACCCCAATCCCTTTGCAATAAATGCCAATATGCCTTCAGAATTGCTTTTTTGAACACACAAGTCCCTTTGAGCATCAACATTTGCAAGTTTCACACCTTTTAGGAATATTCTGCTCTTCTATTCTTACCACCAAAGGGTGGAATTTTCCATGCCCGTTGGCGTTGGGCATCATGGCGGGCATAAACGGACAATATGGCAGGAAGGCCAAAAATCCGTTTCACAACATCACGAAACCAGCTTGCGATCATCTGCTCCACCTGACGGGAACGTCGTTTTAATACATCTTATGTATTTATAAGACCTGCTCACTGGAATCATCCCCCCATGTCAAATTTACTGCCCATGTTGGCGGGATAACACACTGGTGCAGAACACCTCATGACAAGTGCTATGTGCATAAAATCGGGACTTAATTTCAGGGCCTTGCTCACATTGTGGACATCCGAGGAGCGGAAGGTGCTGAAGCCCTACAGCTACCGGACCTTGGAGGAACATGTGCATCGCATGCCGGCTGGATTCTGATGGACATGGCTCCGCCGCAAAACAGCTCACGGAAAGTGGAAGGTCACTTTTGAGGGTCTGCTTGAGGACATCAGGGTCTTGGCCATGATCTGCTATCTGTGATCGTCGAGGGTTTGGAGAAGAAGGTCCAGGTTTGAGTGGGAGAGGAAGTTGTACTGGTGGGTGGGGGGAGGTGTTGGGGTTGGGAGGAACGATGGCGTCGGGGGTATGAGGTTGGGAGGGGGGAATGATGGTGTCACGGGTGTGAGATTGGGAGGGGGGATCAATGGTGTTGGGGGGGTAAGGTTGGGGGTAGGGAGTAATGGGGAGAATGCGGCAACTGGGGAGGTTGGTGTAAGGGGGAGGAAGATGTAAGGAAAGGAGCTCAGAGGGGGGAAGAATTTTAGAGGGGGGAAGGAGTCCAGGTGGTGGAAAGAGTCCGGAGGCAGGAAGGAGTTTGGGGGGGCAAGGAGTCCAGTGGGGTGGGGGGGAGGAAGGAGATTGGAGCAGCATGTTTCCTCTCCTTGGCAGCCATCAGTTCGCAGCAGCTTCCTATCCCTTGAAGAGTTTTTGCAGGGACAGCCTTTAAATATGGCGTCCGGTTTACTGAAGGCCTGATGTGATGGCAGGGTGGGCGAATGAGAACGTGGCATGTTTCCCAGGAATGCATGATTAATGAGGCGGGTTTGGGACAATGCAGTGTAAAAAGCTGCCATTGCGGTCAGCGGGTAAAACATCCTTTTTCCCGCCCACTACCACACTTCGTGCAAATCTGGGTCGCTCCCGCTCAAAGTGAATAACTTCGCACTTCCCCACATTATACTCAATACTGCACTTTATAGCAATAGTTCCAGCAGACACAAAAGTGAAAGTAAAGGCAGTAGCTCGAATAATGGCTTAAACTAGGGCTTCCCAAACTGTGGTTTGCAACCCCCCCAGTGGGGTCATGAGATGAAATTTTGGGGCCGTAAGTTCCAAGGCAGCAAGGGCTGCCATGCAGCTCAGACTTAGTTCTGACAGCGGTGAGGTCTCTTTAAATGCTTGCCTTTGTTTTGTTGATGAGCATGGTCCAACGGACTGCCCTCTGAGGCCTGATTGCTGCAAAAAAAAAAATCAATGAATAGATAAGCGTTTGCTTTTTTGGAGAAACCTTGCCTACTCATCAACTCCACCCACGCTTATGGCTTGTTTAATTTTAGGGAAATCCTGCTTTCCATCAACTCCCCCCATGCCCAACTCTTGTTCCACTCCACTGCCCCTGGTCAAGAACTAAAGATCCCACGCTAAACAACTGAAACTTCTCCGGTCAAGAAGAGAACTAAATCCCTTCCCCGACTCAACAACTCTCATTTCCCCAAAATTTTCACTCTGGGGTCATATGAAGTCTGAGGCTTTAAAATGGGCTGATGGGGCCAGACCAGGAAAAGGTTTGGGAAGCACTGAATAATGACCACAGAACAGTCATGTAACAGAGCTAGAAGTCCTCATGATTGGGAAATTTTTGCATCTGTCAATAAACTTGAGGATAAAATAATGAGGTAAGACAAAGGGAGTTAGATAATTGGAGAGAGTTTGGAGTTTATTCTGAGGTACCAGATAAGGGTCAACCAGCCTTGTCAAATAAGTGGGTTTGTGTTGAAAAAAGGCTTGTAGGTGGGGCTTCTAAGGGTAATTGAGATTGACAGTGAGCAGTTTTGAAGAAAATATGGGTGATACATGGAGTGGAGTGGATTCTCATCCCACTGCAGGAAAAGTAATCTTAAAAATCTTTTTGGCTCCTTTGGCCACGTATTCATGGACGTGTAGGTTGAATGACAAAAATCTCACATTTCTATTTTTCAAAGAGAAGTGTTTCTGAAACCACCTAAAAAGGAAACTGAAACATGCCTATGTCTTACGGACATACAAATTAGAAGCAGGTGTAGGCCATTTGGCCCCTCGTGCCTGCCCCGCCATTTGATAAATTCACGGATGATCTGATTGTAGCCTCAACTCTACTTTCCTGTCTACCCCCTTGAATGATGCTTCCAAGGTATGGTACTTTTTGGTGAGATCACTTTTGCTGAAAATAGTTTATGTCTAACTAAAAGCACATGCCACAATGTTTTGTTGGTACCATAAAGGAAAACGTTCATGATGCCATGTTGATTTCCTACTCATCTGATCCAAACCCACAAAGCTTTGCTGGTTCAAATTTCCCCATTATTTCAAGTTAAATCACATCTGTAAAACCGGGGCAGAAGTTAAAACTGGCAAAGGGCAATTTTGGACTAACTGTCGGAATTTCTTTGCATAAAATTGCTGATGATTGGGGAAAAGAACACACTCTCACCAGCAGTGCAAACTGCCTGCAAATGTGAGCAAGTAGGCCTTAGGACTCTATACACTCTGTGAATCTAATACCACTACTGTAACAATTTAAGGCAACAGTATGTGCTTGTGATGGCCTTATTAACCAGCTTGGAATTAAATACATGATTACAATCTGTTCCCATGCTAAATTTTCCATGCTGTTTTGCATCACACTTCTTGGTTCACTGCGTGCCTTTCAAAAGACTGGCACTGGCAGGTTTGCAAGCTGTCCACCAATAGCTAGGTTACCATATTTGTGACACTTGCATTCTGATTGCTATTGACAAAATCAACATTGTACATTTTAGTTATTATTTCTTTACCTTGCTGCTTGTTGTGGTTTCCCTCTATTCAGTTTGCCACAATATTCTCACAACAGCATTCTTGCTGCCAGCGGTACCCACCTGCAACTGAACGAAGTGCTGACCATGACCATTCCTTTGAGCCTGTGTTGTCAATTTATAAAGACCAGTCACAACTGCATAAATATAGCAACCTAGTTGTACATAGTGGAGCTTTGCAATGCACAAAGCCTTCTAATAGCTGTGTTGAATTTAAAGGAGGAAGAAGAATTCCCATGGAGGGAGGTGAAGCAGATGTTTTGGGACATAAGATGCCAGGTGCCTTGCACATACAGCTAAGGCACAACTAGGCAGTCTGAAAATTATCTGCCTTCACAGTCTATGAATCTGAAGTGAACAAGTCACTGAATTGAGCCACCTTCTGTATTTTGACCTTCAAGTGACATCCAGTACAAGCACAGCACTGCTTGTTATGGTGGAAGTGACCACCACGTTGAATGATTATGGTATTGGCTCATTCAAAGCGATGTGACATTTAATGGTCCAGTCATTTATCTGAGGCATCAAGCAGGCCAGTGCAGCCTTGTTTGCTAAGACTAATACATTTGTCACTTTCCCAACGGAGAAAGATGGAATAACTGTAAGAGGACCCAACATTTACTGTGCATCAGGGTTCCCCTAAGTAAAAGGTTCCAAAGGACAACCCTTGGTCTTTTGAGGCATAAAGGATTTCACTCAATCAACATTGAAGTGATCAACCACACATGTGTTTAACTGAATGAAAGGAGGTCCATTCCCTTTTGCAGCTGCCAAGTTGCAGGAGTAGCTTCAACTGCGTAGGGGGTTTAAGAAGTGAGAGGGGAAAAAGTGCATTGAAGGCTGCTTTATGGAAGTGGTTGCATACTCAGGGCTGAGCGTTAAATGCGTGCACAGCCCAGCTATCCCTTCGCTTTTAGCATTTACTTTCTTAGTATAATCCCTCAGTTGGGAGAACCTCTTTCTTATTTATTCCCATGAGTCATGTACAGAGAAAAGAACAATGATACAAATGACTACTGTCTTCCAAACTTGTACATCGACCCTATTCTGCTCCATAAATTGTCACTATCGTCAGAGGCACCACTTGCAATAAAACTTTCAGGCTCTCCTTACTAATCTGCAGCCAAGCTGACCAGTAAGTCAGCCTCTAAGCAAAATGCGTGGGTACAGCAGCTCTCTACATTCACAATTCCGCCCACCAACCCCATTGGAGAATCAAAGCTCCCTTTTGCATAGGAGCATTGTGCTAGGAGCCTATTTAAATTATGTTAATTAGATAGCCCTACAGGAATTGGGCAGCACAGTCCACACTTTATGAATGTGAAGGCAACTTTTACACCTGACTTTGGAATTAGTTCTAATTAACTTGAGGCAGGTGGGCATGAATGCCAGTCACGTGTATCACTAGTGTTCACCTGCTTCATGCAGTCAGGAATTCTCCTGTTTGACTGCCTGTCAAGTTGGGAGCAGACAGGTAGCTCCAATCCCAATGTTCCCCTTTAATCCCTAAGATTGGAATCCAAACTAGAGAAAAAAAATTAAAGACTGGTACATAATTTCTTCCGAAGCTGTGGCCACTTCTCTAACCTGGAGGCCTTGATGATGGGTCCCATGCCCTGCCATGTGAAGGCCAATACACCTCATCTCACTGATGTACTATCCTATAATAAAGAGTCCAATGCCAACTGAGCCCAGTTAATGGGGGGAACCTTAATTTGTAAGTGGTGAGCAGAAATTTCACCCTTTACAAGCCAACTTTGAAACTCAAGGCAACAGCAGAGACCCAGTCAGTACACCTGGATCTTTTGTCATCTCCTGGAGAAGGTGATCCAACAGTCTGCTGCCAACATTGAAGTGGAAGACTACTAATCTGCGAGGACTCTCGTCCAACTGTTAAAAGTGGAAACATCAGTTTTTTTGTAAGAATTCTTTCCATGCTGCAGTGTGTTCTTCCAGCCCATGGCCACAGTATTTGGAACGAGAGTGTTTTGTTACCTGTCCTTCCTGATATAATGTGTAAACTGCATCGTGAGCATGCTTGATCAAAGATTAAGCATGTGTGAGTGATGCATTAATTTTCAATGCTCCTAAAGAAAATTTTGCGGAGGGAAATGGTGTCACATAGCAGACATTGCTGAGCAATAGTTGAGAAATAGTTCTTTCCAGTGATAAAGCCTTTTTTTCTGCTTACATATATGCAATTACAGGAAAGGTCAGTATAACAAGCAGAAAAATTATCTTATTTTTGGAGAAATGAAAGTACTGAAATACTGCCTGTAAAAATTAGACTCATTGCTCTTGCATTGAATTTCAGAATGCTACTCTTTCATACAGCCAGAAAATAATAGAGGGGCAAATTGGATTGTCCCGAAAACAGACCAGAAATTGTGATGGACATTTAACCTGCATCTATTGCTTCCAATGCAGGCAGCATGCAGGCATGCCTCAGCAGGGGGCAGAAAATCATGGCAGGCTGGCATAATGTAAAGCCAGCCTGCACCCTTTAAAGGGCAGGTGCGTTCTGGCTGCAGCAGGTAATGGAAGTGGCCACGAAAGAGAGCCTGAGCAGGAAGAAAATTGAAAAATGGCATAACAGGGGAAGGAGCATCCTCCAAGCTTCTCTGACACACCAATGGCAGTCTTGGTGCAGGAGGTCCTTTGAGCACAGGGGGCCCTCCAGACACTGCAAAGGCAGTGGGAACAGACAGCTATCAGGGTCAATGCAGCAGTTTAGCCCAAAGACCTCGATGCAGTTCTTCAAGAAGTCTTCACACCAATGATTAAGATAAATGACTTCATCTTCATGTGCCATATTCTTACGCATAAACCACTAGTCTCACACACTGCTAATTCAGCACCACCCCTTCATTTACCTACCAATACTCTATCAATCACCCTCACATACTTAGCACTGCTGCAAGCTTCACAAGCGTTTACACACTACCAACGATCCGTCCATGATATGCACATCAGCCAAACAGATTGTGCTACGCTCACTGACACACATTGTCTCTTATAGGACAATGTGGTGCATAACAGCAGGCAGTGGCACCTAATTGGCAGTGAACATACATGGCTTCAAGTTGTCACCTCTGTGGAGGAGACGGTTCTCACCATCATTGGAGCAGCCATGACTGAAGTTGTGGCCAGAGGCTGGGCTGAAAGCATCGAAGTATGTTCATTCTCTCATCGCTCATCCCACAATCCCTTCTGATTTATATGTTGCAGATGGTGCAGCATGCACCTCTCACTTTCTCCCTCACCACAACCCTGCCTCTGTGACTCTCTCCCTTGTTGGCCAAGAACTGCAACCTGGCCGATCAGAAGTGGAAAAGGGAGAAGGGACTGATAATGAAGGAACACCATCACCTGATCTCACTCCAACCACCACCTCAGCTACTGACACTACGCCAACTTTAGAGGGTGGCACAGAGGCAGGACCTGTGTGTGGTGAGACAATAGGCATGAGTGGACTGCAGCCAGGGCAGAGGAAAAGGGTATCGTAGGTGCCAGTTCACCAAATGGCAAGGTTACACATGAGTTCTGCCGCAGAGGACTTGGGCGAGGACTTTGATGGGGTAGCCCTTACAGCATTCTAAAGCATGGGCATGTAAACAGGAATTCTAGGTGCATTGGCAGACCTGCAAGGAAGCCTAGCTTCGCTGAGCATGGAGGAGTCCAGCACTGCTTGACACAGGCTTTTGTGCAGAGCTTGCAGCCCATTCATTGCAGTGTTTAACTGGTGGACAACTCCACTTGCTCACTTGTGGACCCAGCCATGATGTAATATCTGATACCTGATGTCTCAGCCTCCATTGCAGCATAAGCAGAAGTTACCTAATGAGCTGCAGTGGAAACTCAGTCAGCAGTCATACAAGCTCAGCTTGTTGCCATGCAGGCCCAGACTGCTGCTATCATAGCTGTGGATACTTGTGCTCAAAGGGTCTTGCAGGGTCTCAGAGCAGTCCAGCAGTCTATCCTCTGAAAGATTGCTAGGATTGCTGAGGCAAAGCCCCAGGGCAGCAGCGGTGGTTCCATGGAGCAGGAAATTGTGGTCCTCTCAGGGTGGCAGCATTCATTGCCCACCACTATTACTTCACCAGTGCCCTTGCTGTAGCCTGTCAGCCAGCCCAGCCCAGACTGCTGTCACCCATGCCAAGGTGGTGCAGTCCGAAGCCAGGCCTTCTAGGCCTGGAGCTGCTCAAGGTTGATCTATAAAAGCCATTTTCAGTCTTCATCCATGAAAGTCAGCGGACATCTGCCAGCCATACTGCAGCCACTATTTGGGAGCAATAGGCCAGACAAAGGCCCACAGAAGATAGGCACTAAAAGGATGTACAATGGGGATTAGTTAACTTTTGGATTGAACGTTGAATGGTTTTATTGACGGTCAGTAACAGAGGAAGGTAAGGTGTGAGACTATTGGTGGATTGGACGTTGTGTTCGCTGGTGCTGCACTCAGATGTATCGATACCGGTCACCTTGGCTAGAAAGTGGAGGGGGGGGTGGGTGTTGAATGCTTCCTACTCCTCAGCTGCTTGCCATGTATCTGGTAGTGAGGGCCATGTCCTCAGGTTGGCAAGGTTTGTTTTTAATCATTCATGGGATGTGGGCTTCACTGGCTAGGCCAGCATTTATTGTCAAGGCCTAATTGCCCTTGAGAGGGTGGTGGTGAGCTGCCTTCTTGAATCACTGAACTCCATGTGGTGTGGGTACACACAGTGCTGTTGGGGAGGGAGTTCCAGGATTTTGACCTAGTGACAGTGAAGGAATGGCAATATATTTCCAAGTCAGGATGGTGTGTGGCTTGAAGGGGAACTTCCAGGTGGTGGTGTTCCCATGTGTCTGCTGCCCTTGTCCTTCTAGATGGTAGCCGTCATAGGTTTGGAAGATGCTGTCTAAAGAGCCTTGGTGAATTCCTGCAGCGCATCTTGTAGATGGCACACACTGCTGCTACTGTTCGTCGGTGGTGGAGGGAGTGAATGTTTGTGGATGTGGTGCCAGTCAAATGGGCTGCTTTGTCCTGGATGGTGCCCAGCTTTTTTGCTATTGTTCGAGCTGCACTCATCCAGGCAAGTGGGGAGTATTCCATCACACTGACTTGTGCCTTGTAGATGATGGACAAACTTTGGGGAGTCAGGAGGTGAGTTCCTCACCACAAAATTCCTAGCCTCTGACCTTATCTCATAGCCACAGCATTTATATGGCTAGTCCAGTTCAGTTTCTGGTCAATGGTAACCCCCCAGGATGTTTATAGTGGGGGATTCAGCAATGGTAATGCCATCAAGGGGTAATGGAGATGGTCATTGCCTGGCACTTGTCTGGCACGAATATTATTTGCCACTTGTCAGCCCAAGCCTGGATATTGTCCAGGTCTTGCTGCATTTGGGCCTGGATCGCTTCAGTATCTGAGGAGTTGCGATTTGTGCTGAACATTGTGCAATCACCAGCGAACATCCCCACTTCTGACCTTATGATGGAAGGAAGGTAATTCATAAAGCAACTGAAGATGGTTGGGCCTAGGACACTACAGAATGCAGCAGTGCACAACAAACCATGGCACACATACACCCTGAAGAGTACTATGGGACTCCTCCAAAATGGTGTAGGGAGCATAAGTGAAGCTTATACACCCCTTTCTTCTCAATGTCTGCTTGATGACAATTCATGTGGCAACATGGCTCCTGTTACATGAGTGTTGCGCATGGGTGTGTGAGTTGTGCAATGAGCCAGACAGTCAGAGGATAGTTTGTCACCAGTAGCCACCTTCTGATTTGTCATAGTGGCTCAAGTGCTGATGGTGCACCAGACTGCACAGAATAAAAGCATCATGATTCCTGCTAGGACTTGGGGCATTGATCTGCATGATGTGCTAAGTATGGTCACAGGCCATGCGGTTACAGTACCTCTGATGAGTTCACATGTGGTGCCCACAAAGATATGTGGTTGTGGTCAGTAGCCTCCTGCACTATCTTTACCAGCTATCTTGTTGAAGCTCTTCTTGCTCCTCTCTGGAAGGAGATAATTAAATGTATCCCCCCCTTCTCTTTGCATATAAAGCATCAGTGACTTCCCTTATACAAGACTGGATGGCAAACTGAGAGATTTTAGAGACATCACCTGCTTCAGTCTGTAAGCATCCCATAGGAAGAAGTTTATGGCTATGGTCACCTTTACAGCGACTGGCAGTGCAGTACCTTCCCTGCTGTGGGACTACAGGTCTTCCTCCAAGAGGTGGTTGACTTCAGAATACATCTCCTTAGTGAAAGCAAGATGTTGCACACATGGTTCTTCACTGAGGCTGACATAAGAGAATTTTTCCCTGAAGATCCTGCATAGCTATGGCCTCCACTGACAGTCATTCTCCCCCTCCTCCCTATTTCTCTTCAAGCAACTTGTCCTCCTTTCAATGCCTCTGCTCATTCCCCCTGTCATGCTGCAGACAGAGGGAGATAGAAAGTATTGCACCCATGTCTAGGAGCAAGTGGTCTCAACAGAACTCTAAAGTTAGATCCAAGGCCTCCCCATGCAATGCCATTCTCTGTTGCCTTTAACTTTAAATAGCAGTGCAAACCTCCGAGCACTTCTATTAACTCAGCTTCGGGCAGTAGAAAAATGTTAGCAACTAGCTTGAAGGTGGTGGATGATTGTTTTAAATAGCACTGGTGGGGAGACCATCCTGCTACTGAACACATACTCAGCTGTGTGAGACTATGAGAGAAGCATTGAGGTTGAAAATGGCACTGCCATAGTCAAATCAGCATTACACACTGACTGATGTCATGATCGGCTATCTCTGCATAGTTCCATTGCATACTCCCTGTACCCATGTCAACGATCTACAAAAATGCAGTCTAGCATTGCCTGCATCAGAAGTTTATATGGTGCAGATGCCATTTTGGGCCTGATTTTGTACCCATTAAGCAATCAATTTTTGTGGCAAAGATATTCAGAAATGTTACAAAACAGTGAATCCTTTGAGAGAATTCTGATATCACTTTAAGCTCCCCAGTAAAATTACTGCCTTGTAAATCAGTCTCGGGTATCACTTCTTTTCTATCATATCAGGCAGCATTTATTTTAACTGGAACTCAAAGAACTTACCTAACTGGGAGGTACTGCTGATTAGTAATGAGCTGAACACTCTGAAGGGTCTGGTGTGTGTATGTGTGTGAGCAGAGAGCTTGGTAGCCTGTGTTTGCTGATGGAAATCTGATCTAATATTTATTGCAAAGTGTAGGGAGAATAGCTATTGGAAAACATTTACTTGTAACAAGAGGTCAATAACAGCATTGAACACACTTCCAGAATCCCTCTTGTCAGCATCTCTTTTAAACAATTAAGAATAATTTTTGATGTTATTCTTCCATGTTTTCCATTGTTAGTGTTGTAAATATGTTTCTTTTTAAAAAAAGGTAATTGCTGGTGACGTCATATGGGGAACTGTCTTGAAACAATTAATGAGCCTGACAGAGTCGAGGATTTAAATTAGCATCTGTGATTCTAATGACAAGCTCGCTAATGCAACCCCAGGTTAATAGCTATCTGTACTGAGGTTAATGTAGCTCTCTCACAATTCTGGGTACAGAATCTCCTCCAATATTTGATGAAAACACAGACCAACACAAATAAATGAAAAGAATATAAGCATGAATCTAAATATATGTAACTAGGGGATTTGTAAAAGGCACTGGAGGTGAGATTTGCTGTTCGTGATAAAGTTTATTTGCCAGTGAACAATCTTTGTATGGTAGCTTCAAACAGACTCCTTGGAGGACACAGTTGCTTATGAGGTAGGTCCAAGTGTATAATAACTTCTGTCCTTGGCTTTGAAGAATAACGGCATCGTGGCCAGGATTTCCCGTGCCCACTGGCATCGGGTGTGTTCGGTGGCATTAGCGGACAATATGGCAAAAAGGCCAAAGATCAGTTTCACTACGTCGTGAAACCCGGTTGCGATTGTCCATTTAGCCTGTCGATGGCAAGCCTTGTTACCCACCATCGGACGTCGGGGAACCTCATTGTAATACATCAGCATATCATTATAAGGCCAGCCCGCTGGATTCATCCCCCTTCCGCTGGATCGTCCGCCCACAACAGCGGGAAAACACGCCAATGCAGAAACATGACTTGACAAGTGTGATGTACAGAAGTCAGCACTTACCGCCAGGGCCTTGCTCACATCATGGACATCCGAGGAGCAGAAGATGTTGGAGACCGACAGCAAAGGGATCCTGGAGGAACGTCCATGGCATGCTGGGTGGATTCTCATGGACATGGTTCTGCTGCGAAGCAGCTCACGGAAGTTAAAAAGTCACCATTGATGCTCACAATGGATGATGGTCGAGGGGGTGGGAGAAGAGGTCCAGGATGTACTGGGAGAAGAAGAGGTGTCGGGGGGTTGAGGTTGGACGGGGGGAATGAATGTGTCAGGTGGGTGAGTTTGTGCGGGGGAACATAGGTGTCAGGGGGGTTGAGGTTGGGACGGGGGAGGGAGTATGGGGGAGGAGGGGGTAATGGGGGAGAAGATGGCAACTGGGGAGGTTGGTGTAAGGGCCATGGAAGGTGTAAGGGAAGAAGTTCGGAAGGGGGAAGGAGTGCAGAGAGGGGAAGAAGTCCGGGGGAGAAAGGAGTGCAGAGAGGGGAGGTAGTCTGAGGGGAGGAAGAAGTATGGAGAATGGAGGGAGTAATGGTGGAGGAAGAAGTGAGGGTGTCTGGGGGAGACAGGAAGGGGGAAGGAGTAAGGATGGAGGAAGAATTGAGGCTGGAGGAAGAAGTCAGGAAGGGGGAAGGACTAAGGGTGGCAGAAGAAGTAAGGGTGTCTGAGGGAGTCAGGAAGGGGGAGGGACTAAGTGGTAGGGTGGAGTCGAGGGGGGTGGAAGAACTAGGTGGGGTGGGGAGGGGTTCCAGTGGGGCAAAGGGTTCCAGGGGGAAGGGGTCCAGAGGAGGGGGAGGGTTTCCGGGAAGTTGGTGGGGGGGAGGTGTCTGGAAGGGGGGATGGCCAGGTGAACGTGCAAGGGAGGGGTCTGATGGGTCATTGAACCTGGGGCTGCAGTCTCTTTGCCTTTTGGGGCCATGTCTTCCTTGCAGCAGTCGTGGGCTGGAAGCACTGAGAGGTGTGCGCGCGGCTGGCCTTTAAATATGGCGCCCGGTGTGATGAAGCTCAAGGTGATGGCATGGTGGGCGAATGAGAGCCCAACGGCCATGCAAACAGTGTGTCTCCCAGGAAAGCACAATTAATGCGGCAGGTTTGGGACGATGCGGCGCGAAAACCCACCATTGCGGCCAGCAGGTAAAATATTGTTTTACTTGCCTGCTACTGCACTTAGTGCAAATCTGGGACGCTTCCGCCTCGTGACAGCTCCAGTGCTAAAACATTTTTTTTAAATTGGCCCTTTTAACAGTTTGATGATGAATACTACACTTGAGGAACGGAGCATTGGAAAATAGGAGGTATCTTTCAAGTTTTTAATTTATTCAAATTATACAGCCTTGGTTCAAACGTTGGCATAAGAACTGAACTCCAGAGATGAGGTGGGAGTGACTGCCCTTGACATCAAAGCAGCATTTGACTGAGTGTGGTATCAAGGAGCCCCAGCAAAACTAAAGTCAATGGGAATTAGGGGAAAAAAGCTCTACTGGTTGGAGTCATACTTAGCAGAAAGGAAGATGGTCGTGGTTGTTGGAGGTTAATCATCTCAGCTCCAGGACATCACTGCAGGAGTTCCTCAGGGTAGTATCCTTGGCCCAACCATCTTCAGCTGCTTCATCAATGACCTTCCTTCCATCATAAGGTCAGTAGTGGCTATGTTCGCTGATGTTTGCACAATGTTCAGCACCATTCATGACACCTCAGATACTGAAGCAGTCCATGTCCAAATGCAGCAAGACCTGGACAATATCCAGGTCTGGGCTGACAAGTGGCAAGTAACATACATGAGTGCCAGGCAATGACAATTTCCAACAAGAGAGAATCTAACCATCGCCCCTTGACATTCAATGGCATTACCGTCACTGAATCCCCCACTATCAACATCCTGGGGGTTACCATTGACCAGAAACTGAACTGGACTAGCCATATAAATACTGTGGCTACAAGATCAGGTCAGAGGCTAGGAATCCTGCAACGTGTAACTCACCTCCTGACTCCCCATAGTCTGCCCACCATCTAGAAGGCTCACGTCAGGAGTGTGATGGAATAGTCCCTACTTGCCTGGATGAGTGCAGCTCCAACAACACTCAAGAAGTTTGACACCGTCCAGGGCAAAGCAGCCCGCTTGATTGGCACCCCATCCATAAACATTCACTCCCTCCACCACTGACGCACAGTAGCAGCACTGTTTAGCATCTACAAGATGCACTGCAGGAATTAACCAAGGCTCCTTCGACAGCACCTTCCAAAACCACAATCACTACTATCTAGAAGGACAAGGGCAGCAGATAGATGGGAACACCACCAACTAGAAGTTTCCCTCCAAGCCATACACCATCCTGACTTGGAAATATATCGCCATTCCTTCACTGTCGCTGAGTCAAAATCCTGGAACTCCCTCCCTAACAGCACTGTGGACATACCTACACCACATGGACTGCAGCGGTTCAAGAAGGCAGCTCACCACCACCTTCTCAAGGGCAATTAGGGATGCACAATAAATGCTGGCCTCGCCAGCAATGCCCACATCCCATAAATGAATTTTTTTTTAAATTAAAAATAGGAGGTATCTTTCAATAGTGGGAGGGTGGAAAACTTGATACATAGCTGCTCATTGCTTCAATTTCATTTTGAATAAAGTCAGGCTAACAGTGCTGTTCAACCTGCCTGCTGCACAACAGAGGTTTGAGGCCTAGAGATAAAAGCAAAAAACTGCAGATGCTGGAAATCCAAAACAAAAACAAAAATACCTGGAAAAACTCAGCAGGTCTGACAGCATCTGCGGAGAGGAATACAGTTAACGTTTCGAGTCCAAATGACTCTTCATCAGTTCTGATGTTCATCAGTTCATCAGATGAAGAGTCATTCGGACTCGAAACATTAACTGTATTCCTCTCCGCAGATGCTGTCAGACCTGCAGAGTTTTTCCAGGTATTTTTGTTTTTGTTTTGTACGAGGCCTAGAGATCTTGTTATTCTGGTTTGAAAATAGTGCAAAGGACTTGTAACTGATGACGCCTGCAATGGGAAAAGAAAAGTACACATTGGAGGGAATGAACTTATTAGTGGATCCTTAAAATTTGCAGGATGATGTTGAAAAGGCTGGGAGTGGTTCTTGCAGAGCTGGCAGAGTGGGTCGAACGGCCTCCTTCTGTGCCACAAACATTTTATGACTCTGGCACACTAAGATAGCCAATTTAAGACCTTCAACCACTTACTGTTTGCTGTAGCCAACATGAAGTTACGCATTGATCTCGAACATGGTAAAAGAATGGTTAGAACATGGGACAGTGGGAGAACAGAAATATGTTTCTTCAAGTGTTTCCTGATAGAAACACATTGGGTGGAATCATCCGTGCCCGCTGGCATCGGGCATGCTCGGCGGCGTGAGCGGACAATATGGCGAGAAGACCAAAAATTAGTTTCATGACTTTGTGAAATCAGTTTGCAATCTTCCGCTCAGCCCATTGATGGTGGCACGCATTTCCCACCATCGAACATCGGGAACCTCATTGTAACAAGTCTCCATATCATTATAAGGCCAACCTGCTGGTCTCATTCCTCCCACTCCCCCGCCCCCCACCACTGGATCGTTGCCCACGTTGGCATGATTGCACGCCAGTGTGGAACACATCTTGACAGGTGTGATGTGCAGAAGTCAGGACTTAACGCCAGGGCCTTGCTCACATTGCGGACATCCAAGGAGCAGAAGATGCTGGAGTCTGACAGCAACGGAACACTGGAGGAATGTCCATGGCATGCTGGGTGGATTCTCATGGACATGGCTCCACCGCGAAGCAGCTCACGGAAGGTCACCATTGAGGGTCTGCTCACAACAGGTGATAGTCAATGGAGTGGAGAGGAAGATCCAGCTGTGTTTGAGAGAAGAATATGTACCGTGGAGTGGGAAAGGAAGGTCTAGGATAAACTGGGAGTGGGAGAGGTATCGGGAGGGTGAGGTTGAGAAGGGGAATGAAGGTGTGAGGATGGGGTGAGGTTGTAGGTCGTGGGGAAATGAAGGTGTCAGGATGGGGTGAGGTTGTAGGTGGGGGGGAAATGAAGGTTTCAGGATGAGGTGAGGTTTTAGGTGAGGGGGAAATTAATGTGTCAGGATGGGGTGAGGTTTGGAGGGGAGGAATAAAGGTGTCAGGATGGGCTAAGTTGGGAGGAGGGAATGAAGGTGTCGGGGGGGAGGTTGGGAGGGGAGAGGGAGTATGGGGGAGGAGGGGGTAACGGGAGAAAACGGCAACTGGGGAGGTAGGTGTAAGGGTGGGTGGAAGGTGGAAGGAAAGGAGTTCGAAGGGAGAAAGGAGTGCGGAGAGTGGAGGGAGTAAGGCTGGAGGAAAAAGTAAAGGCGGAGGAAAGAGTCGGGAGGGGGGAAGGACCGAAAGGACTAAGGGTGCCGGAAGAAGCAAGGGTGTCTGAAGGAGTCAGGAAGTGGGAAGGGCTAAGCCGGGGTGGAGTTCTGAGGTGGTGGGGAGGACCAAGGTGGGTGGGGGGGGGGAGTCCATGGAAGGGAAGACGTTTCAAGTGGGTGGAAGGGGCTCCAAGGGGGGAAAGGGTCTGGAGTGGGGGATGTCCAGGTGAATGTGCAAGGGAGGCTCTGATGGGTCCATGACTGCTCCTGGGGAGTGAACTGAGGGTGGGTGTGTTACAAGGGAATGGTGAGAATGACCGAGGGCAGAGTGAGGCGGGTAGTGTGGGAGGGTGAGGGTTTGACGATAGCAGTAGAAAGGACGGCGAGGGTGGTTGGTGGGGATTTGGAGGCAGACACAGACCCCGGGGATAGGAAGGAGGAGTTCGGGGAGGTGGATGTGGATGGGGGTGGGATTTTCAGGAAGGAAGGGAACGTGCACATTCACCTGGACATCCCCGAAAGAAAAGGGTTGTGGCTGGTAGGTCACAGGGGGGAGGTAATGCCAGGGGGGTCAACAGTGATGGAGGAATTGAAATAGGCGACTGGGGGAGGGCAAAAGACAGAGAGCTTACGAAAGAGTGACTGAAGATTATGCTATCTAAATTGAAAATGAAACGACAGTTTTGGTAAGCGAGATCAGGATGCCGCACGGGAATATGATCAGTGGGTGGGCCAAGATGTAGGTCAGCTCAGATGGACAACTGAAAGCGAACCCCAGCAGGCAACATTAAACATGCTCAGGACAGTGAGATGCATGTGATGGGGGAAGGTTCCGCATGCGTGGGAGAGTGCTTGCACGAGGCTCTGAAAGGCCCTGCCACACACACACTTCTCCCTCCAGAATTGCCCATTGGTCATCTGCTCCCTCTGCAGTTACAGAGGATGAGGGTGAAGGGCGCATAGGCAAAGGGGACTCAGAGGGAGAGGACAACCTCTGAGATTCCTGAATGGATGACCCATGTGTATACAGCTGCCGTTCCTCCTCCCATCGGGTGCCTGGGGGCCTCAGCCTGACTCCTTGAGTGGAAGGAGCACCTGGAGGGATGTCAAGGTGCCCCATTTTCCTCTTGCTTTGCCACTGCAGGAACCCATCTATGGCACCCGCAATGGAGCACAGGTCTGCACAATTCTTTGTGTTATGCTGGACCAGGGTCTCCGTGGCATCCGCCATCCTCCCCATGCCCTCACCAGTCAGTGAGATGGCACATTCCTCAAAGTGAGTGAGCGGCCTAATGTGGGTCATTCTACCCCCGGGTCTAGGACCTCTCCCTGCCGTTGTGAGCCAGCTTCTCCTGCATGCAAACAGATGGAGAGAGTGTGAACAGCACGCATGGCACTGTGTGGAATGTTTGTGTGGTGAGCGGAGACATGGACGGGATAAGGACATGAGCTCGAGATGATATGAGCCTGATGGAGATGTGAGGGTGTGTATGAGAGTTAGTGATGCTGTCCCTTGAGGTGTGAGTTCCCTGTGGATGTGAGATGGGTTTGTGAGTGTGTGAGTTGAGAGTGATGGGAAGAGTGAGTTACCCTGGCAGAACAGATGAGACCATTCATCCTGTAATGGCCCTGGGTGGCTGTCCTCTTTTGCAGGGCATTGGCACCTCCCATGCTGGATTGGTGATGCAGCTGCCCATCCTGCAGCCAGAGCGGGGGTAGAGGACATCATGGCGGGCCTCCAAGGCATTCAAAAGGCGCTCGAGGGATATGTCACTGATGCGGGGGCTGCAGTCTTTTTGCATTTCGGGGCCATCCTGTCTTCCGTGCAGCAGTCGTGGGCTGGAAGCTCTGAGAGGTGTGCGCGCAGCTTCATTTTAAATGTAGCACCCAGTGTGATGAAGCAGCAAGGTAATGGCATGGTGGGCAAATAAAAGCCCGCTCACCATAGAAACGGTGTGTTTCCCAGGAATGCATAATTAATGCGGTGGGTTTAGGACCATACAGTGTGAAAATCTGCCATTGCGGAGAGGGGATAAAATGTTGTTTTATCTGCCCGTTACTGCACTTAGTGAAAATCTGGGACAGTTCCGCCCATTGGCAGAGAAACTGGGTTTTGCTAGACACTACAAGACTTCCTAATTCCAATATGGAGTAAAGGGGTTTGCACAGGTACATCTGACGACCACCAGCATCATGCAGAGCAGGCAGATTGACAGTGTGCAACTTTGATTTAATGCTTGTGCCGCCATTTTCGAACACAACGCTACCGCTTACGCCATGTCTTAACCTCACACAACTAAATGCAGCATTAAACAGCAGCAAGGGCTCCCCACCCAGCATTAATTTAAAGGTGTCATATAGTACTTAAAGGTCAGCTGCTGGTTCATTTTTTCTGGCTGCTGGTACTTCAGTTCTTCAGTTTCTGGCATTTCAGTTTGGAGCTTTCCTATGCTTTCCCTAAAGTTTGAATGGTCTACAGGTCTGTCTGGTGCTAAAATGCTTTCTGATTATTTAAAGGCTTGCACAGAAACAAGTTATTTCCAGAAGTGGGTGGCTGGGAATGCCATCCTCTTGGAATTAAGCAGCTGGGAGAATGAAGTGGGGTGAGATCCCTGCGACACTCAGCAAGTAATTAAGAAGCCAAATGAAACATTGGCTTTAATTGCAAGGTGGATGGAGTATAAAAATAGGGAAGCCTGGCTACGACTGTACAGAACATGGTAGGACCATACCTCGAGTATTGTGTGTAGTTTTGGTCACTTTACTTAAGGAGGGACATACTTGCATTAGAGACAGTTCAGAGAAGATTCACTAGGCCAAATCCTGGGATGAAGGAGTTGTCTTACGAGGAAAGGTTGAGCAGGTTGAGCCTATTGGACTTTAGAAGAATGAAAGATGATCTTATTGAAATATATAAGATTCTGAGGGGGTTTGACAGGGTAGATGCTGAGAATATGTTTCCACTCGTGGGGGAATCTTGAATTAGGGGACAGTTTCAAAAAAAGGGATCTCCCATTTAAAATGAAGACTAGGAGCAATTTCTTCTCTCAGAGGATTGTTATTGTTTGGAATTCTCTCGCCACAGTGAGCTGCAGAGGCTGGATCATTGAATATATTCAGGGCTGAGTTAGACAGATTTTTGATTGACAAGGGATTTGAGGGTTATAGGGACAGGCAGGAAGGTGGAGCTAAAGCCACATCAGATCCGCCATGATCTTATTGACTGGCGGAACAGGCTCCAGGAGCGGAATGGCCTACTCCAGTTCCTATTTCTTATGTTCTTATGGAAGGTAAGAGTGACTGCCCTTGACATCAAGGCAGCATTTGACCGAATGTGGCATCAAGGAGCCCTAGCAAAATTGAAGTCAATGGGAATCAGGGGAAAACTCGCTGCTGGTTACAGTCATACCTAGCACAAAGGAAGATGGTTGTGGTTGTTGGAGGCCTATCATCTTAGTCCCAGGACATCACTGCAGGACAAAGCAGCTCGCTTGATTGGCATCCCATCCACCAACTTAAACATTTACCCCCTCCACACTGACGCACAGTGACAGCAGTGTGTACCATCTGCAAGGTGCGCTGCAACAAGGCTCCTTCGGCAGCACCTTCCAAACCCATTACCTTTACCACTTAGAAGGACAAGAGCAGCAGATGCATGGGAACACCACCATCTAGAGGTTCCCCGTCAAGCCATACACCATCCTGACTTCGAAATATATCATTGTTCTTTCACTGTCATGGGATCAAAATCCTGAAACTCCCTTCCTAACAGCACTGAGGGTGTATCTGCACCAGATAGACTGTGGCTCAAGAAGGTAGCTCACCACCACCTTCTCAACAACAACAAATGTTGGCTTTGCTAGCGACATTCATATCCCAAGAAAGTATTAAAAAAATACTTAGAAGAGATTTGGGAAATGACTGAAAGTTGGGATGAGAGAAGGAGGATTAGGTATGAAGATACCCACATCATCCATTGTTTCAGCCCCGCCAATGGCCAGGCCTCAGTGATGTCACATATAACCTGGAGTGTATCATCTCTGCATATCTCCAAGGCATAAAACAGAATACCTTTCATGATGTCCAACACTGTCTCCTTAGTTGGGCAGGGGAGTGGGTGGAGACAGTGGGAGAACTTGCAGGCCGACTTGTCCTCATGTTCTTCCTTGCTAAGTGCATTTCTTGCAGGAAAGAGGGAAGTGTATCAATAAATGCCCTGCAATATGTTTGGGTGATGCTGCTGTTGTAGTTGGATAGCTGACAGTGTGTGCAAGCTGTGAATTGTGGGTGTGAATATTGCAACAGTGGGCTAAATTTAATGATGTTGGATCAGGTGAGTGACCCCCGTCCATCCTTAAAATGTGGCATAATGAACTAAGATTGGAATCCTAATATTAAGATGCTGGTCAGCCACTTTACAGGAAGCAAGCGGGCACTGAAGTCAGGAGCTAAGTTTTTAACTCAATCAATTACAGCCTTGTTAAGGCAATTAAGAAGCCAATGCACCCAAAATATGCAGACATTTCAAATTTATGTTCTATGCACAGGCTGAACAGGCAAGTGTAAATCTTGCCAAGCCAGTAGGGGTGGCACATGGTGTTTTAAAAGCTTCAGAATGTTTCCTAAATGGGGAGAATTTGGAGGTAGCAGTTGACACTGCATCAATAGTTTGGGATGGTGGAGCTTTGCTATTTAAGCACCTTTCATAGATCTGCCATTACAAGGGTGGGTAATTAAAATGGAGAGACCCCTTGGCTGACTGTCAGCCACGGGTGAGCCTTGTAAGGCTGCTTTAAAGCTGATGATTTTGAGGTGAAGGCATCCATGGGAATTGTCCACACTGAAGGAGCTTCCTCCAGTGAGGTTGAAATCAGGAGAAGGAGAGAGAGAAGGGCAGCAGGCCAGGGCCAGCAGCAACCTGCAAATCAGGTGTATACAGGACCTGGTGCTGCTGCAGGTGCTGAAGACGGCCTAGACAACCATCCACAAGCAGAAAGACAGAGAAGACCTTACCCCAAGGGACAGAGGCTCACCTGCCGCTGTTCGAGTTCCAGTGTCTTCAAAGACGGTGTGACACCGCACAGGATGTGGCACATCACTGCACCAGGGTGGTGACTGATGAGCTCTTCAGGAAAGCAGGGAAGCTCTTCAATTTTGCTACAGAGAGGTTAGTCAGGCCAATATAACCAGCGGCTTTGGTGCCCTAGCGGGTCCAGGGGGTCATAGGCTGCACGCATATGATTATTAAGGCACCTGCGGGCCAGTCAGGTGCATTCATGAAACACATGGGGTTCCACTCCTTAAATGATCAGCTAGTGTGTGACCACCAGCAAAGGATTCTGCAGGTCTGTGCATGGTACCCTGGGAGTAGTCATGACTCTTACATCCTGAGACACTTTCAGGTGCCAAGACTCTTTACCCTGGCAATTGGATGGATGGATTCTGGGCAACAAGGGGTATCCACTGAAGAGGTGACCCATAAGCCCTTTGAGGAACTCACAAACAGAAATTCGCCCCGTTAATATATTCATATGAAATTCCTTTAACCACTTTAATGACCATTGAACTAGCAGGCAAATAAATTATGTACAGAAGTACTTGTGCGTATGCTAATATTTATGCACTGTATAAATTTGAGGCCAAAGTTTTTATATTTCATTGGGGATATTGTGGGGATATTGCAAATGCTATTGAAGTTGAGGGTCAAACCTTCATTGAGCAAGCTTACTAATCATTTGTCAAGAGCTATTATCCTAAGGAGTGCCTTGCTCAGGGCTGGTCTCATAAGTAGTACAGCATTATGTATTATCCAGAGATGAGTGCAAGTTTATGCTCGCAATTCCCCACACAGTAAGCTCCTGATTTTAAGTATGTCACTGTGGGTAGTTTCTAACTAGGTACCAGGCATTTCCCCTTAAGAAGAGACATTAATAATAAAACTGGAGGATCAGTACTTCTTATGCATAGATCTATTTGAACAGAGGTCTTTAATTTGTCATACAGCAGTTCAAGTAACACTGCCTCTTGGCAGCAATCCTCTGCCTTTTTCTCAAAAAGCAAGAAGACGACAACACTGAATTCTAGATCAGCCAGAGGCCAAGTGGAGCAGAGGGAGCAAGTTTGCTGATAGTTATATTTGAAGGGGAGAAGGGCCCTTGTTACAGTGTGGGTATTCATCAGGGTCCAACTTCTAAAGATAATGAGAAAACTTTGTTACTTGTATTGCTCTGAGTGGTGGTGCTAATTATAAAACAACACAGCCGTGCTTTCTCCAATGATGAACACACATG
Source organism: Cetorhinus maximus (assembly GCF_964194155.1). NCBI lineage: Eukaryota > Metazoa > Chordata > Chondrichthyes > Lamniformes > Cetorhinidae > Cetorhinus > Cetorhinus maximus. Next base: position 84,325,249 of record NC_135879.1, read on the forward strand.
TCAAATCAATTTTTGTTGATCAGTGATTAATACAGCTATGGTCTAGTGGGCATCCAACTGTAGATTATAAAGTGCTTTTTAAAAATTTATTCTTGGGATACGGGCACCACTATTAATTAAGGCCAATATTTATTGCCCATCGCTAGTATCTTCGAGAAGTCAGTCGTAAACCACTTTCTTGATCCACTGCAGTGCATAAGAAGATGCTCCCACAGTGCTATTAGGTGGAGGGCTGCCAGAATCTGACCCAGTGGTTGTGAATGGAATGCAATATATGTCCAAGTTAGGGATGGTGTGTCACTTGGAGGTGCAGACATTCCCTTGCATCTGCTACCCTAGCCCTTTTAGGTGATGGAGGTCATGGGTTTGGGAGAATTTGTAACAGGTCTTGTACATGTGCATCTCAATATCAGAGAAGGAGAATGAGCAGTGATGTAGTGGCACTACCCATTCTTGCTAAGCTTTATACATTCATCATGTTATTCATTAATAAAATGGTGCTAACTTTCTGCTCGGGCCTTTTCTTGCAGTGCTGCTGCTCCTGATATTGAAGTCCAAAGGAAAAACATCACAACCTGCATGAATGCTGCATTCACTTAGTTGTTTTGGCAAAAGGCAGCTCACTGCAACATATTTCTCTACAGCACAGAAATAAAAACACACGGCAAACAAGCTTGTGATTTATCAAACCAATCCCTTCAGCAGTCTCACAACATATTATGTATGCAGAGCCTCTGCATTTTTCGAAGATAAATTAGTGGCTTATGCAGAGTGCGCCACAGAAAGAGTAATCAAATAGCAAAATTAAACGTCAGAAACGTCGAAATAATTGTGCACAGCAAAGTGAGATCTCTGTAATTATAAAGAACGTGGCTGATGTAGCACATGTGTTTGCATAGACCATTAAAATGCTCAGGATACAGTTCCAGCTGGACATTTTACTGCAATGATATCTAATATTTTTCCCTTAATAAGCACTGAGACACTTGCAGAATTGTGAGTAATTTGGAGTTTTTTTTTCATTAGCTGTGACCAACCCTTGCCAGATGACAAAGGCTCTTGTTTGTGCTCATTTCCCTGAATTTTGCTGGAATGCTCTGTTTGTTTAATAAAAACACAAACAGATGCCATATCCCGTCATCAGTTTGGCAACGCTGATAGATTTAATGGGACCGGTATGGATTGTATGCAAATCTTTGTAGTGATAACTCTCAATTCTGACAATTGGTAGGCACAAATTACTGTTCTTACATTAGTTATGAGTTAGGAGAATATTACATTGAACCTGTTGACATCAACCTAGCCAATAAAATGGGAACAGAATAGAATTCCATTATGTTTAATGCAGCTGACTGGTTTGGTTTCATGAAAATTCGACAGAATGAAGCCACAATTTTAATTGGGGGCTTAAGTGCAGCATGCAAAGTGAGCAACAGGTTCAAACAGTAACGCCATTTTATTCCTGAGTTTCATTTAAATTTTGGAACTCTGATTCCTACCCAGCCCTGTTGGGAATGATGTGGTAACAGGCAGACAGGTACCCAATTTTAGGTGGCTGGGCGCCACTGTTGGGCATCCAAAGAAACGGTCCCCAGCACTAAAGTAAGTCAATTAAGGCAAGGGGTTGGGTCAGTTCCTTGGGAATCATGGTAGTGGAAGGAAGAGTGAGGAAGACTTCCACCCAACAAGAAAACTTTTTTAAAAACTGTAAAATGCTTGTATTGGTGAGCCCCTTAGCGATGGACCCATCTAACATCAGCTTTCGCTGGTGCAATTGGCAATGTAAGGCCCAAATCTTCCAGTCTCCAGATCATCGGGGACTGAATGTATGACGGAAGATGTGCATCAGGACCCTGTGGAAGTCCTGACATGCATTCCTACATGGGAATTGCCCAAGAAGTTTAAACTTCTGATGAGCAATTTTCCTGTTCCCCAGGACCTTCCATGAACGCCTTTCCGTGGTACTTACCTGAATAGTTATCCAGGAAATGTTAGACAGGTTAAAACCTAGCCTAACACCTGGGCAACTCCACAACTGACCCCCTGATCCTGAATAGCACCCCATGACCACCCAACAAACCCCTGTCCACCTGACAGTAAATGCTGGTCTTGTAAGTGATACTCACATTCCATGAATGAACGAATCTTTGGAACTCTCCACCCCAGAGGGCTTCAATCATTGAGTATTTTTAAAGCAGAGATTGACACATTTCTAAATACCAGTGACATAAAGGAATATGGGGATAATGTGGAAAGCAGGCATTGAAGTAGATGATCAGCCGTGGTCATATTGAATGGCAGAGCAGGCTCAATGGGCTGAATGACCTACTCCTGCTCCTATGTTCCTAATAACTAAAAAAGACCTGGAGCTCTGCAGGAGATCAGCAGAGAAGTTACCTCATAGGAGGCCATACCCAGAACACAGGCAGAAGATAAACCCATTCAACATTTTGGAACACCATGGCGTGAGGAGTTTCAAAGTCTCATCCCAGTTGTTGGCAGACATTTACAGCCTGCTGGAACAAGACCTGCTGTCAACTGGACCTGGCCACGTTTTACCAACAGCTGTTAAAGTCGTCATCGTCCTTAACTTGTTTGCCTCTGGATCCTCCCAGGCCTGTGCCAGAGACATTGGCAGGATCCCACAGTCAGTGGCCCACAAATTCATAAGACAGGTTTGTTTGCCAGGGCAGGCAATTATTTGAACTAAGTCTGTGATGGCACCAGGCAGAATGAATGAGCGTGCAGGGTTTGCAACTCTGGCTGGCTTCCAATCTTGTACAGCTGGTGTGTAACCACAAAAAGATCTTTATGCAGTTGTGCGCAAAATTCCTGGGAAGTTTCCATGATGCTTTCATCCAAGTCTTTCTTCCCTGTTTTCTTCATACAACATTGACTAGGAACAAAACAAAGAGCAAAGGGCCCCCCTGGATGATTCTGATGAGGAAGAGGATGAGGAGAAAGAGTGGGAGAATGGGGGAGAGCAGGCAGAAGGTGATATTGCCAGTGCATCACTGGTGGTGTACTTTGCTGACGGGGGTGCCTTCATTATTGCAAGATTTGCTTAGGTGCACACAACCACATGAAAAAGCCATATTTGCGCATGGAATGCCAACATCATATATTCTCTGCTGCTGCTACAGAAGTATCTTGTTGGTCGACAGCCCCTGAAGTACAGCACCTGTGACTGACTGAGCAGCGTATGGAATGTTCTGTGCCTTCCAACAGGAACTCTCCACTGCTGTCCCAGTCTCTGCCATTTGCTTTTGCGCATTTGTGAAGTGGCAGTCACCATGTGAAACACCAACTATCTCTCTAACTACTGCCAATGAAGTGTGAGAATCTGAGCTGGTGCCTTGTCTGCATAAGTCCTGTGAGGATTCGTGCTCAGGGGGAGTGAGTTCCTCTGAGGAGTGAGCAGTCATCATAATGAGTGACGTGGATCTCATCCTGTTGGATATGTGAAGGCCCTGTGGAAGATAAAAGACATGAATGAGTACTGTGAAAGTAAGAACGCTTGAAGCTATCATTATGCACATAATCATATTTCAGTGGCTATCTACATCAAATCAACATGAGTGAATGTTGAATGCCATGTAACTGTCTGCTATTTAATTATGTTACCAGGTAGCTAGCTCCCATCTCCAATCTCCAGTTATGCTGAGACTCCACTGATCTCCAGCCTCACCTCCTCTGCAGTTGTCAATTGAAAGATGACTGGAGGATTACCTCCTGATCTGTCTCTTCCTGGTATTCTCTGCTCTCTTCTCCTGCAAGGAGGGAAAGAAAAGACCCATGAGTTCTGATCTCCATAAACTTGATATCATACGAAACTCACACCAAGTTCTGCTCACCTATTACCCCAGTGCTTGCTGATCTACATTGGCTCCCAGTTAAGCAATGCCTCAATTTTAAGATTCTTATCCTTGTTTTCAAATTCCTCCATGTCTTCACTCTTCCCTATTCTATCTCTGCAATTTCCTCTAGCCTCAAAACCCTCCAAGATAGCTGCATTCATCTAAATTCTGGTCTTTTGAGCATCCCTGATTTTAATCATTTCACAATCGGTGGCTGTGCCTTCATTTGCCTCGGCCCTAAACTCTGGAATTTCCTAGCTCTCTGACTTCCTACCTTTAAAATGTTCCTTAAAACCTACCCCTTTGACCAAGCTTTTGGTCATCTGCCCTAATATCCACCTCTATGGCTCAGTCATACTTTGTTTTATGATGCTCCTGTGAAGCACCTTTGGATGTTTAATTAGGTTAAAGGTACTATATACATACAAGTTGTTGTTGTAATGGAGAAAGGAAAAGGCAGCATGTGTTCCCCAATGGATGGAAAACAGTTGTTGAGGGTGACTGTGAAGAAGAGGCATGGCACTGTATAAGATTTTGCATCAGTGTCAGTGATGGATGGATATCAGCATCAGTGATGGATGGATAGATGGGGATGTGTGTAATTGCATAGACAGAGAGGGATGGGTTCACCTGCATTGCAAGTTGGTGTGAAGTGTAATCTGCTGGAATAGGCTTGAAAAGGCAGATTCAGGATGTTGGGGTGGAAAGCATGTCAGGATGTAGGTGAATATGCCTTAGGTCATTGAACCATCTTCTGTATTGAATTCAGGAGCATGGCACTACGTTCCTGCTGCTGATCCCCTGAACAACCTCTAATCATGCCTTCATTGAGTCAGCTGCAAACTTTTTCCCACTCTCAGTAAGGAAGAGATCTCCCACCATGTCCTTACAGCCCTCAACACCATATCCATGGAGGTGTCACTGATGTAGAGCACATCTTTGACCTTGCACCTTCCATGGCAACACACCTTTCTCTTGCCTTTCCACCACCAACAGCTTAATCTTGTATGTTTGGAGTGTTCCTTCATATAATGGAGTTGAAATTGCATCATGCATGTCATCATCACACCCGCTGATGCTAGGTGGTCAGGAAACATGAAAATCATATGTTAATGCAGTGGCTGTGTTAAGAAGCTAAAGGATAGATGTCCTTCACATACTTGCAGGTTTCCCATGTGTTATTGGGGCCTCTCTACTGTTAGCACATCTGCATATTAAAACCCAGGCCATCCTGTTGAGAAGTTTTGTGACCATTTTCCATAATTTATAGTCAACTTGTAAATGTATGAGCAACTTGTAAATACAAGCAGTCATTTATTTTCATTGTCAACTTTTGACAGCTAGTTTACCAGTTAATTTTTGCAATTTCTCAACAGATTCCTCGATGTTGCTGACTAAATAGTAATTAAATCATCCCATGGCTATTACACTCTGTAATTCATAGAATTAATCAATGGAACAAGAAAGTGAGTCAATAATCTTGTCAACGTTGCAACGTAATAACTATGCAAATTGGAGCATTGAAATCAGAACAAAATCTTACATTTTCATCTGAGAACAAAATTTGAGGTCTCCTGAAGGAGTTATATAACAATTCTTTTTAATGTTGATATGGAATAAAATGCAACTTTAGTTCTATCTCTTTTAAAAACAGAATCATCTATGTAACACTTTCCAGTTTATGTAAGACAGCACCAAGTCTGGAATGTGTTTTGTAAAAGTGATGGCACAAATCCAGGGAGGTGATACATAAAGGATATCACTAAGTCTGGAAGGGATTATATCTCGGAAAGTACATAGTTTGCATGTTTTATATCTAGAAAACATATACGTTGTGTTTAAAAATGTTAACACAGGTTAAAGAATGTTATGTGTAGGCCTCAAAGATTCATTATCATAAACTGTGACACTGGCATGTAAAAAAATTTGTCAACACCTTCTTTAAGCCCAGTCTCAGAGGAGTACTTTACTGTGTACCACTGGGACCTTTGCTTTACCTAGACAACATACTGGGAACCTCCCTCACTGAAATTACCTTGTAAGTGGATAGTTTGGCTGGACTATGGATAGTTCTGGCATGTATACTTGTGTTGACTGGGAATTTGGTTGAGCACATTCCAAGCTTATGTCAGTCAGCACACTGCTAAACAGTGTTGACAACAATCATGGCTTTGTGAAGAAGGTATTGATTTTGCACCATGACAGTAATATTGCAAGGTGGCCAATTCACCAGGTTAGAAGGGAGAGAGGAACTTAAAGCTATATTGCAAACTCATTAAGTTGCTAATGAAATTGCAATTCTGGATAATGTTAGAATAACTACCAGAGAGAAAATGCTTTTCACCAGAATCACCTTGACCAGGTTCCTCATTTTAACTTGGATTTCTATAAACACCTTTTCATACATTCAATGGTATGTTACTGCATTATCAAATGCAAAATATGCAATTCTGTGGAGTGTTTTTCTTCCAGGTAGTGGATAGCAGTAATACATGACAGGTCATATAATTTGAAGTGAGCATCACTGTTCCAATTCTAATCTTCATGGGTTTTATGCCACTGCATACTGCTACAAAATAGCAAATCCTGTGTGTTTTATAAACTAAAAATTGTGTGATGAAAAATGAGAAGTATTAAATTAATGCATGTGTGCTAGAAACTGATTTGTATGTCAGTAGTCCCAGGTTATTTAAAGGTTCCACCTTCTGTGACTGAGTGCATAGCTGGGATGAAAGCAGCACTGAACAGCAGTCCAGATGCTCCTGCAGTCTGCCATGGAGGGAGCTAGTAATGTGCCAAGCAGTAAGTAGAGAAACCAGGATATATCAAGTGCGAGTATTGCTGCAGGATGAAGAGGAGGCTGCTGGATTGGCTGTGAGGTTTTTTTTTTAATATGACAAGTGACACGAATCAGTTTTACAATCAGTGCAGCAGGGGGATGATATGGGGTCCTGATCTATGGCAGGGAAACAGGTGCTTGTGGCTCAGGAGATGGTTGAGCGAATGACTTCAGCAGCTGTCAAGGAGGCTTTTACCTCTTTTCCTTCATCAGTGTCTAAATAAACCATGTTGCAAATGGTGAAGGAGGGCAGGGAGCGCAGTACGTAATATTATTTCCAGCGCCAAGTGTAAAGGACTAACAGCATTCTGCAAGTAAAGCAGCAGCATTTTTCCAGTGTTATTCGATAAAGAAGAATTTGTATTATTCTAATACATTTCACAACCTCAAGACATCCCAAAGTGTTTCACGGGAAATGAAGTGCTCTTTTTCGAAGTGTTGTGGTTGTTTTGTAGGGAAATGTGGCAGCTAGTTTGCACACAGCAGGGTCCCATAAACAGCAATTAAGTAAATGACCAGATAATTTGTTCTGGCGATGTTGAGGGATTAGTAGTGGTCAGGACTTTGGAAAACCACCCCCACTCATCTTCAAATAATGTCATACATCCAACGAAGAGAGAAAATGGGGCCACAGTTTAAACTCTGATCCGAAAGACAGTATCTCCAAAATTGCAGCAGTTCCTCAACAAACATGCAAAATGAGAACAGATGCTTATGTCAATCAAGCCTGTTCCTTCCAAAAGGTCATATGCTGTTTGATCAATAGCAGACATTACCCCTATCGTTTAATCTCAGAGGGAAAGTTTCTTCAAATCACAGAATCACACAGTGCAGAAGAGACCCTTCGGCCCATCGAGTCTGCACCGACACATGGGAAACACTTGACCTACCTACCTAACCCCATTTACCAGCACTTGGCCTATAGCCTTGAATGTTATGACGTGCCAAGTGCTCATCCAGGTACTTTTTAAAGGATGTGAGGCAACCTGCCTCCACCACCCTCCCAGGCAGTGCATTCCAGACCGTCACCACCCTCTGGGTAAAAACGTTTTTCCTCACATCCGCCCTAAACCTCCTGCCCCCCACCTTAAACTTATGTCCCCTTGTGACTGACCCTTCAACTAAGGGGAACAGCTGCTCCCTATCCACGCCCCTCATAATCTTGTACACTGCGATCAGGTCACCCCTCAGTCTTCTCTGCTCCAACGAAAACAACCCAAATCTATCCAACCTCGCTTCGTAACTTAAATGTTTCATCCCAGGCAACATCTTGGTGAATCTCCTCTGCACCCCCTCCAGTGCAATCACATCCTTCCTATAATGTGGCGACCAGAACTGCACACAGTACTCCAGCTGTGGCCTCACCAAGGTTCTATACAACTCCAACATGGCCTCCCTACTTTTGTAATCTATACCTCGATTGATAAAGGCAAGTGTCCCATATGCCTTTTTCATCGCCCCACTAACATGCCCCTCCACCTTCAGAGATCTATGGACACACACACCAAGGTCCCTTTGTGCCTCAGAACTTCCTAGTGTCATGCCATTCATTGAATACTTCCTTGTCAAATTACTCCTTCCAAAGTGTATCACCTCACACTTTTCAGGGTTAAATTCCATCTGCCACTTATCAGCCCATTTGACCATCCCATCTATATCTTCCTGTAGCCCAAGACACTCAACCTCCACTGTTAACCACCTGGCCAATCTTTGTGTCATCCGCAAACTTACTAATCCTACCCCCCACATAGTCATCTATGTCGTTTATATAAATGACAAATAATAGGGGACCGAGCACAGATCCCTGTGATATGCCACTGGACACTGGCTTCCAGTCGCTAAAGCATCCTTCTGTCATCACACTCTGTCTCCTGCAACTAAGCCAATTTTGAATCCACCTTATCAAATTACCCTGTATCCCATGCGCATTTGTCTTCTTTATATGTCTCCCATGTGGGACCTTGTCAAAGGCTTTGCTGAAATCCATATAAACTACATCAACTGCACTACCCTCATCTACACACCTGGGCACCTCCTCAAAAAATTCAATCAAATTTGTTAGACATGACTTCCCTCTAACATCTACCACTGACATGAGACTCACTGGCCTGTAGTTCCCTGGCTTATCTCTACAACCCTTCTTAAATAGCAGAACCACATTAGCTGTTGTCCAGTCCTCTGGCACCTCCCCTGTGGCCAGAGATGAAATAAAAATTTGGGTCAGAGCCCCTGCGATCTCCTCCCTTGCCTCGTTCAGCAGTCTGGGACACAAATCATCTGGACCTGGAGATTTGCCCACTTTTAAGCCTGCCAACACCTCCAATACCTTGTTACTCCCTATATCAATTAGCTCAAGAACCTCACAGTCTCTCTCCCTGAGATCGATACCTTCATTCTCAATCTCTTGGTTGAAGATGGATGTGAAGTAGTCATTCAACACTCTACCGATGTCCTCTGGCTCCACCCATAGATTGCCCCCTTGGTCCCTTATGAGCCCTACTCTTTCCCTGGTTATCCTCTTCCCATTGATATATTGATGGAATATCTTGGGATTTTCCCTACTTTTACCAGCCAGAGCTTTCTCATATCTCCTCTTTGCTCTCCTAATTGCTTTCTTAAGCTCCACCCTGCACTTTCTGTACCCAACTAAAGCCTCCGCTGATTTGCTTCCCTTGTACCTGCTAAAAGCCTCTCTTTCCCTTCTCATTGTAACGTCAAATCATCTTACTAACCATCAAAACAATCAAACAAAGCTCCAGAATAGATGCCATGCATGTTGACACGTTCATGATGTCAGCCAATGAGGAACCATGTTCTGCGGAAAATGCAATTAACTCAGTCTGTACTCAGTCCCTTAATCAGATATTTATCCATTATTTTTAAAAGAAGTCTCTCCACACTGCATTATTATTCTGCATATTTGCTAACCTGCAAAAGAACAAAAAAACAGTTTATAGTCTCGCTTGAGGCTTGTTGCACTATCTAAGCGAATAGTCATGACTTCTTCTACTGTTGATCGGTATCTATTGCATTCTCTGTAAAGCACCTTGGCAAGTTTTACAGTGTTAAAGATGTTATGTAAATTCCAGTTATTATTGTTATACAGTAGATTGTTTTTTTTATTCATTCACAGGATGTAGGCCTTGCTGGCTGGGCCAGCATTTATTGCCCATCCCTAGTTGCCCTTGAGAAGGTGGTGGTGAGCTGCCTTCTTGAACTGTTGCAGTCCATGTCGTGTAGGTACACCCACAGTGCTGTTAGGAAGGGAGCTCCAGGATTTTGACTCAGCGACAGTGAAGGAATGGCAATATATTTCCAAGTCAGGATGGTGTATGGCTTGGAGGGAAACTTCTAGTTGGTGTTGTTCCCATCTATCTGCTGCCCTTGTCCTTCTAGATAGTAGTGATTGTGGTTTTGGAAGATGCTGTCGAAGGAGCCTTGGTGAATTCCTGCAGTGCATCTTGTAGATGGTACACACTGCTGCTACTGTGCGTCGGTGGTAGAGCAAGTGAATGTTTGTGGATGTGGTGCCAATCAAGCTGGCTGCTCTGCGCTGGATGGTGTCAAGCTTCTTGAGTGTTGTGGGAGCTGCACTCATCCAGGCAAGTGGAGAGTATTCCATCACACTCCTGACTTGAACCTTGTAGATAGTGGACAGGCTTTGGGGAGTCAGGAGGTGGATTACTCATTGCAGGATTCCTAGCCTCTGACCTGCTCTTGTAGCCACAGTATTTATAAGGTTAGTCCAGTTCAGTTTCTGGTCAATGGTAAGCCACAGGATGCTGATAGTGGGGGATTCGATGATGATAATGCCATTGAACATAAAGGGGTGATAGTTGGATTCTCTCTTGTTGGAGATGATCATTGCCTGGCACTTGTGTGACGTGAAACTTACTTGCCACTTGTCAGCCCAAGCCTGGATATTGTCCAGGTCTTGCTGCATTTGCAGATAGACTGCTTCAGTATCTGAGGAGTCATGAATGGTGCTGAATATCGTATAATCATCAGCGAACATCCCCACTTCTGACCTTATGATGCAACGAAGGTTATTAATGAGGTAGCTGAAGATGGTTGGGCCGAGGACTCTACCTTGAGGAATTCCTGCAGTGATGTCCTGGAGCTGAGATGACTGACCTCCAACAACCACAGCCATCTCCCTTTCTGTGAGGTATGACTCCAACTAGCGGAGAGTTTTCCCCCTGATGCCCATTGACTCTAGTTTTGCTAGGGCTCCTTGATGCCACACTCTGTCAAATGCTGCTTTAAAGTCAAGGGCAGTCACTATCACCTCACCTCGGGAATTCAGCTCTTTTGTCCATGTTTGAACCAAGGCTGTAATGAGGTCAGGAGCTGAATGGCCCTGGCGGAACCCAAACTGGGCGTCAGTGAGCAGGTTATTGCTAAGCAAGTGCTGCTTGATAGCACTGTGAATGACCCCTTCCATTACATTACTGACGATGGAGAGTAGACTGATGGGGTAGTAATTGGCCAGGTTGGATTTGTCTAGCTTTTTGCGTACAGGATGTACCTGGGCAATTTTCCACATAGCCGGGTAGATGCCAGTGTTGTAGCTGTACTGGAACAGCTTGGCTAGGGGCACGGCAAGTTCTGGAGCACAAGTCTTCAGTACTTTTGCCAGAATATTGTCAGGGCCCATAACCTTTCCAGTATCCAGTGCCTGCAGCCATTTCTTGATATCATGTGGAGTGAAATGAATTGGCTGAAGTCTCGTATCTGTGATGCTGGGGACCTCCGGAGGAGGCCAAGATGGATCATCCACTCGGCACTTCTGGCTGCAGATTGTAGCAAATGCTTCAGCCTTATCTTTTGCATTGCTGTGCTGGGCTCCTCCATCATTGAGGGTGGGTATATTTGTGGAGCCTCCTCCTCCAGTGAGTTGTTTAATTGTCCACCACCATTCACGACTGGATGTGGCAGGACTGCAGAGCTTAGATCAGATCCATTGGTTGTGGGATCGCTTAACCCTATCAATCACTTGCTGCTTATGCTGTTGGCATGCGAATAGTCCTGTGTTGTAGCTTCACTAGGTTGACACCTCATTTTTAGGTATGCCTGGTGCTACTCCTGGCATGCCCTCCTGCACTCTTCATTGAAGCAGGGTTGATCCCCTGGCTTGATGGTAATGGTAGACTGGGGGATATGCCGGGCCATGAGGTTACAAATTGTGTACAATTCTGCTGCTGCTGGTGGCCCACAGTGCCTCATGGATGCCCAGTCTTGAGTTGCTAGATCTGTTCAAAATCTATCCCATTTAGCATGGTGGTAGTGCCACACAACACGATGGAGGGCATCCTCAATGTAAAGGCGGACTTTGTCTCCACAATGACTGTGTGGTGGTCACTCTTACCGATACTGTCATGGACAGATGCATCTGCAGCAGGCAGGTTTGTGAGGATGAGGTCAAGTATGTGTTTCCCTCTCGTTGGTTCCCTCACCACCTGCCGCAGACCCAGTCTAGCATCTATGTCATTTAGGACTCGGCCAGCTCAGTCAATAGTGGTGCTACCGAGCCACTCTTGGTGATGGACATTGAAGTCCCCCACCCAGAGCACATTCTGCACCTTTGCCACCCTCAGTGCTTCCTCCAAGTGATGTTCAACATGGAGGAGTACTGACTCATCATCATGAGAGAGGGCAGTACGTGGTAATCAGCAGGAGGTTTCCTACCCATGTTTGACCTGATGCCATGAGACTTCTTGAGGTCTGGAGTCGATGTTGAGAATTCCCAGGGCAACCCCCTCTCGACTGTATACCACTGTGCCGCCACCTCTGCTGGGCCTGTCCTGCCGGTGGGTCAGGACATATCCAGGGATGGTGATGGTGGTGTCTGGGACACTATCTATACGGTATGATTCCGCGAGGACGGCTATGTCAGGCTGTTGCTTGACTAGTCTGTGGGACAGCTCTCCCAATTTTGGCACTAGCCCCTAGATATTAGTAAGGAGGGCTTTGCAGGGTCCTGAGATTGTCGTTGTCATTTCCGGTGCCTAGGTTGATGCCAGGTGGTCCGTCCGGTTTCATTCCTTTTTTGTGACTTTGTAGTGGTTTGTTACAACTGAGTGGCTTGCTAGGCCACTTCAGAGGGCATGTAAGAGTCAACCACACTACTGTGGGTCTGGAGTCATGTGGCTAGACCAGGTAAGGTCAACAGATTCCCTTCCCTAAAGTATATTAGTGAACCAGATGGGTTTTTACAAGAATCAACAATGGTTTCATGGTCATTGTTAGACTTTTTAATGCCAGATTTTTAGTGAATTCAAATTCCACCTTCTGCCGTGGTGGGATTCAAACCCAGGTCTTCAGAGCACTACCCTGGATCTCTGGAATACTTTAATAAAAGCAAAATACTGCGGATGCTGGAAATCTGAAACAAAAACAGAAAATGCTGGAAAAACTCAGCAGGTCGAGTCATACGGACTCGAAACGTTAACTCTTGTTTTTCTCTCCACAGATGCTGTTAGACCTGCTGAGTTTTTCCAGCATTTTCTCTTTTTTGTCTCTGGGTTACTAGTCCAGTGGCAATACGACTACGCCATCGCATCCCCCCCTGTGCTTAAAGGGTCACGATTTTTATGAAAAAAAGTTTGCCTTTTTGTTGTCTCACAGGCGAGAAAAACCATAAAAGCTGTGCATCATTTTTGGCAGGATATGATTCAATTCTCTTTGCCTTTTTGTGCAATGCATTTCCGAGCAAATAATCGATTTGCCGAACACTTTTTCAGGTAGCCAGTGTCCCTTTAAATAAGCTGAGTAAAGTCATGCACATAATTAGAGGAAAATAATGTAATTTCACCTAAGTGTTTGGATGATGTCAGTCACAAAACTAAACAAAAGGCATTTCAAGCTGTGCATTGTGTTTTCTGTAATGTGGTTCAAAGCTCAAAGTCATTTGCAGATTCTAGACAGCATGTACAACATTTTTTCAATACTTTTTTCAATAGTTGAATCCCTTGCAGTACCTAATCTTGCTAAATCACCTAATTGAATTATTTTTCTAAGAAAGTGAGAGAACCTACAAGAACATTTGTCAACTTTATTTGTACAAAACATGGTAGTGTTTAAATTTGGATTGATGTTGTGGAAATGATGCAGAGGATTTGAATCTCTGTATCTACAATAACATGTACACAGTTTGCATATTGTTTCAATTTTAGACTATGTGCTATAAACATTGATTTGAAAGTTGACAGGAGATGGGATTTGTTATCTACTGTTTTGATCTACAGCTGCGTTTTATGTTTCCCCTTTTCCACAGTCTTTGTTTTATGGCCCCGAGTTCTCATTCCACTTCCTGTTGCTCTGTTTGTGTGCTATATCATTATTAGTCAATGAGGAGCAGCAGGGGAGTTGGCGGAATGAGGATCTGCTCTTCGCCAGTGTCCCTCTATAAAGAACCATGGAAAATGCATGCAAGTCACCTACCATGACTTTCTCTCTGTCCTTCCAATGTTGCCTCCTTCTCTGAAGGTAATGAGATGAAACTAGTCAGATCCTTTCAGAACTAAACACTGAGCTGGCTTGGTAGAAATGTTTCTGCCTGAGTAACACATTTTGCATAGCCAAAACGTCTAGAATAAAGGCTTGGGGCAGGATTTTCGGGTTGTTGGACGGGCGCAGTGGGCGGGCCCGGGCACGGCCGGGAAACAGCCCGCCATCCATGATTGGCCCCCCCGCCTGCAATTTCACGTTGCTGGCCAATTAATGCCAGCCAGCATGAGACGACGCGCTGAAAAGCTCAGCGCTGCAGGAGTGAGGGGGAGGAGGCGAGCGAGCGTTAAAGTCTGCGCCAGGCGCATTGGAGTGCATGGATGAGGTTTCCTCAAAAATACAAAAGCCACCTGGCTGATTCGCCCGCCCACCAACCGTAAGGTAGGACAGGCAGTGAAAATTCGCTCTTAATTAGTACATTAATGGCCTTAATAGGCCTCTTAATTGTCAGCGAACGCGCTGCCAATCGAAATATCGCGTGAGTGCGCAATGACGTCGGGACGCTCGCCCAATGTCAACGCACGCTATTTTACAACTGATTGGGTCAGGTGCACGCCTGCCCATGGGACATAAAATTCTACCCTTGAAGTAGTATTAGGTTCAAATCAAAATTATTGCACACATCATGGGCCGGATTTTCAAGAGGTCACAGGTTTGGGACCCAGTGCAGGTGCAATTTCAAAATCACGATCCTGGAGGTTGCTTTGAGATCCCATTGCCTCTGAGATAGTTTGTAATTTTCAAAGAGTCAGCTGGGATGAAGGAATGGGAAACCCACAAGACACCAATTAACAGCCCATTAAGTTCCAAACGCTGGACCTTCATTTTTCCTGCTTTGCCCCTTTCATTCCCCAACATGGCTGCTACCTTCTTGTTCCACTGGTGCGCACCTGAGGTCCGCATTGAAAATCCGGCCCCCTCTGATTTTAAAGCATATTATCATCTAGTTTTGAGAGAGTGAAAATCACATTCACCCTGAGCATTAAGAGTTGAAATATTGCTGAAAGAGAGATGCTGTTCAAGCTTTTCACAAGAATACCAAATCTCAAAGAGAACAACAATGCATACTGCATGAGAAGAGGGTGCTGATTGGTTGGCAAGTGGACTCTGATTGGTGGAGGCATTGCCTTGGAGATTGCACCAGGGAATAGTTAACTGCCAAGCTCTCTTCTCATGCAGTATAAATTGTTGTTCCCTTTGATATTTGTTATTCTTGTGAATTGTCCTGATTAGTGCAAGACTTCGACAGCATATCTCCTTTATCAGCAATATTAGAGTTTTGTACTACCAAACGACTATAAAGAATTTAGCTCCCAAAGGATTAATAAATAATATAATTTGGGGAAAATTAACTCTCTACATCAGCGAATGTGTATAAACTTGTACCTGTTGGATGATTTAAAATCACATTGCAGCCAAAAAAAACACTGAGGGGTGCGGGAAGAGACACATCTTAACTGTCAGGATGAGCACACCCAGGAACTCTGCTGCTGATCTTATCAAAGTTTATGGAGTCAGGAAAAGAGCCCTTTATTGTAATGTCAATGGTGAACAGCTGTACCATTGGCACATCGAAGGAACTGACTTCACCCACAAATTGTTCAGGGGAGTTGTTGTGTTCTTGCCTCCCTAGAATGCACTTGCAAATGGTTCCACTGACTCCCTTCATAAGGAGGCCACATTGAAATAATTTTCAAAATGTTTCCTCAATGGTCCACTTCACAATACAAGACAAAAAACAGGGAACTACAGGCCAGTTAGCCTGATGTCAGACATGCTGGAATCTATTATTAAGCAAATCTTAACAATGGACCTTGAAAATCATAGGGCAGAATTTTGCCCTTGGCAGGCAGGCTCGGCGGGGGGGCAGTCAGAAAGTCAGCTGCCGCCTGTGATCAGGACCAGACCGCGATTTCAGGCTGGTGAGCAAATTAAGGACCGCCTAGCATGAAACGCGAGCGGCAGCGCTCAGCGCTGTCTGTGCGGTGGGGGGGAAGTTGGAGGGGGGGGTGGGGTGGGGTGTAAGGCGAGCGGGCCAAGCCCAAGCTTCGCGCTTGCGCGCAAGTGAGCGCTTCATAATCTCCCTGAGGCACAGAGCTGCCTCAAGGAGATGAAGCACTGTTAAAAAAAGATAACAATGTAAAAAAAGCATGTCCCCTCATGTGACCCTGTCACATGAGCAGGGACATGTTATTAATTAAAACGTAAAACTTTTATTTAATCTTCATTTGCTTTTGGAAATCTCATCCCACCCGTGGACGAGGTTTCCAAATAAATGCAAAGGCCACTTGGCCTTTTCGCCTGCCCGCCAACCGTTAGGTTGGACGGGCAGTGAAAAATTTAAGTTCGTTGATTACTTAATGGCCTTAACAGGCCTTTTAATTGTCGGCGGGCGTGCTGCCAGCTCTGGAGTGCTCCCGCCGACAGAACTATCGTGCAAATGCACGTTGATGTTGGCACAATAGGCCGAAGTCAACGCGCATCATTTCACACTCGAGTGGGTCAGGCGCATGCTCGCCCGCTGAGTGAAAATTCCTGTCCATAGCATGAGCAGACCAAGTCAACATCATTTTACAAAAGGGAAATTGTGTTTGACAATTTTATTAGGGGTTTTTGAGGATGAAACTTGGATGACAAAATTTTTGGTCCCTCACTGGCATGTTTGCAGGTGGTGGGGGGGGCCTTAACATTGCACAGGAGACATTCACACTGCCCTCCCACCTGCCCTGATCAGTCCACAATTTTTCAGTGGGCAGCTGAGGCTTGGGGTGGACAGCAACTTAAGTGCCGCTTCCAGCCCAGCAGTTCAGGGGCAAGGAGGAAGCCCAGCAGATCACACTGCTCAGGTCGGGGGTTGGGTGGGGGATGGCGGTGAGGGGCAGCATCTTCCTTAAGGGCCCCTGTTCCACATCAGACACACAGCACCCCCCCTCCCCCCCAATCCTTGCCCTCATGGGTGCTCCCTCTCTCCCACCCCACCTCCCCAGGCTTCTCCATCAAGACCCCTATCCACTTCTCCCCAACCCTCTGGGTGTCACCCTCCCTCTCCACTTTGACATTTCCCACACTTATCTCATCCTAGACTCTGGGACTTAGAATCTGGAGACTGCTTGGCGTCCCAGTCCTGACCACTGCTGCCACTGGCGCTGCTGGGGCAACAGAGCTGCCAGCCAATCAGATTGGCTGCAGCTCTCTGAGGTGGGAATTCCATCCAAGTGAGGGGTGGAAGCCCTGTCTCCAGCCAATTAGCACTCCTCAGGGCATTAAATGGCTTTGGGGCTGCTGTGATTGGAGGGGATATGTTCCATACCAACTCTTTGCAAGGCAGGGCGGGAAACCCCACCATCTGAACATTTCTGCCCATAATGTACTTGGGTTTTCAAATGTCATTCGATAAGGTGACACACAAAAGGTTAATATGTAAGATAAGCGCTCATGGAGTTGGGAATAATGTGACAGCATAGATAGAGGATTAGTTAATGAACAGGAAGTGAAAAGTAAGGATAAAGAGGGCATTTTCAAGTTGGCAGGCTGTAACTTGTGGAAGGCCGTAAGGATTAGCACTGGGGTCTCAGCTGTTTACAATCAACTTTAATGACTTAGACGAAGACAGTGAGAGTAATGTATCAAAGTTTGCTGACAATACAACACTAGTTGGGAGCGTAAACTGTGAGGTTGACACAAAGAGGCTGCAAAGAGATAGAGACTGGATAAGTGAGTGGACAACAAAGTGGCAGATGGAGTATAATGTGGGGAGGTGTGAGACTATTCACTTTGGTAATAAGAATAGGAAAACAGAATTTTTTTTTAAAAATGTGTAATTTCTAAATGTTGTCATTCAGAGGGACTTGGATGTACCCACACAAGCAACTCAGAAAATCAATATATGGGTACAGCAAACAATTAGGAAGGCAAATGGCATGTTGTCCTTTATTGCAAGGAGATTGGGGTCCAAGAATCTGGAAGTTTTCTACAATTGTACAGGGCTTTGGCCAGAATTTTGCTGGCGGGGGCGAGCGAGAGCAGTCGGGAAGCCGACCGCTGCCCGCGATCGGGGCCCGACCACCATTTCACGCTGGCAGGCCAATTAAGGCCCACCCAGTGTGAAACACGCACTGCAGCGCTCAGTGCTGCCTGTCTGTGGGGGGGGGCAAGCATGCAAGTTCACGCGGGTATGCGCAGGGAAAGCTCCCTGATATTCAGAGCTGCCTGAGGGAGATGAAGATTTTTGAAAATTAAAAATAAAGAACTTTAAAATGTTAAAAAAAAGTCCCCTCATGTGACTCTATCACATGAGCAGGGACATGTTATGAATGAAATGTAAACATTTTCATTTAATTTTTAATTGCTGTTGGAAACCTCATCCCGTGGATGAGGTTTCCTAAAAAATCCAAAGGCCGCTTGGCCTTTTTGCCTGCCCACCAACTGTAAGATTGGGCGGGCAGCAAAAAAATTAATTGAATTAGATCTTTAATGGCCTTAATACGCCTATTAATTGTCGACGGGTGTGCTGCCGACTCCTGTGCACGCTCACCGACTGAAATGTCACGCGAGTGTGTGATGACATCAGGGCGCTCACCCGATGTCATCATGCGTCATTTTACGCTTGTTCATGTCGGGCAAGCACCTGCCCGACAAGTGCAATAGTGTGGCCCTGGTTTACTGTGCTTAGTTTTGGCTTCCAAATTTAGAAAGGATATATTTGCACTGGAGACAATACAGCAAAGCTTCACTAGATTGGTTTCTGCAATAGAAGAATTGTCCTATGCTGAGAGGCTGAGAGACCTGGGTCTATTCTATCTGGATAAATGCAAAATGCCATGGATGCTGGAAATCTGAAACAAGAACAGAAAATGCTGGAAAAACTCAGCAGATCTGACAGCATCTGTGGAGAGAGAAACAGTTAATGTTTCGAATCCATATGCCACTTTGAAGAAGAGTCATATGGACTCGAAACGTTAACTCTGTTTCTCTCTCCACAGATGCTGTCAGATCTGCTGAGTTTTTCCAACATTTTCTGTTCTATACTATCTGGAGTTTAAACGAATGAAAAGTGATCTCATTGAAAAGGTTAATATCCTAAATAAGGGTGCATAAAGTAGGGAAAAATACCAATATAGACAGAGGATTGGTTAACGTACAGGAAGCAAAGAGTAGGGATAAACAGGGGCCTTTTCAAGTTGGAAGGCTATAACTAGTGGAGTGCTGCAAGGATCAGTGCTAGGGCTTCATCTACTTAAAATCTATATTAATGGCTTAGATGAAGAGACCAAGCATTAAACATACAAGATTCTGAAGTGGCTTGACATTTTAAACACTGAGAAGTTGTTTCCCTTGGCTGGGGAATCTAGAAAAAGGGAGCACAATCGCAGGATAAGGGGCCGATCATTTAGGACTGAAATGGGAAGAACATTTTCACTCAAAGGGTTGTGATTCCTTGGCATTCTCTACCCCAGAGGTTTGTGGATGCTCCATTCTTGATTATATTAAACCTGAGACAAAGATTTTTGGTCTGTTTAAGATTATCAAACAATTTGATATGGTAGACAGAAAGGGATTGAGAGAAAGAGAGATATTGGATTTGGCCCAAAAAAGGGTGTCGGGGAATGATGCATGATTAACATGGGCTGTGTGCATTCATTGCGATGCAGGCAGCAGCACACAAAACATCATGTTGCCTGCTGATTTAAATGATAGTAACCTCCCTGTGCTAAATGCACTGCTGAGGGGCTGCACATCTCAGAAGGTGCCCAAGTTCATGGGAGGCTGGCACCACTTAAAACTCACCTTTACTACTTAAACCCACCCTGCAACTCTCCCCTTCTTCTCTCTTGAAGGCAAGGTGGCGTGTAAACGCAAACAACACCCAACCAGTAGGGACAGGTATGGCTGTATGCCTATGGAGCAGCCATTTCTAAGTGTGTGGCCAGTGGCTAAAACTACTGATGACTGTATGTTCCTATCTAATGCACCTTCTCACATCCCACTTCATTCTCATTCCACAATCTTTTCTGATTTACACGCTGCAGATGGTGTAAACATGCACCTCTTACTTCCCACCCCCCACCCTTTCCCATTTCCACAGCCCTATCCTTGTGCCTTTCTCCTTTTAAATATCCAAGAACTGCCACCTAGTAAGGCAGTGGCCCAGGAGTGTGAAGTCCAAGAAGATCAGGAGACCGATGATAGTGAAACACCTTCACTCGATCTCATACTTGCAGCCGCCAGCTCACACACTGGCACAGCGTGATCCTTAGAGAGTACCATAGAGACAGGATCTGCATGTGTTGAGCCATCAGATATGAGTGACCTGCAGCCAGGACAGGAGGAAGGGTCACGCGGGTGTCAGCTCCCCAGAGGGAGAGGTTGCACATGGTTCTGCATGCTGCAGAGGACTGCGCGAGAGGTGCATGTTTACACCATCTGCAGCTTGTAAATCAGAAAAGATTGTGGAATGAGGATGAAGTAGGATGTGAGAAGGTGCATTAGATAGGAACATACAGTCATCAGTGGTTTTAGCCACTTTATTGGGGGCAGGGGGAGGTGTACAGAGAAGGCTGATGAATTTGGATAATGAAATGCTAGGTGCATCATTGGCAGGCCTGTCAAAGAGTTTGTTCACACTTTTAAGTGGAGGAATACAGCACTTGCTTTGTACTGACTTTCAAACTCATTCATTTTAACCTGGAAGTGGTGGCCAGCTCCATAGAACACGTGCAGACTTGACCAGGATGCAGCATCTCATAGCTGATGTCTCAGCTTCCGTTGCAGCACAAGCAGATGTCACCAATATCCGATTGCTGCAGCAGTATCTCAGACTTATCTCATGCAAGCTCAGGCCCCTGCCACCCATATTCAGGCTCTTGCCACATTATGGCTGCAGATGCTAGTGCTCCAAATATTCAGGATCTTGCAGAGCCCAGCAATCTGTTCTCCAATAGAAAAAACTTTTTCACACAGCGAATGGTTAGGGTCTGGAATGCACTGCCTGAGAGTGTGATGGAGGCGGGTTCAATCCAGGTATTCAAGAAGGAATTAGATGATTTTTTGAAAAGAAACTATGTGCAGGGTTACGGGCAGAAGGCAGGAGAATGGGACAAGGTGAAATGCTTATTCAGAGAGCTGGTGGAGACACGATGGGCCAAATGGCCTCCTGCACAGTAACAATTCTGTGATTCTCAGATTACTAATATCATTGAGCAGCCATAGGGAAGAGGCAGTGCAGCATAAACCTGCTGTGCTATCTCAGGATAAAAGGGTTCATGCTTTCTCCACTGTCATCCTGTCAGCACCCTTGTTGCCTCTCAGCCTGCCAGCCCAGGCTGCTGCTGCAACCAGGCCTTCTAGGCCCAGAGCTGCTTGATGGCATCCTGCAAGGCCACGTGCAGTCTGCTCCACAGAAAGTTAGTGCAGTTGTTGTATTTTGGGTATTTGCGGTTGGATCCGCAGTTGGATGAGTTGATCACAGAAAGCCTGGCAGGAAATGGAATGCATAGTTGCTTTCTGCCTGCCTCCTGTTCCTCCTCTTCCTCCTCCTTCTCAACATGTCCTTCCCTCTTCCATTTCTTGCTCCTCCTCAGCTGCTTGATCCATACCTGATGGCAAGGACTGTGGCCTCATGATGCTGTGACTGTGCAGCATACAGCAGACCATGATGAATTGTGTGACATGCTTTGATGAGAACTGCAAGACTCCTTCAGAGCAGTTCAGGCAGTGGAGCCATTGCTTGAGTACCCCAATGGTCTGCTCACTGATAGTCTGGCTTTCATTATACACAAGCTCACCACGTGTGGTTTAGGTTGTGTACCAGAGTTGAGAGCCAAATGATCAGTGGATAGTCCCTGTTGCTCAGCAGCCACCTTCTGGTTTGATCTCAAACAATGAGGGAGTAACGGAATGGCACAAAATAAAGGCATCCCTGCATTCATCTACATGATGCACTAAGCATGGTCACACAACAATAGCATATGCAGGAAGTAGAACACATTGTGGTGTGATACAGCTTTGCATTTAGATGTAATGCCTGCAAATCCACATGTGTGTAGGAGATTGCATCCGTGGAAAAGCCCGATATTCTGGCAAAGCCATGTGCACAGGGAGAACACAATGTATTCCAGTCTCATGGCAGGAAGAGTGTAAGTCACATCTTTCATGTTGCAGTGGACAGCTAACTAGGAGATGTTAGAGATGTCACTTGCTCCAGCCCGCAGGGATAAATTCATGGCCGCTCATACCTTCACAGCCACTGCTGCTAACATCTTTGCCCTGCTCTGAGTCTGCAGGTCTGCTGTCAAGAGGCAGCAGATTTCAGTGAGCACCTCCTACATAAAAGGGAGATGGCCCAAACATTGTTTCTGGCTTAGGTGGGGGTAAGAGAAATGCTCCATGAAGAACCTTGGTGGATAAGGTCTCCCGCTGAGATCCCTTCTCCTTCTGTGAACAACTTATCCTCTTCTGTGCTGCTTCTGCTCAATCTATCTTTCCAGCTGCAGGCCAAGGGACTGGTAACCCTCACACCCAACACTGGAAGCAAATGGTCTAACCAGAACCCTTGAAGTTGGAACCAAGGCTTTTACTCTGTGCAGCACCATTCCCTGTGGACTTCACCAACTTTAAAAAGCACTAGAAAGCTCACACCACTTCTACAAACTCAGATAGAGCCATCAGAAATCAATCAGCACCTAACCTGAAAGCTGTTGATGACCGCTTTAAATAGTGCTGGTAGTCGTGAGGAGGTCCTTCTGATAGACTGACATCAAAATTTGCCTAATTTGCATGCTCCAGCACATGTTCCTAACATCTGCATGAATGCTTTCACCAGAATTCTGTGCAGCACAGGCCTCAGCACGTGTGCATGTGTAATGCAGAGGACATTTTGGTACCAAAATGGCACCTGCAGCATCAAAATTACAGTTGCTACAGAGCCAAAATTTGTTGCTAAATATTTCTTCTGAACTCCAAACTCCAGAGAGGCATAATCTTATCATTAAAGATAACGATCGGGGTGAATTTTGGAATGGTTTCTTGGTGGAAATCTGGAATTGTCTCTCTCAAAAAAGCAGTCATTTGAAAATTTCAAAACTTAAATTTGTTTGTTAACTTTTGGTAGGGAAGGGGTGTGGAACCAAGATGTACTTAATATACAGATCAGCCATAATCTAATTGATTGGCAGAACAGGTTTGAGACTGAGTGGCCTACTAGTGTTCCTATGTCTTCCACTATTTTCTCCCAAATAAACTTTTACATTTTCGTAAAACATCAATTTGTGGGAAAAAATTAAGAAAATGATTTCTTCCTTCACAGCTGTGTGTATTCCTTGCGGGTCTTTAGAAGCAAACTTATCAATTTTAAAAACATTATCCTCATTTTAAACTAAGTACAATATTTTTTCAATTCTTCATGCAACTTCTTTTTGAAGGTTTGATGATTTTTTTTTGTGCTCATTAAGTTTAAGGAATGTCAAAGCTGAGGACTGAAACTGTTATTTAACTTTTGGCATGCAATATTGCAGTATGGACTCAATACAGATTGATATCTTCCCATCAGTGCCAAACCCAAACCTGCACTGCCTCTCATATTGCCAGAAGTAGTTTTGTGGAGTTTAGGTCCCTCTGAAAGGTGGGCCAAAAGATTAATGCAAGAATTCTTTGACTACCCAAACTCATTTCACTCAAGACACTTGGAGCAGCAAGAGGATATTTTAATCTCCTCAGCTTGGATTGCATATAAACTTATGCACCAAAGGTGAAAAGGACAATGTGCCATTAATCCAATCCTGCACCCCCTCCAGTCCAATACTGCACCCCCTCCAGTCCAATACTGCACTCCTTCCACTTAATTCAATAATAAAGGTATCTGATTGATGTCAAATAAATGATTAGAAGTGCCTTAGCATTTCTGATTTATATTAAGATGATTAAGTTGACTTGCTAAACCAATGTTTTCATAATGCCTAACAGTTTAGAAAACCACAGCAATAGAGCTTTCAGGTGATGAAAATGCATTACCACTTCATGATCTGAGAGAAGACGGAGGCTTTAAGTTTATTCACTGAGGAAAATATGTTAGAGTAACCAAATGTTATTTACACTGTAGGTATTTTACTATGATGCCCACAGGGATATGTCCAACTCCCACATACCTCACAATATTGATTGTTCAACTATCTTCCAGTAAAGCAGAAATGTGATTTCCAAAGTATGCCTCAAGCAGACACTAGCTGTAGTTCTTTTGCTATAAGTTGTTTGTATTAAGAAAATAAAACCACCAAAACCATACAATGTAACAATGGGCAAGGACTGTGCTGATGACTAAAGATAAAACTGTGTTGCAACCAAACAATAAGTGGGCTATTGCACTAACCGTCAACAATAACAAAATGTTCCTGAATTAACAATACAATGAGTGCCATTTAAATTAGGTTATCAACTGAAAGACAACAAAAAAAGGATATACACAGAAATACATATTTTCAGTAATATAACACACTCACTTTCATTCCATTTTACATCTCAAATTGCATCATTGGGGAAATATTTGAAAATTGTACGTTACAAAGAAGTAATCACCCAGAGATATGTTTCAAGAAGGTGATATGTTTTGGTGTTTCAGTGACAATGTTAAACTGTTCCAGTTTTGTTCCAATAATTCTTGCTGCCATCTAAAACACTCCACCCATTAATTCATGTAACTCACTTATTCCATATATAATGCAAACAGGTTGTTATTTCCCAGCAACATGCAGCAAACTAAAATGTAAATCACAGAATAAATGAGGTTGAGTAGCAGGAAGTGTTTAAATAGTGTGTTATGACCAGGTTAGAAGGAGGGAACTAGTTCCCCTCTATCCAACCTCTTCGGTTGGTCACAACAAAGATTTAAGTTTCTTTTTCACAAGGATATGCCTTTTCAGAATCTAAATGTATTTACCCATTTATGCAGTGAGCAATAAGGAGTCAATCAAACAAGGTTTTATTGAGTTAAAGAAAGAGCAGATATATTAACCACTAACCCTGAGGAAAAAAATAATAAACACAATTTCACACACACACAAGTATCAGAAATAAGGCAAAATAATATATGGTTAAGTGTCCTTTGACTTTCCTTGGGGGCATACATTTTAAACCTTGTGATTTAAGTTAGCTAGTTTCTTGGATGTGGTCAGATGTAGATGATGTTGCAATTACTATGAGATCTCAGTTTTCTGGTAGGTTTCTGATGGTTGACTTCTCGAACCAGGTGACACACTTTTTTAAAAGAGAGAGAGAGAGGAAGTGAGTACTTTCTTGACACTATCTTGACACTACCTGTGTTACTCGCAATTTCACTGCAGTGGCTGCAGACTGACGTGTTATACTTCACCCATTGTGTATTTCCAAGTTGTGTATTTTCAATATCCAGCACTTTGCATTTTAATGTATCTTCCTTAGACAGTGATGAGTTTCAATGGGTCTGAAGGTTTGTTAATTTTTTTTCATCTTCGCCTTGGAATGTGGCCTTGCATTTGAAAGCAGTTTGCTCTGTCTCAGTTCAAATTGCAAATCAGAACTTTCCAGAAGCTGGTCAACTGGCAATGCCAGTTGTCAGGTGACTTGTGGCAGTCATCTTTAGTCAGTGTCTTTTCTTGTCTTTAAAAAGTCATTCTGTTGTCCTTTTTAAAGAGTTCAGTATATGTTTGATCAGCTGGTGAAATTACAGATTTATCACTCATACACAAGTCACATCGTCATGACAAGCATCATGTGGGACCAGCTACTATTGCCTTACAAAAAACCTAATCTCCAGAGAAAATGGGTTCACAACACAAAACTACCCATAAAATGGGATAAGCTGGCATGATATTTGCAAAGCCACTTGTTTTGTAAATATATGTTATTATAATCTCGATCAACTGTGTGGAAAATGAGATCATTTCAACCAAGCTGCGTAACTGGTGATTTATTAGTTTGGGTGGCAGAAATGCTGTTACCTCCCATTTTTATTTTGTTTCACCACAGTTGGTAATATATCTAAACTTCAATATAAAAAGTATTCATTCAGACTATTTATGACTCGGGCGCATCAATTAGCTAATGTGGTTGAGGAAACTGGGTTTGTTGGGTAGGTAGTGTGTGGGGCAGCAAGTTGTATGTAAAAAATTGTGGAATAAGAGAAGGCCATTTGACTCAGCAAATCCATTCTGTCAAATAGAAACTCTTTCCTTACCATTTAATTCACTAAGGAAACATTCTGTATAAATGTGTACTGATTCCCAAGCAAGTCAAGAAAAACTGCAGAATTCTCATCTATTTCAGATCTCTGCTGTTCAGTCCTAACTTCCTGTCCCCCATCCCAACCCAATCCCAACAGCACAGAAATTATTACACTCCATGAAGCATTTGATCCTCTTTGCTTACTCCTCGCCTGTAAGCTTTCAACGTCAAGCTCAGCTAGATATTTATCCAACAAAACTGCTCAACCGGTGTTTAAAATATCAATAAACACTCAGAAATAGAAAAATTGCAAACAAGATTTTTCCTGAGTTGTACAGCTGAAATAAATTGATGAGCTAGCTTTAAGCAACAACCTCTATTAAATAGCTGCTCCTTCCTTGGCCAAATGCTACTGAAGTATGTTTTGTAGGCCCACCACAAAAGTCCCCAAGGCAGTTCTTTGTATCTCAGTTTTCAGCAGTAAACATTTTGGATGCCATTTGTAAAGTGGACTTCTGTGGTACCTCTAACAAAGCTATGCTACTGGAGCAGAAGCAGCTTTGAGGAAATCTCCAGTCCTTTGGAGGCAGGAAATAGCTCAATGCTCACCTGAGGAAACAATGTGCTTTGGCACAAATTATCTCATTATGTCATAATTTTGCTAATTATGGAAAATAATTCACAAGTCTTTTTGCTAGACCTCCATCATATCCTAAGAAATGAAATTCCCTATTAATTCTAAAGATGCACTTTGTTTCTTTTCAGCACAATTAAATTTGTTTAAAAGTCATTGTTTTGGGCAGCTAAAAGGTTTTAAGGGATGTCTAAGTGAGTATGTGATGGATTAGATTGGCATATTGACCTATCAACTTTTGGAACATGAATTTGCTTCAAAAGTGTATAAGAAAGCATGAACAGGAGAAGGCCATCTGGGCAATCAAGCCCATTCTTTCCATAAATAATCCACAATCTATCCTGTTAGAAATTCCAATCCATCCTTTTAAAATTCTGAAGGTAGGATTAGTGTCAGCTATGGCTCAATGGTAGCACTCTCACCCCTGAGTCAGAAGGTTTTCGGTTCAAGCCCATGCTACAGAGGCTTATAGCATGTAATCTAAGTTGACAGTACAGCGGGGTTGCTGCACTGTTGGAAGTGCCATCTTTCAAATGAGACATAAAAGCGAGGTCCCATCGGTCTTCACAGGTGGATGGGAAAGATCCCATAGCATTATTCATAAAAGAGAAGGGGAGTTGCTGACCAATATTTATTGCTCAACCAACAGCTAATACAGATGAACAAGTCAATTTTGTTGCTGATTTTGGGACTTGGTTGTGTGTAAATTGGCTGCCATGGTTTCCTACAATACAACAGTGACTACATTTCAAAGATTCTTAATTGGTTCTAAAGTGATTTGGGACGAACTGAAATCATGATAGACATTATGTAAATTCAAGTCTTTCTTTCGTTCTCTTATGCCTAAAGCAGAAATCTAAATGGTTCTTCTATTCTTATTTTCCCGTTTTTTAACCTAGGCCTACTCACAAACAACATCAGCTCAACAACCACTCAGGGTTTCATGTGACAAAGGCTATGTCACATGAAACCTTTGATCATCTCTGTCAGTTCACAAACCCATAACCTCTATTTCCATTTCAACTAAGATATTTCTGCACTTTATCTTTGAAAGAGTTAATCAAATAGGTTTAATTACTTTTGCTGGGATGCTCTTCCACATATCTGTGGTAGACAAAATGTTTCATCTAACCACTAGCCTTATTTGAAGCTTGCTAATTTTAAACATGTGTTTTTGCTATGCCAAATACTTTGCTGCTATACAGACCTAAATTATCTTCAATCTTCTTTCTCTAATAAAATCAAAGTTCATTTTTGTCAGCCTTTCTTCCTCCTTGCTAATAGATCAAAGTCCTTTTGAAGGTAGAGCATACAAAATATTTCAAATGTAGCCTGTGTGGAAAACAATTATTTTTTTGCAATTTATTATTTATTTTACCCTTGTGGGCTTTTCTTCTCCAAGTTCTCCAGTCCTGGCAGTGCCGGTGCTCAACAGTAAAGGGAAATCAGACAGTTGGGCAATCGCTGTAAGATGGACTTCCAGTAGATGGAAACCATATTACCAGTAGCAATACAAATTCAAGCTGTGGAAAGCTCATAGAAAGGGTATCAAATTTCAATCAAATATTAACCTTCATTGATTGTTTTATCTGGAAAATGGTGGTTTCCCTGTGCTGCAGGGAAGTTCATTAAATGAACTGCCACAAAAGCTTTCTAGTGACGCAAATATGTTTGGACTGGAAATCTAAAAATAAAGGTGAATCAAGGGTAACTGATACATATCCTAATCGGAGTAGTCCTGTGAAGACTGTCTCCAGTTAAAGTTATTCTAAGGTTAAATATCAGTGATGAATGTGGTTGAAAGACAGCAGCATGAGTAAAGATGTTGGCTGGTAACTTTCAGAATTCTGTGGCAGAGAATTCCTGAGGATGCCTTATTATAGTGTGTATTATGTCCATTTTTTTAAGATAACATTTTTTTGTACAGAGGAAGAACCATAAATAGTTTATATAGAATGGGAAATGAAACTTACTATTTTGGAACAGACAATTTCACATCAATCACATCCTTCTGACAAAAAACATATCTTACTTTTACAAAGTGAAAAGTTTTCATTAGGAAATAGAAATTCTTTATCCTGCTTTACTATTGACTTCAGGAATGAGTGATCAAATAAATCTCTGGTTTAAAATTTGGCTTCCTCATTTGGTTTGTGACCTTACTAATACACGTGGTGCCAGATTTTAGCATTTGGACATCCTGTATGGCCCTCCAATCTATATGGCCCTCCGTTCTGAACGGATATCCCATTCTCTGCACATGGCTTATGGCTCCCTGCTGTCATCCCAACAGGTGAGCAGAGCAAGTGTATAATGATAGCCAGCGAGCCATGCATAACATTGTGGAGCAGAGAATCAGGCTCCTGAAACAACACTTCCGCAACCAGTTGGGGGATCTTTCCAGTATGCAAAAGAGAGGATCTCCCAGTTTCTGGTGGTGCGTTGTGACCTCCACAACTTGGCCATTATGAGGATGCAGCCATTACCTCCTGCCACCCAGAGGCCACATCAGGAGGAACAGAAAGAGGAGGAGGCAATATGGGCCCCATGAAAGGATGCAGAAAAAGAGAGCAGAGTGTGAGGCTCTGCATCAGTTGAAACAAACTTCCTCACCATCACATTTATTCCAGATGCTCCACTAGAATATACCTTTGGCCCATTCAACAATAAAAGCCACCAAAAAAACTTCACAAAGCAAACTTATCCATCTACACATCTAAATATACAAACAACAATGAACTATTCACCTTTGTACATTCTTTTATTGCCTGTATTGTCCTGGTCTATCCTACTGTTCTTACTCAGTGCTAGTGGAAGGCAGCTGACTTTCACTGGGTTGGCTGGGAGGGTGGGTGGTGCAGGGGGTGAGGCACAGGGCGGCGTGGGTGGTGTGGCTGCAGATGGTCTTCCAGGTTGACCTCGAGCAGCCCTGGGGCTCAGCACCACTTGGAGGTGTGAAGGCAGGGAGAGGTGGGTGTAACGCTGGCAGCATTAATAGCTGTGTGTGGGTGAGGTGGCACATCTGATGTTAAGCATAAGTCCTGAGTATCAGGGAGTGCTGCTGGATGAGTGATGGGGAATGTGGTGCATTGAGCAGAGTGACAGGATGATGGTGGACTGGGTATGAGCTGTACTGTGATGGTGCATTCACTCACCCTGACTACCCATGTGAGACCATGTTGTTTTCCTATATTACTACCACATCTGTGGTGCACGCTTCTGGGTTTTCATCTCCCAGGCAACATACTCCCATCCCTTCTTCAAGCTGTTTCTTGATGGTTTCTTTCCAACCCAGGATACATTGCTCCCTCCCCACCCCACCCCAGAAACCATCTCAGTGACCAGAGCACCCAGTGCGGTGTCACTAACCCAGGGAGCCCTATCCTTTGCCTGCTGCAACATCTTTCCAGAGCTTCAAGATGTTTTTTCATCTGCCATAATTTTCCAGGTCTGCGATCTCCCTTTAATAGCGAGCCTTTATGAGGAGCAGGCTGCCTGGGGCAAGTGTTCACCAAACAATGTTGCTGGGGCCCCCTGCTATACGCAGAGGCCAGGCAGGATAGAGAGCAAATGAGCAGTGATGGAGCCACTTGGCCGAATGCTACTAATAATCAAATGAAGAGGTCGATAAAAATTCTGTTCTGCCCCGCTCACTTTTTAAAACCCGAGCAGACCAAATTCTAACCCAGTACCTGTAATGTTTGTGCAGTGAAACCACGTCACACCAATCCTCCATCTGTGGTGCAAATGCAGTTTAAGATTAAATACACAAAACTGGAAAATTAAAGCAGATTAAACAGCATCTGAAAGAGAAAATATAGGGTTAACATATCTGATGGATTCTGCACTGTGATTTATCAATTCTGCTAAAGGGTCCCACCTGAAATGTTGACATGTCTCTTCTCATTTACAGATACTGACTGTATATTTCCAGCACTTCTTTTTAATTCAGATTCTCGGAATATGAAGATTTTTTTCTGTATCTGTGCAAATTCATGGTGCTTTACTTCCAATCATTTTGATTTTGTCATTTCAGTGAGGCATGACTACATATTTTCATTACTTCCCACAAACATTATTGTGTCCCCAAAGATAACAATGTGAGAACCAATGTCATCCTATATAAGATAAGATGCCCAAAAATCCTCAATCAAAATATGTAAAAAGCAAATAACACATGGAAAACAATACCAAAAATACTAATCTCTTTGAAAAAATCAATCCATTGTCCTCTAAAACATGACTTCAAAAGTGATAAGCCTGTAAATAGTCTACAAAAAAGTAACACTGTGGAAAACACAGTTTCTCAGATTGCTTTCTTTGTCAGTGCACTTATAAAGGTGGAATTACTGAAGGAAGCTGTTTTTGAAACTCACAATCAAGTACATTGTCAGCATTCTGGATGTAGCATTTGTGAAAAATCTCACACGCTTTCCTCAGTCAGTTAAGTTAAGGTTAATGTGAAGGTCAGATCACAAAGCATTTCGTCCAGCATTAGATCAATTTAGATGGATTTATTGTGGATCAGTTTAATTTTAGGATTATTTTATTTAGCTCCGGGGCACTACAACTCAAACTTCAGTAGCCAATTTAAGCTGAGCCAGTTTGCATATAGCTTGGAACCAATTCGAATTGATTTTACTAATGATGCAGAATGATTCACAGCAGCAATCTTACCTTCTGCCTACATAATTCCAATTCAATAAACTTTGTTTTCAGAGTTATTTTGCATA
The DNA here is from genome assembly GCF_964194155.1 of Cetorhinus maximus. Classification (NCBI taxonomy): domain Eukaryota; kingdom Metazoa; phylum Chordata; class Chondrichthyes; order Lamniformes; family Cetorhinidae; genus Cetorhinus; species Cetorhinus maximus. The sequence continues at coordinate 84,357,013 of NC_135879.1, forward strand.
GGAATGTATAACAGCTTGGTTGGATACAGCTGGAAGTAGCTGAGATATATCAGTCTGAGTAAAGAGTTTTTACACACCATTCACTTTTCTAGCCTACTAAACTTCAGAAATGTTTGCCTCAAGGTATATGAATCAAGATTATGGCACAGTACTGCTGATAAAAGGGAAGATTTTGAAGTATATGAAACTTGAATGGTTTAGCTTTATTATCAAAAGGGAAAGATCTCGAGGAGTGTGACACAAGATATAAAGAGCGACTGAGAATTAATGTAAGTGCTGAGGTATATTTAAGACTTAGGTTGAATTTTCTAATCCACTGGCAGCAGCCGGTTTATTCTTAACAATAATGGGAGATAATAAAACAATAATAACGATCATTTTCCTCAGCTGTTTTTGTTAAAAACATTTTACATTTCCAAATGTTCTATATTTACATTTGTTCATTATGGTCTATAGCAGACAGGCTGACCATCTGTCTTTTTTTTAAAAAAAGACTGTTTCACTACTTGTATCTAGTTATTGTTAAATGGATGAAAATCTGCAAAATCCAAATGGCAAAAAATGCAACAATTGAAATAATCTGATGACCACTTTCGTAGTGCACTATGGGCAACATTTTAACAATTATAAAGGACTATTTACAATTTTGTTTTTCATAGCATGCATATCTTGTTCTCTGGTAAGTTGCAGGGCAGAACTAGATGCTGTCAGTCAGATCCTTAATGACAGGAGTGAGCTGAACTGCAACTAATCACAATCAGCAGTTTGACAGCTTTAACTTGTCACAGCCAAGAAGAGTTAGTTGTATTGCCAATGACTGCATGGTGAACTTGGCTTCAGCCTATCACAGCACAGCAAACTCAATGCTACCTACCAAATTAGCAATGTACTCTTAACCATAGCCAATCACTATCCAGGTGGAAGTATGCATTAAAAAAATAGAAAATACTAATTTACCGCTGTGTGTTTGCTTGTGGATAAAACAATGAAAGATTTAGAAGGGATGGATGAAGTATCTTTTCATGTGTTTGTCTCATAAATTTGCATAGCTTTGTGCATCACGTTTGCTGCCAAGTTTGGTGGCCTGAATTCTTCCCTCGAAGGGCACGCACGATCGGCGGGCCTGGGAGTGGACGGGAAACGGGCCCCCGACTGCGATTTCACGCTGGCTGAAAAGCTCAGCGCTGCCGCGGTGGGGGCGGAAAGAGGATGGGCGATGACTTCACCGCGGATGCGGCTGAGCGCTTTAAGAGAGGTCCCTGAAGGCAGACAGCTGCCTCAGGGAGCTGCAGACCTGCAAATAATAAAATAAAGCACAAAAAGCTGCCAAAAAATGCCCATGCAGCACAACCAAGCACCTGAAAGCATCCCTCATAAAAATGCTATGCCCTGATATTTATTTTTATTTTATTTCCTAACGGGGAATTCATCCTGCCCTTGGATGAGGTTTCATCAAAAACGTAAAGGTTGCCTGGCTGATTGGCCCGTCCGCCAACTCTAAGTTTGGACAGGCCGCAAAAATCACGTTCAATTGCGCCGTTAATAGGCTTAATTGTTGGCGGGTGCATATCCGACTGCCGTGTGCACCCACACGATTGCCCGATCATGTCATGACGCTCGCCCAATGTCATCTCGTGTGATTTTACACCCGTTCGGGGCGGGTGCGCACCCGCCTTCAGTACATAAAATTCTGCCCCGCGTGTGCATCTTACCTGTTTGATGCCTGACCACTATAATAAAACTCAACAAAATTGGAGAGTGGGAGATTACTTTAATCAATAAACTGGCTGGCACCAGTATACTGCATTTTGAAAACCATCTGTTGGGCAAGTTATAGGAGGGAAGGGGTGAACAGGGCAGAAGTTTGTAGATTGGGAGTGAATGGGCAGAGGGCAAATTGGGAGTGAATGGACAGAGGGCTGTGCTGGTAGACAGTGGTCCTGATTTTCACAGGGTTGTGTAGAGCCTGTGGTTGCGGAGGAGGTGGGGGGATAGGATTTTGAGATTTGAAACCCAGAAGTATGGGTTTCCTTGGCATCCTGCAGAAATTAACAGTAGGACAACTCTCATTTTTTCAATAGATTTCCTGCCAACCAGCCAGCCAGAGCGATAGGCTGGCTGCCTGTTGGAAGGAAAAACACCCAGGGAATGGATACCAGGTAGGTAGGAAATTCGGGGAGTGGAATTGGGTTGGACGGCAGTGGGGTGACGGGGGTGGGGAGGTGTGGGAAAAGGGAGGCACTGAATGGGGCCAGATGTTGTAGCAGGGGTAGAAATCGGAAATCAGCTGATCACAGGTCAGTTGATGACTGGGGTTCAATTCTGCTTCTGCTTTGGTTGTGTCGACATCACAGACTAACATCCAAATCCTGCCAACATTTATGAACGTGGTTAGCTCCAGCTGAAACAGACTTGACCTGCTGATATGGTAGTCATGATAATTAGAAACTTACAAATAGACATGATCTAAAGATGGTTCTTGAAGATTTCAAATGATAGAGATGTAACTCGGACAGTTTGGTCAACTGTGGGATTGTCCTTGAGAAGAAAGATTGTTGATACATAGTCTTGGAAACAAATGGTCTTTGTAGTTTGTATGGATCACCTTGTGTTTTGTCATTACCAGAGGGCACTAGGTACTTGTTTTTGTCAATTCCCACCAGTCTATTCCATGTTTTATTGAGCATAGTCTCTCTATTTTTCTCCCTCCTTTGCTGTAGTGATTCCCATTCCAAATCTTTAAGGGTCTGACACTGATGCATGCAGAATTTTAATTGCTTTAGATTGCTTCAATCTTATTTATATATCTCACCATATAAGGATCTTACACACATGTTGCATTCTCCGGGATTGGACCAACAAGTTTGTAACTCTGATATTTTTGTTGCAATACCGAAGATTCTTCCTTAGAAATCCAAGAACTCTGTTTGCTTTGGATGTTATCTGCTGAATGTGGAATCCCCATTGAAGATTGTTTTTAAAATAAACCCCCAGGTATGGTTATGTATCTACCTGTTGGAGAATTTAATTACAGATCTTAAAGCTATCTGTTGGTGGATCATTTTTGTTGGTGATGCATATGACATACAATTTTTTGGTGTTAAATGCCATCTCCCATCAATCTTGCCATTTTTGCAATTCCACAATATCACCCTGCAATTAATTGATATGATCTTGATTTTTTTTTCCCTGATGCATAAACCATGCAGTCATCTGCAAATAGTCACACCCCCTGGTTTTTAAACTTGTTGGGAAGGTTGTTTATGTATGTCAAGAAGAGTCAGTATCCCAATACAGCTCCCTGGGGCACTCCGGAGAGGACATCTCTCGGGAAAGATGATTCCCCTTCACACATCAGTCTTTGTTTTCTGTTGATGAAAAAGTGCCAGATTTAATTTAATAATGTCCCCCCTGATTACATAGTAGTGAAGTTTGGATAAGAGCTTTTCATGAGGAACTTTGTCAAAGGCTTTTGAGAAATCCAGTATTACCATGTGAGTAGTTTTATCTCTTTTGAGACTGAAAGCTAGGTTATCAACAGTCTGTAAAAGCTGTGTTTCAGCAGTTCTTTTTGTCTGAAAACCATGCTGACTGTCTACCAGAATATTGTGAACTTTGAAGTGCTTCATGACATAAGAATGAACTATATGTTCGAGTAATTTGCAAATGATACCGATAAGAGATATTGGCCTGTTGTTTTCTGGCTCATTTTTATCCCCTTTTTTGAACATGTCACGGATGTTGGCTTGTTTTCACTGGTCTGGTTACTAGCTAGTGTTGATTGGCTTTAGAAAAAGAATGGTCAACATTGAAGCCAGTTCATCAGCTGTTAACTTTAAGATCAAGAAAAGTAGTTTATCTGGACCCATAACTTTATTTGGATTTATTTCTTGCAATAATTTTAAAACACGTAGAGGTAATTTTAAATTACATGGAGGTAAACTTGTTGGGCTTAGCGGAAGCACTCCTACTCCACCTGGTCCCCAAGCAGTGCAATAAATGTATTCACCTCATGGACCCAGCCCTTGTTGTCCTCTATTACCTGTTGGGATTTCCGAGGCCCACGAATCCCGGCCTCCATGAGTTCTAAATAAATATCAGGTTAAAATGGAGGTAAGTATTTTCCTTAAAAGATTCCAGTGACTGACCTGTCCCCAAAACCCCACCTTCATTAAAATTGGAAGTGGACCTGCTAAAGGTGGTTGGGGTTGGGCTTGAGAATTCACAATTGTTACCCACTCCTACCACACTTGTCCTTAGGGGTTAAAATTTACCTCTACCTTGTGGACTGAGTTTGGATGACTATTTAGAGTAGGTGACAGTTGGTAGGCCTGGGATGCAGACTTGGGATGGGGAGGGCTGGGGACGGAGGAGCCTGGGAGTGTTTGGTGAGGGCAGTGAAAGAAGTATGGGGTCCACTCCAAGGGTTGGGGTATAGGAATACCTGGAGAGCAATGGGTTATGGCAGCACTATGAAGAAATAGGTAAGGATGAAGTGAGTATTTGAGAAGATTTGATAGCGGATTAAAGCCTCACAGGTCTGGAAAAAAGATTGTGCACAAGTGCCTGGGTGGGAGGGATGAAGATGAGATAACAGAGAGAGGGAAAGAGAAGGAGAGAGAGACCTTGTTGGTAGGGGCTGGTGACCATGTAATTCTCCAGGAAGGGTGGAGGAATTTGGGTCCTAGGAAAATTGAATTAGATAGGTATCTGGGGCTGTGTGGATGAGCAGCATGACCTTGGCAGGGAGAAGCTTTCCAAAGAAATTGGTATAATATTCTACAGCATAGAAAAATTTGGAGGTGGTCTGAGGTGATGCAGAACATTGAGGGAGGGCATCTCCAATGTTTCAGGCCTGTTCCAGGCTCTAATTGCCCTCATGGTAACACAGAAAGGCTGAATTGTTGTGTCATACACTGAGGGATACAATGTTTTCTCATATTTACCATCACTTTCTTGGCTTTATATTGAGCTAGTAATTTTGTCTTAAAAATAGAAATGCAATGTATGGCTGTCTAAAGGGCATCAGATCAGAGTAGTCTATTTGCACTATGTATCCAATTCAGTTGTAACCTAGCTGCAGTACACAGCTTATGACTGGTAGTTTATTCCTGATATACAACCAATTGGTGTCAATCCCATTGCAAAGTACGTCCAATTAATGTCAGTCTAGTTGCAATGTGTCCAGTTGGTGGTATTTATTTGTATATTTGTTTCTAATCTAGTGGTTCGATATGTCTGTATTCCCAATTCCTACTGGTCAAGTAACAAACGTACATTCAAGTCTAAATGTGCCATTATAGATTGTGTAATGTGAAAACTAATGCAAAATATGCAGAACACTATATATCCGATAAGCAGGCGAGTTGACAGTCCATTGTAATTGGATGCATCCCTGCACTTATTTTGTAATAAATGCAATCAGCTGGTCAAGTGATGCAAGAAGGAGTTCAAAGAGGTCGAATAAGAAATACGTGACTGAAGAAAATGGTTCAATTATCAATGTGCACAACATATCTAAGTTATATTAAGCAGGAGTGTGGCTAACATCCTTCATCTACTACAGGGGAAAGGCTATATCTGTGGAAAAACCAATCACCACTACACAGACATAAAATACAGGTATACAGTAAATATATATTCCCCCACTCGGTGACCAAGATCATTTGATCTTGGGAAATACACCTGCATTTTCTGTCTGGATGTGTGTTTTTTTTTTATATTTGATATTAAAAATTATACATGTAATATGCATGCATTCTTGGATGTTTCTGATTACTGCTACAGTTTTCACTTCAGTTCCAGGTTTTTACAAAAGCTTAAAAGTAAAAATAACCGGTTGGTTTATTGTTACTTTGCTAAATCAGAGAAATTATGTCAACAATACTTGTTAATAAAGACATTAAATGAAGAAAACAAGCTAAATTTCTCATCTATCAGATTTAATGACCTCAAGGGTTATTTATAATTTATTTTACATTGTTTGATTTCTATTAAAGCTATGACATTTGCATTTGATTATAAACAGTGGGTTGTATTTTACGGCAACCCCAGGGTGAGATGGTGCCTACAGAATTGAGTACCATACCATGGGTATTGTTATGAACATGGAGCCTTTCCACCCACCCCGTACATGGTCTTCCCTCCCATGTGCTTCCTCTCCCTCTGGCCTGTCACTGTTTGCTCCCCCACTCCTCTCAACCCCCTTGCCAGGGCCTGCCTACCTGCCTGACCCCAGCGAGGGCCATTTGATTGGCCAGCAGCTCTTGGAGGCAGGATTTCCTCCCCGCCCCCGATAGGGGCCGAAGGCCCACCTCAAGCCAATTAAAGGATTAATGGCCGACAGCTGTTAAATGGCCATGTTGTGAGCCAGTCAGGCAGAGACTGGCCCATCCCTGACTTTTACGCTGGAGGGGGCCCTGCTCCCCTGTAAAGTCCAACTCAGTGAATATTATCAATACTAAAATAGAGGCTATGAGATTTAGAACATAGGATCTCAAGCAATTCCATAAATCATATTAAAATGTGCATACGACTTTAAAATCTTGAACTTTTTGGGTGAAATATTCTAAAGGATCATTTACCTGAACATGTTAAATCACATCTTATTCTAGTTTGTAATTACTTGCTCCTTTAACACTCTAATGTTTAATGGCAGTTAGGAACTAATTTCATATGAGGTCACCAACAAGTGCTTGGATCTATGCTGAGATCAGTGTCAGTAAGCGTGAGTGCACGTTAGAGTTTGCTTCCTGCTATACCCAAGGGAATTTCATGCTTTTCTTGAACATGCATGAGGATAATTTTGGAAAACATAGTAAGATACAAACCTTCTCTAGTTTAATTGAAGAGACTGAGGACTTTACTATGAATTAAAATTAGAGGGTGGATAGGGTAAGTGAAGATGTTCCTCTTTACAGTAGTTTTATCCTGACATCTATTGTAATACTATATCCTGGAAATTACTGTGAGTGATGTTATCACACAAATACTTAACAGGATTTGTATCAGATTCCTATCTGCACCTTTTTAAATAAACAGGTTAATGCTTAGATCAACAAAACAGGGAAAGGAATCAGATGAGAGCACATTAAGCCTTGGTACAAGAATATTGGTCTCAGTAATATCCAGTTTTACGATTTTTGCAACGATTTATGCTTAAAACAATGTAACTTTGCTGCAAGAGCGGCAATGTTAAGTCGGATAAATCTGATTTTGCATTGGCTGCATCGCCCCCACTTAGACTCACCCAAGTAACTGAGGTCAAAATGTTGATTCAACATCCAATATGCATGAATGATCTTAAAACACGTATTGCATCTGTTCTGTGTCTGGCTGCCAATATGAGTCTGTTCTGTGTTGATAAGCAGGTTTAATAGGTGGTCTTCCAAAACTCAGAGGCCTTGAAAATCTTAATGCAAGTGCCAGGAAAGAATGCAGTCGCTATGACTTCTATGAGGTTAAGGATATGCAAATCTTATCATGCAAAGTTAGTTGTTAGGATCTCATCCAAACACAGTACAGTGTAATTGGCATATATTTGTAGAATATTAAACTAAAGTTCCCAAGCCTGATTTCACACCTAATATAACAAGTTACTTATGCCTGTTTTCAGGGTAATCTCCACGATGTTAGGTAATCTGCCAAATATTTTTATTTTATTTAGGTTTATTGTGAAAAAATATCACCTCAATTTGTTTCTATTGAACTTCAATTTGTTGGCCACAAACTGGAGCACTGTGGGGTAGATTAAATTAAATAGATGATGGCTGGTCATATTTAGTGTGAAACTTGGCTCTTAAAGTTTATGTATATGAACGAAAAAATTTTGTGGATCTCAAATTATCCCAACACAATACCTGATATGGAATATTTTTTCATGGTCCAGTGGGTAGGTAACTCAGTCAAAATATTGTCATAAAATTTGACCTAAAGTAACAATCATACTGTTCAGTTCAAATGTATTTTTTAAAAAATGCTGCTGTAGTTTAAGGGTCTGGCACATGAAGAGTTAATGTGGGACTGAGTACAGTACCTACCACAAAGTGACGTAAGAGAACACATGACCCGCACCTAGGGGTCAGTGTGGTATTGGACAGAGCTGTGTGCAGACCTAAGCGTGGAGACAGCTTGTTCCCTTTACTGTATATTTGTAAATAGTTGTAAGAGTTAGTAAAGGCTTACAATTAACCTGCTAAAAACTACAAAGACTTCATCAAACCTACCGAGATATAACCAATCCCCCACAACAGCTGCTACCATTTTAATCTTTATACTTATTCTATTGTTGGTGTTAATGATGGTACCAAATCTGTGAATTGTTGACTTTCCTGTAACTTCCTTTGTCTATTTAGTGTTACTTTTCACTTAGTTAGGAGCCTCCACCATGCTCATACCCTCCTCCTCTCAATTACTGCTATTGCTGTTCTTTTCCCTTGGTTGGCTTTGTTTATGACAATCAAATTACAACTGAACACAAAGGACTAAAGCAAAAGCAGGTAGACAGTTGGGTTGAAGTAAAAGAATTGTTGGTCAGAAATGGAGGACTTTCTGTAGCAGTTACTTGCTTATCACAAATCCCCTGAGAGAATAGGTGGAACTTTAACTACAAAAAAAAGATGGGTTTGGGATGGGTGTGGGCAGTGGAAATGGTTGTATAAAGTGTTGAAAGTCCAGAGACGGGTTGGTAATTTAAATATTATAATGAGGCTGTGTGCCTCATTTGTATTTCTAGGGCCTTGAGAACCCCGGTACCTAAACCAAGTTAAGGGGCTGCTAGGTCAGGAGGTTAAATGCTTTGCCACCTATGCTGATGCTGACTGCCTGCCTGGCTAAACCCCCAGGTTTGGGTATAAAGTAGAGTTAAGTGCTATGAACTGCCTATGATCTGATAATGTATGAGATAAAAATTAGAGAGAAAATATGTGTATGTATGCACTGATTTTTATAATACTGTTTTTTAATAAAATAATCACTTGCACTTGTGCCCAGACTGAGAACTGTTTAATTCTGTCTTAAAGACTCCAGTAAATGGAATGAAAATTGACTCTGTTCAAATTAGAAGATGTATAACATAATTATATCAGGACAGAGAGCAAACAGGTAATTAATTCAGGCAGCCAAGCACCAATGTAGAATGAAGGTCAAGAGTTCATGGAGATCGATTTTATGTCAAATAGGCCACAGTTAGTAACAAGGAAAATAAAAAAAAGGGATGAGTGGTAATTTATTTTTGTTGTGAGTGGTGGCTGAGTTGGTACCATTGATAGAGTTGATCAGCAGACACTTCTTAGGTGGAAAACTTCTAGTTCATCTACAAAGGCACTCAGCAGCAACAACACGTGTGCTTTCACTTCAAACTCTATTTCTACGTTACTAACTACAGAGGTAGCCCGTACTGCTCTCCTATTGGGTAGTCTATTGGGTATTAAAGATTATGTGATCTTCCTTAACAAACATTCATCTTAAAGCTATATTACATGTTAAATAAAATCATAATTGCCACATCCCTCCCCCTTTACTTAGATATACATTTTATATTTACAAGTACAATTTTCTCAAGATAGCAAAATACTTACACTGGTAAGTGATTTACAAATTCAGTCTTTCTGGGGGTTTCCTTAGGGATGTAGACATCTCAGCTCTACAACTTCAGATGCTTTGTTAGGAACCTCCTTTTGCAGAGTTGCCAGAGGTGCTTTGGTGGGCACCTGCAGATCTGTGTCCTCAACTCTTACAGGAACATCAGACATGTCTGTACTGGGTTTAGTACTCTCAACAGGAAACGCTCACCCAGTCATGAACACTGGTGGAATCAATTCTTGGTGATTTGTTTCTCTCTTCCTCAGATGATCCACATGTCTCTGTATGACTTGGCCTTCCACCTCCACGTGGTAAGATAGAGGTTCAGTCACGGCACTTATTTCACCCAGCAACCACTTTGGTCCTTCTCCAAAGTTCTTCACATATACTATCTCTCCCATGGTAAATTTCCTCTCACGACTGTGCCAGTCATGTCTAGTTTTCTGACTTCCCTGACTCCTTTCCATCTTCCCCTCTATATTTGGCATTATTAAGCTCAATCTCATCCTGAGACGGTGTTTCATCAATAATTCTGCAGGTGTGACACCTGTTGTTGTGTGAGGGCTGGTCCTATAATGGAAAAGAAAGTGTGCTAGCTTTGTTGTTAAGGAATCTTCAGTTAGCTTCTTCATGCCTGCCTTGAATGTTTGAACTGCCCTTTCAGCCAGTCTATTTGAGGAAGGGTGGTACAGTGAAGTTTTTACATGAGTGATACTGTTGAGGCTGATAAACCGTTGAAACTCAGCACTCGTAAATGCTATGCCATTATCAGAAACAACTACTTCTGGTAGTTCATTAATGGCAAAACTTTGACATAGCTTCCCAATTGTGGCAGAAGACATTGGTGACTTCACCTCATATACGTCCATCTATTTGGAATGGGTATCAACAATGAGCAAAAACATTGACAATGTGGGACCTTTCATGGGAACAATGTGTAACCGCACTCAGCGTCTTCCTGGCCACTCCCAAGGGTGTAACAGAGCTGTTGAAAGCAACTTTTGCAGTTGCTGACATTGCACACAATTCTCCACTAAACTTTCTATGTCACCAAACATCCCAGGCCACCATAGGTAGCTGCGTGCTATGGTCTTCATTTGGGATATTCCTGGACGTGCACTGTGTAGTTCAATTAGAAGTGGCTCCCTTCCCTTTGAAGGAACTCTCACTCATGCTCCCAATAAGGTGCCATCCTGGCTGGTTATTTCATGTCGTCCGTTTCATTAGTACAGTTTCATTTCGTCAGATACAGGCTCTTGTGACCAACCATGAGTACTTGTTCTTGCACTTGAGATAGAACTGGGTCCCAACTTGTCCAGATCTCTGATTTTCCAAGCACATACCGGTGAGGAATCTAAGAAATTTAACAATAAACAAGTTCCTGTAGAACTGGGACTTCCTCATCATTTTTTTGTAAAGGTAAACGACTAAGTGCATCGATGTTTGCAATTTGACTGCCAGGCCTATGTAAAAAAGTATACTCGTATGCTGCCAGAATTAAAACTTTATTTGTGTTTGTGTCTTCTTTCTACCTGCCTTCTTCTTTCTAGTGCTGACTTTAACCTTGGCCTTCTTTTCGACTCAATATTGGCTAGACTACTCTCGAATGCAAGCTCGACTTGAGTGAGCTCAGTGGTTGAGTCTCCCAGAATTTCATCATCTGTCTGCTTCTTAGAAAATTCTGCGACTTTTGCTTCCAAAGTCTCTTTGACTTCGTTTAGCTGGTTCTTCAGCTCTTCCATCCCTTTTTTGTATTTGTTTGCTGCCTCCTGGAAAATTGAGCATCATTGTGTCTTCTCCGCCAACTCATTCTTCAGTTTATTCAGAGAAGTGCTGAATTCTTTCTGTTTCTCTTCATACTTTTCCAGAGGTACAAACTTGGACCTGAGGGAATCTTATAGTGTGTGAAAGTCTTTCAGCAGGTTTTCTTTCTCCTTTCGGAGGTTGCTCACCTCGTCTCGAACTCTGTCATTAAGAATTGTCTCTTCAAGTTCCTTATGCTGTTCTACCATGTTTTGACTTAAGACAGCCTGTATTTCTTCAGGTTGTTGAGTCCTTACACGCTCCTTTTCCAAAACAGGAATGCATCCAGCTTCCTTTTGGAATCTCTGTGGCCACTCAAGGCTGATTTCCTTTAACCATTTTCACCCTAGGAGGCTTGGTCCTCTGCCTCTCAACACCAACACTGGTAGCTTTGCCGATTGGCTCCCATAATGGACAGTTACTCTGCTTATGCCTCTGACTTGACTGTCTTCACCTGTGTATGATTTTAATTGGACAGTTGTTTCTTCTAACTTTAATTGATGTTCCCCATTATTCAGATATCTGAAGGTATGTTCCCCAATTACTGTAGTGGAAGCTCCTGTATCCATTTCCATTCGAACAGGTCTACCATTCACTTTCACTGTTACATATATTGGTTCTGTCTTTCCAACCTTTAAATTGAATGAGTGAATATCTGAATTTGTTGTTTCAGGCTCTCCTACATTGTAAATCTTACTAGTTTTTTAATTTTGATTAAAAGCCTGCTTGACTCTTTCCTTGCACTGTCTCATTATATGTCCATTTCTGTGACAATTAAAACATTCTACTTTTTTTAAACTACCAATCGTTAAAAGACTGCTTTTTTCCATCACAATTGAAATTATTCACTGCTAAGTCTGTTTTTTTTCATTTTCCGGCTAGTGGAGGCTATTTCCCACATCTCAGCAGAGTCTTGCATTTTTGTGTCCTTTTTGGCTGGGGTTTCCCACCCGATGTGGAGAATGGCGCCATTTTGCGTACACTGTATGACTTTTGAATCTCTGACTGCGCTCTCCATGGTCAGTGCTTTCTCTAGCGCCTTCTTAAAATCCAAGTTTGCTTCGGATAACAATCTCTTCTGAATCGTACCCTCATTCACACTGCACACTAAATGATCTCTGAGCATGTCTTTTAGAGATGTACCAAACTCACAATGTTCTGTTAACTGCTTCAAACTTGCCACATAGCATACAACTGTCTCCCCCGGAGCGCTATTTCATGAGTTAAATTTTAATCCTTGCATCATGACTGAGGGCTTTGGTTGATAATGACCCTTCACGAGGTCCACCAATTCATAATTTTTTTGAGTCTGGGGCACTGGGTGCCATCAAAGTTCAAATCAAGCCATAGGTTTTATTCCCCTATCTACTTTAGAGGATCGCTCGCCTCTTCTCTTCCCCCGTAATCTTGCATGCTTGGAAAAGGAATGTGAGGCATTCATTATAATGAGACCAATCACCCGTGGCTGGATTGAAAGGATCAATCCTTTTGAATTGCAGCATCCTGAGGGGGAATTACTTCTTCAATTTGAATGGAACTTTTACTTACAATTACTGTACAAGGTACAGTGCCGATTTCATTTCATTTCTTCTGCTAAACTAGTTCTATTCTCATTGCCAGTTTATTGGATCCTGTGGATCCTCATCGCCAGTTTGTTATGAGAGGTGGCCAAGTTGGTACTAGTGATAGAGTTGATCAGCAGACACTTAGGTGGAAAATTTCTAGTTTATTTACAAAGGTACTCAGCAGCAACTACACGTGTGCTTTCACTTCAAACTCTATCTCTACACTACTAACTACAGAGGAAGCCTGTGCTACACTCCTATTGGGTATTAAGGATCATGTGATCTTCCTTAACAAACATTCTTCTTAAACGTATATTACACATTAGATAAAACCATAATTACAACAATTTTTTTATTCTTTCACAGAACTGGCTTGGCCAGCAATTGTTGCCCATCCCTAGTTGCCCTTGAGAAGGTGGTAGTGAGCTGCCTTCTTGAACTGCTGCAGTCCCACAATGCTGTTAGGGAGGGAGTTCCAGGACTTTGACCCAGTGACAGTGAAGGAACCGCGATACATTTCAAAGTTAGGATGGCGTGTGGCTTGCAGGGGAACTTGCAGGTGATGGTGTTCTCATGCATCTGCTGTCCTTGACCTTCTAGGTGGTAGAGATTGCAGGTTTGGAAGGTGCTCTCAGAAGCCTTGGTGAGCTGCTGCAGTGTATCTTACAGATAGTACACACTGCCGCCAGTGTGCATTGGTGCTGGAGGGAATGAAAGTTTAAGGTGGTGGATGGAATGCCAATCAAGTGGGCTGCTTTGCCTAGATGGTGTTGAGCTTCTTGAGGCTCCTGGAGCTGCAGTCATCCAGGCAAGAGAAGAACATTTCATCACACTCCTGACTTGTGCCTTGTAGATGGTGGACAGACTTTGGGGAGACAGGAGGTGAGTTACTCGCTACAGAACTCCCAGCCTCTGACCTGCCCTTGTAGCCATCATATTTATATGGGTTGCCCAGTTCAGTTTCTTGTCAATGGTAACCCCCAGAATGTTGATAGCGGGGGTTTAGTGAAGGGGGGGTGGTGCAGTGGGTAGTGCTCTCTGAAAACCCATGGTGGGTAGGGTCTTCTGTGGACAGCACCCCTCCTCTGTACAGAGCAACTTCCTCCCTGCACCCACTGCTTTGTTTGTCTGTAACGCTGCAGATTCAGAGGCACTGCAACTACAGTTCCCACACCTGTTACAGCCTTTGTGTGGACAGGTCATCAAATCCTCTGTACTTCCTGTGAGAATGTAGTAACACTGCCTGATAATTCCAGCAACTCACCGCAATGCTTCCGAAAACACTCCACTTTGCATTGGCAGAAGTAAGTCAAAAGCACCTCACCATCAAGTTGGATGCCTGTCCTGTTAAATAGTGTGGCAAAGCAACCAACTGTCGGGAAAAAAACTTAAGAGACACTTTGGCATGGTGAACCCATGAGAGTGGAGGAGAGCTGGGTGGTGCTAGCCAATCTGTGAGGTTGGGGGTGGCAGAGAATGGGGAATGGGCAATCAGTAAGAGCAGTGAGGGTGGGGGTGGGGGGGGCGGGGTTTCTGATGAATCTGTTGGCTGAGGGTGTGGTGGTTCTGAACTTAAAGACTGGGCTGCCAGAAGGAGACCACAGGTGTGCATTATCCAAAGATCTGAATTATGGGACAAACTGCATCCTGGAAATAATTAACTCAGGACATGGGAAAACCACCTCAAATATGGGTTGGCCCCATAAAATCTAGGATGGTTGGTCACCCTGAGCACAGCAGGGGTGAGGGTTCTCACTCTGATGAACATAAGCTCAGCTGTGAGTGCTTAGCATGGGCGTGGGGCACCGGTGCCCCTATGGAGCCCAATTTCACGGCCAAGATATCCTGAAATGTTAATGTTTTCCTATGTAATACAATGATGCATCTCAAAGCAACCAATTGTAATGGAAATTTTTGTACTAAGACATTGGCCCATAACCTATGATGCCCGGTGCGTTGCACCCAAAGATGTCTTCCCCCTCCCCCTCAACCTCAGAAGTGCCCATGTAAGGATAGCATGGCAATTGCTCAGGAAAATGTTTTGGCATTTGGCATCAAACTTCCTTTGGGCAATTATCCTGCACTGGAAACATCTGATACTCTGACTTAAATCTCAGGCTTCGGATGGTTCCGACTGTCTTGCAGGAACAGTTACCCAGGAAAAGTTAGATGAATTAAAACCACTTCTAACTCCTGGGCCAGGATTTTGAGGCCGTTGGGCGGGTGTGGCGGGGTAGGCCCAGGAAACGGTCCGCTGCCCACCATTGGACCCCAACTGCGATTTCACGCTGGCCAGTTAACAGCCAGCCAGCATGAAACACGCGTTGAGAACTTCAGCACTGCCGGGGTGTGGGCAGGAGGAGGGTGAGTGCTGAAGTCAGCACACGCAGGAGGGAGCGTGCATTAAAAGCTTCCTGAAGGCAGGGAGCTGTCACGTTGAGCTGAAGAATTGTAGAAACAAAAATGAAGATTTTAAAATCCCAGAAAAAATTTCCACACCTAGGACTCACTCACCTGCACATCCAAAACATTTTTATTTTTAAAAAATTAATCTCGGAAACCTCATCCCACCCGTTTCCAAAAAATCCAAAGGCCGCCTGGCCGATTTGCCCACGCACCAACCGTAAGGTTGGACGGGCAGCACAAAATGCTGCTAAATTAATTGATTAATAGCCCTGTTAATTGTTGGCCGCCACGCTACCGACTCTTGCGCACGCGCACCGACCGAAATATCGCACGAGTGCACGCTGATGTCGGGATACTCGCCCACGTCATCGTGCACTATTTTATGCCTGATTGGGTCGGACGGACTCACACCCGCCAGTGGAACATAAAATCCTGTCCCTGGGTAACTACAATACTGACCCCGCCGACCCCCACAGGACCCAACAGACTAAACCCCCAACACCCCTCCCTGCTGACTACCCTCCCCCCTGACCCTCCTGCATCCCCCAGACTATCCCCACCTACCCCTGACCGCCCTCCTGAACAACTACGGGACACCTTGACATCCTCACCAACCCTCGATCGCCTCCCCACCTGATGACCCCTGGCTGCTCTCCCAATTCCCAAACTACCCCCACCCCCTTGATTACCCTCCCCATCCCCTAGCTAACTCCTCAATTACCCTCCTAACTCCCCGACTACATTTGCCAACTACCCACTCGACTGACCCCACCCCCACCCCCGAACCCCACCCGCAACCACTGACACCCCTCCCAGACTCTGCCCTCCCGATCCTACCCACTTACCTTAGACACTTACTTTCTCCCTGGCTTCTCAAACTTTAATCCCACTTGCTTTACAGCAGCTGGTGCCACAGAAAAGAGGGCATGTCTTCTTTACCCTCGACTCTCCTGCACTCAACTGAAGAGCCTCCTGCACCTTTCTCACCCATCCTGAGTCCGAAGGTTGGGCAAGAAAGGTACAGCTGTGCTGCGGTGTATCTAGGAGCGCAGTGGCAATCTTAATGTGGTTGCCACTCCACAGAAATTATGGCCCACGATGTAACAGAAGTTCTTTCTAATCATACTTTGATAGATCCCCCCCCATACAATTTGCAGTTCAGAATATCTCCCCCTTCCATAATTTATCTTCAACTTCCCTCTCTTAACAAGTTTGTTTGCAGATGTCAAGAAATTATTCACTATACTTCCATAACCAAACTAGTCAAAAATAGTGATTGTTTTTTACCATCCTTGATTTAGAACTCCATAGGTGGGAGCCCATGTTGGGGATTTTGGTCATAATTCACTCGACCACAATTTTCTGGCCACTAATTTAAATTGAGTGCACTAGGATGACAATAAGTTACGCCCATATATCAATTTTTGGGGCAATTTTTTTTTTTCAATGGGCATCATAAATGGTGTTCAATCTCTTCAGAATATTTTTGTGTTCGAGTTTCCACTTTCTCATTAAAAATATATATTGGCATTCTCATAGGAAAAGCAGTTTCTGATGAAATTAAAATGCACTACTTAGTGTATATTTATCTTGGAAACCCGGCTTTTAAACCAGGCTCAAGTACAGTGAATAAAGGTCAGATTTCATTAGAAAATGATAGTAGTCAAAAGTACAGTTTTAATAGACTGGAAGAGGGAGTTCAAAAGTGCAAAGTATTAATCTTGTTCATTCTGGTCCTTTAAGTATATGGACCACGATGATTTGGTCCAATTTGATGTATTGTACTTTCTATTAAATGGGAAGTTTATTGATAGAAATTATTGTCCAATCCTAAATGTTATAAAGGGAGGTAGTGGCATTCTAGCCAGCATCTGTCTCTTGTTCTTTGTTCCTCAATTAGATGGTTTCAACCTACTAGTTAGGGGTAGCCTATAAGCTGGTATTTTATCTAGAATTCCTTCACTTGAGTTAGTGCACTCTGCTCTGTCTTCTGGAACCTGGGTCTGAATGTAAATCCATACTGATGGTGTAAAGATATCCAGCCTTTGCGAGTTCACATCAGCATCCCAACTTTGCCGAAGGTGTTAAGTTCAGCATCAGGGTCAATCATACAGTGATGGATTTACTCAAACGCTACCCAAGGACACTCAGTTGGTGAACTCAGCTTGGGTCGATTTGCTATGAGCCTGTTTTGTGCTGATGACATTTGCCAGTTTCACACCCCATGGCACTTTTCTTATTCTGGTACTTAAGCAAACTGTTAGCATAACATCTTTTATTTTGAAATATATGTTTGATGACAGTTTTAAGGGAGTGTGGAATATGGCAACAAAATATCTCTTCAAATTGTTACTGTTATAGGAAAAAGAAACATAATTAAGCTCTAACAGATTTATTACAGAGAGCATTAAAAAGTACAGAGAGCATTAAAAAGTACAAAGATGAACAACCACATGAAATACTTCTTTAACAATATTTGTCTTTTTGAAAAATAAATCACCTCATACTTGTCACATTTTAGCACTAGGGAACAGGGCCATTTTTTTGTGCTCCACAAGGTTAATTTATTTTGAACTCGCCAGAGTCCTTGTATCTTCTGGGAGAACTTTCATTATTGCTTTGCACATTTTGATTTTCTAGCCCATTTTCACTACCTATTACAAAAACAAAACATTATGGTTGTTGAAAATCGGAAATTAAAACAGAAGCTGTAAACACTCAGCAGGCCAGGCAGCATTTGTGGAGGGAGAAACAGTTAACGTTTCAGGTCAATGACACTTCATCAGGACTGGAAAATGTTAACTATGTAACAGGCTTAAGCAAGTACAGAGGCGGGGAAAGTGAAGAATAACAAAAAGGAAGGTCTGTGATAGGTTTGAAAGCAGGAATAATTCAATGACAAAGTGATGGTGGCGCAAGGCAAAAGGAGATGGTAATGAGGCAAGAAACAAAAGATTGATCTATAGGAGCTGAAAATGGCAAAAGCAGAATCATTACCAGCAACTTATCGAAAAGTGGAGGCAATGGTGACTTGTGTCACACTCGATAAAATATTCCATGTAATTTCTTCTATAATTATTTTTTCTATAATTCAATAGACAGAAGAGCAAACTTTATTTTTTAAAGAGAGTATGTATAATTTGCCCAGTCATACTTCAAATCACGTACATTGCAGCAGACCTTTTTAAGAAATTTCTCCAACTGCACAGTGCAGGAACACTTTCAATAAATGTTAACTAATTTTCAGTTAACACAGAAAAAGTTGGATCAGCACAGAGCATCAATCAGAACCATTCTGGCAAAGGGTAAGACCCAGTATATTAGATCAGATGCAGGTTGACCTGCTGTGCATTGCTGGGCCATTACAGTACTTTTCACTTAGCTTTAGTGAGTGAGTGACAGCAAAATTGGACAATGTCCTTGAATCCTTTAATGAGCACTGCATCCAGTGTTAAAGTTGTGAAAAAAAGGGGTCTGTAGTCAGTAGTTGAGGTGCAACAATTAGCCTTGTGCCCTTTGACTAAAGGAAAATTATCCAGGGTTCCTGTCTTGATTGATGAAAAATTAAGGTATTATTTTTAAAGTTGTTCTTGGGATATGGGTGACACAGGTCACCAGTTTATATCGTCCAAGCACTTTAAAATTCAGCTGCATAGTGTGAAACTGTAGCCTTGACTGAGGGAGGTGACCACTTCCCTTTTCTGATGGATATCAGTGAACTAGTTGGGTTTCAGCCCATAACAGGTAAAAATAGGATTTGGTTTGATGTACTCCTCTGTTAAGTATCCTAAAAATACTCACTGTTGAAGATCATGCACACAGAATGGTCACTTGATTGATGGACTAGAAGGTTGCTGAAATCCATGGAGCTATGCAACAATACTTTATGTGGTAGACTACACTAGTAAATTTGGCAGCAATTGTTTACCCTTCAATACCTTGTCATGTAACTAAAAGGTGGATTTTTGCAGAGTCAGGGAAAACTCCGGGGACCTGTAAAAATAGCGAACAGGACACGGATCTGGAAATCTTGCCCCTATTTTTGGCGCGCACCACTTTTGCAGGTAGGGAAAAGGGGGCAGGGCATAAAGCACACATGACGGAAACCTGAAGCCAGCTAGGCCTTTTAAACTCTGTACACAGGACAAGCAGACCCAATTTTCACGCCAGGAACGACCTCAACTCATCATGTGTGTACTGCTCTTGAAGGGCAGATAAGGTATGTAGAGCTGTCAGGTTATTTAAAACCATTGTCCTATAAATCTTGAAAAAAAAACTACCTGCCTATATCCTTGAAAGTGAAACAAATCAGCTCTAATAGTTTCAATTGATATTTGTTGACATAACTCTAAGAGCTATCATGGTAGCATTATTATTGCTTGAGTGCTTGATTACTTCCACAACCTGTCATTATCACTGTAGGTGTGTGTGTTTGTATTTGTGTGTGTGGGGGTGGGGGGAGGCGGTGGTGGTGAATAAGAAGTTCTGTAAGTTCACAGTTTGATTGACAGCTCCAAGAGGTTATTAAAGGATTAGCTGCCTTTGAATCAGCATTATGAATACAAATGTTTGTCTTTTTATAATAAAGGATTAATTATTTGAATGGATTTAAATGTATTGAATGGGCTTTCATGAATGAAATGTCTGTGACAGATACTTAGAACTTGATTTTGTTTTATCTCAACATTGCTCTGATGTCTAGGTAAGTTGTCATGGGGGTGTAAAGTGCTTTGGGGAGGTCATGAGTTAGAACTAAATTCCATAGAGGTTAAAAGTCAGAATAGATGAAAGTAACTGATCCTGACATCAAAGCAGCATAGATAGGAACAAGAGTAGGCCATTCATTCCATTGAATTTGTTCAACTTTCAGTTAGATCATGGCTGATCTGTACCATAACTTCATCTACCTGACTTGGTTCCATAATTCTTAATAACCTTATCTAACAAAAATCAATCAACCTCAGTTCTGACATTTTCTATTCACTGAGCCTCAAAAGCTTTTGGAGGCAAGAGGGTTCCAGAATTCCACTACCCTCTATGTAACAAGGTCTTTTCTGACATCACCTCTGAATGGCCTGGCTCTAATTTTAAGGTTATGCAGTAGCTCCTCTTTATCCTATCAAATACTTTAATCATCTTAAACACTTCAATTAATTTCTTCACCTTAATTTCTATACTCAAGGGAATACAAGCCTTGCCTATGCAACCTGACCTAATAATTTACCCCTTTTAGCCCCCGTGTAATTCTGGTGAATATGCATTGGATGGATTCCAAAGCTAATATACCCTCCCTGAATTGTGGTGCCCAGAACTGATCACATACCTCTAAATGTTGTCCAACCAGAGCTTTATATAACTATAATATAACCTCTACCTCTTTATATCCCAGTACTCTTGAGAGAAAGGTCAACATTCCATTACTCTTTTTAATTACTTTTTGTACATGTCCACTAGCTTTTAGTGATTTCTGGTCTTAAACTCCTAAATCTTCTCTGCTTCGTCACAGTTCATAGCTTCTCACCATAGAGAAAATATTCTGATCTATCACTCTTAAGTCCAAAGTGAATGACCTCACATTTCTCCACATTGAACTTCATCTGCCAATTTTGTCCACTTATTTAATCTATCAACGTCACTTTGTAATTTTCTTCTTCCATCTACACTATGGGTAGAATTTCCCCGTTGGCATGTGGGGGCGGGCCCCGCACGCCCATGCGTAAAATGACACACGGTGACGTTGGGCGAGCGTCCCGACGTCACCACACACCATTGTGATATTTCGCTGGCGGGCGCGTGATGATGTCCGACGCGCGTCCACCATTAATTAACGGGCCATTTAAGGCCCTTGAGTGTTCAATCGATGCCAATTTTTCAGCATACGTGCAATCTTCAGGTCAGCGCACGGGCGCAATGGGCAGGTGGGTAGGACACATATGTATTAACCTCATCCACGGGTGGGATAAGAGGGCTCAGTGGGGTCGTGAATGTGCACAGTCAAGTATTTATTTATGCAAGTTTTTGAAACTTGCCGGTGTGATCTGCAGTGCTTCAAAACACATACCAGCTGCTTTTTCTGGACTGTTAACCTTCAGGTCAGCGCTCTGCAAAGAGTAATCTTTTCTGGGCCTGCAGGTTTCGGGAAGCCTTCTCTTAGTCTGGGAATTGGAGCTGAACTGATACTGGAGGCAGCTCTTCTGAGGAGGAAGGAAGGGCTAGAAGGGGGAGGAGGCCAGGAGTGCACATTCAGCCTCCAGGGGAGTCACCTTTGGGAGGACAGGCGCAGGCACAAGGGGTCAACAAAAAGTCCAAGGCGGAAGGGGCCGCAGAAGACGCAACTATCCCGCTGCCAGGGTATACAGGTGGCGAAGCAGCTACCTCAATATGTCTGAGGTGCAGTGCCAAAGGAGGTTCCGTCTCTCAAAGGAGGCAGTCAACTATATCTGTCATGTAATTGGGCCTGAGATCTCCGCTAACTGTGTGGGTGGACACCCCATGCCAGTGGCTCTAAAGGTCACAGCTGCCCTCAACTTCTATGCCTCTGGCTCCTTCCAGGGCTCGGTAGATGATCTTTGCGGTGTCTCCCAATCAGCTGACCACACTTGTGTCAAGCAGGTTACAGACGCTCTGTTCAGGCGTGCATTGACCTTCATCCACTTCCGTTGGGACCAGGCAAGCCAGACACAGTGAGCCAGAGGCTTCGCGGCCATTGCTGGCTTCCCCCACGTCCAGGGTGCAATAGACTGTACACATGTGGCCATCAAGGTGCCAGCAGGTGAGCCCGGTGCCTTCGTCAACAGGAAGGGCTTCCACTCCATGAACATGCAGATAGTGTGTGATCACAGGATGCTGATTCTACAAGTCTGTGCAAGGTACCCAGGCATCTCCGATGACACCTACATCCTCAGACACTCCCAGGTGCTGAGGCTCTTCAGTGCTCCAGCCCGACTGGATGGATGGCTGCTGGGTGACAAGGGCTATCCCCTCAGAAGGTGGCTCATGACACCTCACCGCCATCCAAGAACAGAAGCTGAGCAGCGGTACAATAGGAGCCACGGCTCCACAAGGGCTGTGGTGGAGAGAACCATTGGTCTTCTCAACTTGCGCTTCCAATGCCTGGACCATTCAGGGAGCACACTCTAACACCCCCGAGATTGTGTGTCGCTGATGGTGGTTGCATGCTGCACTCTCCACAATCTTGCGCTGGAAAGGGGGGATGCAGTGCACGATGAAGACGTTGATGCAGTGGCTGCGGCTGCATATGGTGAGTCCAGCAGTGAGACCAAGGATGAGCACACACAGGGAAATGCTGAAGGGGTAGACGCTGACCCGGGCATACTCCAGGGAGGCAGGGAAACCCGGGAGGCTTTAATCCAATGAACTTTCAGCTAGAACACCACAGATGGATCACCAGGACAAGCCTGGGCTGTAGGCTCGATACTCGACACCTAAGTGCAAAATCTGCCAGGTCAGCAACAGTAAATAAGGACCTCAAAGCACATTACAGTTTTGGAAACCATCCACATGTAGAAGAAAAGAAGCACCCTCAGCCATGGTGACATGTCTAAATTTAATATGGATGGTTGCTTCGGACTTCCCTGCTCACCGTGGATGGATGGGCACCGAGCTGGGAAACTTGATGCCCACACCATCTCCCACATTGGCACCGACCATCTGAGGTCAATGCCGATGTGAGGGCTTGCTGGTCCGAGCGCATCCCCAGGAAGCCCTGGTGGGTCTCCTGGAGGAGCCTCTCCACGATAGTCGCCACTCTCCATGGAGGTCACATGGCACGCGGACATGTGGCTCCTTACTTTGGCGAGCGTCTGTGTAGACTCCTCCACCGCCGAGACCAAGCCAAGCACAGCCTCATGTATCTCTCCCAGATGCTCCCGCACACCCAGCTACATTTCCTGCGTTTGCTGTGTCACGGACGACTCCAGAGGCACATCATCAGGCACTGACTGAGCATGTGCCTGGTCCCCTGCAGTCCTCCGAATGCTGGCACCATGGGCACTCTGTCTCTGCCAGCTCCTCCAGCGACTGTGAAATGCCCTTACCACTGTGCCCCGGGACACTAGCTGTTGTTCGAATTCCCACTGAGGTGCTAGTATCTGCGCTGGTGCCTGCCTGATAGAGATGGTGTGACACTGGTGAGACTTTAGGCCCATCAGGGCTGCTCCTCCTCCCAGCCCTGCTCTAATGATGCTGAAAGGAAGGACAAGGACAGTGGATCACTTAGCGTGGAGACAGTGACAAAGTTCATCCCCAGATCATTATGCGCTCATCCTTCCATAACCAATGGTCAAGCCATATTGCAAAATTAAATCATTTAACATTCAGCAGTGCTATGGGTGTTGGGAGGACAATGCTGACCTCACTGTTGGGCATAAATACCTGACCGTGGCACCCCAACCTCACCGACACCAGTGGACCTGGGCGCATGGCGCCTCTCCAGATCCAGGGCCTCCTGCTCGAAACGGCTAAGAATGCTGATCTGCGCCTGGCCAGCACCAGTCCTCACACGTTCTGCCGCGTTATGAGCATTCTTCCCCTGAAAATGAGAGACGAGCATTGATTCGTGCAAATTGCACATGGACTCTGTTTGCGGACGGCCCACCCCAGCCAGAGTGGGACATATCAGGGCTCCAGAGCCTCCTCACCCTGCTGCTCAGAAAGATGCTAGGCCTGCTCCGCCCCCCCCACAACCCCACAACCCCCTTGGATGCAAGCTGCCTACATCACATTAGGCACCACAGGGTATATCCTTCCATAACAAGGAGGCTCAAACACGTGGAGTGCAGAGGGCAGCAGATGGTTTGTTGCCATGCCACCTTGAAGCTCCCCTCCCAGCATGTCATCACCCTGACTTAGACATGTCCTGGAGTTCCAGCACCGCGTCTAGGGGCAGCTCCTCCAGGTTGCCCCCAAACCAGTCATGTGGGACTCAGTGTAACACATGCTGCGGGGGCAAAACACATCCCTTCATCACCCTCTCAGGCTGACCTCAGCATGGGCAATATCTGCTGGCCCACTCAGCAAAGGACAAATGCTGTCAATGATTCAATGCCGTCATGACACTCACACTTGGTAGGGGGGTGGGGGTGGAAAGCCTATCCTGCTGGGTTAAGTGACCATTGCCAACATGATGCTCACCCTTCCTCGAGGAGGGCAGCAAGGCAATCATTGGGAAAACGAGGGGCACACTGGTCCCTCACCCTATCCTCCAGCCTGGTCTGTCCTGCTGCCCTACCCTCCAGCCTCGCCTGCTCCGCTGCCCTACCCTCCGGACTGGCCTGTTCACCAGAAGCCCTCTGCTGTAGCCTTGCACTTGCCATTGTGAGCAGCCTAGAAAAGGCTGCCAGGCCTTCATTTAAACAGGCTGCCGGGTTGCCATTGGACCAGACGGTCTATGCATGCCCGCTGCTGCCCATCCACTCCCGCTATTCTCGGGAGTCGGGAAGTACACTGGGCGGGCCTTAAATGGCCCGCCCGTGTAAAATGGTGGTGCAGACCTGATTGGGGGCGGTGATTGGGTCCACACCTGCCTGCGCCTGCTCTGCACCCTCCCTGCCCCACCAACTGGAAAATTCAAGTCTATGTGCTGTGCCCGCCAACTTGGTGTCATCAACAAATCTGGTATGGCTCTCTATTCCTTCAACTAAGTTGTTTATAAATATAATGAAAATTGGAGCTCCAGCAGAGTGTAACACCACCATCTGCCTCCTACCTCCTAACCAATTCCCTACCCATGTAAATAGGTTGCCTCCAATTCCATGTCTTCTCATAGTTGTTCGTAGTCTCTTATGTGGAACTTTATCAAGTTCTGAAAGTCCAATTAAGTAACATCCATAGATACTTCCCTAGCGATCAGTTAAGTATCACTACACAAAAAAAAAACTAGTTCATTAGACATTACATATCTTTTACAAAAGAAGGCTGTCTTTGATTAGATCATATTTGTCCAAGGACTCAGTCACTTTGTATCTAATGAGAGATTATGGGCAGAATTTTACGCCTCGCGGGCAGGGCTGCGCCTGACCCGAACAGACGTGAAATAGCGCAAGATGACATTGGGTGAGCATCCCAACGTCATCCCGCATGCAAGCAATCTTAGGTTAGCAAGCGCGCGCGGCAACTGGAGGCGCACCCGCCGACAATTAAGCAGGCAATTAAACCCATTAAGGAGGCAATTGAAAGCAATATTTCATGGCCCGTCCACTTTTACAGTTGGCGGATGGGCCAATCGGCCAGGCGGCCTTTACATTTTTGCTCAAACCTCGATCCAGGATGGGATGAAATCTCCGTGGGGAAATAAAATATAAAGAGAGATCTAGGGACTTTTTAAAAAAAAATTAGGTATGTATTCAGGTGCTTGATTGTGCTGCGTGGACATATTTTGCAGCATTTTTGTTGTTTCATTTATTCTGTGGAGGTCTGCTGCTCCCTGAGGCAGCTGTCTGGCTTCAGGGAGCTCAGTGGAAGTGCTCACCAGCACCCGTGACGTCGACGCCCGCCCTCTTTCTGCCCCCATCAGCAGTGCTGAATCTTTCTCAGCACGTGTTTCGCGCTGGCTGGCTATTAATTGACCAGCCAGCATGAAATCACGGTCAGGGGCTCATTTCGCATCTGCTCCCAGGCCCACCAATCGTGCACGCCCAACGAGCGAAAAATTCAGGTCTATTGTAACTTCTCCATAACAGCTGGGACAATAATAACCCTATAATTACCTAGTTTGAAACAGCAATACTTGCATTTATATAGTGCTTTTTATGACCACAGGATATGCCAAAGGACTTAACAGCCAATGACATGCTTTTGAAGTGTAGTCACTGTTGTAATGTAGGAAATGTGTAAACCAATTTGTGCAGGGTCCCACTAACAGCAATGCGATAGTGACCAGGTAATTTTTTTGTGAGGTTCATTGAGGGGCAAATATTGGCCATTAGATAAATCTCCTGCGCTTTTTGGAATTAATGCCATGCAATCTTTCACAGCCACCTGGGAGGACTGATTGAACCTCCCTCAGTACTGCTCTGGATTGTCAACCTTGATATTTGTGTAAATGTGGTCACATCTTTGAGTGGAACCTGAATCCACAATATTCTGACAGAGGCTAAAATGCTACCAACCGAGCCACAACTGACAACTATTTTGCCTAGTTTATCCATTCCTTCCTTTCTTAAATAGTAGACTGACGTTGGCAATTTTCCAATCCAAGAGCACAGTTACTGAATTGAAAGAGTTTTGGAAGATAATAACTAGCACTTACTGAATCAAGATTAAACTGAGAATCAAGGTTAAATTGAGTTACACTGAGCCCGGGATTTTCCGGCCCTGCTGTGGACGATGCGGCGGGCCAGCCAAAAGTCCGGGAGACTGGACGATCCCGGAGGTAGGCGGGACTGGAAAATCCCGTCGAGTCCACAGTACAGAAATAGACATTCAGCACAAGTGTCTATGTCAGCATTTATGTTCCAAATTAACCTCCTCCCACCCCTCTTCATCTAACCCCATCAGCATATTATCCTCATCCTTTTTCCTGTCTGTGCTTACTCGCTTTCCTTTAAATGCATCTATGCTATTCACCTCAACGATTTCATATTGTCACAGACAGGAGGGGTTAAAAAAAGCCCTGATTTCTCCTCTTACTACCCGTCCGTAAACAGAAAGGTGTTTTAGATTTACGATTTCCACCTTTATAAGTGGTGGCATATTTTTCCCCAACCCCTCAGTTTAGGCGTGATGCAAACCTCTATTATTAACCCTACAGCAAACTTGAGATGGGGTAAAATCAGAGGCTTAGTTTATCTTACACACACACAAAATATGGGGAGGGGTGTCGCTATGAGGCTCCAGTACATTCACACAATAAAGGAGGGATGAGAGAAAGAAAGAGGTACAGTGGGGTTCATGTGACATCACTCCCACTTCTTCCCATTGGTTTGGACAAAGGATGTATATTGTATATTCCTGGCATGGATTCTTGAGATGGTTAATGTTTCATCCATTAATATGTTTAGAAGAGATTACAAGGTCCCTTTGTCTTTGCATACCTATTGTCTCCATTGGCCAGATCTCTACTTTAGAAATGTAAAAGGGCCTTTGTGTATTTCCTTGGAATTTGATTTCTGCCGTCACAGGCATTAGTGCCTCTTTAGAGATAACAGGATCCTTGCTATTTTCTGAAAGCTAGAAATTCCTGTTGTGTGAGTCATAGCTAGTCAGACTTCAGTCAGTATAAAGCCTTTGTCCATTTTGAAAACATAATTTTGTAAAGTAGCCAGGATGGTATAGACATATATATGTTCCTTCATGTCTTCTGGGCATGACAATATTCTTACCACTCCTTAGGTAAAAATGTTTTTCCTGAATTCCCTATTTGGTTTATTAGTGACTATTTAATATTCACAGCCTCTAGTTTTCAACTCTCCCACTAATGGAAATATTATTTTACATGTCTACTCTATCAATCTGTTTAATTGCCTTAAAAACTTCAATCAGGTCACCCTTCAGTCTCCTTTTTTCCTGGAGAAAAGAGATCGGTCCTGTTCAGCTGTTCCTGACCAGTATATCCTCTCAGTTCTACGATCATGCATGGGTGGCAACAGTCTAGACTGACTGGTTAACCAACTGTCAGACAACAGCAGGGACACTGGTGGAGTGTCAGTGGCAGGAGCAGGAATGCTGAATGCTGCCATCCTGAGCGACGACAGCAGGGTTTTTTTTTCACCATGGAACCACTGCCAATTCATTGGGATGGCAATTCAGCAATCCTGGTCATCTCATTATCCAATGGAGCACAGGTTGCTGGGCTGTGAGACTCTAAAAGCCCTTTTGAACACTCATATCCACACCTATGTTGGTAGCAGTCTGAGCTGAGCTGAGCCTAGCTTCTTACAAGGCAACCAGCAGAGATTTCATGACCTTAATCTGGGCTTCCAATACAGCTCTAAAATATGGCTGGGATTTTGTCAGACTAATGGCGTTTTCACCCACTGGTCAGAGAACTGCTGCCAGTTCCCTGAGGGAGGCCCAAGGAGTCAAGTGCACTACAGGCATTTAAGTGGCCACCCTCAGGCATTCCCCATGATTGAGGACCCCGGCAGCAGATGTTCTGCCTGATGAGAGCTGTCGGCCAATCAGAGGTCCACAGCTGTCCATTGCTGCCAGCGCCGAGGGAGCGGTGGTAGCTGATGGCAATGCACCCACCAGAGGTCCAAGATCATTATGGGAACCCAGACCAAAGGTGAGTGGAGGCAGATGAGGACCACATGATGGGGGGTTGAAGGTGGAGGCAAGGGTAGGAGGGGTGGCTTTCAGCAGCCATCCCCAACTTCCAGATGCCGGTTTCTTAATCAGGCGCAGAGTAGCTGACTATGAAGAGCCTCTGAGGAGGCTGCTGGCAAACCTGACAGGGCTCCCTTCCGGGGGTGCAGGAAAGCTGCGCGCCCTCCATTTAATCCCTGAGCCATCACTAAATTGTGGTGGGACCAAGGATAATGGGCGTTATTGGCTTATTAATGAGCCTAATTTACATCCAGCCGCCAGTGGCCGGGAATTCCACATTAGCTCCACCTGCCTTAATCAAGGGAGGTTTTACCCCCACCAGGAGACTGACGCAGGGCCTGGTCACCATGTTTCCTGTTGCGATGGGCTGCATTAAGCCCAGCCATTTGGGTGGCTTCTGCTTGTGCTGGAATGGATGTAGGGACCTTGGCCACTAGACACTGCATCACTGCTGCGTCTGCAAGTTCTACCATGGAATTGGGCACCATTTCCATGTTAGAAAGGATGGGCTCCAAGCTCTGCGTGAAGCCCTGTGCCACATTGGAGCTGAACTCCTCCATACTCCTAGACAGTGACAGGAGGCTCTCTGTCAGCTCTGCCAGTGCACCAAGCATATCAGTGTGCATGCACATCAGTTTTCCCTGTATAATCAAATTCATCATAGAGTTCTCTGCAGTAGAACTCACCTGCGACCTCTCTCTCCTGGGAGCTGACACAGGTGCTACATTTTCACTCTGCCTTGCAAAACAACAGGTTCACCGTCTGCATCCTATACATCATATAAGATTGCAGGATGAGGGTGAATTGGATATCAGAAGGTGTGTAAGGCACCCTGGATGGCTTTGGCAATGCTGGCTGCCATGCTCTCAGTGATGGGTGTGCCAATAATGCTGATCTATGTCTCTTGCAAAGGGGTGAGGACATACAGCCATGCTTCTCCCTCACTGGTTCTTTGCTGCTGCCTCCTATTATGTGCTAACTTGTCCTGCAAAAGAGAGAAAAGCGTCAGTGAGTGTGTTGCAATATTTTTTGTGTGGTGTTCCTCTCATAGATGAATAGCTGGAAGTATGTGGAAACTGTGCAATGTGGAGGTGAAGCTTGTAGCACTGGTAAGTGTGGAAGGATGAAGTAAAACACATGAATGTTAGACATGAACCCTGATTTCCAGAATTTGTTGATGGGTGAGTAAGAGGGTGTGGTACACTAACAGTTTGTGAGGCAGGTGACGTGCTTGATAGGAGATGGCTTTTAAAGGTGCATTCACTAACCTTGGCCACTTGTGTGAAGTCATTGAACGTTATCCAATACTGTATTCAGGTTCTCAAGACCAGATTCCTGACATTGACTGTCTGTGCCCACTGCCTTTACAGTGTATATTTGGTAGTGACATTCAAAAGCCTAAGTGTTTTCATTGTAACAAGGTGGGGCATGTTAGGGCGGATTGCTGGAAATTAAATAGTAGATCTATTGCAGTAATAGGAATGCCAAAGGAATTCTTAGGAAAGTTTTCATCAGAAAAGGAAATGGTTGTTAAAACTGTAGCAGTAGTACAAGTGAAACATGTTCCCTCAGAACTTCCAGGAAAGGGGAAATAGTTCAGGATAGTCCAGAAAATTCTTCTTTGATTCCTGGTGAAGAAAGTCAGGCTAACAGGGTGTCTGGATGTTTTGTTTCAAAGGGAGAAGTGTTCCCTTACTCCTCCAACAAAATAAGTAAACATATGAAAATTTGGAGAGATACAGGGCAGATCAATCATTGATGGTGGCTGATGATACAATTTATGTTCCAGATAGTTTTATGAAGGGAAAAATATTAATAAAAGGTATTAATGGAATTTATGAACCAGTTTCATTGTGTAAAGTTAACTTACAAAGTTGCTTTGGGAATGGAATTGTTAAGATGGGAATTATTCCTCGATCACCTATTGAAGGAGTGGATTTTATTCTGCGTAACGACTTGGATAGTGGAGTAATGTGGCAATGACTATTGCAACAGGCAGTTGCTCATGTTGATCTTAACAAACTTCAGGAACCTACTGTGGCTAAAAATGAAACACTTACTGCAGATAGCAAGAAATTGAAGGAAAACCTGATTAATGTAGAAAACCAACTTTCATGTATGAAAGAGGAGTTTGCTAATGAAAGAAGGGAATTGGTTAAAACAATTTAGAATCAGTCACAGTAGGCAGAACACTTGACTGAGGACTTGAAATGTCTAAATAATAAACTTGCAGAAGCAAATTTAACAAAAGGTCAATCTTCAGTTAAAACTTGATGAGCTTCAAGCATCAATAGTTGCTATGAAATATCAGGGGAAATGCCCTGAACAAGGAAAGGAATTGTTGGTAAATCAGAATAATTGGTTGAATACAGAATTAAACACCAAAACTAACAAACTGTTAGAACATCGTCAGGAAAGGAGCCATGAGATTCTCAAACTTCGAAGCAAACTGGACAAAAGGAAAGAGGTATGTGATACAGAGTATCGTGTTTCCAAAGTTGTTACTTTGAATAAAAACTCTTTGCTGAATTGTGGTCCAGCTGAGCAAAGAACTGATTCAAGGAACATAACTGGCATATCAACCTCAGTAATGGACAATGTGAAAACAAGAAATGTTCATGCAGAATTGGAATTCAAGAATTGTCAACAAAAAGAACTGAAAGCACAAAATTACTTTTCCAAATCAATGATTGATTTACAAGTGCTTGACGACGCTAAAATGCAAAATACAGCAGTTGGAATCCAGGCAAGTGGACAGTTAGCAAAAGACCATTCAGAACCTGGAAAGGAGTGGAATGATATAGTTCATGGGCTATGTAACAGAATTGAAGGGTTAGAACAAACTATGAAATTCCACAGGGAGAATATAATTGACGCTGCTCAAAAAGAAGTAGAAAGGATCTGTTCAAAATGGGACCTGGAGAAACAAAAAAAAAATTAAAGATCAAACCAAGCAGGAATACGAAATGTTTTTGTATGAACATAAGAAGCATCTCAATAACATCCTTGAAATGGCAAAAAGAGATTTTGACCAGGGAAGAAATGAGATGTTAATGCACAAAAACGCCATTTTGACTTTGCTAAATCGAAATGAGAATTTACCACATTTGGGTTCAGAAAATGAACTTGCGGATGGAATTACACTTACACCAAACAAAAAGGACGATTGGGCTGTGGACTTAAATGAAACATTTTTTGCTGAGTTAAAGACTGGGAATAAGAGGAAAAAGAAACATAAGGGTTGAGTTATGATAATACTAGGATGTACAAATCCTGCTAATCTTATTATATTTATTGACTTTGTTTAAGTATGCTTTTGTAACTGTACAATATAACATGTATAATTGTGAAACAAAATGGAAAGTTCATTTGTATAATAGATAATAAGCTATTGTTAGAGGCTTATGATGTTAAGTTTGTATCAGGAGGATGGAAGACCATTGTAAAGAAATCTTCGCTATGTGAAGCTTTCTTTCCTCCAAAGAGGGAAGTATTAGGAAATAAAGTTAGTTTAAGTAAGTTATATTTGTATTTGTGGGTGTTAGGAATAAGTTTTAGCTTTAAAGTTTGAGTTTGATTTGTATTTCTGTATCTGTGTGTTAAGAAAGGTCAAATGAAGTTTGATGTTATTTTAGTTTCATTTTAAAAGACTGCTTGCATTTCTAATGAGGAGTTTATGACTGCTATAAAGTACTACTATATAGAGTAGAAGAATAGTGCTGTTGCCTAACAACAGGGTGCCAGGTAGGTAGGTTCCTCAGACATACACACAGTACTAAAGAAATGCCTACCTTGAAGAAGTTTTGTGCTACTCTCCGTCAGGATTTTCGAATCTCTCTTTTGCCTTGTTCTCCTATCACTGCCTGCTTGTCCTAACAACCCCACCCCCCCCGCCCCCAAACCAGCTTATATTTCACCCCTTTCCTATTTCTGCTTAGTTCTGTTGAAGGGTCATGAGGACTCGAAACGTCAACTTTGCTCTTCTCCGCCGATGCTGCCAGACCTGCTGAGTTTTTCCAGGTATTTCTGTTTTTGTTTTGGATTTTCAGCATCCGCAATTTTTTGTTTTTATCTGTGTTTAATTGACTGCCACTTCTCTTCAAGAAATGCCTACCTTGAAGAAGTTTTGTGCTACTGTCCGTCAGGATTTTCGAATCTCTCTTTTGCCTTATTCTCCTATCACTGCTTGCTTGTCCCAACAACCCCACCCCCTTCTTACTCCCCCCCCCCCCCCAAACCAGCTTATATTTCACCCCTTTCCGATTTCTACTTAGTTCTGTTGAAGAGTCATGAGGGCTCAAAACATCAACTTTGCTCTTCTCCGCCGATGCTGCCAGGCCTGCTGAGTTTTTCCAGGTATTTCTGTTTTTGTAAAGAAACAGCAGTTTTAAGTTGAATTGAAGCTAGGGCCCCAGAGAGACTGAACACTGGGAGAGGGAACTGCAGATTTCCCAAAAGAACAAAAAGATCCCAAGTGAAGAAAACCCCCAAAAATCCAAGAGAGTGGAAGAGAGGAAAGTCCAAAGGAGACCTTGTAGTCAAAGAAAGGACAGAAACCTGGGAAAAGGTCCTGTTAAGTGAGGTTAAGGGTGAGGGGCAGACATAAAGGCTCCCAGCTTCATATTTAAAGTGAGGACAGCTTGCAAGAAGCAAGAAGGTTCAAAGAGACAACTGAAGGTCTGTAATCCTTTGCTATGGGCATGCGAAGCAGTGGAGTACTGTTAATGCTGAGTTGGTGAAAAAAGGTTTGAGGAAGACAGCTTGAATGAATGTGGTGACCCAGGGAAGAGGAACATCAGAAGGAGAGTTTGAAACCCTGGAGGAAGGTATCTGAGAGAAAACATTGGTTTGGGAGAAGATTCCAAGGCAAGGTCTTGGAGAGTGGCGATTGGAAACCCTCATGTGAAAGACGGAGTTCAGTGAGACCGGTTGGCTCACGGTGTGAAAAGAGTCTGGGGGGAGTTGAGGAGAGATCCATAGCATCCATTTGATGTGGCGTATGTCACTTGGTTTCAGAGTGTGGTGTGTCTGACCACAGGGTGCCATAGGTTT
Source organism: Cetorhinus maximus (assembly GCF_964194155.1). Taxonomy (NCBI): domain Eukaryota; kingdom Metazoa; phylum Chordata; class Chondrichthyes; order Lamniformes; family Cetorhinidae; genus Cetorhinus; species Cetorhinus maximus. The sequence goes on from NC_135879.1 coordinate 84,390,708, forward strand.
ACATTGACTGAGTATTTACTGTGAACATTAAAGTATAAGATAGCTTTTGTAACTTGTGTTATCCTTACAAATCTGTATATATCTGTAAAGGTATAGTTGTGGGTGAAGGACTATTGTAATATAGTTCATCTTTTCTTGCGGAATAAATGTTTTATTCTTTTGTGTTAAAAGTTCATCAGCTGACCCTTGTGCCTCTGTTCAGTAGCCACTCTCCACATATCCACACAAACAAAATAAAAAAAGTTAGGATCTGCCAAGCTGTGTTCCACTCTGGGATCAGGCTTGTCCAGGGATAACCTCAGCTGGTGATCATAACACCCCTAGAGGTGCAGGCTGGCTTTAAGAAGTTCAGGCTAGCTTTAGTTGGTGCTAACCACACACAAACCAAGGCCCTGTGCTGAGCATGCAGCCCCTTAGCAGTATGTTTGCATGTTGCCTGCTTCACTTCCAACAAGCATTGTATAATTGCACATCATGATCCCAGTCCTGCTGAATGGACTTAACAAATGTTTCCTCTTTGTATGCATAATCATGACACCAGCTATCATCTTAACCAGTACTGGTGTGAAAGACCCTGCTGACTCGTAAGAGCCAGTGTTAACTCAACAGTAATACTTTTTACATCTATTACAAGTCTAGGTAGCACCAGAGTAATTGTTTAATATCAAGTACCAAATGCATTGATTTGGAAAAAAATCCTTCAATTATTAATTGTTCCCCCTTAACAATGTTCTGCTAAATGAAGACCACACAGAACACCTACTCTAAAGTATACATTTTGAATGTTTTTTTAGCTGCTGAACTAAGATATGGTAAACAATATACTAAATGATATGCTTTTGATTTCCCTTCTCTTCTGCAAATGTCTGTTTTCTGCTGGATTCTACTCAAGTGTTTGTCTAATGGTTCAACTCCTTTTAGGCTTATTGAAAATGGGTTCTTTCTACATGCATTTACAATTTCACTACAAAGGACAAACAGAAGAAATCTTTCTTCTATAAGTAAAATTGTGCGTATAATATATAGGTAAAACAATATATACTTTTGGACAATTAATTTATTGCACTTTATTTAAAAGTTTGTTCATTTCTAATAAAAACTACAGAAACATATTTTACAAATGAACTCAGCATTACAATAGTTGCCCAAAAGCTTTTACTGCCCCGTTAATGTTTTAGCGGGCACTCAATATATTTGTCCTGGTTAAGTTGTTTCTCTTAAGTTGTATTTACCAGATCGGATCCAAACGTAGGGCCATTTTTTTGCAGAGTTGGGACGACTGCAGAGCCATTCAAAAATGGGAGGCAGAACACGATTCCAGGAATCCAGACCCAATTCCTGGCGCCATCAGTTTTCGCCAGTGCAGGATAAGGGTGCAAGTAGCAAGCCTGCACTCTTGACCTTGCTGGCTCCCTGGTGGGGATAGGAATTTCCTGGCCCACACAACTTTTGTGGAGTTGGGGCAGCTTCTCCAAGACTTGCGGTAAACGACCCCTCAGAAGAGTCATGAACCATATCCTGGATTCAGGAAGCTTTTGAAAAGTAAATTTAATAGGTCTTACCTATGCCCGCTAGCCACTCCCAAATGCCTTTCATACTCTCCATGCCAACTCAATTCCAACTTATGCCCTTCCATGCTCATTCACCCAATAACCAATGAACCATACAACGACAATGGCAAGTTTGGAAATGCTGAGAAAAAAACTTCCATTAAAAAATATTCTTTAAAAAAAAACTACTGTTCCTACAACCCTATAAAATATCAATCAAGCAGACCATTAAAGTATAAATAACAGAGGATTCAAACATATCAGACCTCTTAATCTTGTCTGAATAAATGTTGAAACATTGACAAAAGAGATCACAGAAAGAACAATTTTCTATAACTACTTAAAGATATCAATCAAGCAAAGTCAACAATTCACTTCACTTGTAAAAACAGATTCCCCGCTGATATAACACTTTTATCAGCCTGGACTCTCAGTCCAGCCTGCATAATTAATATAATTGGAAACCCAGATGTCTGACCATCTAACCAACCTGCTTTGACACTCGCCTGCCCCTGCTGAGGCACTTCCAAAGTTGGTGGGCCTGACTCTATCCTGGCTCCTGCCTCCCTGGAATGAAACTTGTGTGATTCAGGAACCTTTTAAACCAAGGCAGGTATGCCAAGTTGGGAAATTTCCCAACTCCAGCAACCTGCCTTGGTAGTGAAAATTCAGCCCCTAGTTTCTCCTACAGGCTCTTTGTTGTAACAATTCACATTTATACTCTGTGTACAGTGCAAAAAGAGCTCTATTTATGCTCCTTGAAACTCTGTAACTTGTCCATATATACACTCCTCAGGCAAAGTGCAATTTGGCTACTGATGACCTCCTTGCTACCATTTGCAGAGTGCAAATAATCATAAAAGAAATCATCCTTAGACTTGCTTTAGAGCTTAGAATAGCATTTTCAGTCCAAATTATCCCCTGCATAATTGTAAAATTACATTTATTAGTAATTTTTCCTACCTGTCAGAAGGCAGCCAGTTGGCAACTCATCCTATGTTGGATTTCCTGGCCACAAGAGAACTGCTTTACTGCCACAGTTGAAACAGCTCTCATATATTGGCCAAGGAAGGGCAATTTCCCCAGCATTAAATGCCAACCCCACTAAGGTTCAGTGTCAGCCAAAATTCAAGCTCTGGCTAGTGTTGAATGTTTTCATTGTAAGAGCATTTTTCTCTGTTGTGGGTATTTTGTTGGTAACAGCATAATAATTATGCACAGCTACTGCCCAACCATTAGTACAGCATTTTCTGCTATTTGCATGTTAATTTGCAGCTGTCTATGATTTAAGCTATCCAATGGAACATAAGATGGAATCCTGCAAATTAAATAGCTTAACAACCAGAAATGACCCTCTTGACCTTTTACTGACAACTGGCTTATTTTCCATTGTTGGTAACTAGAGGAACATAATGAACCAAGAATTCATTAATTATAATTCATGCTTCATGTTTTACTATAAAGGCTGATTATAAGTTAAGAGGATATTGCAAACTTAAAATCCTGTATGTAAGGCAAAAAGACATTGAAATATCTGGTGGAAGTTGGCCAAAACATTTATAAAATCTAAAATAATCTAGGATTGATGCAGGAGACTGCAAAAATCAACCGAATGACCTCAAATTGGTGGCACAGATAAAAATGCTCCAGTAAAGGTCTGTGAAGCAAGGGCAAGGGTAATGCTGTGCCAGAAAATCATTACTGACTACAACAGAATGAATCATGACCCTAATATTCTACCTCACAAACAAGTGAGAATTACCTCTCACAAGTTCTGTTTCATATAATGTTTAAAGGTTCTCTTTGAAAGTAATAAATACTAAAGCTAAATATTGTCCTTCTGTTTCCACCACCTAAGAAAATCAATAAAATCTTATTTAGTTTATTGATGCTTTCAATTTCTAAAGAAAAGTAGCTTTCATTTCCATGTCACTACATTTCACCAAAAAATGAATTACCATTTCAGAATTTAAAAACATTTTAAAATAGGAATAAAACATCCTGCAACTTCAGTTCTGTTGTATATGCTCTATAACTTTATCCTGTCAGTTCTCTTTTTGTTCTAGCTAGATCATCAATGTATGTGTATACAATAAAATAGCTATTCTTCTAAAAGTTATTTCTTCCTGTTTAGTTAAATAATGCCATAAGAGAAAAAGAACAGAAGAAATAGGAGCAGGAGTAGGCGTTTCCACTCATTGAGCCTGCTCTATCATTCAATAGGTTTATGGCTAAACTTCGACATCAACTAAACTTTCCCATCCTGTCCCCATATGCCTTGATTCCCTTTGAGCCCAAGAATGTATCATAGAATCATGAAATCATAGAATGGTTACAAAACAGAAAGAGGGCTTGTAGACTGTCAAATCAGTGCCAATGCTGTGCAAGAGTAACTCAGCTAGTCCCACTCCAACATTCTAATCAGGGTTGGTATAGACAGATTTTTGGGGCTGAATTTTCCCCCCGCCGGGGTGTAGTTGATGGGTGGGCGCGTACGGACGTGCTTCTGATCGGCACCCCCGATCGGAGACGCGGCGCCATTTTATGTGGGCGGGCCAATTGAGGCCCGTCCAGTGTGACGTCTGCACAGAAGCGCTATGCGCTCCCTGTGAGGGCGGGGGCTGGAATCCCAAAATCGAGAGTGCGCTCTTTCGCGCATGCGCACAAAAGAGTACATTCATCTCCCTGAGGCTAAGTGCAGCCTCAGGGAGATCGGCTGTACATGCAAAAAAGATAAAAATGGAAAAATAAAATTTCCCTTACATGTCCCCTCATGTGACAACATGAGTTGGGACATGTCCATAATTTTTACAAAATCTTTATTAAAATTTTTTAAAGCCAACATGAAACCTCATCCCGCCCGTGGATGAGGTTTCATGTTTTCTCTATTTGCTGCCGGGGCTCCTGGCCTGCCCACCAACCTTAAGGTTGGACGGGCAGATCCTTTAATTACTTAACTGACCTTGTCAATGGCCTCAGCTGATTTTGCTGCATTCCCGCCTTCCTGAAAATTTAACTCTGGCGTGGTGACGTCGGGAGTTCCCCCCGACGTCACCGCGCGTCATTTTATGTGTTACGTGTCGGCGAGCGGGCCCCGCCCCTGCTCACCGACTCATAAAATTCTGCCCTTGGTCTCCCTTCCCTCAACAAGGGATATGGATTGTGGGCAGGAAAGTGGATTTGAGGCAGAATATCAGCCATAATCATATTGAGTGGTAGAGCAGGGTCAGGGGTTATATGATTTACTTCTGCTCCTATTTGCTCTTACTTCTGCACCTAAGAATCTTAGATTCTTAACTCAATACTTACCCTCTACACTGATCTTAATTCCTTGGGGTTCAGCTGCTTTTGCAGTGGGAAGATCATGATGTCCATCAGCCTCCCAGGCTAATTTGACATGCGTTCTGCAAACTTGGATTGTGCAGATCCAGTAAATGTGCTAACCACTAGCATTCAGCTGCCAGAAGGATCCTCTCATTGGTATTATTTAGAAGGCCAGTCATCCAGCTTGCAGGTGAGGTGCTTTTGACTTACTAATGCCCTTGCAAAGTTTATGTTTTTGGAGGTGTTACAATGAGTTTCTGGATTTTAAAGGGAGTATTGCTGCATCCTAGGGTAGAGGAATTTTATGTCCTTTCCACAGAAAGGCTGCAACAGTTCTGCCAGCTGCAGTTGCAGTGCCTCTGGGCCTTCAACATGACAAAGAGTTGGAGCAGAGGCTGCAGAAAGTGAGTTCTGAGGAGGAGGGTTCTGCACTAAATGTCCTACCCAATAAGGGTTTGTAGGGAGCACTTCTGCTGCCTCCATCTCACCCAGGAGGATTTCTGACATTCACCAAGGAGTTGGTCACTGATTTGTGCCAACCTCTTTGTCAGGACTTGCAACATCACACGCTGCAGGGTGAGGTTGGCATTGCCAGTGGCCATCAAGGTCACCATCATTCTTAACTTCTACACAACTAGATCCTTCTAGGCTGGAACAGGTGACATTGCTACATATCCCAGCATGCAGTCCATCACTGCATCAGGGAGGTGACAAAGGAGAACCTGTATGCAAGGAGAGGTGGTTCATCATTTTCTCTCTTCCCAGGGTAAAGCAGGATGAGTGAGAACATGGTTTTGCCAGGACAGTGGGATTCCCAGTGGTGCAGGAAACCATTAGTACATGGCACTGCGGGCCCAAATGTCAACAGGCAAATGTACCAGGGCCGCAAGAGATTCTGATCAAGTAAGGTGCAGTTGATATGTCATCAAAACCATCAAGTTTGATGAATACCTGCTATCCTGGCAGCAGTCATGATGCCTTGATCCTGAAGCAGTCTGCCATGCCCACTGTGTTTGGGCCACCACAAAGAACCAGATGCTGGCTCCTCAGATACGCCCCCTACACATGGCTGATGAATCCTTCCGCCACCTGACCCTGCAAGGACAATGAACATATATAAATATAAGAACATAAGAAATAGGAGCAGGAGTAGGCCACTTCACTCATGACCCGGCTCTGCCATTCAAAACCTTTATGGCTGATCTGATGATGGCCTTAACTCCACTTTTCTGCCTGCCCCACAACAAAATCTTTGACTGCCTCATAGATCAATAATCTACCTCAGCCTTGAATATATTCAATGATCCAGCCTCCACTGCTCTCTGGGGTAGAGAATTCCATAAGTTTACAACTTTGAGAGAAGAAATTCCTCCTCAACTCCCCTTATTTTTAAACTGTACCCCTTAGTTCTAGACTTCCAGACAAGCAGAAACATCTTCACAGCATTTATCCTGTCAAGCCCCTTCAGAATCTTATATGATTCAATAAGATCACCTCTCATTCTTCTAAATTCCAATAAATGTAAGCCCAACCTGTTCAACATTTCCTCATAAGGCAACCCCTATATCCCAGGAATCAAACTAGTGCATCTTCTCCGAAATGCATCCAATGCAAGTATATCCTTCCTTAATTAGGACACTATATCTGTACGTAGTACTCTAGGTGTGGTTTCACCAATAACCTGTACAATTGCAGTAAGACTTTCCTATTTTTATAATCCATCCCTCTTGCAATGAAGGCTAACATTCCATTTGTCTTCCTAGTTACTTTCTGTACCTACATGCCAACTTGTAATTCAAGTTCAAGGTCACCCAGACCTCACTGTACGGCAGCATTCTGCAGTCTCTGTCCAGTTAAATCATATTCTGCTTTTCTATTCTACCCATCAACATGGATAACTTCATATTTTCCCACGTTATACTCCAACTGCCAATTTTTTGCCCACTGACTTAATCCATCTTTATCGCTTTGCTGATTCTGAGTCCTCCTCACAACATGCTTTCCTATCCATCATTGTATTGTCAGCAAATTTGGCTATAATAAAGTTGATCCCTTCATTCAAGTCATCAATACATTTGTAAATAGTTGTGACCCCAGCACTGATCCCTGTGGCCCCTCACTCATTTCAGTTTGCCAACCTGAAAACAACCCACTTATCCCAACTCTGTTTCTTGTGTCAAAAGCCATGCTGCCAGAAGAAACACAATGGAGTAGATCGTTGGCATCCTCAAGGAAAGGCTTCATTGCCTGAACTGCTTGGAGGAGCTCTTCAGTACTTGCTGGAGCATGACTCCAAGTTTGACACGGTCTGTTGTACCCTTCACAGCCTTACTACTATTAAGGCACAACCAATGGCACCAGGCAAAAAGAGGCCATGTCAGGAAGAGAAAGAGGAGAAGGATAAGGGGAAGTAGACAGGGAAAAGGCACCAAGGATTCCTTTGTTTTGGACAGGCTGTCCATGAGTACACACTGAGACTCACTTAGGATGTTATCCTATGTAGTAATTATGGTTTTATTTAGTGTGTAATGTACCTTTAGGAATAATACTTGTTAAGGAAGATCGCATGATCTATAGTAACTAATAGGAGAGTTGCGCGGGCTACCTCAGCAGTCAGTATAGAGATAGAGTTGGAGTTGAAAGCATACGTGTAGTTGCTGCTGAGCACATTGTAAATACACTTAATGTTTCCACCCAAGAAATGTCTGCAGCTTAACTCTATCACTAATATCACCCTACAACTAACTGGTGACGAGGTTGGGATAGGATTGAACAGAAGAAATCAAGTTAAAGAGAAAGGAAGATATACTCAAGAAAAAAATGTGCTCCAATCCAAAAGAGCTGAGAAATCTCCTACAGCACTCATGACATTTTTTAAAAATTACCAAAATTGCAAGACCCCTGAGTGAGAATCCACAAGATGGGTGAGCAAAACAAAAAAAAGAGAATCTGTACTTAAATTGTAAAATAGGCCGCAGCGCCACAGGCTCAGTGGGTCAGAAAAATTGGCACACAGCTTGCAAGTAAAAAAAATTAGCAGCAATCAGAACAGAAAGCAGTGCTGCAGTTTTGCATTAAAGAAAACCCGCAGAATAGCCCAGAAAAGGAAAAAGACATCGCTGCTATGTTTTTTTACAAACAGGAACAAAGTTAAAAGTGAAGGTCCACGATCGTGCGGATCCCTCCAAAACTCAAAAAGTGTGGGAAACACAGCAGAGAAAAGTTGACAGCTGCAGAGACAGCCCAAGTTTTAAAAAAAGGCGACTGCTCTTAAAGTGGCAATACATTTAAAGTGGCAAATACAAGAAAAATGGCTATGGACAGAAAATTAAAAGATATCCCAGAGAGGGGGCAACTCTGCCGAAGGGTGCAAGAGGGCAACTCTGCAGAAGGCAACAAGAGACCCCAGAGAAAGGGCAACTCTGTGGAAGGCAAAAAAGAGATCCCAGAGAGAGGGCAACGCTGTGGAAGGCAACAAGGGCCCCAGAAAGAGGGCAACTCTGCAGAAGGTAACAGGAGACTCCAGAGAGAGGGAAACGCTGTGGAAGGCAACAAGAGGCCCCAAAAAGAGGGCAACTCTGCCAAAGGGAACAAGACACCCCGGAGAGAAGGCAACTCTGCAAAGGGCAACTGGAGAGCCCAGATTGAGGGCAACAAGAAAATAAACAGTTGAAAGAACAGTTGATTGTCCTCCAAGATCAAATGCAAAAGGAATGCGTAACGATTTGGCAACATGAAGCAATGAAGGCTGTCTCAAACAGTAGAATGGAAGCACAGCAGAAGAAATGTAAAGAGGGCTGGGGGAAGCCATGGCAGTTGGAGAGAGCTCAGGGGAAGCCATGGTGATTGAAGAGGGCTCACAAGAAGCCCTGGGAGTCGTGTATAGCTGGATACAGCCAAAAGTCAGGAGTTCAGATAAACTCCAAAGGAGTGCCAGCTCAGTGTCTAGCAAAGAGCTGAAGAATCAGCTAAATTAAGCCAAAGAGGCTTTGTAAGCAAAGGTCGCAGAATTTCCCAAGAGGCAGATAGATAGCGAAATTTTGGGAGACTCAGCCACTGAGCTCAAACAAGTTGAGCTTGCATCTGAGAGAAATCTGGCCAACAGTGAAATCAAAAAGAAGGCCGAGGTTAAAGCCTGTGCTAAAAAAAAGAAAAGTACATGTTCCAAGCGAGGAAGATAATCTATTTGGGTCACCAAATTGGGTAGATTCACAGGGCCTCCACCTGGTTGAGGAAAAAGTGAGAACCATAAGTCAGGCACCTGTGCCAAAGAACGCCTCAGAGCTCAAATCATTCCCCGGAATGATCAACTATTATGGGCGGTTCTTACCCAATTTGTCAACAGTGCTGGCCCCCCTTACATTCTCTACTCAAAAAGAACCAACATTTGTCTTGGAAGATGCCCCAGAAAGAAGCTTTCATAAAGGTGAAACAATTGTTGCACTCGTCCAATCTATTAGTGCATTATGACCAGATGAAAGAATTGGGGCTGACATGTGACACATCTCCCTACAGAGTGGGAGCAGTACTCCCTCATCCGAAGGATGATGGCACAGAATGGCCAATAGGTTAAGTATCAAGAATGCTCACCACAGCAGAAAAGGGATACTTACAGATAGAAAAAGAAGGCCTGTCCATCATCTTTGATGTCAAGAAATTTCACCAGTACGTACACGGCCACCATTTTACAATCGTTTCAGACCCACAAACCATTGCCAGGATTGTTTAGTGAGGACAAGGCTATACCACCTATAGCCTCAGCAAGAATACGACGATGGGCTTTAATTCTGACAGCATACGAATACACTTTCATACATAGGCCTGGCAACCAAATCGCAAACGCCGATGCCCTTAGTCATTTGCCTTTACAAGAAAATGATGAGCACATCCCAGTTCCACACGAACTTGTATTATTTTTAAATTTCTTAGATTCCTCACCCGTATGTGTTTGACAGATCAGAGACTGGTCAGGACCCAGTCCTATCTCAGGTATGAGAACAAGTGCTATGTGGTTGGTCACAGGAGCCCACATCTGATGAAATGAAACTGTACTTCAACAGAAGACATGAAATAACCAGCCAGGATGGCATCTTATTGTGGAGAGCATGAGTTATAGTTCCTCCAAAGGGAAGGGAGCCACTTTTAATTGAACTGCACAGTACCCATCCAGGAATTTCGCAAATGAAGAGCATAGCACATAGCTATCTATGGTGGCCTGGGATGGATGGTGAAATAGAAAGTTCAGTAAACTGAAAGTTACAATGTCAGCAACTGCAAAAGTTGTCAGTGACTGCTCCATTACACCCATGGGAGTGGGCAGGTAGACCCTGGGTGCTGTTACACATTGGCTACGATGGACCTTTCCTGGGAACAATGTTTCTGCTGATTGTCGACACCCATTCAAAATGGTTGGACATATATGAGGTGAAGCCATCAACGTCAGCTGTTATAATTGAGAAACTACGTCAGAGTTTTGCCATTCACGGACTACCAGAAATAGTCATTTCTGATAACGGTACGGCATTTATGAGTGCTGTATTTCAATGGTTTATCAGCTTCAATGGTATCACTCACGTGAAAACTGCACCATACCTTCCTCAAATGGACTGGCCGAAAGGGCAGTTCAAACATTCAAGGCAGGCGTGAAAAAGCTAACTGGTGATTCCTTGGCACCCAAACTAGCACGCTTTATTTTTCATTACAGAACTACCCCTCATACAACAACAGGTGTCACACCTGTGGAATTATTCTTGAAATGATGTCTCAGGACGAGATTGAGCTTAACATTGTTGAATTTAGAGGGGAAGGTGGAAAGGATTCAGGAAAGCCAGAAAACTAGACATGACTGGCGTAGTCATGAAAGGAAATTTACCATGGGAGAGCCAATATATGTGAAGAACTTCGGGGAAGGACCAGAGTGGTTACCAGGTGAAATAAACGCGGTGACTGGACCTCTAGCTTACCATGTGGAGGCGGAAGGCCAGATCATCCATAAACATGTGGACCATTTAAGGAAGAGAGAGGCAAATCACCAAGATTTAGTTCCACCAATGATCATGACCGGGCCTGTGTTTCCTGTTGAGGATACTCAACCCAGGACTGACATGTCTGATGTTCCTGTAAGAATTGAAGATAAAGAACTGCAAGTGCCCACTGAAGCACCTGTTGTTCGGGCAACTCTGGAAAAGGAGTACTACCCAATGGGTGCTGTAAGACTGAAGGAAAGCTGCTGACTTTCACTGGAGGGGACTGCAGATGGCCACACGGGATGACTTCGAGCAGCTTTGGGCCTTGAAGTTCTAGCTACAGACTGCATCACTTTGCCATTGGCAGCATTCTAAGCTAGCTGGTTGAGAAACAGCAGCAAGGATATTGGCAGAGTGGCAGTGGTGGGAATATGAAAATTGAGAGGGGACAGCAGACATGTACCCCATCGAGCTACTGCTAATCACCCGAGGTGGTGCCTCCACAGTCTAGTGATCTATTGGAGAATGGATTGCTGAACTGCTGGAAGAACCAGAATGGCCCTTTGAGCACTGGTACCCACTGCCATAAAGGCAGCAAGTCCTTCAAGTTTCCACTACAGCGCCAAGACATTTGGTAGCTTCTCTCTGTGCTGTAGTGCAAACTGAGACAGTGACCATCAGTGCTGTCGTGGAGTTGTCTTCCACTTCTATGGTGCAAAGGATGGGCTCCAAGCTCTGCACAAAATCCACTCCCACGCTTCTTGACAGTGACAGTCACAAGAGGCTGTCTAAAAGTTCTGCCAATGCACCGAATATCTTGGTTTGCATGCTTATCAGCTTTTTCCTGCAGTCACTCCGCCAAAGTCTTCTTTTGAGTGCCCCGTAGCAGAATGTGTATGCATCCTCACTCTCTGGGGAACTGGCAAACATCTATCCAAGTCTGGCTGCAGGCCACTCATGCCAGTTGACTCACCATGTGCAAATCCCGAGTCTAAACTACCCACTAAAGTACACACAGTGCCAGAATCTGAGTTGGTGCTTAGAATTGTCAGATTAGTTGATAGTGCTTCTTTCTCGGAGGTCTAGTGCAGTCCTTCCCCTTCTTTCTGAGGTTGTATGCCTGAAAGCAGAAAATCAAGATGGGAGGATTGGAGTGAGGCAATGTGGGGAGGTCTATGGTTATACCATCTGGCACTTCATGCCATATAAAAGAATGAAGTTGAGGTGGGATTTGAAAAGGGCAATAAATCAGAAACTTACCATCATCCTGAGTCGTCTCATTGGCACACTGCATGCAACGGTCTCTATCATAGCCTGCCCCATGATGCAGAGCAATATCTCCTTCAACAGGCTTAGGTGATCCAAGCATTCCTTTCCCCCTCTGGTTCTTCTCTGCTCCCTATGGTTATGGGCCACCATGTCTTTCAAGAGAGAGGAAATAACGTCAGTGATTGTGTCATGCTGTGTTTGGGTAAAAGCTGTCCTGACTGCTGGAGAGTGCTGATGGGTAAGTGATGAGGCTGTGATGCATTGACAACATGGTGGTGTGGTATGGTGGGTAGGAGCTGCCCTTTGAAGAGGCATTCACTGATCTTGACAACCTGCCTGATGTAATTGAACTTCTTAAGGCACCACTATCATGTCCTTGGGGCCAGACTCCATGAATTGGTATCCTGACCTCCCTGTCCACCTGCCCCTATTCTCTTCTGTGCATGTTCCTTGAGGCCTCCTGACTCCCCACAGATAAATTACTCTCCTCCTATCACCTTACTGGGCTACGACTTCCAGCACCACATCTAAGAACCTAACAGCCCTCTCTTCCCTGTTTTTCCTATGGGGGTGCTTTTCCTTCCAGCCTGCAGAGAAATCAGCAGCAGCATCCTTACAATCAGTGCAGCTGCCCTTTAAGAGGGTCAAATTGCCTTAACGTGTTGCATGCTGCTGAGACCCCCGTTGAGTGTTCAGCTAGCCAGCAGCACAGCCGTACTCGGCAGAATGCTCAAACCATCACAAAGAGGACGCAGCTTCAAGTTTACATGTTTCCTACCTCAATGGAACCATGCACATTTAGGATCATGAATTGCAACCTCTGTGACCAAAGGTGCCAGCAAATTAATTTTACCCACTTGTTCCTAGTCTGCACCCCTTACCTAGCTTAGAGAGCAAATGTGCCACTGATCAACTGATCACCAAGCTGCTGTCATGTGACACACTGCGTGCAAGATTTGTTTACCCTACCCAAATGGATGCTACTGGAAAATTTCACATTGTCTTTAAATCTGGTTAAATTATCCTAATTCTTTATTTTTGATTCTTATTTTAACTTGCTCTACATTTATTTATAGGTACTTACTGCTTCAATCTTACACAAACTACGATAGGTATTAAAGGCAAAAAGAAGCAGCTTTTTTCCCCTCTGCACCAAATTCCCACACAACTAATTCCCAGCTTCCCATTCCATTTACGATGCACTCCATTCATGCTGTGATTTGTGGTTACGCTCTGTGCCTCACCTTATTTCTATGATGGCCAATGAGAATGAAGCCCAGTGATTTTCTATATCGTAGCTCTTTGACTATATAGAGAGAAAAACTGCAATCCTGCTCACAGTAGGAAGCCTCATTCACATGAAGTGTGGGCTAGAGATTCAGGTCTGCAATATTTTAGCCCAGTCCCCAACCTCTTCTTTTTGAACGGTTTCCTCACTAGGTATGTAGGAGTCTTGAATTACTCCTTATACGCAAGATTTGTGGTTAATGGTTTCTCCAGTAGAGAGAAAATTTAACTGTCATTTCAAACAGATGCAGTGTTGTAGGTTAGCTTATTATTCGTCAAGCCTTCCTTTAATACTTAGTTTAATTAGTGTTTTAGTTGTATTGTAATTAAAAACACTGTGTTTAATTATCTGCATAAAATATGAATTTATGATAATTAATTTAAATATCATTATTTAGAAAATAACTATTCAGCTATAAGGAATAGACTATGGTAATATTACCTCACAGTGTAATTATTACCTGAAGTTTGTCATAAAAAAATCAGGAGAATTCATGGTTGGAGTGATAATTTTTTTAGGGGTGATTTCCTTTTCATTCTGTTTCTTTTCCTGGTTTGATTTTTTCAGTAATTTGTTGCTTCTCTCATCACATATGTGTTTCTGTACTTTCCATTTAGCTTAGTGTTCATTAACATAAAATAATGGTTCATTATTATATGTACTTATAATAAATGAATGATTGTCTCTTAGAGTTCCTTGGTTACCTTTAGGGAGTTGGAAAGAATTTCCTAGAGATTTTCCAGAAATGGGCCACATTTTTATTTGCCTTCCCAGCATGATTAGGGATTGGAGAGATGGAGCACAGAACTGCACTATATGGTCTTTTCTTGTCTTTGTCATTTGTTCATGTTATCAGTAATTATGTTGTGAATACTGCAGGACTATTTTATATTTTTTCTCATTACCTCACCTCCCCTTCATATGGATGAAGTAATCAGTCCACCAATACCTTGTCCAACTATCCGTTATTCATTTGTGAGCCTGAACAATGACCGTGGTGAGCGTCACAACTGAAAGCGGGAATCGGGAAATTTCCCAGCTCAGCGTACCCGCCTCATGGAAAAAGTGCTTTGAGTGACACCATTTTCATTCTGAGATGGGGGAAGTGGTGTGCACGCTGGAATTAGATCTGCCATTCCCGGCCACATGGGCTTCCGAGTGCCGAAGTAGGCTGGTTAAAGTCTTGCATCAGTTCTTTGGGACTTTATCCCACTTGCGTTATTCAATATTAGGTCTTCTAACCCTCACCCTTAACATCCCCTCACCCCCTAGCCACTTCTCATGCCCCATCCATGTCAACCTATGCCCTTCAGTTATTCTCAATGGCTCCTAATACCCTCAATGACAATCCCATGCCCCCTATTCATCCTCATGGCCCCTTATAGCCCCTATGTCAACTTAGTGCTAACTCATGCCAACTCATGACATTCTGTCATCACCCAATATCCTGAAGTGCACCTTTCAGAAACTGTCATTGGATGGCAATTGGAAGCAGGAACATTGATCAATCTTTTCCTTTCTCTCTTCAAAGTCTGGGAATGCTGTGATGAATTCCCTCAGGAGAGACCAGGAATTGAACCAATGATGTTCCTGTTACAATAACTCAGAGCTACCCCATATGTTGCATTTATATGGTGTCTTTAACATAGTACAGTATCCCACGATGCTTCACAGCTGTGTATTCAAATAAATTGATGCCAAACCACAGAGGAGAACAATAGACAGATGATCACAAACTTGGTTTAAGAGCTAGGTTTTAAGGATTGTCTTAAAGTAGGAGAGGTTTGGGGAGAGCATTCCAGAGTTTAGGGCCAAGATGACTGAGGGTATGGTGGTCAATCATTGGAGAAAGGAAGTCAGACATGTACAAGAGGCCAGAATTGGAAGAACACTGAGATATTGTAGGGGTTTAGGACTGGAGGAAGTTATTAACGTAGATAGGGTTGAGACCACAGATTTGAACACAGGGATGTGAATTTGAGATGTTGAGGTACCGAGTGCCAATAAGTGCCAACATGGACTTAGTATGTGTTAGGATATAGGCACCAGAGTTTTGTACTAGCTCAAATTTATGGAAGGTGGATGATTGCAGACCAGCCAAGAGAGCACCAGAATAGTTGAATTTTTTTGAGTAAGTGACTTTGTTTTTTTATTGATTCAAGTTTTCGGTCCTTTTATTCCTTCTCATTTGGAAGGTTCCACCCATCTTCAAGATTTAGTGTTGGTTCTTGAGTAACACTTGCACCAGTAAAGCATTCACTTCACTGAAACCATCCCAATTCCATCACCTATTACTCACAATAAGTGCTAGTCATGGAAGAATGAGTTCAAGCTGGGGGTTTATTCTCAAAACAGGTCTGTAATGTAGCAAACTCTCCCATTGCCTTCCACACTAGAGTGTTACAGCTGTACCCAGTTTATACTCTTTTGATAGAACCAATTAAACTAAATTAACAAAACAAGGGACAAATCAAAAGGCAGCTCCTTAAAGGGATACTGTAAAAAGACAAAAACTGAAAGGAAACTTTAAAAAAATCAAAATAAACCATGATTAAGAGGGTCAATAAAGCATCCAGTCCCTGCAACACCCACCAAGCACGGAAGACCTCGATCAAGCTGGCTGTACCCATTTATACTCTTTTGAGCAACCAATTAAACTAAATTAAGAAAACGAGGGACAAAGTAAAAGGCAGTCCCTTAAAGGGATACTGCAAAAACAAAGACAAACCTCCTTAAACAAAACTTACATAATTCAAACTAAAACATGATTAAGGGGGTCAACAAAGCACCCCAGGCCCCACAGTGCCCACCGGGCACAGAAGGCCTCTGTTGTGCTGGCTGTACCCATTTATAGATGAACCAATGCCCATCACCCAGCAGTTGTCCTAATAATATAATTGTTATACAATGTAATTGCCAGTCAACAAGAAGATTGTTATTGAACCTTGACAATGTGATTACTGATACATTGACAGTTGAGTCTGGTTTAGGCAGTAGCAAATAAAGGCGATGTTATGGAAGTGGAAGGGGGCATTCTTAGTGATGGAAAGGATATGGGGTCAGAAGTTCATCTCAGAGTCAAATAGGATGCTGAGGTTTTGAACAATCTGGTTCAGCAACAAGTGTTGGCTAGAGAGGGGGGTGGAATTGATGTTTGGAAATGAATTATGTGGCAAGGGCCAAAAGTAATAACTTTGGTGTTCTCAATGTTTAAATGGAGAGAATTTACGAACATCACATCAAACACCCTGACAACAGAGAAGTAGTGACAGCATCAAGAGAGAAGCATAATAAGAACACATACAAACATACTAAGAACTGGATTTTCATCTTAGAGGTGGGTGTTGGGAGTTAGGAAATTTACTGGTTCAACACGCCCGCCTCGGGAAAAAGTGCCTCAAATTGCACGATTTTTGTTCACGGTTGGTTGCGTGCTGGAGTCAGGTCTGTTGCCTCCTAGATGCAAATCGAAGCGGTCATAGGGGCTGCCGAGTGTCAAAGCAGGCTGGTTAAAAGGCTTGCCTTGGTTCTCTGGGACTTTGTCCCAGTTGTGTTGCTCAATGTTGGGTCCTCTAGCTCAAATGCCTCACATCCCTCACCCACTCCTCATGCTCCATCCATCCAACTCATGCCAACCCATGACCTCACTCATCCTCATGGCCCATCTTGTACCACCTATGTCAACTTAATCTCTTTTAAAAACAAACATTTGTATTCATAATCCCACATCAAGGACAGCTAACCCTCGAATAACCTCTTGGAGCTGTCAATAAACCAGCCCCTCCCCAGGAAGATAATGATAGGTTGTGGAAGCAGTCAAGCAGTAATAATGCTTTAATAATAACCCTTAGGGTTATGCCATCAAGCATATATTGAAACTGCTAGAATCACTTACTTTCCATGTTCAGAGACACAAACAGGCAGATTTTTTCAAAATTTAAAGGGCAGGAATTTAATAACTTGATAGCTTGTCGGTTCTACGCACCTTACCTATCCTTCACGAGCATTTAGGTCTCCATCATGAAGTCATGGAATATGCACTGCGGGTTGAGGCCATTCCTGGAGTGGACATCAGATCTGCTTGTCCTATGTATTGAGTTTAAATGGCCCAGCTGAGTTCGGGGTTTCCTCATGTGCCCTGTCCCTTTACCCCTTCACGTGAAAATAGTGCCCAATCCAGCCCAAAATATCAGTTTTAGAATGAACAGTTTATTCAGAACAATGGTGTAGAATGTTTCAGAACAACCTAAAGAAGTATAGGAAACCAGTTTTAAAGAGTAGAAATTCTAAAACAGCTCTGTACTCTTTAGGTTGTGCCTGTACAATAGTGCAGGTCAGTGAAAATCAGCATTCTGTGTGTGCCTTACTCATTAATGTGCTTCTGAAAGAAAGATTCAGTTCATTGTGCTAGTTCACTGCACGTATTTGGGGCATGACCATGCATATTTTAATGAATAGGCTGTCCTTGTTATGCATAATAAATCAGTAATTATTAAAAGGATGATGAAACCACATGTGGATTTACCACTACTTTCTTTACAACAGTTCTACATCAAGTTATAATTAGACAGATGCATCTTGTTTATCAGTCTGCAATACATAATGAAAATGCTCTGATGTTCAGAGGGCAGGTTTGCAACCATGAAGAACTTCTTGAAGTGTGATTTTAATCAACAGGGTAAAGAGATCCTTTTTATTTAACATAACACAATGGTGATAATGAGCTCCAGGATGTATTACAGTGTTACTGAATGGTGGAAATAAGGCTTCTTTTCACAGTTTTTGCTGGACACTATCCCAAACCAAGCAGCAATGATGCACATCTTATTATTCTTTAATTTGGAGCCTGATTGTGAATGTTCATTGAACTTTAGGTTGAATTATTATTTTTGAAGACCGTTTAAATAATTTAATGAGCTCCACTTTTAAGTAATTTTGCCTTTTTTTTTTAGAAGATTGCTTCTTCCACATTTTACCCAATGCTGTGAAATTGGCTGTTATCTGTATCAGGTGAAGTGAATAGGAAACAAAAACCGACAATGACAAATGATACTTTTTTCTGGACCGTTTTATACTGTAATGACTTCAAGTGAACTGGATGGTGCAATAGTTTAGGCATTGTTCTCTTGCTATTGGGACTTGGGTTTGAATCTATTATTGGGATGAAAGTCCATCAAGTGAAATTATTTTGGACAGAAGTTTCAGCTGGCAAATAGCATCAAATTGCTCCTAATTTGTGACTGCTGGGAGCACTAATTGGAAATTCAGGTGCACAACATGTATAATATTCTGATCTTTAATATAAATGATCAGAAAATTGTGTGCAACATGTACCTGAATTTTCAATGTGCTTTTCCATTGGGTGTGCCTTCCTTCCAGCACTGCAAGTTTACACCTAAGTGTGGACATGTATACTTTAATTGAATGGATGCCAATTATTCAGAGTCATGTGATGATATCAAACAAAAATAGTCAATTCTATATAATCCTACTGAAAGATTATAATGTGTTTTAAATCTTTTCAGTGTAAATTAATCTGTGATTGAAACATAGAAACTAGGAGCAAGAGTAGGCCATTCGGCCCTTCGAGCCTGCTCCGCCATTCATTATGATCATGGCTGATCATCCAACTCAACAGCTTGCTCCCGCTTTCTCCCCATACCCTTTGATTCCTTTCACCCCAAGAGCTATATCTAACTCCTTAAAAACATACAATGTTTTGGCCTCAACTACTTTCTGTGGTAATGAATTCCACAGGCTCACCACTCTCTGGGCGAAGAAATTTCTCCTCATCTCAGTCTTAAATGGTCTATGCCATATCCTCAGACTGTGACCCCTGGATCTGGACTCCCCCACCATCGGGAACATCCTTCCTGCATCTACCCTGTCTAGTCCTATTAGAATTTTATAGGTTTCTATGAGATCCCCCCTCATTCTTCTGAACTCCAGCGAATATAATCCTAATCAACTCAATCTCTCCTCATATGTCAGTCCCGCCATCCCAGGAAACAGTCGGGTAAACCTTTGCTGCACTCCCTCAATAGCAAGTACATCATTCCTCAGATAAGGAGACCAAAACTGCACACAATATTCCAGGTGTGGTCTCACCAAGGCCCTGTACAATTGCAGCAAGACATCCCTGTTCCTATATTCGAATCCTCTGGCTATGAAGGCCAACATACCGTTTGCTTTCTTTACTGCCTGCTGCACCTGCATGCTTACCTTCGGCAACTGGTGTACAAAGACACCCAGGTCTCGTCGCACATTCCCCTCTCTCAATTTATAGCCATTCAGATAATAATCTGCCTTCCTGTTTTTGCTACCAAAGTGGATAACCTCACATTTATCCACATTACACTGCATCTGCCATGCATTTGCCCATTCACTCAGCTTGTCCAAATCACACTGAAGCATCTCTGCATCCTCCTCATAGCTCACCCTCCCACCCAGCTTTGTGTCACCTGTGATGGGTATACATATATTTAAAAGGCTGGGTGGAGTACATAAGCATAAATTATCATTGACGCTAACATTAGAAAGCCTCAAAATATTAAATTGTTAATATGCTTCTAATATTGACATTAAGCGTGAAAGGTTAACAACTCAAACGAAGCCAAATTTGCAATCCAGGGTTAATTTTTTGAATATCAATAGCTGAAATAAGAATTATAAAAATCCTTTTTGTTCATGATACTCTTCCATTTAAAAGAAGAAAATAACTGTCTGAGCAAGTATTTCTTTGATCGTTTTGGAGCTGTAGAAAATTGAAAACCACATTTATGGGTTGAGAAGTCTGTATCACTAGCCAATGGAGGCCTTGCCTGCATCAGTGCATACTGAAAATTCAGGCACTAAGAAAATTAAAATGAATTGTATTAAAGGGATTGTGACAGAATGTTTAAGACATTTGTCAAAATAAAGAAGAGAGAGAATAGTGGTTAATGGAATTTTTTCAGACTGGATGGAAGTAATCAATGGCATCCCTCAAGTCCAGTGTTGGGACTATTGCTCTTAATAATATAAATGATCTGGACTTGGGCATAGTGTATAGCAAAATTTGTAGACTCAAAGAAAACAACATGATTAACTGTGAAGAGGATTCCAAAGAAATTTAGGAGAAAGAACAATAGACTGACATTCAATGGCATTACCAACGCTGAATCCCATGCTATCAACATCCTGGGGGGTTACCATTGGCCTGAAAATGAACTGAACTAGCCATATAAATACTGTGGCCACAAGAGCAGATCAGGGGCTAGGAATCCTGCAGTGAATAACTCACCTCCTGACTCCCGAAAGTCTGTCCACCGTCTACAAGGCACAAATCAAGAGTGTGATGGAATACTTTCCACTTGCCTGGATGAGCGCAGCTCCGACAACACTCAAGAAGCCTGACATCATCTAGGACAAAGCAACACTTGATTGGTATCACATCTACAAACATTCACTCCCTCCACCACCGACGCACAGTGGCAGCAGTGTGTACCATCTACAAGGTGCACTGCAGCAACTCACCAAGGCTCCTTTGACAGCATCTTCCAAACCCAAGACTGCTACCATCTAGAAGGACAAGGCAGCAGACACATGGAAACACCAGCACCTGGAAGTTCCCCTCCAAGCCACACACCATCCTGACTTGGAAATATATCGCCATTCCTTCGCTGTCGCTGGGTCAAAATCCTGGAACTCCCTTCATTGTGTTAGTTAACATTTGTTCTAAACTGGAGTTCAGAGCTCACTTATTACAGTCATTGAATATTGCATATGAGGTTTAGTCTACAATTTCTCACAAATTTTCATGAAAAATTTGTGGAACAAAAGCAAGACACAGAGTAGGTTACCAATGAATGAAAATTACATTAATTGTTAAACAATATTGCTCCCTAATTTATATGCATTGATTATTTTTACAGTGCAGAATGAAAATCCCAAATACCGAGTAAACAAAACTTCCATCACTGTTTTATCTGATGATCTTTAAACCAACATAAATTATTCTGTTATTACTTGTGATTCACAGCAAAGTCTGGCACACCCAGAAGCAAAGAAGATGATTGTTCAGATGGTAGAATAATGTGACCACATTAAAGGTGTAAAACCTGGGTTGAAAAACATAAATCTTACTATTATAGCTGTTGAATGAGTGGATGTCTAGAAAATTGTATTTGATTCCGATTCCATTAGAACATAAGAAATAGGAGAAGGACTAGTCC
This sequence comes from Cetorhinus maximus, assembly GCF_964194155.1. NCBI lineage: Eukaryota > Metazoa > Chordata > Chondrichthyes > Lamniformes > Cetorhinidae > Cetorhinus > Cetorhinus maximus. The sequence continues at coordinate 84,412,318 of NC_135879.1, forward strand.
ACATGGCCCATTGAGCCTGCTCTGCCATTCAATAAGGTCATGGCTGATCTTGAGCCTCAACTCCACTTTCCCGCCTGCTCCCCATATCCCTTAATTCCCTGAAATACCAAAAATCTGTCAATTCCAGCCTTAAATATATTCAGTGATGGAACATCCACAGCCCTCTGGGGTAGAGAAGTCCAAAGATTCACAACCCTTTGAGTGAAGAAATTTCTCCTCATCTCAGTCCTAAATGATCTTCCCCTTATCCTGGGACTGTGCCCCTCTGTTTTAGGTTCTCTGACCAGCAAAAATGGAATGGAAATTTATGGGTAGCAGCCGGTAACAATTGCCTCAGAATACCCTAAAACATGAGGGTGGGGGGGAAAGCAGCAACATTGAGGAAGGAACTGGATGTGGGAGAAGGTTTTGGATGATATCTTAGTCTATCCCAGTTAGAAACAATGGCCAGGATTTTCCAGTCCCGCCAGTGGCAGGAACAAATGCAGGCAGGACCGGAAAATTTGGAGAGCGGCCAAAAGTCCGTTAACTTTGGGCAAGAATTATCCAGTCCAGCCAGCGGCAGGACCGAATAATCCCGGCCTATTTGGTTTTTTTCATATTTATAATGCACTCTTCATTTCTGAAACATTTTATTGTTAGAGGCTAGCAAAACTTAACTTTAGTTGCTCAGACTTGAATTTCACCAACTGAATTCATCAATTTCAAAGCCAGATCTGGGTCTTTAAAGCCTCTTCTTGCTCTTTGAAATGTCCTCAACAGCAAGCGCATCTAAATATTTCAAATAATGATCAATTAACATAGAAAATGCAACAAGCCCACATCCAAAGTAAATGAGGGACATCTTAAAGCCTGTGCAATGTTTAAATCATTTATGAGACTAAAATCCCACACTTCTATATAAGTTTTAACATATCTGTAACATGCAACAACTAGTGGATACATATTGAACTGCAGAGAGTTTGTAAACTGTGTTAATTATTTGTAAATTTTTCTGTGCTAGTTATTTTATATTTATTTATACCTATCATAAGCTATTTTTCTCTCCATTTGTCTAACAGCCTGCACTTATATAGTGCCCTTCATATGTTTTTGGGTAGTTTTTACCTTTTGGATAGGTGTCAGGGTGCTGAACTAAGAAGGAGGCATCAGGAGGGATGATAAAAAGTTTGGTCATAGAAATGTGTTCGAAAGGAGGAAAGAGAATTGGGAAGATGTAAACAATTAGTTTGAAAATTCATGAGAATAGGATCTCCAGGCAGCATCCCCTTAAACTAATGATGCTGTGAAGGAAGGGAAGGGTGTATGTTCGAGACAGGAGTGGGGGTGGGGTCAGGGGTATGTGTGGGTGGGTTGGCATTTACAGCTGAAGGAGATTGCAGAGATGAAATGTGCAAGACCATGGGAGATTTAAACATAAGAATGAGAATTTCAAATTTATCATGCTGGGACAGAAAGTGAATGTTTTCCAGCAAAGTAATGGCTGGAGAGCAAATGGAACTTAATGACAAACACAATACGTGCAACAGAATTCTAGAACTGTTGGAGTTTATAGAGGGTGGAAGACGGCAGTTGGGGGTTGCTGCAGGCAGTAATGCAAACATAGAGGGCTGAGTCTTTGCTTGTGGCAAAGACATATATAAAGGTTTACATGTAAAGGTTTACTGGCGAAGGGGCAGACTCCACACTTCGCAGTGCAGCTTCCCACTGAGCCATAACAGACATTTTCCAATAGTGTTTGACCCTCAAGCAGATTGTTGAAGTAAAGATGAGGGGTGCAAAATTAGGATTGTTTGCACTCACTATGAGGGGTGCTATGAGTGCCCTTAGACTTTCAAAATGGAGTTTACAAGTGTGCACACACACTTTTGGAACAAGTCGAGCCAGACATCATATTGGTGAGGGCATTAACAGGCATGCAATGTACGTCTGCCAGAAGCATGTAGATCAGACAGATCATAACATTAATCAAAGTGTAATTCTGATTTGATAGCAGCAGTGCCATTTTGGAACTTGACGCTCCAATTAACCTCTCTTAACCTCACACAGCTAAACTTGCATTCAGCAGGAGGGCCGATCCTCCACCCGCGTTATTTAAAGGGATCGTCAACTGCTTACATGTTAGCTGCTGGTTAATTTTTTTTCTGGCTGTTGCTTTGATTCAAAAAGTGTTTGATGCATTCTATAGTCGCTTAAAGACGTCAAAGTCTGTAGGAAGTGTTGTGGCGGGTATTCAACTGTTTTTGCTGGTGTTAAAAAAGGAGGGAGGGAGAAAACAGCAAATTACAGACCGGTTAGCCTAACATCAGTAGCAGGGAAAATGCTGGAGTCTATTAGAAAGTATGTGATAACAGGACACTTAGAAAATATCAACGAGATTAGACAAAGTCAACATGGATTTATGAAAGGGAAATCATGTTTGACAAACCTACTGAAGTGTTTTGAGGATGTAACTAGCAGAATAGGTAAAGGAGAACCAGTGGATGTGATGTATTTGGATTTTCAGAAAGCTTTTGATAAAGTCCCACTTAAGAGGTTAGTGTGTAAAATTAAAGCATATGGGATTGGAAGTTACATATTGGCATGGATTGAGAATTGGTTAGCAGACAGGAAACAGGGAGTAGGGATAAATGGGTCTTTTTCGGAGTGGCAGGCGGTAACTAGTGGGGTACCGCAAGGATCAGTGCTTGGGCCCAAGCTCTTCACAATATATATCAATGATTTGGATGAGGAAACCAAATGTAATATTTCCAAGTTTGCTGGTGACATGAAACTTGGTGGGAATGTGAGGGGTGAGGAGGGTGTTAATCTTCAAGGCGATTCAGATGGGCTGAGTGAGTGGGCAAATAAATGACAGATGCAGTATAACGTGGATAAGTGTGCAGTTATCCACTTTGGTAGGAAAAACAGAACGGCAGAGTATTATTTAAATGGTGATAGATTGGGAAATGTTGACATACAAGTGGACCTGGGTGTCCTTGTACACCAGTCACTGAAAGCAAGCATGCAGGTGCAGTAAGCAGGGAAATGGTATGCTGGCCTTCATTGTGAGAGGGCTTGAGTACAAGGGAAAGGATGTCTCACTGCAGTTGGTGAGATCACAGCTGGAGTATTGTGTGCAGTTTGGTCTCCTTACCTAAGAAAGGATATACTTACCATAGAGGGGGCACAGCGAAGGTTCACCAGACTGATTTCTGGGAGGTCAGGATTGTCATGTGAGGAGAGATTGGGCTGACTAGGCCTATATTCACTGGAGTTTAGAAGAATGAGAGGGGATCTCATTGAAATGTCTAAAATTCTGACAGGGATGAACAGACTGGAACAAAAACAGAATTACCTGGAAAAACTCAGCAGGTCTGGCAGCATCGGTGGAGAAGAAATCAGCTAACGTTTCGAGCCTTCATGGCCCTTCGGCAGAACTTCTCCACCGATGCTGCCAGACCTGCTGAGTTTTTCCAGGTAATTCTGTTTTTGTTTTGGATTTCCAGCATCCGCAGTAGCTTTTAGCTTTTTGTTTTTATGGACAGACTGGAAGCAGGGATGGTGTTTCCTCTGGCTGGAGGCGTCTAGAACAAGGGGTAACAGTCTCAGGATATGGGGTAGGCCATTTAGGACTGAGATGAGGATAAACTTCTTCACTCAGAGGCTGGTGAACCTGTGGAATTCTCTACCACAGAACGCTGTGGAGGCCAAGTCACTAAATATATTTAGGAAGGAAATAGATAGATTTCTAGACTCTAAAGGTGTCAAGGGGTATGGGGAAAGAGAGGGAGTACATTGAGATAGAGGATCAGCCTCATATTGAATGGCGGAGCAGGTTTGAAGGGCCGAATGGCCTACTCCTGCTCCTATTTTCTATGTTTCTATGTTTAAGGCTTCTACACAAACCAGTTGCTCTCAGGCATGGGTGCACTAGTAAGCATTGCCCCTGGCATATACCATGACCAGAAAATGAACAGAGGCCACACACAGCAGGACAAACTGCTGGAAGAGGAAGTAGGAGGAAAAGAAGAGAAGCCCTCAGCGGGAGGTCACATCGGCCCAGGGTGTTCCAGGGGTAATTCTCCTACCTGAACCTTAGTGAAGAATGGTGTGTAAGATGTCTGCAGTTCAGCAAGGATGTCCTCACTGAAATCTGTCACCCACTGCAGCCAGAAGAGCAACCGCAGAGCAGGGCAAGGACCGCATTGCCAGTGGCTGTGAAGATAACTGTGGCAATGAACATTTATGTGCCTGGCTCCTTCCAGGCTACAGCTGCAACTATTTGTAAGATATTGCAGTTTTCTGTCCATTGTTGTGTAAGGGAGATCACTGAGACTCTCTGTTCATTTATAACTAATTCAGCCTCTGTTGTAGTGAGAATTAGACAGGGTGAAAAATTATTTCACTAGGATTGCAAGTTTCCCCATAGTGTAGGTGCCACAAGTTGCATGGACATCATTTTGCAGGCACCGTATGAGAGCTCTGGCCCATGCTGCAGCGGAAAGGGGTTCCACTCCCTTAGCATCCAGTTGGTGTGTGACCATAGGCGGAGAACCACACAGGCCATTGCCCAGTATCTTGACAGCAGTCATGATGCATTCAACCTGCCACAGTCTGCTGTATCAGCTGTATTTGAGCAATTAAACCAAAGGGTGGCCACTGGCAGCAACTGGTATCGGCTGATGACATGGTTGATTATTTTGAAGTGCAAATCATGCACATGTGCGCAATAAGCATATAATGAAAACCATGTTGTTACACCAAGTGTGATAGAGCAGGCCATTGGCATGCTGGAACAACACTACCATGACCTGGACCACCCTGGATGTGCCCTGCAGTGTTTGACAGAGCTGATGTCAAGATTCTTGGTGGTTTGTTACATGCAGCACAGCCTCACCATCATGAGGGGTACCTTGCCACCAGCTGAGGAACAGTAGCATGAGAAGGAGGAGGAAGGTAAAGAGAGGAGGCAACCTAGAAACTTCTTTCTTCCTATGCTAGCTGTGAAGAACATATCTGAGTGCGATACTTGCACAACCCCAGTTCGTCATTTCGGAACAGTCCCAAACTTTTATCTTTCCTCTGTCACTGACCATCACAGCACAAACTTGGTCACAAAACTGCACAGAACAAACATTAAAAACCAAACTTATAAATGGAATCTCCATATTGCATACAGAAGTCAACTAATCACCCTTGTGCATTCCATAGCCCCTGTCTCCCACGTGCCTTTGCCTGTCCTAGTGCTCCTATGCATTGCTATCCCAGTGGCATGGCTGGTGGGGGTTGCTGACTTTCAGTGGTGGAGACTGAAAATGGCCTTGATGGATGACCTCAAACTGCTCTGGGCCTAGAAAGCCATGCTGTGGGCTGCAGCACATCAGATAAAGGCATAATACTGCGGATGCTGGAAATCTGAAACTAAAACAAAACATGCTGGAAAATCTCAGCAGGCCTGACAGCATCTGTGGAGAGAAAGACAGTTAACATTTCGAGTTCATATGACTCTTCTTCAGAGCCCACTTCAGAAGAGTCATATGGACTCGAAACGTTAACTCTGTCTTTCTCTCCACAGATGCTGTCAGACCTGCAGCACAGCAGCATGGGTGGCACTGGCTTAGCTGCTTGCCTGACAGGCAATAGCAAGGTAGAGTGACAGGGGTGGGAGAATGGATGCTGTCTTCCTCAAAGAGGACAGCAGGCTCATACTGCATGGAGCCACTGACACTGACTCCCACCCGCCCTCCCACCCTGGGTAGGTGGCTCACCAAGTACATTTTTGGATTGCTGGACAGCTGTGAGACCCTGAAATCCCCTTTAAATGATTTGGAGGAAAATGTAACTGGGCTAATTAGTAAGTTTGCAGACGACACTAAGGTTGGAGGAGTTGCAGATAGCGAAGAGGATCATCGAAGGATACAACGGGATATAGATCGGTTGGAGACTTGGGTGGAGAAATGGCAGATGGAGTTTAATCCGGACAAATGCGAGGTAATGCATTTTGGAAGGTCTAATACAGGTAGGAATTATACAGTAAATGGCAGAACTCTTAAGTGCATCGACGGGCAGATGGATCTGGGTGTACAGGTCCACAGGTCACTGAAAGTGGCAACGCAGGTGGATAAAATAGTCAGGAAGGCATATGGCATGCTTGCCTTCATTGGCAGGGGTATTGAGTATAAAAGGTGGGAAGTCATGCTGCAGCTGTATAGAACCTTGGTTAGGCCACACTTGGAATATTGCATGTAATTCTGGTTGCCACATTACCAGAAGGATATGGAGGTGTTGGAGAGGGTGCAGAGGATGTTTACCAGGATGCTGCCTGGTCTGGAGGTTATTAGGTATGAGGAGAGGTTGGAGAAACTCGGATTGTTCTCACTAGAGCGACGGAGATTGAGGGGCGACTTGATAGAAGTTTACAAAATTATGAGTGGCATGGACAGAGTAGATAGTCAGAAGCTTTTTCCCAGGAAGAGTCAATTACTAGGCGATATAGCTTTAAGGTGAGAGGAGAAAACTTTAGAGGAGATGTGTGGGGCAAGTTTTTTATGCAGAGGGTAGTGAGTGTCTGGAATTCGCTGCCAGAGGAGGTGGTGGAAGCAGGTATGATAGTGGTGTTTAAGAGGCAGCTTGACAAATACATGAATAGGATGGGAATAGAGGGATACGGATCCCGGAAGTGCAAAATGTTTTAGTTTGACAGGCAATGTGATCGGCGCAGGCTTGGAGGGCCGAAGGGCCTGTTCCTGTGCTGTATTTTTCTTTGTTCTTTGTTTACACACTGTAATCCACAGTCATGATGGCAGCCATCTGAGCTTGCATTGGCAGCAAGCTGATCTGGATTTACTTCAGTCTGAACTTCCAGTGTAGTGCTAAGACTCCCCACAGAAGCTGCTTGTGTTGCAATGGAGGCCGAGATGTCAGCTATCTGACACTGCATCATGGTTGAGTCCACAAGTCTGCTGATGGAGCTGGTTACCACTTCCATTCTGGAAAGAATGTGCTCCAAGCTCTGTGCAAATTCATGTGTCAAGTTTGTGCTGGACTGCTCCATACTCCTTTTTACATTAACTGCAGGCTTTCTGGAAAACTTCCCAATGCAGCAAGTATTTTGTTGTGCCTACCCGTAGTATTCTTCTATAGGATGCCCAGTGAGGTGCTCAACAGAGTCCTCTGCAGTAGAACTCGTGTGACTTGCCCTCCAGCAACCTGGCACTTTCATGATCCTTCCCCCCCTATCCTAGCTGCAGCTAGGCTAGTTGTGTCTCACCCCATGCAGATCCGGCCTCTGTGCGATCCTCTAAATTGCACGCAGTCTGACCTAATGGCTGCCAGTTTGACAGCGAGTGACAGTGCATCTTCATCATAGGCATCTCCATACATTTCCTCTGCTGTATGGCAGTCATTGACAATCTAAAAGGAGAAAGTCACAAAAAATAGGTTATGTAACAGAGAGGACGGAGGGAAGTAAGAGGATAATACTTAAACCATCCACAGCTTGTAAATCAAAATAGAGTGTGGGATGTGAGGGAGGTGGGAAAGAGGATTAGGTATGAGCGTACTGTCAGCTTTGATGGGATCAGCTCCTTTCTGGCCATGGCCTCAGCAACGAGCATTCCAGTATAGACTAGCACCATTTCCACCTGGAAGTCAGATTATGCAGCCTTACCTGCCCCCTCCAGTTAGCTCCTGCTGCCTGTAATTGTACGCCACCTTGTTCTGCAAGAGAGAGTTATCCAATATTGTGCCGCTAGTCAATATTTAAAAGACCATGTTCACTTCCCGCTTGACTGCCAACATCTGCTCCAGCCGCATTGCACCTCCCCTTTAAGAGGCACTGATTTTCTTTAAGCAGTGCAGAGCAGCTTTTGGGCAGAATTTTCTGCTCAGCCTGCGGGCGCGCCATACACACTCGAGCCTGAAATAGAGCACGATGACGTCGGGTGAGTGTCGCGTGATGTTTCGGTTGGCCGGCAGGCGCGCATGAGAGTCGGCAGCGTGCCCGCCGACAATTAAGAGGCTTATTAAGGCCATTAGTTAATTAATTAGCAGAGATTTTTCACTGCCCGTCCAACATTACGATTGGTGGGCAGGCAAATCGGCCTGGCTTTCTTTACATTTTTGAGGAAACCTCATCCATAGTCAGGATGAGGTTTCCAACATTATTTTTTTTTACATTAAAATGTTTTGCCATAAATTTTATTATGTACATGTGCATGTGAGTGAGTCCTATGTGGGGAATTTTTTTTCACATTCTGCACTTCATTTTTGATGTTAAAATTCTTCAGCTCCCTGAGGCAGCTCTCTGCCTTCAGTGAGCTTTCATTGCGTGCTCCTCCTCCCCTGTGCAGACTTCAGCAGTTGCCCTTCTCCCGCCCCCACCTGGCAGCGCTGGCCCTTTCAACGCGCCTTTCAAACTGGCTGGCCGTTAATTGACCAGCCAGCATGAAATCGCGGTCGGGGGCTGATCATGGCTGACCATTTCCTGGTTGCTCCTGGGCCCGTCTACTGCGCCCGCCCACCGACCCGAAAATCCTGCCCTTTATGTGGTGTTATCCACCGGCCCCATTGCGAAATCATCCAGCTATAAACAGCCCAGTTAGAAAAATTATTTTAAGCAACAAGCAGCATGAAGTTGGATTGAATGAGTTCAGTTTAATTACACATTGTACCCCCGCACCTATTTTGGCGGCCTATTTCATTTAGTCCCCTCAGTTTTTATAGTTTGATTCACCTTGTCCAGTAAATCCACTTCGTCTTTGACCATATGAATTTAGGGAGGGAGAGAGTGAAAAAATGAGCTGAGTCCAGTAGGAAATTCTTACCTACTTTGCGTAAAAGTTTTTGTTTGATTGAAGAGGACCAATCAGCTCCCCTGGCAAATCTTTTGCCTTTCCATCCAAGCTACATGATATTGGTTTGTGGTTGGAGGCAGGTGGAGTAAATAGGTGGAAACATCTTTGGAAAAGAGCAGCTAATACTTTTGCTTTCCAATTTGTCAGACAAAATAGTGGCAATGAATATGAACCAGCAATAACAGAATTTCAGTCGAATACAATATGATTTCCTCAGAGAAACATTTAAGATGAACCATTTTGTAATAAAATAAGTCAGCCACTTTTTACAGTCACTGCTGCTGCAATTCTGTTGAGATTTGGATCGCATTGACAATTTTGTAGAAGATAGCAGCACTTGCATCTTGACTGGTGTGACAGGAAGATAATAAAGTGCTTATCTACATTAAAACATTGAACAAAAAATGACAGTAGGTAAGCATTCATGATAGAAATGTCATTGTTGGAATAGTGTTCTGTTAGAAAGAGTGAAGAATTTAGAGTAAAAATAAGTGACGGTAAGAAGAAAGTGACTGGAGAAGAATGGGTAGAATTTGTGCACTAAACCTGTTAAACATGTAACATATCCCTAGATGATTGACTTATACAATTTCTGTTCTACCTGAGTTCAGTGTTGCCTAGCATAACTTAGTGATCTCACCATTCAATGTCTTTTAAAGGTCTGACTGTTCTACTTTACAGTGCCCTCTGTGAATTAAATAAAAGCCTACTGCATTTCCACAAGCTGAGCAAGTGTTGTTTGTGTAAACTATCCCCACAGCATCCACCCCTATCACCAAATGCTACTTTTTCTATGTTCCAATGAATGGCAGCAGAATTTTTACCCCAATCCATTAACCATTTTGGAGTCAGCCATGGAAGATAACTAAACTTGAAGCAGGCACAAAACAGCTAAAAAAAAAGAAATAAAAGCTTTAACTGAATCCCTGTTGTTTTGGGGGGCACTTTTAAAAAATTAATGTTTATGCTTTGCCTTAATACTGTCCTTCAGATGCTCTCTTTGAAGGAGTCAATTAAGAAGCCCAGTGCAAAAGCATACCCCCTTAAACCATGCAAAACAGTAGCTGGAGGCGTTATCATCACCAGCACTGTTAAGTTAACCTCCCCTAGCTGCAACAGCAGAAATATATTAACACCAATATACACCACTTGTATTGTTCAGCCAAAGATAAACATTAGTCAACATCAGATCGAGAAGAATTCAAAAAGGCACAAAATGTATCATTTCTATATGGTAGATAAATCATTATACTTTGAGATCAAATAAAGATTTCTATTTATACAGTGCTTTTCATGACCACTCAATGTCTCAAGGCACTTTACAGTCAATTAAATACTTTTTGAAGTGCAGTCATTGAATAATGTATGAAACATAGCAACCAACTTGTGCACAGCAAACTCCCAGAAACAGCAATGTGATAATGACCAAATTATCTGGGGGTTTTTTGTGATGTTGATTGAGGGATAAATATTGGCCAGGGCACCAGGGATAATTCCCCTGCTCTCCTTTGAAATAGTACCATGGGATCTTTTACATCTACTCAAGCATGCAGATGGTAGATGTCTCATTTGAAAGATGGCACCTCCGCAAGTACAGTCCTGCCTCAGTACTGCACTGGAGTGTGAGCCTTGATTTTTGTGCTCAAACCCCAGAAGATGTTTACTGCAATTTTTCTTCAAAAGAAAAGGATATGCATTTATGTTCTGCTTTGCATGACCACCAGATATCTCAAAGTGCTTTACAGCCAATGAAGGTCTTTTGAAATTTAATGTAGGAAACAAATATGCAAATACAAAAACTACATAATATTTGATGAATGAAAGAGAGAGTTGAAGGAGTAATTGCTTGGCAAGAGAAAGGCAGAAGTTGTTCTTAGGAAAGTCTCTTTTTCTTTCTAATATGATTTTCTTCTCCTTAGCTTCACTCACACAGAAGATGAAATTTTACCCTGATTCCCATTATGTCAGGAACACAAAAGAGAAGATGAAAGCCTGTGGAATTGAAGTGGACAGGAAGCTGCTACATCAGCTTTATCTGACACACAGACAGAGACAGAAGCACAGCTAACCCCGTGCTGCTTTGCATGCACATCTGATCCTGTTTACCTTGATCACCCACCCACTTGTGAATCTGCTCTGCAGTGCTTAAGGGACAGCTTGGTATAAGCCAAATCTTGCAGACAGTGCTAACATTACTCCCTACTGTTTACAACACAGCTGCATTTACCTTATGTATGTTGTAAATTCTAGAAGCGAATTCTGTTTTATTTAATGCCCAGCACTCTAGGATGCACGGGGACTTAAAGGAACTCTGAGAACCTATTTACTTAGCACAGCAATTACCAAGAAAAATCTTTGGCGTAAACTAAGAACTAGGCTGCATCATGGATAGTGCTTCTAACTGATCCACTAAGCAGCTGAGGCTGTCTTTTTTTGATTATGCCACAACTAGTTGATTGCCTTCCCTATCCAGTGTAATTTTCCCCCTGATGACAAGGCATATTGGGTGCAATGAGTGCTGTATGAGCTAAATGCATCACACTTGACTGCCTTGATGATGGTGGTGGTGCTGTGGTAAAGCATCAAATGATTTTGGTTTCTGTCAACCTGCTTCTATTGATTTCTGCTCTGTGACACCGAGGAGTTGATGTTCAGCGAAAGCTATTTTATAACAGGAAGGAGAATTACCACTTCAACCCAACAGCATCTCACTTTCAAGTGTAGCATCAAATATGTACGTTATTTCCATATTATATCCTTGGAAATGCAATGTTATAGAGGTAATTTTGTGTTACGTGTTGTTAAATTATATAAATTATATACTCAATAGACCAAATTTACACCAAATTATTATTCTCTGTCGTCAGTGACGGTCATTAATTACATCTGGTTGTATGACAGTCAGATACAGTTATTAAACATGTGACTCAACAGAAAAGTATTCTAAGGTCTATTCATTCTCTGGTTTCAGCCTGCGAGTTGCGTTACATTTCTTTTTAGAATGAAGTGGGCCTATTCAGTGCATCAGGAGGATCATTTTATCAGTCTGCATTCCTGGTGGAGAGCCTCACCTGCCAGGAGCATGAATGTATAAAATTTATTTAGACTACAATATCTTGCAATTGCTTATGTCGCAATATGGAAAAGCATGAAACTTCATTGATCACTTGGTGCAGGTGCTATCTTAAGTGAACTGGCAAGATTTTCTATAGAATTAACTTCATAGAATGCTTGGTAGAGAAAAAATTTGGTCCATTGTCCCAGTGGTGGCACCACATCAAAGCCAGTTACTCTAATGTTCCTTCCCTGACAAAATCCCACACCAACCAACAACACCCACCCCCACTTCCCCATAACGGTTTTGCCATGAATATTATCCAGAAAAAATCCTTCTGTTGTATGTAGTGATGTTGCTAACATATGATAAAAAGAATTCTAACCTTCCCCCTACACAGAAACTATGTACAAATTACTAAATTAACTTTTTTATTGCGTTACATATAGAGCCAATAAAAGCATACATTTTAATAAAATCAATGAATACAGTTAATACTCAGGTACAAGACTCGCTCTTCAGTGCTTCCAATGATGTTTCTAAACTGCTTTGAACTTTGCAGTTATGGCCTATGTGTCATCCGAACCCCCAGTTGTGCAACTGCATTTGCAGCCCATCCATTATCGTCGCTTCACTAGAGTGGAGATAATGGAGTGAAATCACAATGCCAGAATTATGTCATCAAGCAGTGAAAATGCTTTTACCATGCTTTTTTAATGAAAAAACTGAAAATCAATCTTGTTTACATTACATTACACAGTAGGCAGTACAACCTGGCACTTATTTCACTCGTGAGAAGAACCCAGATACCAGATGAAACTCAGCATGCTTAAGCTGGAAGGCTGAGCGTGTGAGTGATTGTTATCATCATAACTGTATGTAATTTAGAATTCTGAGTTGTCACGTGGCATGTCAGAGTGAGGCTTCTATGTTGAAAAGTTTTTGGTCTCTGTTTCAGGCACCACCATCCAAGTTGGTGGGCATTAGGCTGATTCTAACACGGGGAAAGGTGGTGAAGGCCTTTTCTCACTGATGCCCATTCTAGAAGATTAGAAGTGAGTCCTGGCAATCGGAATCTATTTTTACAAAGGTCTGTCCTCTGTGTGTAATTCAGCTGTCTGTGAAGTATACAAAATAGAAATGGCACTTGGTGCAGTGATGCAAGAGGCTAAGATAAGACTGCAATTGAGATGTGTAATATAAATGAAAGTTGTAATTAGTACAACACACTTCTGGCTGGCCTCCCATCATCCACCCTGCTTAAACCTGAATTTATGCAAAACCCGATTCTCCACAAATCTTCAAATCTTGTTGCCTTCTGCTTGCTGACCTACACTGACTCTCAGTCTGACAATAGCTCAAATTTAAAATGTTTATCCTTGTTTTCACTCTCTCCTTAGCCTCGCCTCTTCTTAGTTTTTTAACCTACTTCAACCCTACAAGCTTTAGGGATCTCTACTCTCTTGCGATTCTAGTCTCTTGCACACAGGATTTTAACTGTTCCATCATTGTGCTTTCAGCAGCCATGGCCTTAAGCTCTGAAATACTCTTACTAAACCTCTGCCTCCCTACCTCCCCTCTCTCCGTTTAAATTGCTCCTTAAAACCTATCAGCATGGATTTCAAAGAAGAAAATCTTGCTTGACCAACCTGATTGAATTTTTTTGAGTCAGCAACAGATAAAGTAGACAATATAATGCAGTAGCTGTAATTTATCTGGACTTTCAAAAGGCCTTTGATAAGGTATGCCATAATAGACTAATTAATAAGGTTAAAGAATGCAGAGTCAGGGGATAAGTGGCAGAAAGGATTGGATGCTGGCTTCAAAACAGAAAGCACAGTATGGGAGTAAAGGATAGTTATTTAGAGTGGCAGAAGGTGGAAAGTGGTGTTCCACAAGGTTCGGTGCTGGGACCATTGCTGTTCACAACTTGCATTAAAGATTTGGACTTTGGAATAAAAAACACAATTTCTAAATTTGTGGATGGCACCAAATTGCTGGCATTGTCAATACTGAGGAGGACTGCAACAAATTACAGGAGAACATTAATAAACTTGCAGAATAGGTAAATAATTGGCAAATGAAGTTCAACATAAAAAAAATAAGAGTAGTAAATTTTGGCAGGAAGAATAGTTATCATCATAACCCTATGTAATTTAGAATTCCAAGTAGTTATTACTTGGAAGATGCAAATCTAGGTGGGGTAGAGGTACAAAGGGATCTCAAAGTACAAATACATCAATCACTAAAAGTTGCCCCACAGGTTAGCAAGGCCATAAAAAAGAAAAACAATCACTAGGCTTTATTTCTAGAGGGATAGAATTGAAAAGTAGGGAAGTTATGCTAAACCTATACCAAACCTTGGTTAGATCATACTTAGCATAATTGCATGCAGTTCTGGTCACCATATTATAAAAAGAACATAGAGGCACTGGAGAGCGTGCAGAGCTTTACAAAGATGATACTAAAAATGCATATGTATACCTATCAGGAAAGAATTGACAAGCTGGGTCTATTTGCTCTTGATAAAAAGAAGGTTGAGGGGGTAACCTAACAGAGGTAGTTAGAATTGTGAAAGGATAGAGTGGATACAGATAGAATGTTTTCTCTTGTTGGGAAAAACACAGCTAGAGGCCATCAATATAAGATAGTCACCAAGAAATCCAATAGGGAATTCAAAAGAAACTTCTTCACCCAAAGAGTAGTGAAAGTGCGGAACTCACTGGCACAGGGAGTGGTCGAAGCAAATAGATGCATTTAAGGGGAAGCTAGACAAGCATATGAGGGAGAAGGGAATAGAGGAATTTATGATATATTTAATTGAGGAAAAATAGAAGAGTGCTCAAGTGGAATATAAACACCAGCATGGACTAGTTGAACTGAATGGCCTATTTCTGTGCAATATATCCTATGTAATCTTATGTGTACTTATTCAATCAAGCTTTTGGTTATCTCCTTCTGCGGTCTGATGTTTTTGTTGACATTGCTCTTGTTGAGCACCCTGGATGTTTTACTGCATTAAACCCATTATATAAATGTAAGTTGATGTTGTTGTTGTTATATATCTGGCCCTTCCATCTGTCATCTAAATTAACGCCACAAGTGAAGAAATCAGAGAGTGCAGAATAAAGGTAGAACTCTAATTACTACAGGATTCTCAGGTTTTTTTTGTTGTGCTGTATGTACACTATTTCTGGAAAGTAAATTGGAAGTGTGATAACCTGAACATATCTATCAGGTACGAGTAGCCGTGACATTAACAGTAATGGTGTTTGTCATAGCCAGCGTTGATGCAGATGTGATGAAGATGCTGATTCACTGAAAATGGTATTCATAATTATAAATGAATCCAGAAACAAGCAAAGCCATTTATCTGCTATCTTCAAGCCTGTCAACTGGATTCCTTATACCTGTTCAGTAATTATAACTTGAATTATTCTGGAAAATCGGATTAGGATGCAATCCCTGACAGTACAGCAGTTCTCAAGGTTGTTTGCATGGCAGAGTGAATGTGTAAATGTATGATTTTACACTATCTACTATTCTAAAATTATGAGAGCCAAGAAATCTGGGAAATTATTTATGTCTGGTTGTAAGCAGCAGCATTAAAGCACTTGTGGAATTGAGTCCATATCCAAGTTTATGATTTTTCTTTATAAAGCTTCTATTGTACATTATTTTTTAAAATCTCGGTTCTCCTTATAGTTCAGTTGGTAAATGGATTGTGCAATGTATTTCAATTTCCTGCTGCACCCTGAACTGAACTGCTCATCCAAGCTTTATGCCGAGAATTTGCTGAAAATATAATAGTGTGTGAACGATGCACACATGATTAATGTGCAAATTGGTCAGCAACGCAAGGTGAGAGAGAGAGAGAGAGAGAGATCCTATGAATTGAGAGTCACCACAAGTTACTGAATGACTTGTACTGCTCCGCCATTAGCTTCACAAAAACAGCATTTCACCCTTAACTCTCATGATTTTCATAAAGTTGCTTTATATGAAGTTGCTTTACATGAAGTTGCTAGATTTTTGCCTTCATTGCCAATAAAACTTACCATAGAAATAAATTTAACAGAGTTGACCACCATGGCACAAACCATCGTCTTGCGAGATGGAAGGCTGCCACAAGAAAGGTAAGTCTAGTAATTAATAGCAGAATTATCCTTTTATCAACATGGTAAGTGATAATGACTGTCAATCAACCTCGCTAAACTACAAAGTGAACAAATAAAACAGTGGTGTTTCAGTCTTTTAGGTTGGAAATTATTGTTAGAGATTGTTTTGTTTCTCTCTCTCAAACCAATCTTTTATTCCCTCTAGTCCAAAAGCAAAATGCTGCTGATTCTGAAATAAAAAGAGAAATTGCTGAGTATTTTCAGTGTTTTGTGTTTTTCTTTCATTCTCTCACTTGTTTTTTTTGCTTCCTGTATCTGCTTTGGCATTAAATTCAACCCATTAATTCATCTTCTTTCATGGTCGTTCCTTTGTTTATTCCTTTATTCTTTAATTTCATTGGCTAAACTCTGTTTGGTCCTGTTTGCCCACCAAGGTCCTAGATGCCCTGTTTCCCTTATCAGCTCACACTTCTAGCAACTTTGTGGGCAAAAGGTTTTAAACCTAAATGTGCACATGCTAGTCTAACTAACATGGGATGCCACAAGATGCACTAATCCAACAAATTGAGGCTATTATAGATGTGTAAGCTCACCTTTTCCAATGTCCTCTTCATGGATTCCTGAGCCTCAAAATCTTCAGCAACGATTTATATTTATATAGCACCTTTAACATAATAAAATGTCCCAAGGTACTACGTAGGATGGTTATAAAACATAGTCAAACATTGAGCCACATAAGATGATATTGAAGTAGATGGGCAAAGAGGTAAGGAGAGTCTTAAACAAAGAAAGAGAGAAAGAGAATTGGAGGGGTCTAGGGAGTCAATTCCAGAGTTTAGGGCTGAGGCAATTGAAGGCACAGCCACCAATGGTGGAACAAGTAAAATCATGGCTGCTCAAGAAGCCAGAATTAGATGTTTGCAGATATCTCGGAGGGTGGTGGAGCTGGAGGAGATGATGCAGATAGGGAGGGGTGAGGTCATGAAGGGATTTGAAAACAAGGATGAGTTTTTTTAAAGTCAAGGTTTTGTTGACTGAAAGCCAGACAGTTGCCAGGGAGAGAGGTGGAGTTGGTAGCTAGGGATCGCAGTTTGGAGCAGAGACCAAAGACAAGAGCTTTAGTCTTCCCAATATTTAATTGGAGGAAATTTTTACTCATCCAGTAATGGATGTTGGATAAGCAGTCTGAACATTCAGCCGTAGTGGAGGAGTTGAGTGAGGTGTTGATGTAGAGCTGGGTGCCATCAGTGTACATGAAAACTAATGCTGTGTCCTTTAGATGATGTCGCCGAGGGGCAGCATGTAGATGAGAAATAGAAGGGGCATAGGATAGATGCTTGGGGGACACCAGTACTAACTCTGCAGCAGTGGGGAGGGAGGTCATTGCAAGGGATTCTCTAGCTATAAACAGATAGATAAGAATGGAATCAGGTGAGTGCAGTCCCACCCAGCAGGATGACAGTGGCGAGGCCTTGGATGAGGCTGGTGTGGCCTACAGTTTCAAAGGCTGCAGACAGGTCAAGGGACAAGGAGGTATAGTTTACCTTTGACACATTAATTTAGAATGTCATTTGTAACTTTGATAAGAGAAATTTTGTTACTGTGACAGGGTGGAAATCTAATTGGATGGATTCTAACATAGAGTTCTGGGAAAGATGGGCACAGATTTGTGTTGTTGACAAGTTCAAGGACTTTGGAGATGGGATGATAGTTTGCAAGGATGATGGGGCCAAGGGTTGGGCTTTAGAGGAGAGGGGTGATGACGGCAGATTTAAAGGAGAGAGGGACAAGACTTAAAGAGGGAGAACCATTAATGATATTAGATGACTTGTGGACTAGGAAGAGAAGTTGCGTGGTCAGCAGTTTAGTGGGAATAGGATTCAGAAAGCGAGAGGTGGATCTCATGGACAAAATGAGCTTAGAGAAGGCTCTAGGCTCTAGACTTAGGAGGAGAGTTAGGAGTGAAACTGGAGGAAGATGCGAGCTCAGGGCTAGGGCAGTGGGGAGCATTACAGGAAGTTTTGCCTAGTGGATGGGAAGGAAGTTGCAGAGGCCAAGTAGTCATGAGCTCCTTGCATTTGTTGTTGGAGGTGAAGGTGGAGGAGACAGGGGAGAGGAGTTTAAGCAGGCAATTCGCAGGAGAGAAGAGAAATCAGGGTTACCTTTGCATTCTGATGATCCTGGAACTGTGAGCAGTTTTAGCAGATCAGAGCAGGACCTGAAGCTCCTTCACATGGCCCAGCCATATCTGGCATTAGATGGCTGAACCAGTTGTTTGCCTTATTCTTTTAAATCTGTATCCCTTGAAGTTAAGGGAGCTGAGATGAGGGCTGATCCAGCTTGGGTGAATGGCAAGGGTGAGAGAAAGTATTGTTTTATTGTGGAACAGGGCCTCAAAGGTGGAAGTATTAAGCAAATCAGTAACTGCAGAAATATTGCAGCAAATGGAGGACCAGAGGCTAGCCTCCATCCTACATAAAAGCAAAATACTGCGGATGCTGGAAATCTGAAACAAAAACAGAAAATGCTGGAAAAACTCAGCAGGTCTAACGGCATCTGTGGAGAGAAGAAAAAAACAGAGTTAACATTTTGAGTCCTTATGACTCTTCTTCAGAACTCTTTAGCTCTGTGAAAGAGTCACGTGGACTTGAAACGTTAACTCTGGGTTTTTTTCTCTCCACAGATGCTGTTAGACCTGCTGAGGTTTTTCAGCATTTTCTGTTTTGTTCCATCCTACATAAAAGTGCACTCATTCATACCTTTGCCACTCACTTCCTTTAACACTCAAAAATCCCGCATAATTCTCACTGTAATCCTTGTCAACCCTCCATTGGCATCCTGTTCTTTGGTGCATTGATTTCAAAATCCTCATTTTCAACTCTGTCCACACCTTTGCTTCAACCAACATTTGTCTAGCCCTGTCTGCATGCTCCATGCCCCTATGTGCATTCCACATTTCTCTCTGCTCTGACATTAATGCAAAGCCTTCAACTATCTTGTCCCCACACCCTGGAATCATAAACATCTCCACCTTGCTATATCTGCCTTAACTTCAGAAGGCACCATAAGACCTATTCAACAGCTCATTTGACTACATACCTCCTACTCCTGCTTGGCTCTGACCTCTTTATTATGGACTGTTTTGGGATATTTTGCTATAAGGGTACAAAGTAAATACAAGTTGTTGTTGTTGTTGTATATGTTACTTAGTTATATGGAACAAGAAAGCCCTTAGAACTGATTTTTAACTTTCAGCGTTGTGAGAAGGAAGATCAGGCAGGCTAAGTGGCAGGCAGCCAATCACTAGTACTAGTTTTTCAAGAGGCTGCCCTGGATTGGCCAGTATAAACTAGGACAGTAATATATCTGAAATATTTATTCGCCTCAGTTTGATTAGATCAGGTAGAGAAAATAAGCCAGAATTCCAACTTTTGATTGTTATCCAGTGACCCCTGTAGGATGAGAATAAAATTATTTTTGGCTGTGATAATACTGAAGGTCAAACAGCTAACTTTCAATATTTTATTTCAGTTTTATATTTTAATAATCATGTGGTTGAAGTTATTTAAAATTACTGGCTAGGCATACCCAGCAAGAGCCCTTATCTTCAGGAGGAAATGAATTTTAAAAAATCCTCATTTCATTTTTGTGGAAAACTGTTCTGCATCTTGAAATGATTTTCAGAATTTTAAAAAATACTTTTGTCAGAATATTATGACATAACTGTATTGCTCCTTAACATCCTAACTTCACTCCTTCAGTAAGGCAATTTTTGTGAGACTAGAGAAAAAAGTATTTGGTGGTAAATTAGTCCTTCATGTTTCTCTCTTTGATTAAGGTATTTTGTTAAAGTATGATTTCACGAGTAAATTCAACCTCCAACTAGCGAAAAACCAAAATCACTTTGGAAAAGTCTGGGAAAACACTAAAGGGTAGATTTTGAGTTTGCACCCCCAGCGTGGAACGTTGCATTGTGGGAGCGTGTATCAGGAATTCAAACTATCGGATTAGAGGATGGAAAATTTTACAGAGTCCACTGACCTTGGTGCCCAAATTTCTCATATGCATTCTTGACACGTGAAATTCCTCACAACATCATAAATGTTCCTTTAGATTCTAAAGGTCATTTATTTAATTATTGCCTCACTGATAGTACATACTTTTATGTTTCTATCAAATAACAGTCAATTTTGCTGCATTCTTAGTACTCTGTGACTTTTCCCCCATTCCTCTCACTCCACCATTCAGGCTGTGCCAGTATCACTGAAACTTGTTTCTTCAGATGCAGTGGGCTTAGGGATCAGTCTAATGCTGCCACTGAACCACTGTAGCAAGCTAATAATAACCAAGTTGCAATGAATAATTGGGCTTGCAGGGCAATAAATCCAGCCAAAGGGACTTGTGTCATTGGGTCGCTGCTATTGCATTTTGCACGCTGAATTGAAACATCTTTGTTTTATGGAGCAGTCTGACTTATCACAGAAAGCCCGCAGGTAATGAGATACCTTCAGTGATGTAACAACAACTGTGTCATATAGCTTTCATGTGTGGTATGCAGTCTGTTGTCGTGTAGATATATAACTTTCACGACTCTTAAATTAAAAAAGATTTAAGTACTGAACTGCTGATTATTAGGTTGCACTTATATAAAAGAGGCAGCCATCTTCTGGTTGTGATTTTGACCAAGTGCTTTTGTATTTGCTATCCTCCACGTCTTAAGACTTTCTTTATCATTTTTAAAAAATTTGTTTTGCTTGATACATTTCCGTGTGCCTGTTTCTTTTGTGGTTTTCTCTATGGGTTCCTTGTCTTGTGGTTGCTTCTCCTCAGTTTCCAGCTCTTGCTTGCTTTCTATATCAGAACCTCTCGCTGCCTGTCTTTTTCTTCTGCACCTGTTTTTGATCTCCTTTACTTTCATCTTTTTCTTTCCCATGCCCCCACTTTCCTTTTTTTCTGTACCCCTTCTTTTCCATCTTGCTGGGTTCTTTGTGTTTCATTGTTCACTTTAATTTGTTTTTCCTATTTTCAGTCCCATTCTTATTTATTTCCATCGATCACATTTCCCTCTTTTGTTATCAACTGTTACCTTTATTTTCTTCATGGACCCAAGTCAAAATGGCAGTTGGCTGCAGTTGCAGTGAATCTGTTGGGGCAACAAAAATTAAGTGGCCAAACAGAACACATCTTTTGTATTTTCAAATAGCTGAATTGGTACTTAATTAACATAGATGATAAATCTTTTGTTACTCTTGCTGTGGAACACGTAGGTATTTGGAAAAAAATGAACTGTTAAGCATTGAGGGAAATCTATATACTGACCAGAGAGTGAGCATGTTGATTGATGTTATTTTTTGAGAAATGCAATGAACTTGCAATCGATGTGGGATCAGCATTGGCTGTGGGAACACAAATAATTCTGTACATTTAATAATTTGTACCCCGGAAGAGATAAAATTACAGCTGCCTTTTACTGCCAGTGGTTGCTGCTGAAATGTATGTAGGTGGATGTCTGGCTAAATAGGGTTTCAGTTACCTCCTCAATGCAGTGGTATACAGCATAACAGCTGATTGCTTGTAAAGTCCCTTGTATGTGCCTGAGAAATCTCTTTAGCTTATGAGTTGAGAGTACAATGGGGCCATTTGCTGTCCAGTGGCAGTGCAGGATGACTGGTGAATTTTCCTTGTAGGTCATCAGGGACCAAGTAACAGAGTTCACTTTTAGTCCTCTGCAATTCTGTATAACTTGCCCTGATTGGCCTAAAGCAGGCATGAACTGTCGTTAACCAATTTCCCCCTGCTAATTTGCATTAATACGTCTCCACTTGTGGTTAGGAGTCCCAGGTGCAGTAAAATTGCAATGAAGTCAGGTTGTGTTGTTTTCTGCTAGCCTCATTCCATTTACTCTCATCCATTGTTTCATTAAACTTAATATGGGGAAGTATAACCTACGTCTTGTTTTTAATGAAGATTCTGTATTCTGTATTATGATTTGCCTTTTCCTTTCTGATGTTTTTTTCCTGCCTTGTGCAATGTCCACAACTGAGATGATAAGACAGACAGATAGTTCTGAGGCCACAGCCAACACAGCTCTGAAGCTGACAGTTTAACTCTATTTCTCTGCAGGGAAAGACGGAGCATCATAACCCACTCACAGCAGGTTGACTGAGATCAGTAACTCAGCACCTGAGGGATTGTGAGCATGCATTTATATTCCACTATTTCATTGCTCAGTGTGTGGCCCCCCCTCTGCTTCTTGCCTGTTCTTGATGCTTGGCCTTTTATTTCCTCTATCTCTCCTTTCTTTCAGACATGAGTGTTTTTTCATTTGTCGGAATAACTTGAGAAACGACGTGACACTGAGGCCAGTTATTTATTTTTTTGGTTGGAGCTGAGCGAGCTAGTTTTGGTGTAACTGATATTTTGTACTTGAAATGTGCTTTGTTCATGAGGAAGGTTAACTTGGGAGGGAAGACTTTTACTGTAAGATTGCTCTCTCAATTTATATACTGCAAAATTATTCAGGCCATCTGTGCTAAAATATTATATTTTGATTATTATCAGGTTTTACTGTTTGGCTTAGGTGAGAGAGGTTGGTGGGGGATCATGTGGAGCATTAACTGAATTGAGTTGAATGGCCTGTTTCTGTGCTGCAACTGGGTGGAGATCATGTGGAGCATTCACAGTGGCATGGACCATTGCGCTGAAAGGCCGGTTTCTGTGCTAGCTGCACATTCTATGTAATTCCTTGTTTAAAAGAAATACGAGTAACTTTAGCTTCCTCACCTTTCCATGGTCAGCCATAAGGGCTTCAATTGATGGCTGGGAAGGCCATCCGCGAGCCTTACCTACCCGGACATAATCAGGGCAGAAGCAGGAATACGGCTGGGCTCACACCCGCCAAACTCCCACCCAATTAACTCCCCCCTGTCACCAAACATGCGACAGGAGAGTGCATTGAATTCCATCCTGTGAGACAGAAAATAGTTTCTATTTTATAGGGACAGTGAGCTGAGTTGGGATCGCATTGCCTGATCATGGGCTGTGTGATAATTGCTAAGGTTCAGTACCATTTAGTCAGCTATATAGGTGGAAAATTTTATTCAGCTTCTCTTAATTTGTACTCAGTAGCTTCCCTTGAAATAATTAGCAGAATTTTCAAAAACTGTATTGGGATAAAGATTTAAATTGATTTCTTTTTCATGTAGCAGAAAGGCTGTAGCTCCAAGTTTCCTGGGATTGCAGACAGTTTAAGTAGTAGTTACATCCTGTACCAGGTTGTGGAGTGGACGAGAGGGCAGAGACAGAAAATGGATTAGATCCAGTGGGAGTTGAAGAATTCCAAATAATTTTTTTTCCAGTCCATTTTGGCCTGCAGAGGACATCACTCCTCCATGAATGAGTGAATTATCTTAGGTCACGCCAGCTGCTGCTGATGTGCTGTTATGCAAATGATCTCATTGTTGAAGCCTAGGACGGCATCTCTGGCCTTGGGCACAAGGTGGGTGGAAATTCTGCTCTGCAGGTCAGGGCACCAGGAATATCCAGGCCTGTGCGAGGGCGAATGAGAAGAAATACGGCTGTTGTGTTTATGGCTACACTTCTGTGATAGCTTCCGTTTTGTTCATAAATTTCAGAAAATGCTGAGGGGCAGCAACGACTGAATGAGAGAGAGAGAGAGAGAATTTGTGTTAATGTTACTACAATTTAAAAATTAAAAGCATCATTTGAATTTTGCAGATTATCTCGCCTCTGTTTGGTTGACTGAGAAAGGTCAATGTTAACGACTTACATCTTTGAGATAGAGGTGGTAAAAATTCATCTTTGGCATCGATTCAAAGTGGGCAGAAGTGGATCAACTCATCCGATTTTTATTTCCATTGGTTTTAATTAAGGATCCAGCATTGTCCTTTCTGCTCCCACTGAAGGTAAATTTTACCCCCAGTGATCTTAATTTCTAACAGTAAGGTGAGACAGAGAGAAAGAGAGACACAGGGAGAAAGAAACAAATAAAGAGCAGTCCAACTGGAAGTTTCTTTCTTTATTCGCATTTGTTTTGTTTTAAAAGTTGATACCTCATGCCTTGTGGTATCCATCTTTCATGGGTGAGGGAGAGAGGATGGAGTTAAGGGTGAGGTAAGTAACAGCGGAGCATGGGAGAGGGCAGGGGACTAGTGATTGATTCAAAGGGGAAGAGATCAAGGTAGTGATGGTATAAAGGAGAATGAGTAATCTGAAGGTGAAGGGATGGGGGTTGTGATGGGACCAAGGTTAAAATTTGAAGCAGATTTGGAGGGCCACGTTTTTGGGCCTTGTCAAGCTGAAGTTGTACCCCAAATTCTGGCTAAATGCTCATTTATACTCATTTTTGTACTTAGTTTCTACTTTATACATCTACTTATTTCAGATAATTCACTTAATATCTCCACCTACCCTGCACCACAGTAAACAAGGTTTTATGAAAAGGAAATTGGGTTTAACAAATCTATTGGAGTTTTTTGAGGGTATAGCTGGCAGGAAAGATTAAGGGGAACTGGTGGACATAATTTATTTGAATTTTCAGCGGGAATTTGATAAGGTGCCACACATGAGGTGTTACACAAATTTAAGACTCAGGATTGTGGGTAATGTATCAGCATAGATTGAGGATTGGTTAATGGACAGAAAGCAGACAGTAGGAATAAATGGGTCATTTTTAGGAAGGCAGGGTGTAACTAGTGGAATGTTGCAAGGATCAGTGCTTAGGCCTTAGCTATCTACAATCAATATCAGTGATTTAGATGAAGGGACCAAGTGTAATATATCCAAGTTTGCTGACAATACAGAGCTAATTGGGAAATAAGCATGAGGTGGATGTAAAGAGGTTACAAACAGATATAAATCAGTAAAGTGATTGGGCAAAGAGATGGCAGATGGAGATTTGGGAGGAGAAATGTGACATTATCTATTATAGTCGAAAGAATGGAAAGCAGAATACTTTTTTAATAGATGAAAGACGAGTTAAAATTGGTATTTAGAAGAATCTGGGTGACCTTGTACATGAATCACAGAAAGATAATATGCAGGCACAACAAGTAATTAGGAAGGCAAATGGTATGGTAGTCTTTATAGTGGGGAATGGGAGGGGGTTGAAGTACAAGAGCAGGAAAATCTTGCTGCATTATATGACGCTTTTGTGAGATCACACCAGCAATACTGTTTATATTTTATATTTCCTTAGAATATTTGCCTTGCAGAGCTGCAACAAACATTCACTAGTTAGACTCCTGGGGAAGAATTTTTCATCCCACGGGCGGGCATGCGCCGGACCTGAACGGGAGTAAAATAGTGCGTGATGACATTGGGTGAGCGTCCTGACATCATCCTGCACTTGCACGATATTTCTCTCAGCAGGTGTGTGCGGGTGCCGGAGCAGTGCCCGCCATTAATTAAGTGGCCACTTGAGGCTCTTAACAATCCAGTTGACTGTGATTTTTCCTTACCTGTGCGATTTTCTGCTCGTCACACAAGCAAAACAAGCAGGCAGCCAGCCGACATTTTCACAAATCTCATCCAAGGGCGGGATAAAAAGGGTCAGCAGCATTGCCAGTGTAAGGAGTTGTGGAGGTAGTTTGCAGCTGGTTGCTTATTGGTACTCAATGGAGAGTGTGACCTCTATTTGCCAGATGATTAGGCCTGAGATCAGCTCCAACTGTGTGGGTGGACACCCCATGCCAGTGACTCTGAAGGTCACAGTGGCCCTTAACTGCTACGCCGCCAATGCTTTCCAGGGCTCAGTGGGGGATCTGTGTGAAGTCTCACAATCAGCTGTCCACAGTTGCATCAAGCTGGTGATAGAAGCTCTGATCAGTCTGGTACTGACCTTTATTCTTTACTGTACAGGCGAGGCCAGCCAGGCTGAGTGGGCCAGAGGCGTTGCAGTGATTGCTGGCTTCCCCCGCATCCTGGATGCCATCGACTGTACACATGTGGCCATTAAGGCACCAGCAGGTGAGCCCGGTGCCTTCGTCAACAGGAAGGGCTTCCACTCCATGAACGTGCAGATAGTGTGTGATCACAGGATGCTGATTCTACAAGTCTGTGCCAGGTACCCAGGCAGCTCCCACGACGCCTACATCCTCAGACACTCCTAGGTGCTGGGGCTCTTCAGTGCTCCAGCCCGGCTGGATGGATGGCTGCTGGGTGACAAGGACTATCCGTTGAAGAAATGGCTCATGATGCCTCTCAGCCACCCAGTAACAGAGGCAGAGAAGTGTTACAATACGAGTCATGCCTCAACAAGAGCGGCGGTAGAGGTGACCATAGGTCTTCTCAAGATGCGCTTCCAATGCCTGGGCCGTTCAAGGGGAGCACTACAATTCCCCCCAGAGTGGATATCACTATAGTGGTTGCATGCTGCACTCTCCACAATCGGGCACTGGCAAGGGAGGCCCCACTGGGGGAAAATAATCTTGATGCAGCTCCACAGGCCACAGATGATAAGTCCTGTAGTGAGTCAGAAGAGGAGCATGGTGAGGAGAATGCAGAAGGCGTGGAGGCAGACCTCGGTAACCTGCAGGGAGCAGGGACACCAGGGACGCCTTGATCCAATGCTCCTTCAGCTAGGCTACCAAAGATCTGCTTCCACCTCATGCCAGGGCTACCTCCTCCATCCCAGATGTCTGAAAGGACCCTTTCATTTGAACCCAAAGAACACCCACTGCCTGTGCAATAAAGTTCAGAGCCACCTACATCCAGCATTACCTACTGGTGTGCCCTGCACCAATTAAATAAAAAGATGAAGCATACTCAGGCCATGATGACAAAAACAAAATATATCTCAATTTGACAAATCCAAACTATTTACATAAACTTCTCTGATCTTCATTCCCAGACCAGTATAGATAAAGTAAACATAAATGAACATAAAATCACCCCTGACCTGTCCCTCATGCGCTCATTGTGCCTTTAACTTATGTTTGCGAGTGCTACATCTAGGTCCTCCCCCATCGCTGGCACTGACATTGGAGACAGCCTGCTCACTCTGCTGTCCTGTTGGCCTTGATGACCTTGGCGGTTGTCCTTTGGCCAGTGGAGCCTGTGCTGGTCCCGCCTGGGAGGGAGTGGCCATTTCCCTAATTGCTGCAGCCTCATATGCCACGATCACTGATGGAGGGGCGGATGAGCTGCTGCTGTTATCCAGAGTGCCCTGAGAGGAGCCCACAGAGATGACAGGCATCTCTTGTGCCAATGTGAGGTCGCTGTAGACCTCCCTGCATACCATTTATGGACGAGCACCTAGCTGGGATACTGGGTGTCTCATCCATCTCCCACACTGGCACTGACCACCTGAGGACATTGCCTGTGTGTGAGTTTGCAGGTCTGAGCAAAACCCCAGGAACGCCTCCTTCTGTCCCTAGAGCTGCCTTTCCATGAGAGTTGCCACTCTCTCAGTGGAGGAGGCAGTGCACTCGGCCACGATGGTCAACACAGTGCTCACACTCTGTATGGACTCCTCCATCACGGAGACCAAGGCACACAAACCATCGTGGATCTTCGCCAGATCCTCCCACACACCCTGCTGGATGTCCTGCATCTTCTACCTAATGGACGACTCCAGAGGCCCATCATCCGCCTTTGACTGAGCATCGTCCTGGTCTCCAGCAGTCCTCTGAATACCGTCGCCCTGGGTACTCTCTGCCTCTGCCTGCACCTCAAGCAATTGTGAAGTGCCCCCACTAATGTGCACTGAGACACTAGCCGCCGCTCTAATGCCCACCAAGGCGCTGGATCTGTGCTGGTGCCTGCTTCAGAGAGCGGATGTGACGCAGGTGCAAATAACGCCCAGTGGTCCTCTGGCATCAGAGATGGCCCTTTGGGGTCCGGAGATCGGATACCTGCTGGCGAACCTAAAAGGGAGAAGAAGGACATGCCATTAGTTAAAGTCATCACACTGTCACTGTGCATGCCAGGCACCCTGATGAGACAACGGAGATCTGTATCATGGTGCCATCATCTTCCAATGGCCAATGGGGCTTCAGGTTCAAGGTTCACATCACTGAAGAGACTGCACTAGAATGGTCACACAAGCCAAAACTCTCACCTCTGTGCATTGCGCTTTTAACTTCGTCTGGCACCCCCGCCGGGTTGCACATGGAGTTCTCAAGTTCTAGGGCATCTTGCTAATACCTTGGAAGGATTAGGAGGCTAGTGGGGCCTTTGCTGGTCTGTGACCTTCCTATATTGTTGTGGGCAGTCTTCTAAAACAACAGAGGAACATTGATTAGTCCACTCCCTACCTGCAGTGCCATTGCAGCCTGGCCAACCCCAGCTGAGGAACACCTCGCAGGGCACATCCGAGTCATGGCCCTCGAGCCGCAAGACACTCAGTCCAAGCAGCCAGGGCTCACCCCCTTGGCCAGCTCCAGTGTGATTGAGAGTTGGTACTCAGACTCTAGCACCCTTGCGGTCCATGGGGGGATCGCCAGACCTTAACACATCTGCACACTGACCCATGCCAACATGGTACTCACCTTTCATGTGCGCAACAGGTCACTGAAACACTTCCGGCCCTGCACCCAGGAGCACCGCACCACATCATGGCTGTTAACCAGGGCTGCCACCTCCTCCCATGCCATCTTAGTGAGATGAGGTGGCCTCCTCCTCCCATCTCTGGGGACGAGGGTGTCCCACATGGCAGCCACCTCCTCCAGGAGGACGGCGAGGCACTCATCAGAAAAGCGGGGGGGGCCGAGTGCCCACACGACCTGCCTTGTCGCCTGCCATGTCCCGCTTCACTCGGGTCCATCGTGCCAGCTCAGGAAACGTCCTACCTGGCAAGCTTCTAGGGGCTGCCTGGGCCGCTTTTTAACTGGCCACAAGGTCACCATTGGACCCAGTGGCTGACAGACCCCCACCCCCACTCGGCACTTCCTGGCCAGTTCAGAGCCGTGTTTCACGCTGGTTGGACCTTACTTGGCAGCCCAATTGGTTTCACGGCCGTTCCCTTTCCCACCTGCTGTGCCTGCCCGAAGAGGGGAAAATCCTGCCCTGGGATGAGAGAGCTGTCCTATGAGGAGAAATCGAGTATCGTGGGCCTGTATTCTCTGAAGTTCAGAAGTTTGAGAGGTGATTGCATTGAAATGTATAAAATTCTTAGAGGGCTTGACAGCGTAGATGCTGAGAGGCTGTTTTCCTTCTCTGGAGAGGCTAGAACTAAGAAGCATAGGTCTGAATTTTCCTGGCCCTATGACAGCAGGCTGGGAGACGGATGGGCTGGTAAAATGCAGGGGAATGTATCAGGAGGGGAGCCTGACTTCTTCCCATCATCATGATAGGTTACCATGACAGCAGAAACTTGGTGGCGCTGCTTCTCATCAGCGGCCAGCTCAGCCATTTAAATCGCCAATTAAAAGCAACTTACTCCCCCACAGGTAATTTGACTGCATTGGGAGGGCCTGCCGTCACGTGAGGAGATCTCCGGGTAAACCTTGGCAACTGCCCCGCTCGACTTTGGTGAGGGTGGGCCCTCCTTTATGAATGTTTCATGGCCCACAGAGGGCTCTTTTCCCCCCCGCACCCCGTCCCCTCCACCCCTCCACTTCCAACAGCAATGACAAACCCTAGAGCAACAATGCCAGTGGTGCATAGTGACCCCTCCCCCCATGCCCCACAATCACTGGGGCCTGCCAGTCTGTCCACGGCCTCCCCAAAAACCCTACCTGCTTCTCAAGAGTGCCTTGCCATTGAGGTGCCCTCATCCTGCAACTACAGCCTCAGCACTGGCCACTGCTAGCAGTGGCACTGCCTCCTGCTTTTGGTCCCTGTGGCAGGATTTCAATATCCCCTGTAATGTTCAACCCATAGTCTCAGGATAAGGTGCCAGCTGTAGAGTAATGGGTTAATGAATATGTTAATGAGGCCATGATGATATTAATTATATAATTGTGACATCAGTAATCAGGTGACCAAGATGTTTCAAGGGAGCTGGGAGCAGAATAGTCTTACTTTGAGGTCTTTGCAAACAGTTCTTAATAAAAGGTTTGAAGTTGAACCACACTGACTATCTCAAGTCTGTCCAAAGGGATCAGAGCCTCATCAAGGCTAGGTAAGCCAAGACAGCATGGTATTAGTGAAACAGCACTAAAGCTCGGCAATAACACTAAAAGCTGTCAAAATATGGTGGCAAAAACTTAGTTAAATCCATACCAAAACATATCAGCCATTTCTGACTGAGATGGGGAAAGATTTCTTCACTCTTTTGGAATTCTCTCCCTCAGAGAACTGTGGACTCTCTATCATTGAATATATTCAAGGCTGTTACCGATAAGAGTTTTGGGCAAGAAGGGAATCAAGGGATATGAGGATAGGGTGGGAAATTGGAGTTGATTTAGATCTGCCATGGTCTTATTGAATGGCAGGGCAGGCTCAAGAGGCCATATAGCCACTCCTACTCCAGTTCTGCTTAATGCTGCAGCTTTCTGGTTAGTTTCTTTCTCTGTGTTATTTTCTCACTGTGCTCTTCAGGACAATCATTTTCCTCAATCGCTCTCTCATCCATCTCTATATCCCAATTATGTGTCCATGGCTACTAGAAGATATTTATGGAGCATATTTTTCACATTGCAACATAAGGTAATAGAGCTGCTGTCAGTGAGCAAGCTCGCTGCTGCACTTCATGTCTGCACCGAGATGCTGCCTGAAGCCATTTCCCAAACAGTTGCCTGGGGAAATAAAGAAATTCAGTAATAAACTATGCTGTAATATCAAAGGAAGGTTGAAGTGAAGGTGTACAATATTACTGTTTTTAAAAAATGATGTCTGCCTTGCTGTATAAACCAACAGTCTGTTAGAATGCAAGACTTGAACTTCATGAACACAAGAAAATCAACAGCAATGTAACCTGTGCATTTGATCAAAATAGCATCATAAATGAATGTATATGAGTGGCAGCTGTGGCTCAATGGGTAGCACTCTTGCATCTGACTCACAGGCTCTGGTTCTCAAAGCTCCAGACCCAATTTCTGGTCCTATCCTGTTATCAGTCTGGACAGTTTCAGGAAGGAGACTGTCCTGGGTTATTTCAATATTGCCCAGGACTCTCATTGAGACCCCCATTGGGGGTTACGTTTACCTCCACGTGTCCCAAACCCACCCCTCAGGAAAAATTGTTGGCTCAGCTTTTATCGAATTATAGTACAAAGAATATGTTGGATCCAACGTTATATTATTGACCAATGATCTACGTCCAGTTTTAACCAATCATTTTTTTTTAATTAGGAGTTTGCATCAAACTTGCTTTGAAGGGAGTGATTGATGATTTTAACACAGCACAACACAAGGAGAATATAAAGGTGCTGAAATTAACTTGGAGGCAGGGAGAGAGTGAGGACTGTTTGAGGTCAGACAATCCATAAGAATGGGCTTCAATCAGGTCTTGTTGAATTACACAGAAAGAGCTGGTGAACATTATTCACCTCTGTTTCCTAGCCTCCATCTCCCCCAGCCAGATTGACAGGCTGCTGGCTGTCAGACAGGTAGGCCTTTGGCACCAGACTGCAGCTGGGGAGTGGAGGAAGAGGATGGAGGGAGGCATCTGAGGCCCTGAGCTGGAAGTCTGTAAGTCAGAAGCCTCGAGAGGGAGATCAGAAGAGTTGGTGTCGGGGAAGATTGGAAAGATTGGTGTTATTGGTGAGATCAGCAGGACCTCAGAGGGGAGATCAGAAGTCAGTGGTGGAAGAGATTAAAAGGATCGGGGTGGAGAGGAGAGTGTTATATTATAAAGGGTTAACAGAATGGATATGCTAATCCATGGGACACATGATGATGTGGCACTGACATCAGGAAGCGTGTACTGGGTACTGTACGGAGCAGATGGGCAGCCCTGAGGGGTGATGCGCCTTCCTGATAACTCTGTATGTACATACTGTAAATAGTGTAAATAAACTAGTTTTTAAATAGATACCCTGCCTAGCCTGCAGCTCCCGCTTGCTAGAATCCAGACCTAGCACCTACTACAACAGCTATGTCTGATTGTGGCAGGTGGGTGAAGCTGATAAACTGGATCCAGTAGGTAAGTGGAAAGGTACCACCTTCTTGATCCAGGAGTCGTTGCTGTCTTTTAGCTGTCAGTTTTCCTGAAAACCAGGCAATCCAGCCAGCCAGGTTTAAAGTGGGAAAACAGTTAATTCTGAGACACACAGCCTCATAATAATAGCCAATAACTGATCTCCTGCAATCGAGTTGGCCACCTGCACCCAATACCGCTTCCATTGAAGCCAGAAGTGGGCAGCTTTGGGTTTAAAATTACTCTAAAATGGTTGAAGAGAAAATTTTCAAATATTTGTGGTATGCAAGTACCTTGCGGTGTCATTTCATTCAAACATGATGCAGTCATATTTGCGTGACCGTGATAAATTATTCTAAATACAAAAACTTCTTGATTTTAATTAACAAAGGAATACGACAACAAAATGGGTCATTTGTTGGAAGCACTTTTAGTAATTGTTTGGAGTGAAAATTTCACTTGGCTCATGAATCTGCCGTTCACCAACAATGTATGCCTATCCCTTATTGTGGGCACTAGCATAGTCAGCGTGACCCACAGTCACACTGTGTGAATTGCCCTGAAGCCCTTTGCAGGTTAAAAGTAAGGGAGATATTAAAAATCCTTCAGCTCCTAAGAGAGAAAATTCCTGGCAAAAAGTTAGAAGAAGTGCCCCAGAATTAATTATTTTTGCCTGGGGAACTTTTGTGGTCTTTCTAAGGCCCTTCATGGAACTCTCAGCGTGATCAGAGGCATGGGAATGTACAGCTAGAGCTATAGACATATGGAGTGAGGAGCAGATCAGAAGCATATGGGAAAGCCTGGAACAAAGAAAAGGGAAGATTGGAGGCATGGGATAGATGGGGAGGAAAAATAATAATTTTATGACATTTCCTGCTTTTCCTGCAACCAATAAATTTCCAGGATTCATATGCTAGTTGCCTGTGCTTCACTGGCACCTTACAGGAAGCTATATTTCATCATTGGACCTCAATTAAAAATAATAAACAATGGCATTCACTCAATATCGGTGCTTCATGAAAATAAGAATATTGCTGAAAAAAGAGAGATAGAAAACTTAGACAATGTATCTAGACACACTGTGAATGTAAATGGTCATTTGTTACATCAATACTTTGTCCAGGATATTAAAAGCAGAAGAAGGACAAACGAAATAGAAATTAAAAAAGCATAGCACAATAAAACGATAACAAAAGACTATGAAGAATTATTTTCCAGCCAAAATCATGTCAGTTAAAACAAATGATCTTCTATTGAATTACTATAATTATGTGTAGCACTGCAGTCCCTCTTTAAACAACTGCGGTCATCAATTATTGTACAACTGGAGACAAAATTAATGGAAAGTTAAGAGGTTTGCAGCCACTGTGAACATTAGTAGGGTCATAGATTTTACCAAAGTGCATTATCACTGATGCAAGTTGCTGAAGTCAATCATAAGAGTTAAGGAATGTCTCAAAAACTCCCTATCCTGCTCCAAATATATAACAGCATCATTTTGGCTGATGGGTGGAATGTGCCCTTTGCAGTTGTTTCTCAATCTCAGCTCTAATGTATCACTTAGCCGACTGATCACATATTCCAATGAATAGATATTTTTGCTTACACTGCTTTTGAAAAGTTTGCAGCTACAAATAAGATTATAGAGAGAAATACTTGCATTTGTATAGTGCCTTTCCCAACCTCTGGAAATCCCAAAGTGCTTTGCAACCAATTAGGTACTTTTGAAGTGTAGACACTGGGTAGAATTTAAAGGCTGTGGCGGGCATCTATCGACTGGAAAATCAGTGACAACTCCCTCGCTACGGCAATTTTCAGGAGGCCCAATGGGACTAAGTACCAATTAGGCACTTACCTTCCAGTCATTACGCTTCCCAGCTTGAGTGGGGTAGATATCCTGCCTCGAAGAGCTACTGCATAGCCAATCAGAGCTGGCAGCACTCCAGTGTCACTGGGAGCAGTGGCAGTGCCACTGCCCAGAATCACAGAATTGTTATGGTGTAGAAGGAGGCCATTCAGCCCATCTTGTCTACACTGGCTGTCTGAGCATTTTAACTTAGTACCATTCTCCTGCCTTTTCCCCGTAACTTTGCACATTATTTCTATTTAAATAATCATCCAATGCCCTTTTGAATGCCTCAATTGAACCTGCCTCCACCATACTTCCAGGCAGTGCATTCCAAACCCTAACTACTCACTGTGTGAAAAAGTTTTTTCTCACCTTGCATTTGCTTCTTTTGCAAAACACTTTAAAACTGTGCCCTCTGGTTCTCGATCCGTTTAGGAGCGGGAAAAGTTTCTCCCCATCTCTCTGTCCAGGCCCCTCATTATCTTGAAAACTTCTATCAAGTCTCCTCTTAGCTTTCTCCTCTCCAAGGAAAACAGTCCCAACTTCTCCAATCTTTCCTCATAACTGAAGTGTCTCATCTCGGGAACCATTCTCATAAACCTCTTCTGCACTCTCTCCAATGCATTCACATCCTTCCTATAGTGTGGCACCCAGATCTGAACACAATATTCCAGTTGAGGTCTAACCAGTGTCTAATATAAGTTCATCATAACCTCCCTGCTCTTGTACTCTATGCCATGATTAATGAAGCCTAGAATACTGTGTGCTTTAGAAACAGCTCTCTCTACCTGTCCTGCCACCTTTAATGACTTATGTACATATACTCCCAGGTCTCTCTGCTCCTACACACCCCTTAGAATAGTATATTTTATTTTATACTGTCTTTCCATGTTCTTTGTACCAAAGTGTATCACCTCACACTTCTCCGCATTGAACTTCATCTGCCACCTATCTGCCCACTCCACCAATGTGTCAATGACCTTCTGAAGTTTTACACTGTCCTACTCACAGTTTACAATTCTCCCAAGTTTTGTGTCATTCGCAAACTTTGAAATTGTCCCCTGCACACCAAGATCTAGATCATTTAAATATGTCAGGAAGAGCAAGGATCCCAATACCGACCCCTGGAGAATTCCACTACATACCTTCTTCTAGCTTGAAAAATACCTATTAACCATTATTCTATGTTTCCTATCCTTCAGCCAATTTTGTATCCACGTTGCTACTGCCCCTTTTATTCCATGACGTATAACTTTCCTCACAAGTCTGTTGTGTAGCACTGTATTAAACGGCTTTTGGAAGTCCATATAGATCACATCAATGGCCTTGCCCTCATCAACTATCGCTGATACTTCTTCAAAAGACTCCAGCAAAATTAGTTAGACACAATTTTCCTTGTACAAATCCATGCAGACTCTTCTGAATCAATCCACATTTTTCCATGTGACTATTAGCTCTATCCAGAATAATTGTTTCTAGACATTTCCCCAACACCGAAGTTAAACTGGTTGGTCTGTAATTGCAGGGCAGATCTTTACAACCTTTTTTGAACAAGGGTGTAATGTTTGCAATTCTCCAGCCCTCCTCCACCTCCCCCCAATCCAGGGAACATTGAAAGATTATTGCCAGTGCCTCTGCAATTTCCACTCTCACTTCCTTCAAGATTCTTGGATGCATCTCATCTGGTCCCAGTGCCTTATCAACTCTAAGTACCAACACCTTATACAATACCTCCTCCTTATCAATTTTAAACCCATGTAGTAACTGAGTTTCCTCCTCTGTCATCATGGCCTGGGCAGCATCTACCTCGTAAGTAAAGACAGATGCAAAGTATTCATTTAACGCCTCAGTCATGCCTCTTGCCTCTATGTGTAAATCCCCTTTTTGGTCCCTAATCGGCCCTACTCCTCCTTTTACCACCCTTTTACTATTGATGTGCTTATAGAATGCTTTGGGATTTCCTTTTATGTGAGCTGCCAGTCTTTTTTCATAATCCCTCCTTGTTTCTCGTATTTACTTTTTCACATCCCTTCTGAACCTTCTGTGTTCAGCTTGGTTCTCAATTGGATTTGCTACCTGACACTTGTCGTAAGCACACTTTTTCTTCTTTAACTTAACTTCTATCTCCTTTGACATCCAGGGAGTTCTGGATTTGTTTGTCCTACCCTTCCCTTTTGAGGGAACATACTTTGACTGTTCCCAAACCATCTCCGCTTTGAATGTATCCCATTGTTCAGCTACTGTATTTCCTGCCAACCTTTGGTTCCAGTCTATCTGGCCCAGCTCGTTTCTTGCCCCATTGAAGTCCGCTCTGTGCCAGTTGATTATTCTTATTCTGGATTGACCAATATCCTATTCCTCTGTAATCCTAAACCTTATTATACAGTAATCACAGTCCCCTAAATGTTCCCCTACTGTCACTTGATCTACTTGGCCCACCTCATTCCCAAGAACCAGGTCTAGCAGTGCCTCCTTTCTTGTTGGACTGGACACATACTGCTGAAGGAAATTCTCCTGAACATAATCTAGGAACGTTTGTCCCTCACTGCCCCTTACACTACCACTATCCCAGTCTATATACGGTAATTGAAGTCCCCCATTATAACTACTCTACGATGTTTACACCTCTCTGTAATTTCCTTGCAGATTTGTTCCTTTATATCCTTTCCACTAGCTGGAGGTCTATACATTACACTGAGCAATGGAATTGCTTATTCCTTAGCTCTAGCCAAATCCTTGTCCTTGAATCCTCTGACACATCCTCTTTCTCCAGTACCGCAATACTCTCCTTAACCAAAAACACCGCCCCTCGTACTGCAGTGGGGCCTAGGCAATGCATCCAGGATGGAGCACCAGGATTAAAGGTATGTGTGCAAGTTTGCGGGGGGCCAGAAAGGGAGGTATCAGCAGAGATGGGGGAAGGGGGTTAGTATTCCGCACAGGTCGGGGGGGGGGTCTTCACCCCTGGGTGCCCTAGGCCTCCTGTGGATTTCTCCTTTTGGAAGTAGAAAGGATATCCCTCCCCCACCAGGCCACAGGCATACCTCCCAGGGTTCAAAACTAGAAGCATCAGGATGAGGCCTTTCAATGGTTACTTAAGGGCCTCAATTAGCCTCCGGCCAGAAAGGCTATCTTCGGGCCTACCCACCTTGGAATAAAGTGGAGAGTTGCAGGAAGGCAGCAACAGACCCCCCTCCTCCGAGTTCACCTCAGGTAGGGGTGGTGGAGGGTGGGGGGGGCGAGGGGGGGGTTAGTGGAGGCGGTGGGAAGGGGGTGGTGGAGGGCAGGGTGATATTAATTTTCGTTCAATGCTGCTATGTTGGCAGCATTGCATGCAACAAGCTTCCAAAACAGCAATTCAATAATGACCAAATAACCTGTTTTAGTTGATTGAAGGACAGCTATTGATCATGCGAATGGGCAGAACTCCTCTACTCATCTTTAAAATAATGCCTCAGGATCTTCTTACATCCATCTGTGAAGGTAGAAAGGACCTTGATTTAATGTCTCATCAAAGATGACACCTCAGGCAATGTAGCACTCCCTTTGTACTGGACTAGTGTCAACCTAGATTTTGTACTCTAGTCCCTGAAGCAGGACTTGAATGCACAACCTTCTGACTTAGGCCAGGACTTTCCAGTCCTGCCAATGGCGGGATAAGTGGCAGGCAGGGGTGGACAATACGTCAGGAGTTAAAAAATCAGTTTCCCAATGGGGTGACCGTTATGGCAGGATAATGGCAGGTCGCATTTCCCACTAGGGGCCATCGGGAAGCCATTTTGCATCTCGTGGTTGGGATTCAAATAAATACCCAACCAGACCACCCTCACCACCACCTCTCCCACCCAACCCGCCCGTCCAATCGACTGTCCCACCAGCGGGATTTGATACCGGTCCAGAATACATTTGGACCCAATGTGGCATGTACTTGTCTGGATGGGCATGTGGTGCAGCAAGTGGAGCCTGGACTCAATGCTGGAGTCAGGAGCTGCAGGTGGAGCCTCGACCAAGTGGAGCCTCGACCAAGTATAACATCCAGCAACGGGTGTCCGGCTGCAGCAGGTAATGGTGTGTGACGAGAGCCTTTATAGGGTTGGGAGGGGAAGAAGACTAGGAGGAGGGGCACAAAAAGGTGGAGCAGGTTTGGATGCCAAAACAGGGGACAAGGTGGAAGTCTTGCTGGGATCTTGAATGGGTGCAGTGGGGAAATAGAGTGGGAGCGAAGGAAGGGCAGTGGGGGGAACGGTAAGTTTGGACAGGCAGGGAAAAATTCTATTTAATTGATCTTTCAATGGCCTTAATAGACCTTTTAATTATCAGTGGGGGGTGGGTCGCTGCTGACTCTGGCGCATGCCAACCGATCGAAATATCGCGCGACTACGCGTTGACATCGGGACACTTACCCGACATCAATGAGCATCATTTTACGCTTGAACAGGTCGGCCGCGCGCCCACCGAGCTAAAAATTTTATCCAATGGGTGTTTGCATTCAAAGAGAAAGATATTTATAAAGAAGGAGCAAGGGCTGTCTGTAAGGAAAGGCATTTTTAAGATCTCACAAGTGTGAAAAAACCTTCAGCGTCTATGCCTTTAAGCTGCTGCCTTCAAAGAGCTGAAGTTAAGAAACCTATGTGTCTTACTGTTGCCTTAGCAAAAGTGTAACTGGGAGTTAGATTAATTAGGGGATTTAGAGATTATCATAGTAGGAATTTGTAGATCTATGTATGTATTTAAAGTCATTTCTTCTAGTAGGAATTTGTAGATCTATGTATGTATTTAAAGTCATTTCCTCTAGTAGGAATTTGTAGATCTATGTACGTATTTAAAGTCATTTCTTCTATTAATAAATGTGGAATCTAGTTTTGTAAAAACCTTTAAGACTTGGTGGTCTTATTACTACTGAATGCAAGGCACGCATCTTGAAATTTATACAAATATCAAAACAAGTTGTGGCAATTGTTTCAAGTTTCCCTTTGGGATTTGAACAACTCAGCATTTACCATCGGCTGTGCCATAACAGTATCGAAAAGGCTGTGAAGGGCAAAGGAGCAACATGCGAGTGAGACTTCTTGCACCTGGCTCACAAGGGCCATGGCAAAGATTGATGCCTCCCCATGCATGCATAATTCTGGGGGACATTGCACCAAGACAGTAAGCATGGCTCCTTAATGGATATAGGCCAGATGCTGACTTCACCGTCTGCACATGAGTGATCCTGAACCTCACCTGCCAGCTCAGCAGCTCATTCTTTGAATGGTGTGAGGTGCCGGAGTTCAGCCATGCCCCCCTCCTGTCCTCTCTCCTTCGTGCTTGTTGTGCATTAACCTGTCCTGCGCAAGGAAAGAAAATGGCTTGAGAGCAATTGGGATGCAGGTGGCATTCACATGCTGCCAGTTTTCACCAACAACCCACTGACTGCTGTGTGCCATGTGAAAGATGCACTGCAGCTAGTCCACAAGGGTTCTTCAGCAGCACCCTCCAGAGCTGTGAGCTCGTGTAGATAGAAGGATAAGACCGACAGAGGCTTGGCATCAGCAGTGAATGCACCCCCCTCCTCCCCCCACCACACGCACACAATATGCTCTCTCTGTATGGCATAGTCAAAAGCCTGCAGTCATCTGCCTACCTGCAGCTACATGGACCGCAGTGAGGCTATGAGGCATCACTGCATCAGGTTGAGACGGGCATTTGTGAATGGGCAGCACAGGCAGTGTTCTTTCCACTGAGCCCTATGTCCCAGTTTCCATTCAGTCAGGTTAGTCTCTGGAGTAGAGGCTTCACTTACCCTGGAGGTGTGGGTGAGGAAATTCATCATTTTCCTATACTGCAGGGCTGTCCTCTGGTGAATGCAGTTGGTACTCACCACCCTGGCAACTACCTCCCGTGTAGGGCCGGTGAGTCAGGTGGGCCTCCTCAGTCCATCCCTCGGGTGGAGTCCTCTTGTCCTCCACTGCACTCAGCAGTATTTCCAGTGCAGCATTGCTAAATCTGGGTATCAGTGCTCCTTGGGTTC
The DNA here is from genome assembly GCF_964194155.1 of Cetorhinus maximus. Taxonomy (NCBI): domain Eukaryota; kingdom Metazoa; phylum Chordata; class Chondrichthyes; order Lamniformes; family Cetorhinidae; genus Cetorhinus; species Cetorhinus maximus. The sequence continues at coordinate 84,452,232 of NC_135879.1, forward strand.
TGCGTTCCATGTCCTGACCCATAGTTAAGAGCTCAATAAAGCTGTATCTTCCCAGGCGACTTTTAAATTAGGTGCCTGGATATGGCAGTGGTGTGTGTAACTTCTTGCCTGCCCCACTGCGGACAATGTCAGGAAACCCCCAACTGCATAGTTAATGTACCCAGCTTGTGCGATTTCCCACTGGGCTCCATGGCGGACAACATTCTTGCTTCCTGCCATGGGACTTAGGCCCAGACTGGTATACCCCAGTCTCAGAGATGAGAGTGCTATCAGCTGTGCTTCTCTGTTTGTCTTTCTTTCTCTGTAACTTTTTGATTGTTCAATTGCTATTGTGTATCATTTGTCTGAAACTTTAGCCAATTTATTTTAAATGAGTTATTGCTTCCACTAACATAGCAGAAAGAGTGATTTTAGACATATGCATTGACCATTCAGACACTAGTGTTCCATGGTGTCATGGTTGCTTCTCTGTGTGTGATTCTTTATGTCCTGAAGTTACTGAAATAATTTTAAAAGGGTTACTGTGAAGAAAGTAATTTTAGAACAGCATAATTTAGCATTAGTATTCCACCATGGTCCATAGTAGTTTCTGCTTTTTGATAAACCCTGTTTTTGCCTTGCTCTTTATCACTCTTTTCTTAGTAAGATGTTTTATTAGTCTCACAGTATAGGAGGTAAAAGTAGTCATTGAGATGTAACCAGCAACAGATCCAGAATTTACACAGCAAAAATCTGTTAAAAAGAAACTATTCCAACACGAGGGATGCACTGCACTAATAAAATCAAGAGCATTCATGATTTGAATAAAATAGAGCAAGTGGCATTGCACAGACTAGAATAATAACACAATTTATTTTTTCTGCTGATTTGTCCTAATTGTTTGCCTGTTATGTTTAAAAACTTAGAAACTAGGAGCAGGAGTAAACCATTCAGCCCTTCGAGCCTGCTTCGCCATTCAATGTGACCATGGTTGATCCTCTATCTCAAAGCCATATTCCCGCTTTCTCTCCATACCCCTTGATGCCCCTAATATCCAAAAAATTATCAATTTCATCCCTCAGTGACCCGGCCCCCACAGCGTTCTGTGGTAGAGAATTCTGTGGGTTGACCACCCACTGAGTGAAGAAATTTTTCCTCATCTCAGTCCTAAATGGCCTGCCCCATATCCTGAGACTGGCCCTTGGTTCTAGACTCCTCAACCAGGGGAAACCTCCTCCCTGTATCTAGTCTATCTAGCCCTGTTTGAAATGTATAAAATTATATCAGATTGCCCTCTCATTCTTCTAAACTCTAGTGAATACAGGCCCAGTCAAACAAATCTCTCCTCATCCAACAGCCATGCCATTCCTGGTATCAGCCTAGTGAACCTTCGCTGCACTCCCTCTATAGCAAGTATATTCTTTCTTGGGTCAGGAGACCAAAACTGCATGCAATACCCCAGGTGTTGTCTCACCAAAGCCTTGTATAACTTCAGTAAGACATCCCTACTTCTGAACTCAAATCCTCTTGCAATGAAGGCCAACATGCCATTTGCCTTCCTAATTGCTTGCTGCACCTGCCTGTTTATTTTCATTGACTGGTGTACAAGGACACCCAGGTCCCTTTGTACATCCACATTTCCCAATGTATCACCATTTAAATAATATACTGCCTTTCTGTTTTCACACCAAATCGTATAACTTCACATTTATCCACGTTATACTGCATCTGTCATGTGTTTGCCCACACACACAACTTGTCTAAATTGCCCTGAAGCCTCCTTGCATCCTCCTCACAACCCGCCCAATTTTGTGTCATCAGCAAACTTGGAAATATTGCATTTGGTTTCCTCATCCAAGTCGTTTATATATATCGTGAATAGCTGGAGCCCAAGCACTGATCCCTGCAGTACACCACTAGGCAACCCCTGCCATCTGGAAAAAGACCCATTTATTCCCACTCTCTGTTTCCAGTCTGTCAACCAATTCTCAATCCATGCCAGTATATTACCCCAGATCCCATGTGCTTTAATTTTGCCCATTAGCCTCTTATGTGGGACCTTACCAAAAGCCTTCTTGAAACCCAAATGCACCACATCCACTGGTTCTCCCCTTATCTATTCTACTAGTTACATCCTCAAGAAACTCCAGTAGATTAGTTAAGCATGATTTCCCTTTCATAAACCCATGCTGACTTTGTATAATCCTGTTAATGTTTTCTGAGTGTTCTGTTACCATGTCTTTTATAACAGATTCTAGCATTTTCCCCACTGCTGGTGTTAGGCTAACTTGCCTGTAATTCTCTACTTTTTCTCCCTCCTTTTTTAAATAGTGGGATTACGTTTGCCACCTTCCAATCTGTAGGAGCTGCTCCAGAGTCTATAGAGTTTTGGAAGATGAACACCAATGCATCCAATATTTCCAGGGCCACTTCCTTTAGTACTCTGGAATGTAGATTATCAGACCCTGGGGATTTTTCAGCCTTTAACCCCATTAATTTCTCTTGCACCATTTTTTTACTAATACTGATTTTCTTCAATTCCTCCCTCTCACTAGACCCTTGGCTCCCTATCATTTCTGGGAAATTATTTGTCCTCTATTGTGAAGACAGAACCAAAATATGTGTTCAATTCTTCTGCCATTTCTTTGTTCCCCATTATAATTTCCCCCGTTTCTGACTGTAAGAGACCTACATTTGTCTTTGCTAATCTTTTTCTCTTTGGATATTTACAGAAGCTTTTACAGTCAGTTTTTATGTTCCCTGTAAGTTTGCTTTCATACTCCATTTTCTCCTTCTTCATTTTTTTATCCACTTTTGCTGAATTCTAAACCGTTCCCAATCCTCAGGCTTGCTGCTTTTTCTGGCAATTTTATATGTCTCTTCTTTGGATCTAATGCTATCCCTAATTTCTTTTGTAATCCATGGTTGAGCCACCTTTCCTGTTTTATTTTTATGCCAGGCAGGAATGAATAATTGTTGTAATTCATGCATACGTTCCTTAAGTATTAGCCATTACCTATCCACCGTCAACCCTTTTAGTAAGGTTCCCCAATCCACCATTGCCAACTTGTGGCTCATACCTTCGTGGCTCCCTTTATTTAGCTTCAGGACTCTAATTTCAGGATTCAACTTCTTCACTCTCCATCTTAATGGACAATTCTATCATTTAATGGTCGCTCTTCCCCAGCACAAGAAGATTGTTAATTAATCCTTTCTCATTGCACAATACCCAGTCTAGGATAGCCTGCTCTCTTGTTGGTTCCTCAACGTATTGATCTAAAAAACCATCATGTACACACTCCAGGAAATCCTCCTCCACAGTACTAATGTTAGTTTGGTTTGTCCAATCTATATGTATATTAAAGTCACCCATGATTACAGTTATACCCTTATTGCATGAGCCTCTAATTTCCTGTTTAATGCCTTCCCTTACATCTTCGTTACTGTTTCGGGGCCCATAGACAACCCCCACCAACGTTTTCTGCCCCTTGGTGTTTCTTATCTCCACCCAAACAGATTCCACACCATGATTTTCTGGGCCAATATCCTTCCTCACTATTGCATTGATTTCCTCCTTTTTTAACAGTGCTACACCACCTCCTTTCCCTATTTGTCTGTCCTTCCTAAATTTTGAATACTCCTGGATGTTCAGCTCCCATCCATGGTCACCCTGCAGCCATGTCTCCGTAATTGCAACTATATCATAACTGTTTATATCTACTTATGCTGTTAATTCATCTACTTTATTGCGAATGCCCTGCACATTAAGATACAATACCTTTAGTCTTGCCTTTTTAACCTTGTTAGTCACCTTAGCTTTATTTTACACTATGACCCCATTTGTTTTTTGCCCTTGTTTTTTCTACCTTCCACTTTTGCTTCTTACTTTTCTGTCTTTTGTTTCTATCCTTGTTTCCCCCTCCTCTGTCTCCCTGCTCAGGTTCCCATCCCCCTGCCATTCTAGTTTAAACCCTCCACTACCGCACTAGTAAACAGCCCCCCGAGGACATTGGTCCCGGTCCTGCCCAAATGCAACCCATCCTGTTTGCACTGGTCCTACCTTCCCCAGAACTGGCCCCAATGTCCCAGGAATCTGAATCCCCACCCTCTACACCATTTCTTCAGCCATGTATTCATCCAATATATCCTGTTATTTCTGCCCTCGCTACCACGTGGCACTGGTAGTAATCCTGAGATTACTATCCTTGAGGTCCTACTTTTTAATTTACATCCTAACTCCCTATATTCAGCTTGTAGGACCTCATCCCTTTTTTTTTTAACCTATGTCGTTGGTACTAATATGTACTACGACCACTGGCTGTTTGCCCTCCCCCTTCAGAATGCTCTGCAGCCTCTCCGAGACAACCTTGACCCTGGCACCAGGGAGGCAACATACCATCCTGGAGTCTCTTTTGAGGCCACAGGAACACCTGTCTGTTCCCCTTACTATTGGAACCCCTATCATTATAGCCCTGCCACTCTTCTTCCCATAGTGCCATGGACTTGGCTGCTGCTGCTTTCCCCTGAGAAATCATCTCCCTCAACAGTATCCAAAACAGTATATCTGTTCGAGAGGGGGATGGCCACAGGGACTCCTGTGCCACCTGCCTTCCTCTACTCTGCCTGGTGGTCACCCATCTCCTTTCTGCCTGATCAGTCTTTACCTGCGGGGTGACCATCTCACTGAATGTGCTGTCCATGATAATCTCGGCATCGTGGATGCTCCACAGTGAATCTGCACGCAGTTCCAGCTCCGAAATGTGGTTAGACAGTAGCTGCAACTGGACACGCTTCCTGCACACATGGTCGCCAGGGACACTAGAAGTGTCCATGACTTCCCACATAGCACAGGGGAGCATATCACGGGTGCCATATCTGCTTCCATGACTTCCCTTTAGATTAAGCTTATTAGTTACTCCCTTTAAAGAATACTAACTATGCTAGGGGCCTTATTCCACTCCAAACGCTCCCACTACAGTCCAAAGGTGCCATGCCTTGGTATGAAGAGTATATCGGGCTTTGAGAGGGTAGGTGGAGGGGCATGAGGATTTAAGGGGCCATGGGGAGCGGTGGAGAGGCATAACTTGACATGGGGGATATAAGGAGCCATTGGGTTTGGGTAGAGGGGCATAATTTGGCATGGAGAACATGGGTAAGACCTTTTGAAATTACCTTTCAATAGGTTCCCTCATCCAGACTATGGTTCACCCCTGAGGTGCTGTGAACCACAAGTCCTTTAAAAGCTGGCTTGACTTCACGAAAATTGCAGAGGGCTAGAACATGCCTACCCTCACAATGGAGCTGGCCATATTGGGAGTGTAGGGTGCGGGCTCATGAGCCACACCAGCCTGTATCTTTAATCTGCGCTGGTGAAAATTGGGGATGCTGGGAATAGGGTCAAGAATCCTGGAATTGTGTCCCAGCCGCCATTCTTACACCGCCACAGTCTTCCTGACTTGATGAAAATCCAGCCCTTGGAGTTTTGTTACCATCTTAACTTAGCTCAAACACAGATATTATGCAAAATATCATAACCCTTCAGCAAATGATGGTGTTGGATATAATGAAACAGGCAGACATTGGTGGGAGTTTTTATTTTGTTTTACAGCCATAATGTACTTATTTCCACCAATGAGGTGGGAGTTTCAGGGGGCTCTCTGCCCTCTTTTTACTGTTACTACTGGGGCTCCCTAAGGGTGAATGATACCCTAGCAGCCAGACTAGGTGCAAAAATGTAAATTCAATGTTAATGATCACAGCATCCGCCTTACTGTCCTGGATGTCTGGTTGACAGATGCCTAAATCAAGTGTCATCCAAGGCAGTTGAACATTAGTGCTCGTATCCAGCCCCCTTAAATTCGTGAATCTGAGAAAGGATTGACAGGAGGTATAGAAAGGTGAATTGAAGGCTCCTGTTTCATCTGATGTAGCACCCAAGATTTTTAGGGATGGAAGCCTCCTAGGTGCTATTTTTGGTCTGCAGCCAGAACAGGCCTGGTGATGACAGTAGGGCTCTCGGACCTCCAGCCATGGTAGGCGGTCCTCCCCCACTTCTGGGTGCAAGTTCTATTTCTGAATATGATTGACAACAGCAAGGAAAATATCAGGACAGTGCAAGTGACGTCAACCCAGACATATCAGCAGGTTCAAGTCCTATTTGAATGCCCTCTGCCTGACCTGCACCGAGGTAGTGGGGTTGGATGATAGTCAGTCCCAACTCTAACCTAAATAAAAACAGAGAATTCTGGGAAAACTCCGCAGGTCAGGCAGCATCAGTGGAGGAAGAAACAGAGTTAGCATTTAGGTCATTTACCTAATGAGTTAACTCAGTTTCTCTCTCCTCAGATGCTACCCCAGTTTTCCCAGAATTTTCTGTTTTTATTTCAGATTTCCAGCATTCGCAGAATTTTGCTTGCCCATCTTTATCCAATTGCTTTCCTTTCAGCCATGACATTCCTATCAAGCCCAGGGTAAACACAGATAAAAATCTGTTGGGTTTCAAAAGCAAACTGAGGCTTCAGTGGGTATGCCCATTTGAGAACCGAAGGAAGCTATATTGTGAGCGTGCTTCAGCTAGGGCTCTGGGAGGCCCTGGATTCTAATTGTACAAAACAAAATGCTGAATTTCCTCCTGGCTGCAATGATTTGGGAGCTGAGTGGGGATGATGGGATTAGATTTTGAAGATGTTTGCCAGGGGTCATAAATGGCAATTCTTGGGTTGCTTTGTCGTCTGGATTGAGGAAAGGGCTGGCCGGGAAACATAAGAAATTCAACTTTTTTAAAATTGCTGCTTTGCTTAAAGCAATCATTCACTGAGGATTGATGGAGTGGATATAACAGGCAAGACGTATGATGTTAATCTACCATTTATGTTCCATTATATCATTCCTGTAGATGTCTATGTCCAATGTTACTTCTAGTGACGAACCCTGGAAATGGGGTCAGGTGCTGACACCTGGCAGAACAACAATCCACTCAATTATCTTCCATGCCCAGCCAGGCTATATTAACCACAGCATAAGTTGGGGCTCTGAATGTTTCCCTGGGCCAGAATCTTCGGGTCAGCGTGTGGGGGTGGGCCCCACTCGCCGACACGTAAAATGACGTGCGATGATGTCGGGCATGCGTCCCGACGTCACCGCGTGTCATTCAGATCTTCATTTCAGCGGCCGCACACCGGAGTCGGCTGCATACCCGCCGAACTGTTAAAGGCCTATTAAGGCCATTTAAAAACCAATTAACGGAGCTGCCCATCCAACCTTAAGGTTGGTGGGCAGGCGAAGAGCCCAGTTGGCCTTCGCACTTATCATGAAACCTCATCTACAGGCGGGCTGAGGTTTCATGAAGATTTTTAAAGTTTAACAAATTTTTAATAAAATTCATAGACATGTCCCAGCTCATGTGACACTGTCACATGAGGGGACATGTCTTAATTTTTTTTTCTTTATTTAAATTTTTCTAAATCAAACTAATCTCCCTGAGGCAGCTCTGTGCCTCAGGGAGATTTCTGCGCAGGCCCCGACTCAGCATCCTCCCCCACCGCCCGCACAGGCAGCGCTTCTGGGTGCGCGTCACGCTGGGCGGGCCTTGATTGGCCTGCCCACGTAAAATGGCGGCGCACAGCCAATCGTGGGCAGCAATCGGCTGCACGCCCGCCCGCCCGCTCCTGCCCAGCCCCCCAATGGAGAGAAAATTCTCCCCTGGAGTTGTTTCATCATTTGTGCCAAGTTGTTCTTGTGCAATTCAGAGGCAGCAAGCAACATGCCATAATAGTGCCATACTAGTGCTGAATTAAACTGGAAATGCCTTTTCTTATCTTTGACTTTTCTTAAGTTCTTATGCCCACATCCAATTGCCACCTATGTTCAGTCTATGAAAAATGTAGGTTCTTCTTTTTGAACTTCTATAATAGTTTCACCTCAATAATTTAAAAAAAATTTTCAGAGCTATTAAAATTTATTAGAGAGATCTATTTATCGACAAGCCCAGTGCAAAATCAACTTGAGTTTAAAGAGCTTTGAGAAACTATTTATGAATATGATTGACAACAGCACCATTGAAAAGGCATATTACATCCTAAACACCACCACTGGATACAAAGGCAAACTGATTTTTCATTTGTTTCATTTTAATGAAAATAAAATATCAAATGAACTCTAATCTGTTTTTCTATCATGGCTGAGTATGAGAAAAGTAAATGGACCAGTGTATTGAAATGACAAAGTAAATGTTTTGAAATGAATAGTGGAAGCATGTTTGAAATACTGTTTTTTTCATTGACACTTGTCAGTAAGACAGAATGTTTGGCACTTGTGTTAAGTGTTTGGCTAAATAGCAACAATAATAGAGGAGATGAAAGTTGTGGAAATAATTGAGATTTTGTTGTTTAATATTGCCATGTATGTGCTCTCTTGAACTCCGTGATGTCACTTCCTATCCTTTTAATTACCATGTTGCCTACCAAGTTGAAATTGTCTGATGCCTCGCTAGCTAGGCCATTCTTTTTCTAGCTAATGGCTTTCTGGCTCCCCAGGATTCTCTGTGGATTACTGTTCAAACTTTAATGAAGGGGCAGGAAAAGCTCAACTGCCAGTGCATAAATGGGGATAATATCCTATTACAGACCTACTATATGTGCTTTAAGCAGTAATGTATAATGTTATTGATGTCTTTAATGAAGAGCTCTTCTGACTATGTAAATGTGTATTATTGAGCCAGACAAATCAGGAGTATCCCAGGTTTGATTAATGGTCTATTCTGAAATAAATATCCTTTGGTTTAGGAAGATGTAGATATGTTTCAGAGCTGGCCAGCATTAAAATCAACCTGAATTGTCACTCACGGACATCATTAGCTAATGGCCTGTGATGGAAAGTGCATGGATGGAGCATGTGTTAAGGACAAGTTGAGTTCAGCTGAGATGCCCCTCATGGTTAAGTAGCCTGACAACACTGACTATATGGATGCACACATAGAAAACACGTACAGGACTGTGTTGCTGGCACCTGTAGAATTGCAGCCTAACCTGAGCTAGTGCTTTCAGAACAGAAAGGTAGAAGAGAGGTAGAAAAGCAAAGATAATTTGTTCTGCAGATTGAAAAAGGCATATGTAACAATGAATTAACTTATCAGAGATTCGCTTCTCACAATGATTTCTGAATTAATTTGCAAGCTGGAAATGTTAATGCTAATAACTTTCCATCATATCTATAAAAAAATGTGAATTATAGCAAATGAATCAGATGAAGATTGCAAGGTGCCTACATTTTGTTGTGTTTACTCACAGACTCATAGACATTTACAGCACAGGAGGAGACCATTTGGCCCATAGTGTCTGTGCTGGTCAACAAAGATCTGACTACACTAATCCTATTTTCCAGTGCTTGGCCCGTAGCCCTGGAGGCTATGGCAATGCAAGTGAATATCTAAATACTTCTTAAATGTTACAAGAGTTTCTGACTCGAGCACCCTTTCAGACAGAGTTCCAGACTCCCCACCGCCCTCTGAGTGAAAACAATTCTTCTCAACTCCCCTCGTAGCTTTCTATCCCTTACCGTAAATCAATGCCTCTTGGTATTGACCCCTCTACTAATGGAAAAAGTGCCTTCTTATCCATCCTATCTAAGCCCCTCATAATCTTGTACACCCCTATCAGGTCCCCTCTCGACCTTCGTTGCTCCAAGGAAGACAACTCCAGCTTGTCCAATCTTTCCTCATGGCTCAGACTCTGCAGCCCAAGCAGCATCCTGGTAAATCTCCTCTGCACCCTCTCCAGTGCAATCACATCCTTCCTATAATGTGGTGACCAGAACTGTACGCAGTACTCCAGTTGTGGCCTAACCGGAGTTTTATACAGTTCCAAAATAACCTCCCTCCTCTTGTATTCTATGCCTCTGCTAATAAAGGCAAGTATCCCATATGCCTTTTAAACCACCTTATCTACCTGCCCTGCTACTCTCAGGGATCTGTGGATTTACACACCAAGGTCCCCCTGATCTTCAGTACTTTCCAAGGTCCTACCATTCATAGTGTAATCCCTTGCCTCGTTAGCCCTCCCCAAGTGCATTACCTCACACTTTTCTGGGTTGAATTCCATTTGCCACTGTTCTGCCCACCTGACCAATCCATTTAGATTTTATATCAGAGCAAAGTCAAAATATGTGGCAAAAATTATTTCTTCTCAAGTTTTGAATAGTTGATTTGATACTACAAATATTTGTTTCCCAATTGTGAATTGTGCACTGTCAATTCCATGGCAATGCTGTCAATTATTTTGAGACTGAGCACTACCTGTTGGCTTTAGCTTTTCTGTGAAACAGCCTCAGCGATTATTATGTTCTTATAATTCAGTACCAACATGATCCCTCTTAAACTTTTATGAAGAGCTTCATATTTTCTCTCTGCACTTCAGTAAATGAGGATAACTCCCCATCTGCCAAAATAAAATGCTTTTTATGAAGGAAACATTCTTGTGGAATATTTTATAACTCAGTCTTAAGCAGACTAATATTTTAATAATGGTAATTTTAAGTTGGTGGTATCTGCACTAATTCCACGAGCGACAGTTTGGAAATAACAGAGTGCATCAAAAATTTTCAGTGGGGCTTGTCTGAGTATCTACGAATAATTCTATTATATCTCTCCTAGATTTTCCATCATTTTAAAAACAATTTTATTTTATATTTTTTGGCTGCAATAAGATAACACTTTAATAACTGATGTAAGCTTAATAGACAGCCACAGATACCAAGAGTGAAAGTGTTGAAAAAAGTAAACATTAAAGCAGGACATATAATAATCTACAAATTAAGAATAATAGATTATTGATGCCATGGAGAAAATATTGGATTCATCATAATCGGGTGAAGCTGATTGATGCCCCTAGTTAAAACATTATCTTCAGACTGAAATTTTACACAAATTCATACTGATTTCAATAACACTCCGTTTATTTGAGCAAGAGTCGGTTAGCTCAGATGGCTAGAATGTGGGGCAGACAATGCCAACAGTGTGGGTTCAATCCTTGTACTGGCTGTGGTAGTTCTTGGAAGGCTATGTCCTTACCTTGCCCCATGCTTGACGCCCCATAAGTTAGGTAACCACTAGAGGGAGAAGCCGATGGTCTC